>NC_038049.1:4197300-4851627 GCF_002211085.1 Panicum hallii | reverse complement strand
GCCCCCCTCCCTCCCCCTTCCCTACCATGCCGCCACCAGAGCCGGTCACCGGAAGCCCGTGCGACGGCGAGGATGGTGGCGGCAAGGTATCCCCATCTTCCTCCTTACATTTTCCCGTCGACAGCTTGCTTGTGAGGGTGGCAGCAGATTTCGGCGGCGGCCTCCGTCCTTGGGCCGGGCCGGAGCTTGGGGATGCACCACCGCTGGAGCGCGGACGAGCTTGTTAGGTCCGCGCAGCCGTTGGCCGGCAGCGGCCTCCGTTGGGCCAAGGGTGGCCGGATCCAGCTTTCCTGGTTGGGCTATGGGGGTGCGCCGTCGCCGGGGTGCAAGCGCTCGCGGCGCATGGTGGGGTGGACGCTATCCATGCCGCCGCCCAGGCCGGCCATTGTGAGGCTACCGCCGCTCGGGCCTATGTTGCGCTGTGATGTGCTGTGTTGGCGCGGTTGGGGGCGTACGCCGCACTGCGGCCATCGGGTGCTCTCCCGTTCGGCGTGGCCATGATTTCAGTCAACCCCGACAGCGGTCTCGTCATCGATTATTACTGGAACGGTGGTGTAACCGGGCAGATGCTCTAGGTGAAAGTCTTTGCCGGCATTATATCAGTGTCGACAATGACGGCGTTTTTTAGCATCGTTTCCATGTGAGGCGTTGTCCTGGTGTCACCTGCAACTATTGGTTTGGAGGCGGCGACGACGTCTTTGATGTCGTTTTCTTCTTGAAGTGTCGTTTTGGAGGTCATTCGGGGAGACTTTGTTATTTCAGCGGTATTAAACGATTTGAAAAAAGAGTTTTTAAGAATACGAGAGATGTGATAGTTTGGTGTTTGGAAAGATTTTGCAAGGATGAAATAAGAACGAAGAAGAAATTTGAAACTTAATCTTCCAGTTTTGTTGCTTTGTTTTAGAGTTTACTTTTCTTATATTTTGAGATCCTTATTTGAGGTCCAGAGCATAAGAACTCTTGTAATAACAACTCTTGTAAGTTCTAGTTGTATATATCCACCGGTTCGATATAGAAGGGCGGTTTATAACTTCAATTAAAAAAAGATGTGTGCGTGGCCGGCGTCACGGGGCAACCCACCGCCGGTCTTCTCCGGCCTTGATTGGCCGTGGGACGGCGTGGGAGACCCCAAAACTGACCGCGTCCGGGTTGCGAAGCGGAGGCGAAGGTAAGCAGGCTCGGCCTCCCTGATTGCCCCCTCCGCTGTTCCACGTTCCTCACAATCGTGTTTATTCCCATCCTGCAGCTTTCGACGCGTGCCGCCTGTTCGACGAAATGTCGGGCGGCCAGAGCAAGAAGGCGTCGAGTGCGGACGGCCGGCGGCGACCGGATCAGTGGCCTGCCGGACGAGGTCCTCCACCGCGTGCTGTCGCACCTGCCGGCGCCCGAGGCCGTGCGGACGAGTGTGGTAGCGAGGCGCTGGCGGGACCTCTGGAAGTCGAACCGCCGCCTGAGCGTCGCTTTCTCTTCGACGTCCGTGCCTGTCAGCAGGTCCCAGAGACTCGCAAGGTTAATATCCCAGCACGGGCTCCGTCAAAGTCGCAGCCGCAGTCTCCGCCGGCCTCGGTTGAGTATTGCACGCCTGCTGAGTGTCACTGGGGATGGGAGCGCGGTGGCTGTCGACAGGCTGAACAGGATCGTGAACCGCATGCTTCTGCTCCGCGACCCTGTGCAGCTTGATGTCTGCAACTTCAGGTTTGATGGTTTTCCACGTGTGGACGGTACCGAAGTCGACGTCTGGATCCGGCATGTACTGTCCTGGCAAGTTCCGGTGCTCCGTCTTGGCACCAACGTTCACACGCAACTCGGGAATCAGTCTCTTGCCTCAGCGCACCTAAAGAGGCTAGAGCTTAGTGAGGTGAAGATGAAGGGGAGTTTTCTTGATTTCTCATCATGTACGGCGTTGGTGTATCTGAGGATGCATGCATGCCTGCATTATTGGTGTTGACAAGATCTTGTCCGAATCACTCAGAACTCAGAAGGCTCATAATCACACACTGCAACTTCAATTCGACTTTGGTGCCATAACGACTATTTCTGTCCCAAGCCTTCTTTCTCTTATAAGCTTATTGTGAAGGTCAAACTCCTATGCTTGAAACCATGCCATTGTCGTCAACAGCATTTATCACGCTTGGATGGTTCGATGAGGATCTGTGGTAAAGATACCAACGAGGATCACTGTCGCGAAGGTACCGATAAGTTTCATTGTGGTGAAGGTACCGATGAGGATTATCATAAGCTATGCAGGAACCGTTGCGGTCTATGTGCAAACTGTTGTGGTAATGACAACAGCCGCGCGACTGTGTGCTTCTAGGGGGGTTTTCAAATGTTAGATACTTAAGATTGGATCCTTCCTATCAAATGGTATGCCAATTTTATCGTATACTCTTGTTTACTTGACTACCATTGCAGACTGTACTCCCAAGTAACCTTTAACTTCCTTCTGCTTGCACTTTCTACAGTTCACTATCAAAAGGGATTTGCAATGCTGTCCCACGTTTGGCGCTTTAAGGATTCTGGTACTTGATAAGTGGCGTTTGAACATTGGCTTGGAAGCGCTACTCCGTTTTCTTCAGCACACACCACTCCTGCAGAAGCTTATTATTAGGGCCTGTTTGGATCCTTTGGCAAAAGGGCAAATAGCAAAAAATTTGCTCTTTTTTTTCCATTTGGACCCAAACACCCTATGGCAAAAAGGAAACAGCAAAAACAAATAGCAAAAGGAAACAGCAAAAAATTTGCTCTTTTTTTTCCATTTGGACCCAAACACCCTATGGCAAAAAGGAGAAAAGAAGTTTAAATGAGCTTTTGCCAAAACTTTTACCATTTGGATCCAAACACCCCTAATGGCAAAACTTTTACCACTTTTGGCAAATGGCAAAATTTTTGCCCTTTTGCCCTTTTGCACCTTGGATCCAAACACTGCCTTAATGTGCCAAAGGTGCGCAAACACACATACATCCCACCCGCCCACACCATCTAGATATGACAAATGTTATTATATTAAATTTATCATGCATGTTTGATCTCTGGGGTTTTGCTTGCTCAGGAATGTGATAAGCCCAATCTCGTGGACACTTTTGCAAAATTCATTTATCTGCCATATCTTAGTGTTGTTGAAGTTAGATACAGAGAGGATGGTTATAACACTACTAGAAAAAGCACCGGTACCGGTCATATGGCGCGGTTAGTACCGGTTGCCCACAACAGGTACCACCCGGCCGGTACTAAATGGAGGACCGTTGGAACTGATCGTAGCAACAGGTACTAAATGCGCCACTCCAGAAAAAACAAAAAAATATAACAAACCCCCGAGAGGACGCGAATTTTTCATGCATAAATGCCCGTGCGCAGCCGTGAGGATTCAAACTCACGACTTCCAGCCTCGTGTGTAGCTTCCTTACCATCCCGCCTACGCATCGTACGTGATTGGTGGGGGTGCTTTCCTTTTGAAGTAACCCATGGAGGACCATTTATTACCAGGCCAAGACACCGATAGGTACTAACTGTCACCCTTTAGTACCTGGTGGTGTCATTGACCGGTGCTAAATGGCCACGCTATTTTAGTACCGGACCAAAACACTAACCGGTACTAAAAGGTGATATTTAGTACCGGGTGATGTTACGATCCAGTACTAAAATAGCTCCGGAGCTTTTAAATTTAGACCTAGTATTAAAATGGCTCTATGGCGACGAAAGCTTATTTTTCTAGCCGTGTTAGATTTGCCGTTGGGAACTTCTGAAAATCTTGGAAGTCTCTGCAGACAATCTGAAGTAGTTCAATATCCTCAGAGATATTGGTGCGAACCAAACTACTGATATGGTTAATGAAGAGAGTTCCTCATCATCCCATGACGTATGTTTCCAAAATCTGACTAAAATTTGTGTTAGGACATAGTTTGGGTTTGCGTTGGCATACATGAACCAATCGTAAATACTTGTTCATGCAGACCCAAGTTTAGTGCGGAATATTCAACAAGTATTGTTTAACAAGAATCAGGACAAATATTTTTGTCAAGAATCCTTGGTCCGGTCATTAGCCGATACCCATTCAAATTTGCAATAATTGCACCAATTTTGTGTTTGATTGATCAGCTACCTAGAGTAACACTGATTCTTGTATTGCACCCGAGATCTGTAACCCAGGGGCTAGAATTTGTTCATGTTTGTACTGGTTCAATCTTGCAGTGAACCGTTGGAGTGATGAAGTCTCGAAGATGGTGGGACTGCTGGCAACTACTCGGGGAGGTGTATGGATGAAGTTTGTGGCCTTGGTGGGTGTGTCACCATGTTTTGTAGTTCTCAGATGTGCCTTTACCTGGTTTAAACGGTTGCTCACCTCTCTTGCACTCTGGTTCATGTGCTTTGCAAGAGTAGCGTACGTTGCTCAAGTATGCATCATCGAATATTTCTAATGTTTGAAATTTGAAGAACCAACTGTTGGATAATGTTTGGTATGTGGTGCTCATAGCTTAGAAAAGGATCTGTGAAGGCTTGCCCCTCGGCTCCAACGACTTGACGAGGCTTCATCTTAGCGATGCATTCTTAAAGGATGAGTACCCTAACTTCTGGATACATTACCGACTGTTACATCCTTTTGTGCCAATATCTGGTCCCGGTCCTTAAAATACCTGAGCACTACCACTGGGATTTCTATTTTGCGAAGAGGTCGCTAATCTTAAGGGCTGAACAGAAAGAAAAAGCATGCACCATCCATCTCATAGTAACAGCTGCCTTTTCCTTCTCTAGAGATGAACACGAATGTTCGAGGGCGAGAACGGTAGCCAAGAAAAATCCCACAAAAGGAAAACCAATTCCCACAAAACCAGAAAATCGCGTGACAGACCAGCAGGGACTTTTTTGACAGAATCCTCACGCGCTTGATCGATCGACGCACGTGTCTGACTCCATCCATCTCTACGGCAGCAGACGGTCTCCACATCGATCTTGGGCCTCCGATCGGCCGGCCGGATTAGTGGCCAGGAGTCACTTCTTCTCTGACTTGGGTTTTGGGTAAAATTGCTGATGAATGTAATTTAATAATTACTGGCGGTAAAATACCGATTGAATACAGTATTTTTTTAAAAACAATCGAAAGAGTTTCAATTTCGGATTTTGTTTTAACAGTTGCGTTTTCAGATTTTCAGTAACCGATATCATTTTCGCTGACGTCTAAAATCCGGTAGATTCTCGAAAACGATTACCCGTAACCAGAAATCACAGATAGCTCCTGATTCGGCCCGTTGCTAACACGTCCTAATTTTATCACCAGTCCAAATAATATATTTTTCTAACTTTTGTGTGACTTATAGATTCTCTACTATCTTTCTCAGAGATTTCCTAGCAGACATGAAAAATAGGTCAGGAGTACATTAGCATACATAATCACAGCGATCAGTCACAAAAATAATACAGCAAAGGAACAACAGGAGAGCGATATTACAATAGCAATTCTAAAACTGGGAAACAATTCATGAACGCTAAGCCAGCAGAACCTATGTTACAAGGCTGCAAAACCAACATAGCAAGTTAAACCAGGCCTAGCCTACTAGATATGTCAAACAACCAACTACAGACTCAAGTCTTTGATATGAGTAAAACTGAAAGGGTTCAAAGAGGGAAAGAACATCATCCTTGTGAGCCTTTGCTTCCCATGATAGAATTCGGTCTTCCATTTGTTGTTGTACTGATTAAGTGTAGCATATTCCTCCTGCGCCGTTCGAGAAAAAAAAATTAAGTGTAGCATATTTGTCTTTGGTTCAAACCTTCTACCCCTGATGACTGAACCTTGGATTGGACGACTAGCATTGTGTTTAGGCGGCCCATGCAATTTCAATAATTTCTGCGAATTGCAACCTGCATGTCTCACTTTTTGTTACTCAAAACTGAAATATAAAATAAAACAAAAGGCAAATAACTTGAGTACAATAATAGACTTTAGCACTAAAGAAGCTTACTTTCACAAATTTCAGAATATCAAATTATTCCAAATATTTTACAGATGTTTACTAAAACTGGAAGTTTAACTAAAAAGCCATGCGGGACATCTAGGCTGTCTTTGACAAGTATCTTTAAAGATTTTTTTCCGTTAAAAAATATTATGGTATCATTTCTGCATGGACTGTATACATTACTTTGCACATTGCCCGCGAAAGCTAAGAACGTTTGTTGCATACTTCCTACAATAACAATATGTAATCTATCTCTGCACGACGATAGTATTTCATTAGTTTTGAAGCAATGGCATCCAATAACCTCCACACCAATAGCAAGAATCAGACTATCAGATGGCCAGTATTACATAATTCTAGCCAATGATATGGGTATGTAAGACAACAAGTAAAAAGAGGAAGCCAAATTAAACTGTTATACCATCAGAATTTCTTACAAATTGAGTTGCCATTTCTTCAAAAGTTCAATGAGTGGAAAAGAACAAAACATCAAGTGAAATGATTGAGCATGTCGCAATACAGACATAGAAGCGTAGAGGACCAACAAAGAAAAAATCATGTAAAACACTCATACACAAGTTTGAGAACACAGAAGACTCAGATAACAAATGGAGCAAGCACAGATAGAACAGTGATGCCAATATAACCACATGCATACTAGATTTCGAAGTTAATACTGGCCCTTGTCCTATAACTCATAAAGTTTGGAATCTCTAGTTCTGTTCTTGTACAGATTTATCAGACTCTGTGCAAACAAATTCAAAAATTCTGACCACCATTCTGCACAAAAATATTAAAATTTATTGCATAAAACCTGCATTAGTAGATTTATCACAAATAATACGTTTTCAAATTATTATACTACTAGTAGTTTATAGTAAGATACATTCAAGCAATGTAACAATAAAATATAGTGTATTGGAGACTGTGGGACTAAAAAAGGACAAGTTAAAAAGGAAGAAGAATTGCAGAAATCAACACATTGTGTCACTGCTTAAGTGTTAAACACACATTTTGTGTTATGACTCGACAAATCCGTAAGCTGACAGGTAACATTACCGCTACAAAACTACTTAATTCAACAGGTTAATGTATAATGGAATAGGATTCACTTAAACTCCCACAACCATTTTGTTTTCTACTTTCCTTTTCCACCAATTAAATGTAAAACGGTGGAAGGATTTTATTTCTCTACAACTGGCCCAGTAAGGCCAGTATTGATTAATACTAATGATCTTAGGAATTTCCTCATAACTTGGTTTCCTATCCCACATGTCAAAGCAAACTTCGGAAATACAGAAAGTGTGAACAATGATGTTAGAGCTTACATATGCCAAGTTTATTCAGGAACTTCAGAACATCTAGCACTCTGTCATCAACCACTTCACATTTGACTTCCACTACTTTAAGATGCTCTGATATCACATTTGATCTCTCTGTTGGATCAGGGCTTCCTTTCATTTGTACATTACTTTTGGGTCCCTACAGAGTATATGAAGATATTTGAAACATCAAACAACAATCTACAACAATTTTAAAATGTAGCTGTTATATTCTAGAAATTTTATACCTCGCAAAATAGTTGAAGAGTGAGCTTCTCTAAAACCGGTGAATGTTCAAGGATACATGTAAGAGCACTGAAGTCATCAGGCACACACCAGTATTCATTGAGTGACAAAGTCTTCAAGTTACTAAATATTGGGCAGCATTTCAAATCCCTTCTGAAAATAAACTGGGCATGCAAAGAGGAAAAAACCCTCATATTAAACATGATTAATTTAAAAAGGGAAAAGTGAACAAACAAACTAAACAATGACATATGATGTAAAGCATATGCATACCATTCTAGTGTCAGATATCAGCACCAAACTCTGAACCTTGGATAAACCTTGGAGAAGCACGCAGTCAGTATCGCCATTTACCCCATAACAACCAGGACAGCGCTCACCATCACAGTCCCCAGAGTCAGCATGATGACAGCAGAAGTCACCAGCATAAGCATCAATTCTGACAACCGCCTCCACTAGGGATGGCATTTTGTTAAGAATAGGAACCCTGCCGTAAAAGACCTCAAGCCACAATGAAACAAGATTTGAGGCATAAACATGAATGCGATGACTCTCACTGAAATCACAGTAGCGAGTGATACTTAGAGACTTCAGGGATTGCGACGATATCCTATCGAGCTCAAGTATGTCACATTCTTTGATCTCAATGACTTCCAACGCCGGGCAGCTAGAGAAGTCAACGAAGCTACCATTGAGATGTAGACTAGAAAGCTCTAACCTCTTCAGGTGTTGGGAGACGAGAGGCAGACCATCCAGATAAAATCGGCCGGTCTAAGCCCAACACTCGCTATTCAACCTGATATTAAGGCCGAGCACCCGAACTCTACACATAAGAACATGCCGGATCCAGAGGCGTATTCTGCACATGTCATCATCGTCAGCGTCCATATCAAGCAAGTTGAACTGGCACGTGTCGAGAGGCGAGCCTCCACGGAGGAGGAACAGATGGTCCACAAAATCCCGGAGCTTCTTCGCTGATGCCGCCTCATTCTCAGAGCTGCACGAGATACGGAGGCCCGTGGCGGACCTCCAGAGGTGGCGCCAGCGCCGGGCCAACACGCACGTCCGCACGGCCTCCTGCGCCGGCAGGAACGACAGGACGTGGTGAAGGACTTCTTCTGGGAGCACGTCGATGCTGGCGCGGCCGGCCCCCGGAGGCGCCGCCCTCCTGCCCTTTCCGCCCTTCCTCCTTGGAGGCATCCCGTCGAACGGATGGCGGGCGTCGATGCTGCTGGTGCAGGGAGCAACCAAGAAACGCTCAGACGACGCAAGGTGTTCGAGGCATATCGGGAGAGTGAAGATACAGCCTATTCGATGGGTGAACAGCACCTCACCTTGCCTGGGCGGCGGCGGCTTCACCGGCGGCCGCAGCAACGGCGCAAAAGACGGGAGGGCGCAGGGGCAGGGCTCGGGTGAGTCCGCGCGAACCAGATGGGCGGATCTTGCGGTTGCGGGGCGGAAGAGCGGCAGGAGTTTCAGGTCGCCATGAGCGGCGGCATTCGATTTCAACCTTCAGCGTTCCTGGCGGCGGTGGGGGTGGAAAAGAAGCCGAGGGGATTTTGCGGTCCCCGACGAGTGGGCCCCACGGTAGGGTTCATCGGATACACCGGTCCCCCCCGTACGGCCTGTACGGCCGCTCCGCATTGCACCGGAACCCGGATACGTAAGCCACCGGTAAACTAACCAGGTCTAGCAAGATAATCAGAACAGCTAATCACTGAATCTTAAGCTGACAGTCTGGAACTGCAGGAACAACTGAAGAACATCTAGTTTGTCTGTAACTCTTTAACTTGGTCCAACAATTGGAACTGTGCATAATCCCACGTGCAGAAATGTAACATTCTTAAGCTCTATTTATTTAAATCTGAGGGAGCTTTATTGGACTACTCCCTCCGTCCCAAAAATCAAGTTATTATAGAATTCAAAATTTGTTCCAAAAATAAATTATCTTACCCAATTTAGAAAGTGCATATGCATGCAAGAATCAATTAGTACCAAATATGGGTAATAAATAGAGGTAAATATGGTCATTTTACCCTTTTGTTAATTTATCCTAGAATTCCTAGGATGACTTATTTTTTTATAAACCAGTTATCCCAAAAGCTAGAAGTTAGAAAGCTAATGACAGGGTGTTTCTAATTTCTGGTTTTCAAGGATATTTGACTTTTGGAGATCTTGGAAGCCATTGGTTCAAAAGTGCCTAGAAGCTGAAATAAACAGATCTTTTGCAATTTGTGCATCCCACTCATGTTGATTTCATTTTAATCAATCTTGAAATTTGAAAATGAACTGGGAAACTGGAACCGACATGCGCACACATGAAACTCCAAATTTTTCAAGCCTTTTTCAAGCCCAGCATCATTGGCCACCACTTGCGCATCCCGAATGAAGTACCAGGTTCAGCAACAAAACCGGAACAAACTTCCTACCGAGTCGTAACTACCAGGTGGGACAGAAACGCAATCCTAGCAACTAAAACGGCATGCTTAATTTCTTGGTTTATATCAGTGCTTCGCCTGAAAGAAACTTATCATGTCCAGCTAGATAACCGAAAAGGCTAACTCTTAACTTGGTCAGCAAGTGGAACAGAATACAATCCCACAGGCAAAAGGCTGCGTTCTTCAGTTGTCAGTGCTTCCGCTGATGCAACTAGTTTCGGAACAGACTCAAGTGGTAGAAGTTTTGCCTCCTGCTTTACGCTTCTTCCCATTGAAACTGAAACCTGTACAGGTATAAAACCAGAAATGATTGAGACGAAAATAAAAGGCAAGTGAACGAAGAATAGCGTATAAAGGTTTCACTTCACCGAACTGTGGCATACTGGAATGTTCTAAAGCTGCAGTGATGTACAACTAAATGGAGTTACAATAGGAACTTTCAGTCAATTACTCCTGTTGCATTCGGGACATTGGAAGTGTTCGACATGCAACTTTGAAGTTCACATAAATAAGTATGTCAGTACATTATTGTGTTTCTGACACGAAACTCTGAGTGTGGTCAACTTTTAAATAAACTATGTTGGTACAAACCTGTAAAAACTATCAACCAATCTAAACAGTGTTTTATATATTTCTAGACGGATGCATGGTTTTTTTTTACGATACATGAGCAGGAAGAAACTACTGATCTAATTAGTATTTCATTAGTTTGGAAGTAACATCTCCCAATATTTCCACTACAAACTAACACTAGTAGCACGAAAATAAAGATACTCATCAGAAGGAGAAAGCCCTCAAGGCAAAATTCTAGCTGATATAGTGCGATATCAAAGCTGAGAAGTTAAAGTAGCCAGATGGAAATGAACTTGGATATCATAAAGTTGTCTATTTCCACCCTTGCATAGAACTTGGTCACTTCCATAACTGTTCAACTAGCACATGGGTACCAGAACTTTCTAAGAGGGTGAAAACAGATTCAGGGGTTCCAATAATAGTTATTCAATAATGAAACATAATAGTTATAATAGTTATAATAGTTAACTCAGCAATACAATAATGAAACATAGAAGAAATAAGAATATTCCATGGAAGACACTCATACAATAGTTATATATAGACACCTAATGAACAGAGAGAGGTTTATCTAATGAACTTCTGAAAATAACATTTAGCCCACCTAAAAAATTACATATACAGTAGCTATTCAACAAAATCTGATATATGGACACATTTGTGTTATTTTACAGAACTAATCAGCAAACAACATACTGTACTACTGCTCTGCCACCAAAAAGAAAGGTGCAACATGTTTCCTTTTTTCACGCACTGACTAGGGTTTCATTTCTCTCTAGCTGTAACATTCACTGTTTTCCTAAAGTTAGGACTTAGGAGTTTCTTTGAAGCTTTCTCTTTCCCTGATATAGAGGCAACCA
The DNA here is from genome assembly GCF_002211085.1 of Panicum hallii. NCBI lineage: Eukaryota > Viridiplantae > Streptophyta > Magnoliopsida > Poales > Poaceae > Panicum > Panicum hallii. The sequence goes on along the minus strand of NC_038049.1, from coordinate 4,840,237 downwards.
ATTTAATATGAAAAACATGGAGAGTGAGTCTATGTGTACAAACACCTGTGACCAAAATGGATCCAATGTTAGATTTTCATTTCTACAATAACATGGTATACCCAAGTCATTGCTTTGGTAACTAATATGGAGTTCTTTCATTCCTTGCCACTTCAATTTACCATATGTTAAGCCAGAGAGCATAAATATAGAGACCGCGAGAGTGTTGCACAAAAAAAAAACATACTGATGTTAAGTTTACTCAGGAACTCCAAAACTTTAAGAACTCTTCTGTCAACTGTTCCACATTAGACTTTAACACTCTTAAGGCGTGGTGATTTAGTGGATGGTAGCTCAGTTGGATTGAACCTTCCACTCATTTTCACATTAACTTTTAATCCGTGCAGTATCATAAAGGTTGCACCAAGATCAACAAACAATCAACATAAAGTTGTACAATGCAACAGTTATCCATTTTGAAACGAAACTGTTTACCTTGTCGAATACAAGAAGATAAAGCTTGAGGCTCTCTAGAACTGGTGAATATTTAAGAATACATGATAGTGCATGTACATAGTGCTCAGTGAGTTTCAAAGTCTTTAACCGACTAAAAGTAGGGCAACATTTCAAGTCCCTCCTGAAAATAAACTGGACAAGTAGCAAGCATATAGATCAATAAATCTTTACAATAATATGAATGATGTTTGAAACAAGAAGAGCAAGAACCTGATTATTTGAGGTGTAAGCATACCATTTCAGTGCCAGCTCCAAACTCCAATGATTTTGCTTGTGACATACCATGCAAAAGCACAGACGATGTGAAATTTGGTATGCAACCTGTGCAGTTCTCATTACCACAGTCCCCATTGTTAGAACGGCTGCAACAGGCACAACTTGCTGCTATTGCAACATCTGCCAAAACCAACAAGGGCATGCTCCTGAAGTATAGGAATCCTTCCTCCAGTGACTAGTAGCTCCAGTGAAGCAAGATTTGGGGCGTGAATTCGGGTGCGGGAACTCTCGTTGAACATGTGGCTCGTATGATGTTTAGACGCTTCAAGGACAAGAATGAGATCCTCTCGGCATGCATGAAGCTGCAGTCTTTGATCTTAAGGCCTTGCAACGCGGGGCATCTCAAGAAGTCAAGAAACTCGTTGTTAAACACTAGGCCACGGAGCTCTATATCGGTCAGGTGTCTGGAGGCGAGGGCCGGGTCCTCCAACCGAAGAAAAGCAGGGGTTTCCCCATGGACCTTGAGCCGGAGCACCTGGGCGTTGCACATCATGCCGTACCAGACCCAGAGCCTCAAGTGGCGAACGTCGACGGCGTCCCCGGCGACCCTGACCTCGAATGTCTCGAGAGGCGAGCTTTCCGCGGAGGAGCTGGAGGCTGTCCACGAACTCCCTGACCTCCTCGAAGGGGGCCGGCTCCTTGCCGTCGGCGCCGACGATGCGCAGGCCGGTGGCAGACTTCCAGAGGTCGAGCCAGCGCCGCGCGAGCACGCAGGTCTGCACGGCCTGCTTCGCGGGGAGGAAGGAGAGGACGCGGTGCAGGATCTCGTCCGGGAGGGCGCCGATGCGGTCGCCGCCGCTCGCCGGAGCTGCGGCCGGCGCTACCTTGCGCGATTTACCCCCAGGCATTCCGCCGCCGCGGGAGGATGCCTAGGTCCGAAGGGCAGGAGGCGACGGGGCAAGCTGCGAGATTTGGGGACGGGGCAGGTTTGGGTTTCGTCGGTGGCGGCGCAGATGAATTGGGGCGGTGGGGGAAGCTGGTTCGCAGCGGCTGCAGCTAGGGTGGATCCATATCTGCGGCCGCGATGCTGGGCTGGCGGCAACTGTGCACTGGGCGGCGGCGGCAGCAGCGGAGGTGGGAAGGCTGGAGGCAGGAGAAGGATGCGGGAACGCAGTAATTGGAAAAATTACCGCCGCCGCATCCATAATTTTTCTTTCTTTCTTATTTATATAAGAAATTCGCGGAAGCCAACGTGCATATTCATTCTAGTTGATTTTCTTTTTAACAATTTTAATTGAAAAATTAGATCTGTATGCTTAAAAAATCCATCTGAACATTAGAAAAGTATCGTTAAAAGATTGAGCTCCAAAATATTGCCATAAAAACTTACTATCAAAGCAACTTCAAGAGACTCTCTATATTTTTTTCTTTTTATCAGGAATAGAAATTTCGATCGAAAAATATCCTCCAACAACTTCTTCAAATAGTTATCCAAATGTAGCCATCCTCCACTCCGTATTTCTCTCTAGCAAAAAATAACGAAAATGGTTCTCTAGAGTGTACATGAGATATAGGAAAATTGTTGGAGAGTGAAAATATATAGAAAGCGATTTTTATACAGAAAACTCTCCAAATGATAATTTAGAGAGTGAAATTTAGAAAGACTCTCGGAGATACTCTAATAAAAATTCATGCACTCCCTGTGCCTTCGGCTCATATAAGTGTTTCGTATGACCCTAGTTTCAGCATCTCCAAGAGACTCTTTAGAAATAGAGATTTGGGTAAAAATATTTTACCCTCCAACAGTCTCCTCAATTGGATATCTCTATTCCGGATTTCTCACCAGGTAAAAATATAGAGTGAGAATTGCTCTCTAGACTATGCGCAAAATATAGAAAAACTGTTGGAGAGTCAAAAATATAGAAAATAAATTTTATTCAAATAACTCTTTAAATAATAATTTAAAGAATAGATTTTACAAAGTATCGTGAAGATCTGCCTCATCGTTGTCCGAAACCCTCTCCCCCGCGCCACTCTTCGACGAGCGCTACAAACCCGCCCACACGATTCCATCTGTTGCATGTTCGTGGCACCGTGTGGCGAGCTCATAGCTTCTGATGGCGCAGATGACTCCGTCGGCTTCTACAACTTCCCCATCACCGTCAATCTTGATCCATATCGACCTTTAATTGCTATCTTCACGCTTGCCTTCTACTCAACCTACTCACCACGCGTGCCGCGATAACTCACTCCTCTATTAGACTATTACGCTGATGAATTTGCACTCATCAGCCGCTCTGCATGGTCCACGCCACGATCGAGGCCATCTGTCATACCTCAAAATTACTTAAATTTGGATGTGAATAATAGATGACATTATTAAATTCAATTTTCTCATATTTCTAGATATTTTAACATTTTCACTATTGAGAAAACATATAACGGTAGAAAATAATTATTTTTCTAAATTAATATCGACGAACAGCCGCGTTTAATGCATACATGCTTCGGCATAATATTTTTTATTAGAATCGTGGTCTCTGAAATTTTATGTAATTTCAAAAATTTTAAAAATAAGTAAGTTAATATTGATATCTATATAAAGTTGTATGCAAAGATAGATAAAATAGTATGTACAGTATGAAAATGGTATGAAATTGATGTTAATATGGGTGCAAATTGGTGATCCTTAGTTCACCTGCAAATTGGTGATGTTAAATATTTTTTATTCAAATATTTATACTATTTTTTAAAAAATTGAATCTTATTTTGAAGAAATAGTAAATATTTGAACTAACGAGAATTGGAGGTGCACGTAAGGGTCACCAAGTTATAGTTCTAGATGTTAATATTATAAATGGTGATTTTACAAAATTTATATTTACTCATGAATCCATCCAGTATGGCCCTATTTGTTACCGCTTGCGTCCGTCACGCTTAGATTATAATCTAAACAAAGATTTTCTTGCTTATCATTTTTCACTTCTCATAGTATAAATCTCTGGCGGCTTATCACGTAGCGAAAAATAATCGATATTTTTGGTGGGATTATTGTTTATTTTCAACGATGACCTGATTATAATTCGAAACAAACAGCGCCAGCGCCATGCGGTGGCAAAAATCTAAATTTCTCTGTTTTGACTTTTCACAGTCCGACTGTGGTGAGGTTAAAGCAGGTTAAGCAAAGCAAAGCAGTTTGAGCCTCAATTCACCGGCTGGTGAGGTCCTCCCCCTACCGCTCCGCCGCTCTCCCATCTCCGCCTCTCCCAGTGTCTTCTCTCCTCCGCAGCCTCGGCCGTCCTTGGCTCCCCGCCGAACCGCCTCCCAACTCCGAATGCGCCGGCCGGCAGGCCGCGTGGTGTGCCTCCGCCTCTCGCCGGCGGCCAGCCCGGCGTTCCTTCCCTGAAGCCCTCCGCGAGGCGCGACCTCGCTCGTGTCGCCGGTGGCCGCGGCCTAGAAGGAGAGTCTCCTCGTGCTCGCCGCCGGTTCGGCAGCGGGCAGCCGCGCCCACCACCTGTTCGACGGAATGCCGCGCGGGAGCAAGGCCGCCAGGAACGCGTCGCCGCCAGGGCCCGGTCGCGGTGGGGACAGGATTAGCGCGCTGCCGGACGCCGTCCTCCAGCACGCGCTGGGCTTCCTGCCCGTGCGGGAGGCCGTGCGGACGTGCGTGCTCGCCAGGCGCTGGCGCCACCTCTGGCGGTCCCTGCCCTGCCTGCGCATCGTCGACGTCGAGGTGCTGGGGAGTGTCAATGAGCTGACCAGGTTCGTGAACAGGATTCTGCTGCTTCGTGACCCAGGATCGGCTCTTGACGGTTGCGAATTTGATCTCCGTGGTTTCGAGTACGTGGATCCTGTTTCCGTCGACCTCTGGATACGGCACGCGCTGTTGTTACGAGCTCGAGTGCTGTCCCTCAGTGTCCGGTGGACCCCACTGTACAAACCTTTTGATTCACAGTACCTGAGTACTTTGCATCTTAACGGTGTACAGTTGTCCCACAATGCTCTTGATTGTTCAAGCTGCCCAATGCTGGAGGATCTTGAGATCACCTTGAGTGATATCTATGCCCGCGAGATCTGCACTGCCGGAGAAAGGCACATCAGTGCCGGTCACAGGGAGCTTTAGTGCCGGTCCCTGTGACCGGCACTAAATGGCCGGCACTAACGTGACAGTCGTTAGTGCCGGCTATATTGACCGGCACTAAATGGCGCGTGTTAGTGCCGGTCCGTTATTCCAGCCGGCACTAACGTGTGCAAATATCAATCCCCTAGAAACCATTGTTCAGCATGCTGCATTGCTGCTAGCTTCCTAGTCATTGCAAGTCTCAGCACTTAGCAACTTTTCAAACAAAAATTACATGAGAATGGCAGGAGACAGTATAATTTTATCAAAACTTAGCAGACCAGACATGGAAATAAGTACAGAAGCATCAAAACATTGTTGATGTGCAATTAACCAGATGCTTTTGCAAGTTGATGTGCTCACCTCGAATCCGTTTTTGCGATCGGAGGGCGAGGAGGAGGTCCGGAGGGAGGGGTCGACGGTGGGGGCCGGAGCTTCGGGCGGCGGCGGCAATGGGGCGCGAGGACGCGGAGCAGTGGAGCGAGGACCTCGAGGCGGCAGGGGCAGCCGGGCGGCCGGGCTGCGCGGAACGGGCCGCGCGCGAGGACGACGAGGTGTGCCGCGGCCGGAGCTTCGGGCGGCGGCAGCAATGGGGCGCGAGGACGCGGAGCAGTGGCGCGAGGACCCCGAGGCGGCAGGGGCAGCCGGGCGGCCGGGCTGCGCGGAAGGGGCCGCGCGCGAGGACGACGACGTGCGCGGCGGCCGGAGCTTCGGGCGGCGGCAGCAATGGCGCGAGGACGTGGGGGCGGCAGGTAAGTTGGGGCGACATCGTCGATCTGAATGGGCGAAGGGGCTAATTTGTTGAGGGGATGGCGCGGTTAGTGCCGGCTAGTGTTACCAGCCGGCAGTAACGCGCCCATGTGACGTCAGATGGACAAGTTAGTGCCGGCTAGTGTTACCAGCCGGCACTAACTTGCTCAAGTTAGTGCCGGCTAGTGTTACCAGCCGGCACTAACGTGTACCATCCGCGCGGGAATTGGCACGTTAGTGCCGGCTGGTATTTCTAGCCGGCACTAACGTGCCCGCCTTATACTGTTGAGGCACGTTAGTGCCGTCTCGTTCTTAACCGGCACTAACGTGCTGGTACCGATAGACCGTTTTCTAGTAGTGCTGCTCTCCGTTCTCAAAACGTTTGAGCATAGTGAACTGCAAGTTTTGTCTTGACCATGTATACAGTACTCGTATTTCTGCACCCAGTCTCATTTGGCTCAAACTAGAGTACTGCAGTGGTGCACCTCCTTTGCTTGAAGGAATGGCGTCATTAGAAAGCGCATGTATCAGGTTTGGTTGTGGGGTTGATGATTTTCGCATGGAAGGTTGCTATGCGGACTGTTGCGGTGAGTGTGTCTTTCTTTATGATTATGGTGTTCAAATTGATGGGCGTGTCCTTCTTCAAGGTTTATCAAATGCCTCAACTTTGGAGTTTAGAGCTTCCTTTGGCATGGTACCATTACACTTCCATCCACTACGATTCTGTATTCTTTGTCATTTGTTAATAACTATTTTTATTGCACTAATGTATCCATCACAACTGTTCAATTTCATGTGAATGACCATCAAAGGGGATTAAAAGATCATATCGTGGTGACTATATGCAGGAGATTTTGTTAGATATGTTTCCTTGATAGGTTTTCACTTCAATGCGTTCAGTTAGTTCCTGAGTAATCCATGATGTGATTACTCTTAGCTGCTGTTATGTAACAGGGGCGGATCTGCAGGGGGTGCTCCCCTCAGCCCATGCATGTCCAGTAATACTAGCTCTTTAATCCTGAATTTTGCATATAAAATATGAAGTTAGCTTAACTGTAAGAGTCTTAGCTAGCACCCCCTTTGAACTTATCGTAGCTGTGCCCCTGGTTATGTTCAATATATGTGTTCATGTAGATGAACTCACTGAATTTCTGGTGTTTATTCACCACCCATATACGCTTCTGTATATCTTCCACAATTGCTTCTTGAGTTGAAATCCTGACCTTGATTTACTTCTTTGAATTCCAGTTTACTTTAGAAAAAGATTTGGTATGCTGCCCTACATTCAGCAATTTAAAGACTTTCTATCTCATTAATTGGTGTTTGGCTGGTGATTTCCGCGCGCTTCTTGGCTTTCTACGATGCACACCAAATTTAGAGAAACTCAGTCTTCAACTTTGTCAGGTATGCACTTTCCAAATATGGCTGTTGTTACCTTACTAAAACTATCATGTATGACAGGATGAGTGGTTTTCATAATTTTGTCCATTTGTTACAGAAAGAAAAATGTGTACTGAAAATGGAAGACAGCAATCCAATTGGACAATCATTTTCTCTAGGGAAACTTAAGATAGTCGAAGTTAAATGTGAAAAGATTGATGAAAGGGTTCAGAGAACTTTGAAGATCTTGAGTTCAATTGGAACTTGTCTTGAGGAATTTAACATCCAGAAGATCTAGAATACAGAGTTTCAGTGTAAGTTAGCAACACTTCTCAACGTTATAGTTCAGCAATTCACCAATAATTGACACAGGAAATGATCTATTAAATTAATCGAATTTTTTTTCTTGCGTACTATAAACTTTTGAGATAAGGTTAGACATGTTCATGTTTGTTGAGGAGATGAACAATAGAAATCCCCTTGCTTGGGGCTTCTGATGCATCACATCTGTTGCCATGGAAATATAGGTTACAATTACTGTCTATTATCACCTATGTTTAGGTTCCACGGTTCTGCTGGTGCTGGTTATTGGTATCACTTGAGTAGTGCATTTGTGCTACTTATGAACATTTTAATAGAGATCCTACCAGAACTCGAAAGGAACATCTATCCCAATTCCTTAGCATTTGAGGCACGAATGTTTTATTACAGGACATTTGTATCTTCGGAAGACAACATTTTCTGGTCTTTGCCTTCTCGTGATTGTGATTAATCAAATTTTTATATGGATAACACATGGGTGCTCTTCATTGTTCTTGTGGTATTATTTTTGGCAGGCGTATAAATTGTAGATTGACTCAGCTAGAAAACTTGCTGCAAAATAACTAATCATAATTTTTGCTCAACTTCATCTTTCAAGCAGCTGAAACATTTTTGTTTCTTCACTTGACGCCTCTCGTATTTGTTCAGGTTTCGGTCCTGGGAAGCATGGAGAAAAGTTGCGCTATAAGGCTTTTGCCAGTTAAAGCTGTTGCAGCTTCTTCACAGTTAAATGTTGCATCCATTTTGTATCGTTATGCTACTCTTGTTAGTTTGGATATGTATGTATGTAATTTTGTATACGAGTGTTTGTGATATTAAGTTTGCTTGTGAAGTAAATGAACAATTTTTTAACTAGATGACGTCCATCTGAACTTACAAGCCTTCTCCATCTATGTGCAGGTTTCTAGCTCGAGCTGTGTGTGAAGATTTGGGTTGTTTATAGGCCTGCAGTCGTTTGATGATTTAGGGATCCGTGTCTAAATTTGTTCACTTTCATTATTAATAGGAGTGAAGTCATGCCGATCCCGATTCTAGAAACAACATGGTTTGCATGCAATGTGGTTTTGTTGTTGGATCTGTTTCATTTGTCATGCTATGCTGTTAATCGTGTACGGAGGTTGCATAGACGCATAGTATCCTGTTCGTTTTGATGGCCCAATCTTTGTCCAATAGAAGCTCCATCCATATATATGATTTCAACAATACACTGTACGTTACGCTAGGGCGCGGCTCGCGCATCTGGTTGGAACGGATCGCCATGCCTGCTGCATCTCCGGCGGACGTCGCGGCCTCTTCCCGTTGGTCCGACCTCCCCTTCGATCTCCTCCCCGCAATCTCCCGCCGCCTCCACGTCGCCGCCGACTACGTCCGCTTCCACGCCGTGTGCAAGCCCTGGCGCGACACGCTTCCGCCGCCCCGCGTTCCTGCCGCTGCTCCTCGCGCCGGTCGACGGCACCGGCCACCAGACGGTTCGCTGCATCTTCTCCCCCAAGTCCGCCCGGCGCTCCACCGCTGCCGTCGAGATACCCGTACGGGACAGGAGATGGGTGACAGCGCGGACGGCGCCGCCGCTGCCTTCTGGCTCCTCGCCGCCTCTCGTCAATCCACCAGCCTCGTCACCCCTCTCACCGGATCAGCCGTCGCCGCCCTCCTGCCACCCTTGCCCGGCGGCATCAGGCCGTGGGTGAAGCACGGCGCCGGCGTGGTCTCCGGCGACGGCACCGTCTTGCTATACGGCGCTGCTCCGGTCTGGATGCAGGCGCGAATCATGGCGGCGCTTTTACGGCCTGGCAGCACGGTGTGGAAATCCGTACAAACAAATCACTATCTGCGGCCTTATGATCGGGACATGGACAGCTGCTGTGTAACGTACCATGACGGCAAGACATCGGGGACGACCATGGTCGTGCCAGTGACATTGAAAGCCTTGCGAGTGCGCTGTCGGTGTCGGTGTATGCGCTGCAAGAGGAGGAAGGCAGTCAGCTGCTGTGGGTCAAGAGGGATGGGAAGAGCTTAGCCGACCGCATCCTCTTCCTGGGGCGGCCGAGCAGCTTTTCGCCATGGACGCCGTGCAGCTTGGCATGAGTGGAGGTTCTGCGTACTTCCTCGATAGGAGGCCGCTCTATGGGGGAACCTGGAGCAAGTCTGCGCTGGAGCGGTGCCGGGTGTTCAGGTACAGCTTCCATGACGACACATCGGAATTTGTGGAGCAGTTGCCTGCCAAGTGGAATTGCAAGGCTTGCATGTGGTTCACGCCCCAACCTGACTTTGCAACAGCAGAGGTACAGTAATTTAGTGCAAGTAAAAACATGATGTCATCTTTAATTTCCTCTCATATTAAACTAAATCAACTTATTACTAATGCACAAGTAAACCTTGGTTTGCATGTACACTTGCAGGAGATTTGCGACAGGGTTGAGGATTTAAACAGAAAGGCAGCAAAGCCCAACAAACAATATAATTTGGGGCTGATTTCAGGATACACGTGGGCAACCTGTCACGGAAGGTGGACAGCAATCAGCTGCGACGATTCTTTAGCAAGCACGGCAAAGTTGCGGATGCGAGGGTCATGTATGACAGAAAAACTGGGAATTCAAGAGGGTTTGGCTTCGTAGCCATGGCAACTGCTGCTGATGATGAACCAGCCGGTGCTATCGCCAAGCTCCATGGACTGGTAGTAGGCCAATATGTTGTGAATAAGTATTAGACAATAAATTGAATGATAATCCATTTATCCATGATAACTAATCATTCATGTCGTGTCATTGTTGCAGAGTTTAGATGGCCGTCCCCTGAGAGTGAAGTTTGCAGATCAGGAGTTGTGATCAGAATATCCTTGATCTCAGGCGCTCAGTGACTGTTCCTGTGGAGAAGCGACAGCCGGCGGCAGATATGAAGTCGTTCTGATAATGCCTCTGCACCATCAACTGCACGTATTGTGATTGTTTACTAATGTAGGTGTTGATCAGTGCAACTAGTTCTCATGTAGGTGTTAATATACCGTACCTGAACAGTACATAAGCATGGAAACAGTGACGAGTACATACGTTTACTAATGGATAATTACAGTTTTCCATCATTTTATTAGTGTTATTGAATTTAAATCATCGCTAAATATAATTATAAATTTATGCATACCACTGTGACCGAATTTCCTAATTCTAGTTTGTGTCAATAAGCTGACCATGAAATTAGCCCCCTTCAACTATTGCAGTTTCTTGAGTAAAATGTTGCATAAGTTTTTGCATCGTTATGCTTTAGCACTCATGTGACTTTGGTTTTGTATGTAATTTTGTATATGAGTGTGTGTGATCTTTACCCTTTTTTCATTCCTTTTTTTTCATTTTGCCCTTGCTGTGCAGTTTCTTATGACATTTGGGTGCCTGACCTTATGTGTTGTCATAGGCATGGGAAATTGTACTCCAGTATGTCCAATAATTTCATCCAAAATTCGTTCATCGTTGTTTTCACCTACATATCTATTACATTTTTCTCCAATCATCCTCTAGTTGGCCTCTATTGATGGAAGTATGTGATTGTTTGCTTGTCTTGTCAAATCAAAATCTGATGTTATGAGGAAAAAACAGTGCTCAATCTGTCATTGATATTATATTATGGGATAGTTTAGCGGCATATGACGCCAGAAATACAACTTCAAGTAATGAGTGGAACATGCACTATATAGAATACATATGTAAATAAAGAGATGACCAACTAATTTAAGCTGTGCTAGTGAAGTAAATATGATACTCTAAAATCTTCTCCAAACTGTTTATATCTTAAGTTTCATCGTGAGGTAACAGAACATTTTCTTCTCCAGATGACATCCCTCTGCTATGTGCAGGTTTCAAGCTCGAGCAGTGTGTCAAGATTTGGGTTGTTGATAGGCCTGCAATCGTTTGATGATCTAGGGATGCTTGACTGAATATTTGTCGCTTTTATTTATAGGAGTAAACTCAAGCCGATTCCAATGGTAGAAACAACATATTTGCAAACAATGCTACTTTGTTTGTTGGACCTGATTTAAGTTGATGTCATGCCATGCTGTTATGGGATCCATTAGAGATGCTGGTGGCTCCCCGTACTCTGGTGCTGGGCTGGCAGCCCACAGGCAGCACAGTTTCATCCATTGCCTATGGTGGTTTATTTATCACCAAATAGAGGGTATTCTTGCTTGATCCATTAAGAATTCATGTTAGAAGTATTTTTATTTCCTATCCAATATTTTCCTATTGGAGCTTCCCTCATCCATTTTTTTACTTTCTTTGCCATCTATATACGGTAAAATTGGGCATGCTAACTTTGCCATGCAGTTGGTTATTTTTTTATTTTTCTGGAGAAGTATAAACATATATATGCAGGGTGTAGTATTGAAAGCATAAAAATATCTAACATAATTCTATTATTTTAAAAATGTATGTATAAGTCTATTCACATAAGCTAACAAGAACCTATGCCGTTTTAGCGTCATGACGTAGGGGTATATTACACATGATGTAGTTGCAAGCTGACATCACCAAATCTAACTGTCACTACTACAGTGTATCCATGCGAAATATTAATACATGATAGCATGGATAGTTGGATAAAAATCCACGTCAAAAAGACACCTCTTTTAGTAACTATACTCTACAATCCATAATTTTTTAGTGTGTCTCTAATAAATTCACTCTCTCTCCTCTCCATCTATCACATTTGTTCTTCAAATACAAATTTAACAATGTCTACTGCATAAGGTTTCACGTTGAAACAGTGTGTTACATGAGATCCAGTTACTTTCTCGTTTTATTCTCTCGCTAACTTATTATAAACTAATTAAAAGATCTAATGGAAGATATAGAAACTATCCTAGCTACATGAAGCCTTGGGAATGCCCTTAGCCGTCCGCCGATTGTCTTGGCCTCCCATGGCCGCATGTCACCTCTGCAATGCCGGCTACCTCCGAATAACTGTTTTAAGCCTCCTGACAGGCCACTCCTCCAACCAAAGGACCTCGGGGGGGGGGGGGGGGGGGGGGGGGACCGCCATGGGCACCGTTCGTTGCAGCAGATGCCGAATATGAAGAGACTGGGGATCCGTTCTCCACCACGTACGCACACATGTGGATGATGGATCCAAGCAAACCGTCGCCATTCCACTAGCTGATGTGGAGGTCCCTTGTGCCGTTGTGCGTGGATCCACGCGAGCTCACGTAGCTTTGAGCGGCGGCAGCAGGCTTTTCCCAAAAAAAACATAGATATGTGTCAGTAGTTTATTCATAAGCATAAAAAGTTTTGGAGACATGTCATCGGCAGCGCCTCACCTAACCTGCTAATAAAGATAGACAAATCCATCCACCAGCACTCGAGCATCTTTCGACGAGTGAAATTTTAGTGCTTGTGTGGGGCATCCGATCCTCATCCCACCAACACATGTATGCGCGTCATTTTAAGCCTCTGCATCTCTCTTTGTGCGTGCGCCCAGCTTCGCGTACAAGGTAAGCTGAGTGGAAAAGCTCGAGGAGATGGCCAGCGGTGGTGACGGTGAGTCAGCTGCGGCGCCGTTGCTGGAGAAGAAGCCCGCGGCGGCGTACTACGATGGCTGCCCCGGGTGCGCCGTCGACCGGCGGAAGGCGGAGAGTACGGGGATCCCGTACAAGCTCTTCTTCCACATCTGGATCATCAACCTCGTCTCCTGTACGTGCACGCTAGCTTCTCCTCAAATCCCAGCCCTGCACACGGCACTGTACTGCATGCATGGCCCTCTAATGGCTTGCCGTTTTAATTTGTATGCTCGCTGCTCGTCTGCCCGGAGAGGGCTGTGCTTGTTATTCTTTATTTGTCAGTACCTAGATCTAAACCTTGTTCATCATTCAGCACTGTCGCAAGAGGATTTTATTTTGGGGTACCAATATGTGCCTGTGGCACTATATATATATATATATATTACAAATCCATAGGAAATAGTCTTGTATCAACATCCCTTTCCATGGTCATCAAGACAGGCCAGTGCCCTTTTTATAAGGGGAAAGGTTCTAAAAGAACCCTTTTTTTTGTTAGGTTTATGGTTGACGTCAATGTTTGCAACTGAATATTACATGAAAATGCTGGTGTCATATCTTTATTGCTTGTTTATTGTACTATTCTTTATATTGTTATCAATGTTCCTGCCGCCCTTGCTCCATTTATGTATTGCAGTTTATTACTGTAAAATATTGATTTCTAACTTTCTATCCTTTATCCATTTTTTAGGTTTGCCCATATTATCAATATACCCCTTCTTATACTTCATGGTATGTTCATCTTAATTATTTTAGAATGCTAAATGCCATCAGCAATACCTTACACATTTATATCCTTTTAGGTGGTTTTCTTTAAACCATGTACAAAGTGATTGTATGTGCATGCATTACTTATTTACATGCCATGTTATTAATAAAATATTCATCAGCGTCTGCAGTGTAGTATGACTGCATGTTAACGGTATATATATCAAAATATATCCATTCTTAACTCTTACCTCACAAAACAATTCTAATTATTAGCTATGAAAGATGATGTTCCCTACATAAAGGTGTGATTTGCATCTCAACAACAGATAAGAGACATGCATATTGCCAAAAAAGTAGAAGACATTGGATTTTATGCGGGTTTGGTAGGTAAGAACTTTCAAAGCATTACAATGCTTGATGTTCTGAAACATTTATATTTACAAAATAATTAATTTTGCAAATGCTAATATTTTCAGTGACGTAATTTTAATTTTGGCAGGAGCTTCGTTCATGCTAGGTAGAGCTTTAACTTCCATCTTTTGGGGGTTTGTAGCAGATCGTATTGGGCGGAAGCCAGTTATTCTGTTCTGAATTGTCTCTGCGTCAGTATTTCTGTTCCCTTGTGATTGAATTTTTTTTCTACAAATAGGACCTGCCTCTGATTACTTTTGGCCTTTTCTTTATTCGCAGGTTTGTATTCAATACTTTGTTTGGACTGAGTATGCACTTCTGGATGGCACTAGCTACGCGATTTCTTCTTGGTTCTTTAAATGGTTTGCTTGGCCCGATGAGGGTACGATGACTGAATTATTTAAATGGAGGCAGGGGGGAATACGTAAACACTTAAACGAAATAGCTATAAGTAACATGTCAACTGATCTTTTTACAGGCGTACGCTGTTGAAGTTTGTCGACCAGAGCATCAGGCCATTGGATTGTCACTTGTAAATTGCAAAACTATACCAACACAGTTTTCACTATTTCTTTAGCACAAAAATTCACCTCATGACATTTACTTTCTATATGACTAATTAGGTTAGCACATCATGGCAATGGGTCTTGTTATTGGACCAGCTATTGGTGGATATCTTGCCCAGGTGCCAATTAAATTTATATTATAGTCTAGGAGTTCTACATCATTTATTTATGCATACATGTCACTATGTAACTTTTCCTCAATTTGGTAGCCAACAGAAAAATATCCAATGTTGTTTCCTGCCAACTCATTCTTTGGAAGGTACATACATACATTTAGTTTTATTAATTAAGATATTCAGTTTCCTATTACTAACGTTTTTTAATTTTTTTATAGGTTCCCCTATTTCTTGCCTTGCTTATGTATATCGGTCTTCTGCTTTGCTATTCTATTAAGCTGCATTTGGCTCCCGGTGTGTGCAAATAATAAGTATTGTTGTTATTGCATATTCTTGTTATTGCCAATGCAATTCTGATTATATGTTTTTATTAATTCATCACTCAAGATATAGATGAACATATAGGGTGAGAATAGTTAAGTCCCAGTTTGGTATAAAGTGATCTCTCACAAACTTTCATGTCTGTTTCAACACAAGATCAGAGAATTATCCTTTTCGCAAGGAAAGTAGAGGGGCTTAATGAATGAATGTTAGTGAAGGCTTGCACCTAAGGCCAACCAGAGAAAAATTTCTTTAGCAAATAAGATTGCAATCATACTTTTTTATTCGTCAATCTTCATCAATCTGTGTATGAGTTCAGTCAAACCTTAAGATTTGGGGGGGTGGGGGGTGGGGGAGGGTTCTAATTCCGATTGAATTGGCTTAATTCATTTTGTACATGATCATTGTACCATGTAAAAGCTTATAAACATGTGCTCCGAGTGAGTTAATTTCAAAGCGGCTCTGAACCGAAATGAAATGTAAAATAGTGTCCGCAACATCTATGAATAGATACTGTTCTTTTGAAGTTGCCATATAAAAATAACACCATTAGGCTTTCATCTTTCTCTACCGAATTTATAATCCTATTTTCTGTAGTTTGTGTACATGTATATGTTCGCTTCAGCTTGTTTGGCTTATCTGATAACGTATATTCATCATATTAATTATTTCATTTTAAGGGCCGGGATAACTTATAAAACATTTCAGGAGACACTTCATACACATAAACCAGATAAAAAGGAGGATCAAGAAAATCAACCTATCATCGAGCATTTGGCTGCTGATTCTGAAGAATCTGTTGAGAAGAACATTAGTTCTGCTACAACTAAGGACTTATTTAAGAATTGGCCCCTGATGTCATCTATTATTCTCTATTGCATTGTCTGCTTCGATGATATGGCTTACTCAGAGGTATGCTTTGATCTTTTTGAAATAAATTCACAAATATAGTTCGGTCAAAAATATATAGAACAGTCATGTGGTTTTCTTAGAGAAAGATTGAATTGAAAGTTGGGACACTTAAATATATTTAATCAATATTATTTATTGGTAAGCACAGGTGATGAATACATTCGAATTTTGAGCACTGTAGTGTCGATTATCTAACCATGTGCCAAGAACATGTTAAACAAACTTCTCCTTTTAATCATTTGCTTTTAGTTATATAAAGCATACATCAGGAGTATAGAATCAACTTATTAAAATTGTTTAGAGTCTAGAGATATGTGTGATTAATTGGATCATCATTGAGGGATGAGATTGAGCCGAACACAACATCGGCTAATCCCGTAGCAAAGAAAATGGCAGAACATTGCCAATCAAATATTCATGTGAGACATATTAACTCTCAAGGTTAGTTTGGCATACGGGAATCCTGAGAGGTGACAGAATACACCGAAACCATGGGAAACAATATCCATTGGCTGACACGTCATCCAATATTTCGGTGAAAGTAGGAGATGGAGCTGCGACATCTCACCACCCGTGAGTCCGTGAAGGTTGGTGAAGAGGCGGTGGAGATACTGTGTGGCTCTGAAGTTGAGATGGACGGCGTGGCTGAATCTGATGACTCCGACTCTAGCAAACCACACTATGGAGATCACCAAAAGGAGGAGGCACTTCTAGTTCGCTAGATGCAAGTGGGCACGATCGCGGGCATGGATAGGAATCATATGTGTATAAAATTACACTCAGAAAATAAAACTCGACCACAAGAGGAGACTCCTGGCCGTACTTCGAACACGAGTCATGAAATGAGTTTCAGCGACTCCTAGAGTTCAACGCATTGCAATAAGCTTTGCATAATGTTCATTCAGTGCTCAATTAGATATGTCTTTGTGCTCAAAAGAGGACAATTAAACGTTTTTGTTCTTACATGCGAACGAACGATTAAGATCACAAAGAAGACACAAATTAAAATTCTCATCTAAGAGACTAAATACATTATATCTGTAGTCTAGGCATCGACACAAGCTAGTAAATTAATTGGTGAAAGAGGAGGGCCTCGTGCAGGTCTTGAATTCAAAAATTGTCACCCATAAATATGTAAATGAAATGTCAACCAGAGCAATGCGTAGCAACATTCAGCCTATGGACATGCGTAAATTGGCCTCCACTTTAATAAATATGTGGTCGGGGCAACTAATCCCACCACATCACTAACACATGGTCAACTGATCACGACATTAGAAAAAGTTTGTTTTCTAGATTTATAGAAGATTTTTCTCTTTCAAGTCATGAAGTTCCTTTTTGAACTTTATTCAAGTAGCTGGCTTCCTTGCGGATGCCTAAGATAGTTTCAAATTAATTTCAGATATTTCCTCTATGGGCTGAAAGTGACAGAAGCTACGGTGGACTTAGTCTGTCATCTGAGGATGTTGGTCAAGTACTTGCAATTACAGGTATAAACTTGATGGATGGCTACTATATATACTTGTTGTGATTCCCAACAAACAAGGTAGCTGAAGGGCTTCAAATTATATGCAAATGCTTAAAAGTAAATCTTCATCCCAATTCCTGTTTTCCTACACCGTCGAAATTGGATCCTTTTCTGCGTACTGTATAGCCTTGCCAAGCTCGAAATTGGAGAGAGATTTGCATTTGGTTGGTGGGTTAGGGCCTGTGATGGCTAGCTTTTTGTTTGCTTCCCATACTGGCAAGGCAAGCTTGCTCATGCTCGCCCGGTTTATTATTACATAGAGGTATGAACATGCATACCTAAGCATAATTTAATACGTACGTGATATATTTATCGAGTTTCTATCTTTTCTGTTATAGGCGCAAGCATTCTTTTATATCAGACATTTATTTATCCTCATAAGGTTAAAGTTCTTGGACCAATCAATGCTTCGCGTGTTACGTCTGTGAGTACAACTGTACAAGTTACCATAATAAATTTTCAATAATTATTTAAATTTCACTACAAAAAACATCCACATGTTATCAACTCTGCAGATTTTCTCCATGTTGCTTCTTTTAACTTTTCCATTCATGACACATCTCTCAAGACCATGGTTATTAATAGTTCTAAATATATCATCAGTGCTAAAAGCAAATTTCGCAGTGAGTGCCCTCTTTTTACTATCCACACTTTTAATGTTTCTCTTTGTATTGTAAGCATAGAAAATATTTTTTTCTCTTAAATAACACAGCAGAGTTTTTTTGTTGTTGCTAATATATTAATACGCCTAGTGCAACAATGTTTCATGGTTACCATTTTCTACAAGAGAAATACATAGCTTCATGTTGAAGGATCCTTTATTTCTGTGGATAAATGTTGAAGGATCCTGCTATTGTTTTGTGATATTATAGTTGCATTTTCGATTCTGTATTTTTTTTATTTTCATACCATTGAGATAACGCAAATACATGCATATATTTTTCAGTATCTTACTAACATCATCATTTGATGTGTACATATTATTAGGTTACTGTGGTCACATCCTCTGTAATTCTTCAGAATAATTCTGTGGTATGCACACCTTTCTGATTCTGTTCCAAATGCACCATCCCTTTCGCTGCAGCTTTCTTAAAAATTCCTATGTTAATGCAGCCTCAAGGTCAAAGAGGGATTGCAAATGGCCTAGCAAACACTTTGATGTCCTTTTCCAAGGCAGTCGCTCCAGCAGGAGCTGGTATTGTGTAAGTACAATTAAATATTTAACAGCATTTCGAAGGAAAAAACTTTAGATTCAGTTCTGGAGTCCCGAGCTTACATAATCTTTTTGCTTTCAATATTTTAACAATTTAATTTATTTCTGTTTAATGTTCAAGATGTAAATATTTTAGCAATGGTTCAGTGTTCCAAAGTAAGCTAATACTGTGATATACCGTTTACCAGGTGGCGTAGTTTTGCACGAATGCTTTCAAATGTATATGTGCACTAGTCATTTCGCTTCTACAGTTACAATTGTTATAGGATTACTAAATGAGTAATTTATATGCGTCGTGTTTGGCATGCATTTGGTGATGATAAGAATTTTCTTACATGGTAGATATAGGAAAAAATTTTAACCAGATGGGTGTCAACATGATTTTTTTAAATGTGGGTTAATGACTAAATTGTTGAATGAAAGACCTTCACATCATAGTGATACGTTGCGCAGGTTTTCTTGGGCACAAAAACATCAATATTCCTTCATTCCAGGTAATGTGTTGGGTAATATTATGGTAAATGAGTAAATTGTTTTTAGAACTTACTGATTCGATCTTTTCACCTATTCTGGTATGCAGGTGACCAAATGGTGTTCCTCTTTTTGGGCACTGTAGCGATCATTGAATTCATTTGGACATTCAAGCCATTTTTAGCTGTGCCAGATCAATTCCGTTCAACTTGACCTCCTATTCATAGGCTGTGTTTGGTTCATTTTTCTAAACCTGCTTCTGCTTTCAGAAAGCAGAAGCTGAACTAAAGGGGTTCAGCTTTTCTGCAGCTGCTTTGAAAAGCTGCTTTTCTGTAGTACAAATTTGAAAGCAGATTGTACCCTGCTTTTGCAGATTTTCCGAATTTGTTAAAACTACACACCTACTATTGGTCACATATATATACCCTTTCAATTCTTTTTTATATATAAAAAAATAAAGATTTTCATATATTGGAAAGTTGTGCGCTCTCGTGGCATATTCATTGTGAGAACTGGCGTCCAATGTGAGAAGGGAATAGCATATTCACAAAGAGCACTCTCAAATATAAAATTGAAAGCTAATGAAAATAGGTGCTCTTTTATGGAGTGAAAAAGATGTACTGTATGAGTTAGCACGTACAGACTGAAACTCCCGTAGTATAACCTGTGATGATTTTGTAGTCACTACACCAAACTGGATTTGCCTTGTTGGTCAGAAGTTTTCTTGGCGGCCAAAATTGAATTGCCAAGGAATATAGTGTTTCCGTGGCAGTTTCAACAAACAGCCAAGAAAATATAATTTCATGGCGGATTTTTTGAGCTGTCAAGAAAACTCGGCGTTTTTCCTTGGCAGTTTTGGTGAACTGCCAACGAAACAGTGCATTTTCTTGGCTGTGTGGCTGAACAGCCAAGGAAACAGTGTATTTCCTTAGCTGTTTTTCTAAACAAGAATTAAATCTCGCATTTTCTTGAGAATCCAAACCAACAAGCAAATTGCTCATTATATTCCAAACTGCCAAGCACACTGTAATGCAATCAATATTTGACAATTCTTTGTGCTTACAAACTAGTACCACTCCGTTGAGCTATTTGTGGAGTATAGTGTATATATAACATGCTTCTGGTATGTTAGAGTGCAATAATAAGTTAATTATAGGTATTTGAGTTCTATATAAAAGAACACATTTTTTTAGTTTTAAAATGGTACGCGACAAACTGATGGCTGACACATAGGTTTCCCCACAATTTCATACGACTTCGTTGTGATTGTTCTCTGCATCGATACAAGAAATTGAAAATGCACGTATAATGGAGTCCTATCCTTTTATGATATGTTCATTTCCATGCTGTGTCAAAATTTGTCTTAGTTAATTATCATTTTATCTAACCACTACTCCCTCCGTCCAAAAAATAAGTTATTTTAGAATTCAAAATTTATCTAAAAAATAAGTCATCTTACCCTATTTAAAAAGTGCATATGCATGCAAGAATTTAGTGCTAAATATGGATAATAAATTAGGACAAAATAGTCTTAACGGAGGAAGTAGGTCGCATCGGTAGTGTGACGTGCTTCCTAGCACATCAACACAAGCAGCATCCACTGCCTTCTCCGCCTCTTCCTCATCGACCTCGAATCCACTTGCATCTCCTACACTCCTCCACCCTTTGCCCCCCATGCGCACCACCGTCACTAGCCCTACCTAAACCGCCGCCGCGCAACATCTTCCTGCTCTTGGTCCTCAACTCTGAGTGGAAGGATCTGTTTGGCCAAACTCAATGCTTGTACTATCGCCTAAAGCACTAGGGTTAGGTCGATGCCCTCCACGAGGGGCCCGCGTCACGCGCAATGGGGACACACGGGCGACGGTGAGATTTGTGGCGTGACATCGACACGGTCGCCCACAACAAGCTGCAGCTTCATGATGCTGAGGGAGGAATGCATGTTGATAGCATAAGGCATAGTAAGTGATAACATATCATTTGTTTGGGTCGCTAATGGGCTGGTACACAAACAAGACCTCTCAGTAGTTTGTGTGCATAATAAACAGGGCAGTAGCTAGCTAGCAGAGTTAATTATTCTCCCGTGCAAATTAGTATAGGTAATACAAGAATCTCAAAAGGCCACATGGCAACAAAACCGGACAACTACCTTGTACCAAGGCAAATTATTTGTTTTTCTAGCACCATGCAATTTGTTTGTGTGCGTGCTTCCAGTGCCGGTCCAAGGAAAAGTGCCGAAGAAAATGAAATGCCCGCTGCCCCGCCATCGCACTCCCACGCTCTGGACGTCCAAAATTAGCCGAAACCCACGCATACCCATCACTAGCACCTTGGGAAGGGGGCATCTCATGTTGTGGACACCACCGCCGTAGTCAGGACGGTCTGGCTACCCCTGACTCTCACAGCTGTAGAAAGGCACATCAGTGCCGGTCACAGGAAGCTTTAGTGCCGGTCCCTATGACCGGCACTAAATGGCCGGCACTAACATGACAGTCGTTAGTGCCGGCTATATTGACCGGCACTAAAGGGCGAGTGTTAGTGCCGGTCGGAAATACCAGCCGGCACTAACGTGCCCGACCCCGCCTGGCTCCTGGCAGCAAGGTTAGTGCCGGCTGGTATAACTGGCCGGCACTAAATCTTTTTTCCTATTTATCTTTTATTTTTCGTTTTTATACGTATGGCTATGCGTATTTCTACCGTATGCGACTACATAATCGTACTTTTTGCATTGCACAGTAATATTAGGACAGCATATTACACTAATATTATATATATATATTCATCATGTACTGTATGGAACACTTAGGAGTTTAAAAGTACTTGAGATATTACAAATTATTAAGAACATCAACTATAGTAATTTATCAGCTTCCCCGTCATCGGATCTTTTTTGGCGACGCTTGTACGGACATCGCCATAAAATTCGCCCTTAGGATTTATGACTTCATCGAGCAGGAATCCGCATATAGCTTCTTGAATTGCCCTGATCCGAGCCATTTCAATGAGTTCTTCTTTCATCCGCCAATGCTGTCACATTTTTCGATAAAAACATGAGAATAAAAGATAATGAATTAAAATGATGAGCAGATGTGATTGTGCTCACGTACATTGAATGCCTCCACTGTCATTTGGCCTTTTTCACTTGCAAAAGTGTTGATCCACTCGCATATGTAGTATCCACATAAGTTGTTTCCTTGTTCCTGTCTCCAACACTATGGACAAATGTGGGTTAAGATATAGAATTTTTCTGATGTTTATTGCGAATGACATTAGTAGCGAGAGTATATTCATACCGGAAAATCAGTCACCCAACAAAGAGGCTCGATTTCACCTATGGGCAAGCCTATGTGTTTGCGGAGGTAGCGACGCCATGCAGTATTTACCACCTCGATGAAATCTTGGTACTTTGATTTATCTTGCCTTAACGAGTCGTACACCAAGACCTTGTGCTCGTCAATCCGAATACAAAGCAATATCCAATGAAAGCTATGCATATACATACGCATAACCAATTAATGTTGATTATAATATTTATTAAATAGTATTATTAATACGAAGGTATTGAAAAAAAGAGGCTAACAAAGAACGACTCACTGATGGTTGTATGGCAAGAGAATGAAGGGACACATGCTATTCTTACGCAACCCCCTGTATATAACATTGACTATTTCTTCAGGCTTTTGCTCTACCGTTTTCTCGTGTATAATATCGGGGTCGAAGAATCCGACGTTATGGAAGTTCTTCTTTCGGCAAATTTGAATTTTTGACCTACGGGATACAAGAAAAACGGGGATCAGTCAACACACAAGGCTAAAAATAATGAAACGAGAGACAATACTCACATGCACCATACACTCATGAGGGACTTGTGAAGGGCATCTTGATGGTATAAATCATAAAGTGCTTCAAACTCGATATATACATCATCTGCCCCCCGCCAGAAATGCTCATCTTTAATCCGGGCTGGGAACATCTCTAATTCATTAGCTTTAAATTGCACGGCATACCATTTGTGTAACTCGGCCATTCTCGTTGGTAGGAATGGTAGCAACTCTGGCCATATCAAAGGTTCACCAAGTACAAACTTTTTTCTGCCGCGGGCATTCTGTAGGGCCTCCCCAAGCAACTGAGCCCTTGTTAGATCAGTTTGCAATATCATCCCAGCCATGGTCAACGGATCTCTTGATTCATCAGGACATTCTTCACGCGGCACTATCAACGGAGGGATCGATTGTTTGGACTGCTCTCCGAGCTGGGGAACGGTCTTTGCATTGATCCGTCGATTCTTGGGGTTGTTGTAGCACTTTCTGATCTGCCGATCATAATCCGACTCCCTTTCTTTCTCCTTGGTGGGATCTTTAATGAAGTGTTTAATGAAGTGTGCCTTCGCAACCGGATCTATTTCTGGCTTCTTGTTCGCAGCCTCCCTCAGTAGCTTGCGCTTCAGCAAGAAGGTTTCAAACGATTCTTCTGCCTCTTTCTCTTCTGGAGCCTTCGCTTTCTTCTTTCTTTGCTGCTTATGAGATGGCTGGACCGAAGGTACCGTGTATGCCTTCTGTCGCTGACTCTGATTCTGTTGTGCGGCTGGTGATGATGCCGAAATTGGCTCGCCTTGTTCGGCTGGTGATGGCGGATCCATGCTGGGGTCCCGTGCAGGCGATGGAGAAGGTGGGCCAACACTAGGATTCCTGTCATCAGCTGACGTTGGTGATCTTTGCCTTGAGCACCGAGCGGAATCTGTGGTTGCTTGCACCAATCTTATGTCGCGCTTTGGCCACGCAATCCATGTGTGTACGGCATGTTGTAGTTCTGTTTCTTCAGGACCTATAGGGATCGGGAGGTCCAAGTCTTCCCAGCGTTCTTCAGTAATTCGGTCAACAAAGACTCTGGCGAATCCTTCAGGAATTGGCTGGCAATGTATTGTCCTGCCTTCTTCTTGGACTTCCGCATAACCCTCAGCACAAACTTTGAGCTTTTTCCCATAAAGAACCAGAAGCTCACATTGGGTCCTAACGGGGATGTCGTCGATGGGGTCCCTCGTCCTATCGGCACCCAAAGTAGGGTGCTCTGTGGAAGCAACACTGCTACGACGCTGAGAAGGGGTGCTGAACTCCACATTGGCAGCTGGTTGGTCTGAGCGTTGCCCAACTGCTGCCTCAAGTGACATTATCCGATTTTCTAGGCTACAGATCTTCTCTGCCACTACTGCCTTGCTTCTGCATCGGCTTCGGTAGGTTTCGAGATCTCCGGAAAAGCCATATTTCCATGGAACTACGCCCACGCCTCGGGTCCATCCAGTGTGTTCCGCATTCCCAAGAGCGTAAGTCAACTCGTCATTCTCTCTGTTGGGCTAGAAGGTTCCTTCTTCCGTACGCCTCATTGCGTCGTCAAGTCTTTGGGCAGCCTCTCTTAGTACGTCGCTAGTCACAAACATTCCAGTGTCGGGGTCTAGTGTGCCTCCATGAGCATAGAAGTAATACCTTGCTCGTTTGGGCCAACTCAAGGTCTGCGGTACGATTCCTTTTGCAATTAAATTATTTTCCATCTTTTCCCATTTCGGAACAACAACCTTATAACCTCCAGGCCCAAGTCTATGGAAGTTTGTCTTTTTGCTAGCATTCATTTTGCCTTGAATCGAGGCTGCCATGCTGTCAGCACTGTGCTTGTAATTCACGAATTCATTCCACCACTCTCGTTGCTTCTTCCAAACTTTATCAAAATCTGGTGTGAGGCCCTTGTTGACAAAGTTTGCCACCAATTTTTTCTTGAACGAGCCGAACTAAATTGCCATCTTCTTAAATGCCCATCCCTTTACTTTGCCAGCTTTGCCTGGGGGAAAGTTGAAGTGCAACAACACCTCTTTCCATAACAAATCTTTCTCTGAATCTGGCACGATATCTTCAGATCGATCAGAGACTTTATTTCTCTTCCAAAGCTTGTACTTTATGGGGACGTTCTTCCTAACAAGATATCCCAATTGATTTACAAAGGTCGTCTTAATTTGACCAGGGGCTAGTGGCTCGCCAGTTGCTTCGTTGATCTCCGTGATGGTCGTACATCCTACCATCTTCCTCTTGGAGCCACGTTTCCGTTTAGGCTTCGTCGATCCTGATGCCTGAAAGAATCGCAAATTTATCAAGCGGGTTGCTAGCAACTAGTGGATGTCGCGGCAGGTATTGACAAAACGTTTATCCTGATGCCTGGAAGAATCACTAAATTTCATACCTTGGCTTCCTCGACATTTTCTTCTTCCTCCCCACTAATATCTTGCTCCTCGTCGCCGTGATAATGCAAGTATAAAAATTGGCTGCCATCGTTCTCCTCCTCATGAAACTCTGGAGCTATGTGCCCAGTACTACCACAAATGAGCTCGTGCATTAACTCGTCTTGGTTGTCCATAGGATCCATTTCCACTACCCGAAACAATAAAAAAATATTAAGTATTTTCTAGTACTAATAAAATGTATGTATTTGCAAGGTTTCAGTCTTAACATTTCGACATCAAGGTGTCATACATGCATATATTATGATATGCTATACCTCTGTCCCAAACTATAGCAATTTTTAGATTTGATCAAAGTCAAATATATTAATTATAAATTTAACTGTAACTAGGTTCGTACCCGTGCAGTGCTACGGGCGATGAAAAAAAATTACAGTAATACACAGAGTACAGGGAACACATAATACAATTAGACACAATGTCACATAAATGAAAGAATAGCCTCTGTAATCATATTCAAATGAAAAAAGCAAAAATAAAATAAAAAATCAACAGACCTTCCAGCAGCGTGTTGCTTGATGATATCAACTGAAACCAACACATTAAACCCCACGTACCCATATTGACATTTGAATTATAGAAATGGTGTTCTAACATGGATTAGCATTGAGCATTACACGTACATCAAGCATTGACCACACACAATATGTCATACAACTCATAGATCAGACATAAATTTTATTTGAGTGGTCTACTGCTAATAAACAAGTAAATCTCAAATATAGGAAATCTAGACTACATTAACAAATGTCTTTGACTCCTGCCTCCTGGGATATACTGTGTTTGTGTTTAGCTCCATATCAGTCAAGAAGATGGCTTCTGTTACTGCAGAATTGGATACTAAAACAGGCAAACAGCTAGGGCAAGAAGCTAAAGAAAATACAAACAGAGATCAGAAATAAGCATCCATCAGCCCATCACAAAGCTTATTCAAGCACAAATAGATATATCCATGTTTAAAGAGCACTTGTTCATAGGCCATTAGAAAACTAACACAATATAGAAGTTCCCTTACTGAAAAACAAGATTCTATCCAGCACTGGTCATATGTTTATGAAATTCACGTGCAAGTAGCTGGTTAATACATGCAGTTTGTATGACATAATTTGCAATTTTGTATCAGAATAAGAATATGATAGCTGCAAAATGAAAACCACCATATATCTGCAATTCTTTCTTAGCAGACCAAACAGGCAAGCAATAAACTTGAAAGTGCTCAAGAGTAAAAATTCAGAGTATAAGCAATCACTCGAGCTGTTTTCTGATCTATTTCTATTAGTCTCTACTACTGTCTGGCACCACCATGGACCAAATTAGAAGCATGTATCTGTACAAATTTGATGATCACAAGCACGCCAGATTATGCAGCAAACTAACAACATATATGAGCAAGCTACTTCTGTTCATGCTCGATCTATCAGCCATCACTGTTTGACTTCTCTGAAGCTAAAAATATTAGTTGAGGTATAATTTAATCTTATATATTGCATTATACAAATGCATCTCAACCGCTCTAAGCAGAAATTCAAGCACGTGTAGTTTGTAAACACCTTCTGAAAATTAAAAACGATGCCAATTTATCTAGTGCATATATATATATATATATCTGAAAACTAAACATATCAAACTATTTCTGAACTCTAGACGACAAAGTATGTAACTGATTGTACTTGTTTAAACATTGATGGTCCTTCACATCTAAAGTTAGAATAAATTTGGTATACTAATAATGATTACTGTTCTTATTCCCAGGAAGGCAAAGCACATAAGTTTATAATCATCAGTGGGATCCAGATGGGCTGAATAATTAGTGATCATGAATTCATGATATGCTTAATTTGAGAAGTTAAATGACAACAAATATTCAGACAGTAAAACTATTGAAAAAGTGGAGATCTTGTTTATGTGCATGGTGAATCACGATGATAATGACATGTGGCAGTGCAGACTTGGCAGCAACAATCCAATTACCGAAGAATATAACTCATATACCTCCTCCATCGACCTTCGAGTTTGTTCGACTTTTATCAGTATTCCAATTACCGAAGAATATAACTCATCTACTAATGATCAAAGTTGAGAAGATCAAGCAAATGCAGATATAGAACTTCTTCTCAAAAAAGCCAGGGATTCAGCAGATTCTTCGGAGGGCGAGGAGGAGGTCCGGAGGGAGGGGTCGACGGTGGGGGCCGGAGCTTCGGGCGCCGCAGCAATGGCGCGAGAACGCCGAGCAGTGGCGCGAGGACCTCGAGGCGGCAAGGGCAGCCGGGCGGCCGGGCTGCGCGGAACGGGCCGCGCGCGAGGACGACAAGGTGCGCCGCGGCCGGAGCTTCGGGCGGCGGCAGCAATGGCGCGAGGACGACGAGGTGCGGGGCGGCCGGAGCTTCGGGCGGCGGCAGCAATGGCGCGAGGGTCGGGGCGGCGGGTAAGTTGGGGGCGACGTCGATCTGAATGGGCGAAGAGGCTAATTTGTTGGGGGGATGGCGCGGTTAGTGCCGACTGACATTACCAGCCGGCACTAACGCGCCCACGTGACGTCAGATGGACAAGTTAGTGCCGGCTGGTATTACTAGCCGGCACTAACGCCCACGTGACGTCAGATGGACAAGTTAGTGCCGGCTAGTGTTACCAGCCGGCACTAAGGTGTACCATCCGCGCGGGAATTGGCGCGCGGGAATTGGCCATGCCAGTTCCCATTTACACTAAAATTTAGTATTCATAAATTTATTCATAATAGGCTTAATAATTAGAATAATATAACAAAATTTATATCTTATTGTTAGCTACACAATAATTATAGTAATTATATGTACACAATAATAATAGTAATTGAAGTAAATTAACGAATATGCAACCATTATCAATTACGTGTAGCGTAAAGGGTTTATATGTGTATATGTTTCTGTTATTCATAATAAATCGAAAACATTTCATTTTGATCCATGCAAAATTCTTCAAAAAACTTTTCAGTAGTAGCCTATACAATGATGTAATCAATTCGCATATTACTTGATTATTTGTTTGTAATTTAATGTTTCAATGCTTCTAGTAATGCAAAATTAGTGAATGTAAATAATATTTATACCATGCAAAAATATAATATTATCTGAGGATGATATTATGTCATAATTGGAGAAATAATATCAAGAATTGAGATAAATACGATGCGGTGCGTTACATTCCATCACTGATTGAGAGAATTCAATACATAATTTATATAAAACTACTACTCATTATCATTATCTACTGGAACATTGATAATCTTCCTTTTGACGAAAGTGCCTTGAGCGTGATCACAGCGTAAGTAAGGTGTGTCCTCTTTGGATAAGAGGATGCTAGGGTCAACGTCAACTGAGAATGGAGGAAGGTCATCAATCTGGTCATAATCTTCCGAATTGTCCGAAATATCCTCAACTCCAACAACTTTTCTTTTTCCTGGAAGAACTATGTGCCGTTTCGGCTCATTTTCAGCCTTGTCTGCTTCAGGCGTCTTATATG
This sequence comes from Panicum hallii, assembly GCF_002211085.1. NCBI lineage: Eukaryota > Viridiplantae > Streptophyta > Magnoliopsida > Poales > Poaceae > Panicum > Panicum hallii. Next base: position 4,811,386 of record NC_038049.1, on the reverse strand, counting down.
ACTTCTTCTTCGGTTTGCTTGACATGTCCTTCACATAGAACACTTGTGTCACATCCTTGGCTAGAACAAATGGTTCATCTTTATATCCAATCTTTTTAAAGTCAACTATGGTCATCCCATACCGGTCCTTCGTTACGCCTCCTCCAGCCACCCATTCGCAACGAAATAAAGGGACAACTATGGGTCCATATTCAAGTTCCCATATCTCCTCTATGACACCATAGTAGTTGTTCTTTTCTCCATTACTGTTTACTATACACATACGGACACCACTGTTTTGGTTGGTGCTTTTTTTGTCTTGAGCTCTCGTATAAAATGTATACCCATTGATTTCGTACCCTTGGTATTGCTGGACAGTGATTGATGGTCCCCTAGCCAGCCATTGAAGTTCTTGATCAACTGTGTTGTTGCCCAATAATTTTCGTCTGAACCAGCCGTCAAAAGTTTTTATATGTTGGCGTGTAATCCAAGCAAGATTCTTTTGTGGATTTTCAGACTGTATAATATTCATGTGCTCATCAATATATGGAGCCACCTTGGATGAATTCTGAAGAACCGTGAAGTTTGCTTGGCTGAATTCACTACAAGGGATGTGCACATTACATTTCTTTCCTAGTGTGCCTTTTCCCTTTAGTCGCCCCTCATGGTGTGACACGGGGAGCCCAATCGGATTGAGATCAGGAAGATAGTCAACGCAAAACTCAATGACCTCCTTGGTTCCATAGCCCTTAGCAATGCATCCTTCTAGGCGAGAACGTTTACGCACGTACTTCTTCAATGCTGCCATGAACCTCTCGAAAGGGAACATATTGTGTAGAAAAACAGGACCTAGAATAGTTATTTCTGTCACAATATGAACTAGAAGGTGTGTCATAATATTGAAGAAGGAAGGTGGGAAGACCATCTCAAAGCTGACAAGACATTCGACAATGTCTTTCTGCAGCTTTATTAGATTATTTGGATTAATTGCTTTCTGTGAAATTTTATTCATGAATGCACAAAGCTTTACAACTGCCAATCTCACATTTTCCGGTAGAACACCCCTCGGTATAACCGGAAGTAATTGTGTCATCAGAACGTGGCAGTCATGGGACTTCAAGTTTTGGATTTTTTTCTCTTTCACATTTATTATGCCCTGTATATTTGAGGAGTACCCAGACGGGACTTTGATACTGTTCAAGCAATCGAACATGCTTTCCTTCTCCTCTTTACTCAGATTATAGCTGGCAGGTTTTAAATAGTGGCGTCCTTTGTCTCTCTTCTCGGGTTGCAAGCCTTGTCGTCCAGCTAGCATCCACATGTCGCGCCTTGCTTCCAATGTGTCTTTTGACTTACCATACACTCCCAGAAAGCCTAGTAGGTTGACGCAAAGATTCTTCGATAGATGCATCACATCAATTGCGTTGCGAACCTGTAAGACTTGCCAATAAGGTAAGTTCCACAATATAGACTTCTTCTTCCATATTGGAACATGTCCCTGGTCATCCTTCGGAACAGGTTGGCTACCGGGACCCTTTCCAAATACTACCTTCACATCCTTGATCATCGAGAACACACGCTTTCCATTACGGAACAGAGGCTTACGACGAGTTTCGGGCTCTCCTTTGAAATGCTTCCCTTCGGTTCTTAGGGGGTGATCGGTAGGAAGGAATCGGCGATGGCCCATGTATACGCACTTCTTACAGTGTTTCAAATAAATGCTATCGGTTTCATCATAACAGTGGGTGCAGGCCATGTATCCCATGTTCGACTGTCCCGAAAGTTTTGCAAGTGCAGGCCAATCATTGATGCATACAAAAAGCAAAGCTCGGAGGTTGAAAGACTCCTGTTTATACTCATCCCACACATGTACACCTTCTTCTTTCAAGACCAGTAAGAGATCATCCATCAAGGGTTGCAGGAACACATCAATATCGTTGCCAGGTTCTTTTGGCCCTTCTATAAGCACCGGCATCATGATGAACTTACGCTTCAGGCATAACCAAGGAGGAAGGTTGAACATACATAGGGTCACAGGCCATGTACTATGAGCGCTGCCAAACTCACCGTACGGATTCATTCCATCCGCACTTAGAGCAAATCTTATATTCCTTGGGTCGTTGTCAAATTGAGGATACTCTCGGTTAAGGTTTCTCCACTGGGACCCATCTGCTGGGTGTCTGATCATGTGATCCTCCTTACGGTCTTCTTTGTGCCATCGTATCAACTTAGCGTTGTCCTTGTTTTTGAAAAAACGCTTCAGACGTGGTATTATAGGGAAGTACCACACCAACTTTGCGGGAACTCTCTTCTTTACCGGCTCCCCATCAACATCACCTGGATCATCTCGCCTGATCTTATACCGCAATGCGCTACAAACAGGACAAGCTTCCAAGTTCTCGTATTCGCCGCGATACAGGATGCAGTCGTTAAGACATGCGTGAATCTTCTGCACGTCCAATCCAAGAGGGCAAACCATCTTTTTAGCTTCGTATGTTGTTGACGGCAGTTCATTACCCTCAGGAAGCATGTTCTTTACAATCTTTTATAGCTCACCAAATCCCTTATCGGTGACACCATTAGTTGCCTTCCATTTCAGCATCTCTAGCGTGGTACCCAACTTCTTCTGCTCCGGTTTGCAACTAGGGAACAACGGCCTTTTGTGATCCTCCAACATCTTCTCAAACTTTAATGCCTCCTTCACAGTGTCACTGTCTTTCTGTGCATCAAGCAACGCCTGACCTAGCTCGTCGGGTGGCTCCTCTTGTGCAACATTTGCTTCACCCTCGTCCATTGGTTCATCTTGAAAGCCACCTACTTCATGAACCCATGCCCAATCTGGAAGATTGTTATCACCATCGTCATATTCTTCATTATCTTCCATCATAACTCCAACTTCGCCGTGCTTAGTCCAAAGGCTATAGTTACTCATGAAACCATTCAAGGCTAGGTGATTCCATAGAGTTTCTCTTTTCCGGAATTCCTTTTTATTTTTGCAAACACTGCATGGACAACACATTAAACCCTTTGGCGACCTATTTCCCATTGCTGCCTTGAGAAAAGAATCTAAACCCTGAATCCACGCCGAGGTGCTCCGGCTTCCGTGCATCCATTGCCGGTCCATCTGTACAAATTAAAAAAAATCATGCTCATTATCCCTAAAAACAGGTTACTATGAAGTAATTCAAAAAAAATGTAAATGTGTCATAGGCCACCTATCTAGTAAATTTAAACTAAATAGCAAAATAAATTGGCACAATAACATATACACATGTCACCATGAAATAATTCAAAAACATTATTCTAAATGTGTGATGGTCAAACTATGTAGCAATCATTCTCTAAAAAGCAACTAATCAATTCTACCTTGCTCAAATTAATGAATCATGCTCATTGTCCCTCATCCTTAAAATCCCTAAAATTTTGCACAATAACATATACACATGTCCCCGTGAAATAATTCAAAAAAATCATTCTAAATGTGTGATGGTCAAACTATCTAGAAAACCTTCTCTAAAAAGTAACAAATCGATTCTATTTTGCTCAAATTAATGAACAAATCGGAAAATTATGCTCATTTTTCCTCAACCTTAAAATCACTATTTTCTTTATCTAGAAAGCATGAAACAAAGAATAAACACCGTGAAAGAAGAGTGGAAGAAGCTACTAACCTTTGGTGCACTTGGATGGGTGAAATTCTCACAAATTTGGGGAAAAATGGGCAGCACCTCCCCTGTAACACGCCATGAGAGTGAGGAAGAGCTCGGTTGGAGGGCTCGGGAAGAAGGAGAGTGGCAAATGAAATGGAGGGCTGGGATGTAGTGGCCGGTATATACGGCGCAAGTTAGTGCCGGTTGGTGGCTTTAGCCGGCACTAACTGTGTACGTTTAGTGCCGGCTAGAGCAGACAGCCGGCACTAACTTGTAATTGCTGCCTTGAGAAAAGAATCTAAACCCTGAATCCACGCCGAGGTGCTCCGGCTTCCGTGCATCCATTGCCGGTCCATCTGTACAAATTAAAAAAAAAATCATGCTCATTATCCCTAAAAACAGGTTACTATGAAGTAATTCAAAAAAAATATAAATGTGTCATAGGCCACCTATCTAGTAAATTTAAACTAAATAGCAAAATAAATTGGCACAATAACATATACACATGTCACCATGAAATAATTCAAAAAAATTATTCTAAATGTGTGATGGTCAAACTATGTAGTAATCATTCTCTAAAAAGCAACTAATCAATTCTACCTTGCTCAAATTAATGAACAAATTAATGAATCATGCTCATTGTCCCTCATCCTTAAAATCCCTAAAATTTTGCACAATAACATATACACATGTCCCCGTGAAATAATCCAAAAAAATCATTCTAAATGTATGATGGTCAAACTATCTAGAAAACCTTCTCTAAAAAAGTAACAAATCGATTCTATTTTGCTCAAATTAATGAACAAATCGAAAAATTATGCTCATTTTTCCTCAACCTTAAAATCACTATTTTCTTTATCTAGAAAGCATGAAACAAAGAATAAACACGTGAAAGAAGAGTGGAAGAAGCTACTAACCTTTGGTGCACTTGGATGGGTGAAATTCTCACAAATTTGAGGAAAAATGGGCAGCACCTCCCCTGTAACACGCCATGAGAGTGAGGAAGAGCTCGGTTGGAGGGCTCGGGAAGAAGGAGAGTGGCAAATGAAATGGAGGGCTGGGATGTAGTGGCCGGTATATACGGGGCAAGTTAGTGCCGGCTGGTGGCATTAGCCGGCACTAACTGTGTACGTTTAGTGCCGGCTAGAGCAGACAGCCGGTACTAACTTGTAATTGACCAAGTTAGTGCCGGCTAGATATGCCGACCGGCACTAATGTGCGTTTTGACCGTTGTAGCAGCCGTCTGACTGTTGGGAGGATGGTACGTTAGTGCCGGCTAGGATTTCTAGCCGGCACTAACGTGCCCGCCTTGCACTGTTCAGGCACGTTAGTGCCGGCTCGTTTTCGAGCCGGCACTAACGTGCTGGTACCGATAGACCGTTTTCTAGTAGTGTCTTCTCCCGTTGGTACGCTGCTTCTATCACTTGAATCAATTTGTTCAGTTTGCACACACCCCCCCACCCACCCCATGTGTGCAAAATCAAGTCCACAATAGCAAGATTCTTGCTGGATTAGTTTTAGCAAAATAGGATTTTTGGTCTAACTGCATTTTGGTGTAGCTGAACAAGCAAAGGGGGGAAGTACAGAGCAAGGGATTTCTCTCTCTCTTCTATTTTTACTTTTTCTATTTTTTATATTGACTTTTTAATATAAAATTATATATTATGTGACTATAACACTCGATGCCTCTCCTTTTGAACGTTCTATTTTTAATTCATTGTTCCATTTAGTTTTTTGCTCGTTCACTATCTTATAATTCTTTTTCTATTTTTCTTTTCTTTTTTATTTTATTCCTTTTATGCATTTTTTATACATCCTCTTACTTTATTTTTGATTTAGTTTTCAGCTTTATCTTACGTCATATGCTTAATTTATTCCTTTAACTTTTTCATGTATCACAACATTAGTTTCATGTCCACTTTTTATTTATTGTTTTATTTATTGTAGGTGCACAAATATTTATTTTTGAGTTCAAATAATTTGTTTGAGGTGAACAATATTTATTCTATAAGTTCATATAATTTGTTGACTTCATAAACTCAAGTGTTTGACTATAGAAATATTTTTATTCGTGATGTGGATATATTTTATTCACTTTTAAGAACAATTTGTTAACGATATGGATATATTTGTTGTCCATGGAGAATTACTTGTTCAAGCATGGATCCATCAACTTATGCAAGCTAATTTGTTTGTAACATCAAATTATTTCACTAGATATAATAATTTTCTTTTATATGCAATAAATTATTTGTGGTGTTTAATTTATATTATTTGTTCTATTTAAAGAACACTTCAGGATGTTCAATATTTTGTTTATAAAAAATATTATTTATTCTTTTTGTTTGAAAATAATAATAATTTGTTTAATTTTTTATTTAAAAGATAATTTTTTCTCGTTTCTTTAGTATTTATCCGTAGTGATAAAACTCGATATAAATATTTTATTGAAAAATTATTATTTAAAATATCGTCATGTGTGGTTTCATTTGAAGGATCTTGTCATCGTAGTAATATAAATACGATGGTGCAATTATAATTTATAATTTAATTTACATGCACCTTTAAGAGTTATAGTATTTTTGCATGTGGGTAATATTATCAATCTAATCTTTTTTTGCATGTATGCATGCACCACATCACTTTTCTATGTACAGTAGGATGCCATCGAAATTTTTGAAAAGGTAAATGACGATTTTACCTTTATTTTCTTGTTTGTGTGATTTTACCCATGCTTCTTGAAAACGAAGCCACCGTTTGCTCCTGTTTTTTAACAAACTCTGTTAGTTAAAGGCTCATTAAAAGTTAAAATAAATAGGAAAACATTCAGAGGAATAGGAAAGGACCAAACTACCCTTATCCAAAGCTATCTCGCTTTTTTTCTTCCCCAGATCACTTGTTTTCTTCCGCAGATCTGCTTCTAGGTCTCAACTGGTGCTGCTCCTCTCTTCGGGTAAGCGGAATCCTAAGCGGCACTCCGGTCAGCGGCAGGCGCGGACGCAGCGGGGATCCGGCATGGGCGCGCGCAACGAGCTCGGCGGGCGGGCGCCGGCTTCGCCGCAAGTCAGTACTAGCGCGGCCCCGGCGCGGCACAACCGCGCGCGCAGCCCCCGCGGTGCGTGGGCTGGGCACGTGAGGCGGCCAGGCGCTCGCGGGCGGCCGAGCGCGAGAGGTGGCCCTGGCATGGCTTCGGGCGTGCGTGTGTGAGGCTGCGACTTAGGAAGAGGGGGACCTCGACAGGGAGAATATGACCTGGACCTGACCACCGCATTTTGCCTTCGTGCCTTCCTCTCTGAATTGGTTTTTGGTTGAAGCAGGCCTTAGCATAGAGAGATTTCTTTGTGCTTGGAAACATTGGCAGCGTTTAGATGGGAATTGATCAGCAGAAAGTTACTGAATCCTAGTCCATCAAGTGGCTGATGCATCCGTTATTGTTATTATTAAGCACAACATTAGTCAATTGAATCCATTGTTGTCCAAATGCTGCTAAATTTTGTCAAATTACTACTAAAATTTATCCAAATACTTCTAAAATATGTCAAAACATGAGTATAATGCATGTACAAAGTGCTTGATTTCAAAAGACAGGCAAAATCGCAAAGGCCATATTTTTGCTACGGAATTAATACCGTTAACTACATCTAACAGAATAACATAGTAGGGGTAAACTGAAGCTTCATTTATTAAAAGTGAGGATAAAAACGCGACAAAAAGAAGGGATAAAATCACCATTAACATTGAAACCAGGAACAAGAACGGCAAATCCCCTAATTGATTTAGATCCATACGGGAAAGAATCTTCCGGAGCTCATCATATATCACATTAAGCAACATATAACCACACCCGTGGGAAGACTCCTCGTCTTCCTCTCATCATCTCTTCCAGATCATGCCGTTTCAACTTCGTCTCCTCAACTCCTCGTCTTCCTCTCATCATCTCTTCGTCTTCCTCACACTCAACATATATCCACCACTGGCATGATCTGCTCTGTTCGCCGCTATTTTCTTGGACAGGTGACGTCAAGATATCTGACTCTCTCTCTCTCTCTCTCTCTCTCTCTCTCTCAAGCACTGAAGTTTCGTGTCACTTACTCGGCAGGAATGAGTTGCACTCGCAGTCGCAGCTTGCTCGTCGGAATGCCCCGGGGCATGGCGGCGCCAGCGGCGGGCAGCGCCGACCACATCAGCGCGTTGCCGGACGGGGTCCTCCAGCACGTCCTGGGCTTCCTTGAGGCGGACGAGGCCGTGCGGACGTCCGTGCTCGCCCGGCGCTGGCGCTGCCTCTGGCGGTTTATGGCCGCTCTGCCCGTCACGCGCGGTGGCACCGTCTCGTCGTCCCGCAACTTCCTGGACCATCTCCTCGACCTCCGCGGCCGTTCAGCTCTCGACGCGTGCCTCTTCAGATTCACCTACGACATCGGCTACTATGACAGTCCACCGGGTGATGATGAGACCTGCCTGAATCGCTGGACTCGACATGCCCTGTCGCAGGGAGTCCAGAAGCTGAGCGTCGACGTTCAAGTGGAAGGTCCAAAGAAGTTTCGCTGGTTCCTCCTGGATAATCTTCATGTGGTCTCTCAATCCCTTGCAAAATTGCGGCTTGAGGGTGTGGTTCTAGATTTACAGAGCAACTCCCTTGATTTCTCGAGCTGTCCGGCACTGAAGGAGCTGAATCTGACAGATTGCTACGTTATGGATGACACTGACTGCAATTCTTCGACATCCTTAGCATGTCTAAGCATTCATGAGTGTTTTTTCTCACATGAGCGCGTAGTTCGTTTATCTACGCCAAACCTTATTTCATTACAAGTAACCCACAGCACGGGTTTGACACCTATCATTGGATTCATGCCAGCGCTAGAAAAACAGCAAGACTTATTTTCAGTAACTCTAGCGACTTTTGCATCCATGGTGACCCTGGGTATTGCGTTGATGTGTCGTGTACGTGGTGTTATAGGCGGGTTGACGATGGCTGTAACATTCCATGTTAGTATTTATAAGGTTTGGTAATAAAAATGGTGGATTTCAAAAAATTTTGTGAATGGTCTTGGTTTGAGGGGTTATTGCGTTTTAATTGAGTTGGATTTTCGAATTTGTTTGATTCAAATGGTGTGGATTTGAATTTGAAAGGGGCCAATCAAATTCAAATCCAAAGAAACCACCCTCTAATACCCCCGTGGGCCACCGGCCCACGCAACCGGCCCAGCTGCACCCTTTCTCTTTTCCCCTTTCCCTTTCTTTCTCCGCGCGTAAACCAGCCCGCGCGAGCCGGCCCAGCCCAGCTTCGCGAACCGCCGCGACGCCTCCCTTCCTTCCGCCTGGGGCAGCTGACGGGCGGGTCCCACCCGTCAGCTTTCCCCTTCCTCTCGCCGCACCCTCTCCCGGCTCACTCCGCCCGCGTCGTCGTTCGCCGCCGCTCCGCGACAGGAGCCTCCAACCGCCCGCTCCCCTTTTCCCTCTTTCTTCCCCGCCGCGGCCCCCGCTCCCTCGCGTCACCTGCCAACCGCGCACCCTTGTCCCCGCTCCGCGACAGCGCGCCGTAACCGCCCGCGCGCGTTCCTCTTTTCCCCCACGCCTCGGCCACCCGCGCTGCCAAGCCCTAAACCGCGCTGCAGCCGCCCGATGCCCGCCACGTGGCCGTGGCACGGACGCCGGGCATCGCCGCCTTCGGTGTCCGGGCCCGTGCCGCAAGCCCTAGGGTCACCCCATAAAACCCCTCGGCCGCCGCCCAAAACCCTAGCCACCCTCGCACTCCTGTTCCATTCCGCCGCCGCCACGCCCGAGAGAGAGAGAGAGAGAGAGAGGAGGAGGTGGAGGAGAAGAGCCGCGTGAGGAGGAGGACGACGCCACCCGGAGCCGCGCGAGTAGGAGGACGACGCCACCCGGAGCCGCACGAGGAGAAGGTCGCCGCCGCGCGGAGCTTCACCAGGCCGGCGCCCCGATCGACTACACCAACGACCCCGCGCTGCACGGCCCTGCTTCGCCTCGTCCCGGCACCGACCCTCCGCCGCACCGACCGTTTTCCCCGTCAGCCCCACCGGTGAGCACTGTCGCCGCTGTATCCTATTCTTTTCCCCGCTGCTGCCGGCCAAGCCGATGATCCCTCTGTGTAGCCATCCCTAGGACCCCTTCCCTTCCCGGCCTTGGCGCCATTCTTGTGCAGGAGCCCGTCGCGCCGCCGTCATCCCCGCAGCCGCCGTCGTCTCTCGCCGCCGCACCGTGCCGCGGGCCCGGGGTGCCGGTGCCCCGCGCACAGCACGGCCACGCTGCGGCCCTGGGTTACCAGGACCCGCGCGCGTGCGCGCGCACCCGCAACGCGAGCCCGAGCCGTGCCCGTTGCCTTAGCCCCTGCCTCGCCATGCCCGCACCACGGCCTCGCCGTGCGCGTTCACCCCCGCGACGCGGCCGCGACGTCGCGTTCGCGTCGCGGCCATGTCATTGAGACCTTTCCCCGAGCACCCTCCGGGTGCTCTCACTCGTACACGCGCCGCGGCGCGCACACGCACACACGCATCCCCTTTCTGCCGCACTGGATCCAACCGCCGCACCTAATCCCACGGAGGCCGACGAGTGGGGCCGCCCTTTCAGTGAAGACGGAGACCAGAAGCCGCCGGTCTGCGAGGAGGGGAAGGCGAAGGGGCAGCCCAACGAGGAGAAGATGAAAGAAGGCCCAGCCCACGGTGGAGAAGGAGCCGGCCTGCGAAGAATCCAAGCCGAGCTAGACCGCGAGCCTAGCCAGCCCGCTGCCCGAGCTGGCCTGCTGAGCCGCAGGCCGAGCTGACGCCGCGAGCCTAGCCAAGCCTAGCTGGGCCTTGAGTCGGCCCAACCCCGCTTTCAGCCCAGAAGCAAACCATGACCCTTTTCTTTTTCCTTTCCCAGGCCTGACCCGTGGGGCCCACCTGTCAGCCTCGTGCCAGGGCTGACCAGTGGGGCCCGATGACCGCTGACCTGACCCTTGACCGTTGACCGTTGACCGGTCAACGCTGACGTCAGCAGGGCCCACTGCTGACGTCAGCACCCCGGACCCCCCTGATGACGTCATGCTGATGTCAGCATGCCACGTGGCACGCCCTGGTGCTGCCACGTGTCTCTGTTTAAAGGCTTTTCTTTTCTGAAACTCTTTTATTAATTTCAGAAATAAGTTTTTCCTTAGAAAATTCATAATAAATTATCCGGACCTCTGAAAATTATGAAACCAGTTTCATAATTCTTCTAAAATCATGAACCACCTGTTAGAATAAGCATTGTGGTGATTTGGATCTTATTTGCAGCATTTTGTGCATATTTGCACTTTGGCCCCTACTCTTACCCGTATCTACGAATAGGACCCGTCCGCGAGGAGCTGACCGACGACCAGGACTACCCGGAGGCTCAGGAGGACTTCGAAGAGACGCCAGGTTCACGCCCATCTACAATTTGAATCCCTATTAGGCATTTGCTTGTAGATATGCTATCGCTGTATGTGTATATATATGTATGTCGAGATAAACCTGCATGGCCTCTTTACGAACCATACTCCTTGCCAACCTATCTTACTTGTTTATTATATGGAATGCCTTGTAAATCCTTGATTGTGTATGTGTGGGATATGGATGGATAGTCTTGGCGTGTGTGAAGTGGTTCTCTTCAGGAGTTGGTGATTAGGGTTTAGCCGGGAGTGGGCAACCTAACTCGATCGTGGATCGAGGGCTTGGGGTGTGTATCTTGGCACACCCTACGGGGTACCTGTGGCGGGTACAGTTCTGGTTACGTGTTTGAGGTGTTTGGGGCGCCCGTCAAGGGTGCAGTCGCGGACCACCGTGGTGGATACGCTTTTGGCGAAGATGCCCGCTCCGGCAGATAAGGACCGGGTGAGAGTAACCATGACTTGTGGGAATTTGTTAAGCGTGCACACCACTTACCCATTATGAGGGTGGGCCCGGTCCGGAATTAGCAAGCGCGGTACCAAGCCGGTAGGAGGATCGAGAATCGGTGCAGGGGAAGGAGGTGCTGACCTCATGTTCCCCGAGACGCATGGGAGGCTTCACAGTCCCGGGGCGACCTCTCGTGGGAGGATGCGCCCAAGACTCGGGAAAGCCGGATGGTGCCGTGGCTCCTATTTCCGTTCAGTAGACCGGTGTTTCGTATACTAGTCGGTTGATCCCCGACTAGTGTCGATTCGAGTGGGTCCAGGTGTACAACCCCTGCAGGGTGAAAACTATACGTATAGCCGCGTCCTCGGTTATGGACATCCCTACTCCTCTGTTGCTCTTATTAGTTAGTGTTACTCGTGTTTTCTACCTCCCTCTAGATTATTTTCCCTACCAGGGGGCAGTTGAGATGCGAGGAGAGGGAGTCCTCGCATCGACTTGGTGGTTAAGGAAGGTGTGTGTGACCGGGAGTCCGGAATGCCGGAAGAGCCCGAGTCGGGAATGAAAGAAGTTGTGTATTCTTATATATATATATATATATATATTGCATGCATAGGGAAACCCCCAGCTTTACCTCTTGAACTCTTGTATATCCGTAGTGTAGACCACAATAAAGCTTGCATACAGATGGTGACGTGAACTTATCCTATTCCTTGGGGATAGCCTGGTACGATGCAGGATCCGACCCGGAATTCGACCCCAACGACGACGGATGGTACGACTGAGGCCCGTGCTACGCTCAAGTCGCCTGTGGAGGAGGTTCCCGAAGATGAAGAACGGCCGAAGACCTAGCTACCGTTTTGCGCCTTCTACTCGTTCGATTTAGCCAAGAGGCTTGTAATAAATTCCGTATTACAGATCCTCTAGATTTATGTAATAATTAAACCCGTGATTGACCTCATAACGACTATGACTGTGATATTATGCCTGAAATGAGTTCTGTATGTGATAGCGCTTGATCCAGGGACTATCACGACGATACAGGGAGTCGGATTCCTCGATTCAGGAATCCGGTTCATTTCAGTTGGTATCAGAGCCATGCTTGACCGTAGCACGAGCCTTAGACATGGTCGATAGACCTAAGGAGATCTATACGAGTCTATCCACTTATTATAGTACCTTGGACTATTTTTCATCGACCCCTTGACTCAGTTTTCCTCCACTCTTGAGTTACTCTCTTACCTACGCTGACCCAATTCTTACGCTCCTACGCAGGGTAGCAACCGCGATGGCAACCACGATGGAGAGTGTGACCCACGACCTCGAGCTGTACGAGGAGCACCACCAGAGGGGTGTTTTCAGGTGGTTCGAGCGTGTGGTGGAGCACATCGGCATCGACCTGGCCTACATCAAGCTCTCCCTGAAGTCGACCACCGCTCCCCCATACCACTCCAAGATGGCCACGCTCGTCGTCTTGCCAGACCCCGCAGTGCCCGCCTTCGAGGGCAAGATGGTCCACAGCTTCGGCGTACTCACCGAGACTGCCGTCCAGTCAGCCGCTCAAAAGATGACGATGGAGCTGCTTGCTCAGTTCTGGCAGACCAAGTTCGCGGACTCCTCTTTCCGCCTGCTACCTCGGGCCGTCCTGCCCAATGAGGACCCCGAGGCCGTCTACCTGGAGATGTACTCTACCCCGGTTCAGGAGACCGGAGGGGACCAGCCCATGATCCACACCACCGGCTCTTACCTCTACGACTTGGACCACCTAGCTGTGAACCTTTCCTCGGAGAGCGAACAGCTCCACCTGGGTTTCTACGACAGTGTGAGGCACATCCACGTCCTGCAGCACGAGATTCAGGGGTGGAACCAGCTCTACACCACAGCCCAGAGAGAGGCCCGCCGCAACCAGAGGAATTACATGGAGGCGCATTTGATGCGTCAGACAGAGACCCAGCTAAGGACGGCCGCCGAATCCAAGCTACTCCAGACCGAGACCGAGCTCCAGAAGCTCCGGGAGGAGAAGGCCGAGTGGAAGCTCAAGGAGAAGGACTACCTCGCCACCATCAGCAAGCTCAAGGACCGGGCCACCGATAGTGAGGCCGAGTGTCGCCAGCTGCAGACTCAGGTGGACGACCAGCAGGACTTCATGACCCTGCACGGCTACTTCGAGGCCAAGGTGGAGGACCGGGTGAAGGAACTGGAGACCCGGCTGGAGAGGAACAAGAAGAACATCGCCTTGCTGACCCGCACCGCCGTGTACCTCCACGACAAGGCTGCACGCGCCTTGCAGACGTGGGAGATTTCCGACTCCATCCGTGTCGATGAGATCCACGAGCTGAGGAACCAGCTACCCGAGGAGAGTCAACCCCTGGTGAGGAAGGAGGATTTCAAGCTCATCCCCACGGAGCTTCGCCTACACCTGTGCCCTCACGAGGAGATGCCGCCCGCGATCGAGACCGAGGAGGTGGTGGAGGCCGTCGCAGCCATCGACGCCATCTTCCCGGAGGACTACCCGGAGGAGTACAAGCGTGTGCTGTCCTACAAGAAGCCACGCGTCACCTTCTACTAGGGAGTGAGTCTGAGTCTTAGGTAGGGGTAGACGTAGGGTAAGTAGCTGCCGATGGTCCATTCCGGCGAGAGTTCTCATGAGTCTTGTTCTGAGCCGATGACGTGTTTCCGGCTAGCGTCCTAGGATGTCAGGAGTCCAGGTAGACACGATAGGAGTCGCCACTCTTTTGTAAACATTCGCGATGTATTCTTAGAGTGTGAGTTGGGGGTGTTATCTTGAAGGCTTTTTGTGTTGACCTTGAGATAACACCGGTGATTCCTTGTACTGCCTGATTGATGTCTAAATGGATGGATGTTATGACTTTTTTTTTCTCGCATTTTTCCTGTTCGATAATTGCTTTCATTTTAAAGAAAATATTATCGCTTTTAGTCCTGCATCTCTTTCGGATAAATGGCATGTTTGCCCATGTGTGTATTCTTTTACTTTGGGTGGTGAGTGCCGACGTTTACAGGAGAGAATGTCCCCCTTCACCCTATACAGGAAATGTCGATCCGGAGATTCGATCGCTTGATGGTCCGTTTCGAGCAAGCCGCCCAGGAGGAAGCCGCAGCCGAGGCACGCGGACGGGGCCGCCCGTTTGGCCGTGGGCGCGGACGTGCTGCCCCAGCACGTGCCCCGGCAGCAGGGCGTGGAAGAGGCAGAGGACCTGCCGCGGGTGCCGCACCCCACGCCTTTGGGGAGGCACGCCGTGGAGACGAAGCTGATGAGGAGGAGGTCGATGAGGAGATCGACGCTGAGCCAGCACAGCAGCCACCGCCACCACCGCCGACACTCGCGGAGATCATGGACAGGCAGACTCAGCTACTCCAGCGTCTGGCCAAGTCTGTTGATCAGAGGAACCACGGGGCCAACCGTCATGGCCTGCCTGAAGAGGACCTCCAGCGCAAGATCGAGAGATTCATCCGCCTGAAGGCTCCGACTTTCAGCTACGCCGAGGACCCCTTGGAGGTCGATGATTGGCTGAGGGTGATCGAGACCAAGCTGGACCTCACCAACTGCACCGACGAGGAGTGCGTCGCACTCGCAGTCCACCAGCTTGAGGGTACCGCCAAGTCGTGGTGGGACAGCTACTGTGACTCCCACCATGACCCAGCACACATCTCATGGGAGGAGTTTGCCAGGGCATTCCGTGAGCAGCACGTGCCTCGACAAGTGATGATCCAGAAGGCCCAGAAATTCCGTACCATGACTCAGGGTACGATGAGGGTGGAGGAGTACGAGCGTCACTTCACCAAGATGATGAGGTATGCTGCAGACGACACCAACACCAAGGAGAAGAAGCAGTTCTGGTTTCTCCGAGGACTACACCACGGCATCCGTCAGATCGTGACTGGATGCAAGTACCCGTCGCTCCGCAGCTTGGTCAACCGTGCCATTGCTGTGGAGAGAGAGAGACTCGGATGGGAAGACCGTCAGCGCAACAAGAAGCGCCAGACCGACCACCAGGTACGAGACCGGCCCTTCCAGAAGGCAAGGAACGCGCCACCTCTGCCACCGAGGAGCGGTTTCCGTTCCGGCTCCAGTCAGCCGAGCAGGAACTACGGAGGGGGAGGCAACCACTACTCCGGCAACAGGACCCACGGAGGATAGAACCAGGGAGGAGGCAGCTACCACCGCCAGCAGCCGGCACAGAGGACCAACAGTGGCTCGACGCCGTTTGTTTGCTTCACCTGCAACAAACCGGGCCACAAGTCCTACGAGTGCCCCGAGAAGAAGACCTCGACCCCAGCTCGCGCGCCTGGCTCCGCCGGCAGGCCCGCTCAAGCTCTGCGCTCCGCAGACCGTGGCCGCCTCACCCACCTGACTAAGGAGGAGGCCCGGGATGCCCCAGACGTCGTGACAGGTGAGTATCTTATCAACGGCTCTAAAGCCTTGGTGTTGTTTGACTCTGGAGCCACTTGCTCCTACATCTCTTCAAAGTGTGTTACACAAAAATCCCTTCCGATGACCCCAAGAAGCCATCCTATCATCACTAGCTCCCCACTGGGGGATCATAGGTGCACATTAGCCTGTAAGGGAGTGAAAATCATAATCCAGGGACTGCCATTCACAGCTGATTTGACAGTACTGCCATCAGAGGGGATAGATGTTATATTGGGGATGGACTGGTTGACTGCACACAAGGGTGTCATATCTTGCTCGCCCAGGTTGGTGACCCTGGAACACCCTAGCGGGAAGAAGATCGAGGTGGAACCGTTGAAGTCCCGAGATGTACCTCGGGTGTGCAATTTGAACAGCTTGGAGAAGAAGACACTCGATGATGTGCCAGTGGTTTGTGAGTATCCCGATGTGTTTCCCGAGGAGCTGCCGGGTCTACCATCGGACAGGGTTGTCGAGTTCGTGATTGAGCTCGTGCCAGGGACGGCACCGATCGCGAAGCGACCCTACCGCATGTCCGCAGAAGAGCTCACCGAGTTGAAGGGACAGCTGAAGGACCTGTTAGATAAGCAGTACATCAGGCCTAGTGCATCGCCATGGGGATCACCCGTGTTGTTCGTGAGGAAGAAAGATGGAAGCATGAGGTTATGCATCGACTACCGATCGCTGAACGCCGTGACCATCAAGAACAAGTATCCGCTACCCAGAATCGATGATCTGCTTGACCAGTTGAGAAAGGCCAAATTCTTCAGCAAGATTGATCTGAGATCAGGGTACCATCAGATGAAAATCCGGGAGTGTGACATTCCGAAGACAGCATTCGTGACCAGATATGGCCAGTACGAGTTCACCGTGGTATCTTTCGGACTGACCAATGCACCCGCCTACTTTATGAACAAGATGAACAAGGTGTTCATGGAAGAACTGGACAAGTTCGTCGTAGTCTTCATCGACGACATCTTGATCTACTCCGAGACAGCCGAAGAACACGCTGAGCACCTGAGGATAGTACTCGAGAGGTTGAGACAGAACCAGCTGTATGCCAAGTTCAGTAAATGCGAGTTTTGGCTAGAGAAGGTTGCCTTCCTAGGCCACGTGTTGACTGCAGATGGGGTTGCTGTGGATCCCGAGAAGATCGAAGCAGTGTCCGAGTGGCAGCAGCCGAAGAGCGTTACCGATATTCGAAGCTTTTTGGGTTTGGCAGGCTACTACCGACGATTTATTGAGAACTTTTCCAAGATTGCCAAGCCTATGACCGAGCTACTCAAGAACAACGTACCGTTCGTATGGTCATCAAAGTGCGAAGCCAGCTTTCAAGAGCTCAAGTCACGACTCACAACTACCCCAGTCCTCACTCTTCCGGACATCCGGAAGGACTTCGTGGTCTATTGTGACGCTTCTCGTCAAGGCCTGGGTTGTGTGCTGATGCAAGACGGCAAAGTGGTTGCATATGCCTCCCGACAGTTAAGGAAACACGAAGAAAACTACCCTACCCATGACCTTGAACTCGCAGCTGTAGTGCACGCCTTGAAGATTTGGAGACACTACCTGATTGGCAACAAGTGCGACATCTATACCGACCACAAGAGTCTAAAGTACTTCTTCACTCAGGCAGAGCTGAATATGAGGCAGAGGAGATGGTTAGAGCTGATCAAGGACTACGACCTGAATATTCAGTATCACCCCGGCAAGGCTAACGTCGTAGCAGACGCCTTAAGCAGGAAACACTATTGCAGCAATCTGATGGTTCGGGACGAACAGCCTGCGCTGTGCGATGAACTCGAGAAGTTGAAGTTAGAAATAGTGGAGCAAGGGCACCTAAACACGATGACAGTCAAGTACGATCTGGAAGATTGAATCAGGCAAGCACAGCGACGATGCCCAGAACTACAGAAGCTCAAGCGAGCCATGCAAGACGGAAAAGCGACTGACTACAGGGTCGACGACCAAGGGACCATATGGCTGAAGGATCGCATATGTGTACCCCAAGATCAAGGGATCCGTGCCGAGATTCTGGATGAGGCGCATAACTCCAAGTACGCCATACACCCAGGGTGCACGAAGATGTACCAAGACCTGAAGGACCGTTTCTGGTGGAACGACATAAGAACGGACATAGCCGAGTTCGTGGCTAAGTGCCACATTTGTAGAAGGATCAAGGCTGAGCACCAGCGCCCTGCCGGCCTGCTGAAACCACTTGATATTCCCGTATGGAAATGGGACGACTTCATAACAGGGTTACCCCGGACTCAGAAGGGAAATGACTCCATTTGGGTAATCGTCGATCGCCTAACCAAAGTGGCACATTTCATTCCCGTCAAGACCACGTACCCCGTGAGCCGACTATCCGAACTGTATATAGAGAAACTTCTGAAACTCCACGGAGCACCACGAAGCATAGTGTCAGATCGAGGCCCTCAATTCACCGTGAAATTCTGGCAGAGCTTGCACAAATCCCTAGGGACTCAGCTAAATTACAGCACCACCTTTCACCCCCAAACCAATAGGCAGACCGAGAGAGTGAACCAGATACTCGAGGACTTACTTAGAGCATGTGTGCTGGCCTACGGGAGTGATTGGGAGAAGAGTTTGTCCTATGCTGAGTTCACGTACAACAATAGCCATCAGGCCAGTTTGCGGATGTCACCTTTCGAGGCACTTTATGGCAGAAAATGCAGAACACCGCTGATGTGGTCAGACACCGGGGAGAGATCGTATTTTGGTCCAGACTCTATCGTAGAAGCTGAGGAGAATGTTGCCAAGATCAGGGAAAACCTGAAGGTAGCGCAGAGTAGACAGAAAAGCTACGCCGACAAGAGGAGAGAGACCTCTCATTTGAAGTCGGAGACCACGTATACCTGAAGGTGTCACCACTCCGAGGCACCAAGAGGTTCCATGTCAACGGGAAGCTAGCTCCGAGGTTCGTTGGACCGTATCCGATCGTTCAAAGGATCGGAGGATTGGCGTACAAACTGAAGCTACCAGAAGGACTTGCTGAGGTACATCCGGTTTTCCACGTATCCCAACTACGCAAATGCTTGCGAATGCCGGATGAGACAATACCCCCAGAGGCAGTGGACTTGCAAGAAACGCTTGAGTATGTAGAGTATCCCGTGAAGATTCTGGCCCGGGCAGATAAGGAGACTAGGAGGACCTCCATTCCCTACTGCAAGGTTCTTTGGAGTAATCACACGGAACGGGAAGCCACTTGGGAGAAAGAGTCCGATCTGAAGGAGAAATACCCGCACCTTTTCGAAGACCAGGTAAACCTTTAATCTCGGGGACGAGAATCTTGTGAGGGGGGGAGTTTGTAACATTCCATGTTAGTATTTATAAGGTTTGGTAATAAAAATGGTGGATTTCAAAAAATTTTGTGAATGGTCTTGGTTTGAGGGGTTATTGCGTTTTAATTGAGTTGGATTTTCGAATTTGTTTGATTCAAATGGTGTGGATTTGAATTTGAAAGGGGCCAATCAAATTCAAATCCAAAGAAACCACCCTCTAATACCCCCGTGGGCCACCGGCCCACGCAACCGGCCCAGCTGCACCCTTTCTCTTTTCCCCCTTTCCCTTTCTTTCTCCGCGCGTAAACCAGCCCGCACGAGCCGGCCCAGCCCAGCTTCGCGAACCGCCGCGACGCCTCCCTTCCTTCCGCCTGGGGCAGCTGACGGGCGGGTCCCACCCGTCAGCTTTCCCCTTCCTCTCGCCGCACCCTCTCCCGGCTCACTCCGCCCGCGTCGTCGTTCGCCGCCGCTCCGCGACAGGAGCCTCCAACCACCCGCTCCCCTTTTCCCTCTTTCTTCCACGCCGCGGCCCCCGCTCCCTCACGTCACCTGCCAACCGCGCACCCTTGTCCCCGCTCCGCGACAGCGCGCCGTAACCGCCCGCGCGCGTTCCTCTTTTCCCCCACGCCTCGGCCACCCGCGCTGCCAAGCCCTAAACCGCGCTGCAGCCGCCCGATGCCCGCCGCGTGGCCGTGGCACGGACGCCTGGCATCGCCGCCTTCGGTGTCCGGGCCCGTGCCGCAAGCCCTAGGGTCACCCCATAAAACCCCTCGGCCGCCGCCCAAAACCCTAGCCACCCTCGCACTCCTGTTCCATTCCGCCGCCGCCACGCCCGAGAGAGAGAGAGAGAGGAGGAGGAGGTGGAGGAGAAGAGCCGCGCGAGGAGGAGGACGACGCCACCCGGAGCCGCGCGAGGAGGAGGACGACGCCACCCGGAGCCGCACGAGGAGAAGGTCGCCGCCGCGCGGAGCTTCACCAGGCCGGCGCCCCGATCGACTACACCAACGACCCCGCGCTGCACGGCCCTGCTTCGCCTCGTCCCGGCACCGACCCTCCACCGCACCGACCGTTTTCCCCATCAGCCCCACCAGTGAGCACTGTCGCCGCCGTATCCTCTGCTTTTCCCCGCTGCTGCCGGCCAAGCCGATGATCCCTCTGTGTAGCCATCCCTAGGACCCCTTCCCTTCCCGGCCTTGGCGCCATTCTTGTGCAGGAGCCCGTCGCGCCGCCGTCATCCCCGCAGCCGCCGTCGTCTCTCGCCGCCGCACCGTGCCACGGGCCCGGGGTGCCGGTGCCCCGCGCACGGCACGGCCACGCCGCGGCCCTGGGTTACCAGGACCCGCGAGCGTACGCGCGCACCCGCAACGCGAGCCCGAGCCGTGCCCGTTGCCTTAGCCCCTGCCTCGCCATGCCCGCGCCACGGCCTCGCCGTGCGCGTTCACCCCCGCGACGTGGCCGCGACGTCGCGTTCGCGTCGCGGCCATGTCGTTGAGACCTTTCCCCGAGCACCCTCCGGGTGCTCTCACTCGCACACGCACACACGCATCCCCTTTCTGCCGCACCGGATCCAACCGCCGCACCTAATCCCACGGAGGCCGACGAGTGGGGCCGCCCTGTCAGCGAAGACGGAGACTAGAAGCCGCCGGTCCGCGAGGAGGGGAAGGCGAAGGGGCAGCCCAACGAGGAGAAGATGAAAGAAGGCCCAGCCCACGGTGGAGAAGGAGCCGGCCTGCGAAGAATCCAAGCCGAGCCAGACCGCGAGCCTAGCCAGCCCGCTGCCCGAGCCGGCTTGCTGAGCCGCAGGCCGAGCTGACGCCGCGAGCCTAGCCAAGCCTAGCTGGGCCTTGAGCCGGCCCAACCCCGCTTTCAGCCCAGAAGCAAACCATGACCCTTTTCTTTTTCCTTTTCCCAGGCCTGACCCGTGGGGCCCACCTGTCAGCCTCGTGCCAGGGCTGACCAGTGGGGCCCGATGACCGCTGACCTGACCCTTGACCGTTGACCGTTGACCGGTCAACGCTGACGTCAGCAGGGCCCACTGCTGACGTCAGCACCCCGGACCCCCCTGATGACGTCATGCTGATGTCAGCATGCCACGTGGCACGCCCTGGTGCTGCCACGTGTCTCTGTTTAAAGGCTTTTCTTTTCTGAAACTCTTTTATTAATTTCAGAAATAAGTTTTTCCTTAGAAAATTCATAATAAATTATCCGGACCTCTGAAAATTATGAAACCAGTTTCATAATTCTTCTAAAATCATGAACCACCTGTTAGAATAAGCATTGTGGTGATTTGGATCTTATTTGCAGCATTTTGTGCATATTTGCACTTTGGCCCCTACTCTTACCCGTATCTACGAATAGGACCCGTCCGCGAGGAGCTGACCGACGACCAGGACTACCCGGAGGCTCAGGAGGACTTCGAAGAGACGCCAGGTTCACGCCCATCTACAATTTGAATCCCTATTAGGCATTTGCTTGTAGATATGCTATCGCTGTATGTGTATATATATGTATGTCGAGATAAACCTGCATGGCCTCTTTACGAACCATACTCCTTGCCAACCTATCTTACTTGTTTATTATATGGAATGCCTTGTAAATCCTTGATTGTGTATGTGTGGGATATGGATGGATAGTCTTGGCGTGTGTGAAGTGGTTCTCTTCAGGAGTTGGTGATTAGGGTTTAGCCGGGAGTGGGCAACCTAACTCGATCGTGGATCGAGGGCTTGGGGTGTGTATCTTGGCACACCCTACGGGGTACCTGTGGCGGGTACAGTTCTGGTTACGTGTTTGAGGTGTTTGGGGCGCCCGTCAAGGGTGCAGTCGCGGACCACCGTGGTGGATACGCTTTTGGCGAAGATGCCCGCTCCGGCAGATAAGGACCGGGTGAGAGTAACCATGACTTGTGGGAATTTGTTAAGCGTGCACACCACTTACCCATTATGAGGGTGGGCCCGGTCCGAAATTAGCAAGCGCGGTACCAAGCCGGTAGGAGGATCGAGAATCGGTGCAGGAAAAGGAGGTGCTGACCTCACGTTCCCCGAGACGCATGGGAGGCTTCACAGTCCCGGGGCGACCTCTCGTGGGAGGATGCGCCCAAGACCCGGGAAAGCCGGATGGTGCCGTGGCTCCTATTTCCGTTCAGTAGACCGGTGTTTCGTATACTAGTCGGCTGATCCCCGACTAGTGTCGATTCGAGTGGGTCCAGGTGTACAACCCCTGCAGGGTGAAAACTATACGTATAGCCGCGTCCTCGGTTATGGACATCCCTACTCCTCTGTTGCTCTTATTAGTTAGTGTTACTCGTGTTTTCTACCTCCCTCTAGATTATTTTCCCTGCCAGGGGGCAGTTGGGAAACCCCCAGCTTTACCTCTTGAACTCTTGTATATCCGTAGTGTAGACCACAATAAAGCTTGCATACAGATGGTGACGTGAACCTATCCCATTCCTTGGGGATAGCTTGGTACGATGCAGGATCCGACCCGGAATTCGACCCCAACGACGACGGATGGTACGACTGAGGCCCGTGCTACGCTCAAGTCGCCTGTGGAGGAGGTTCCCGAAGATGAAGAACGGCCGAAGACCTAGCTACCGTTTTGCGCCTTCTGCTTGTTCGATTTAGCCAAGAGGCTTGTAATAAATTCCGTACTACAGATCCTCTGGATTTATGTAATAATTAAACCCGTGATTGACCTCATAACGAGTATGACTGTGATATTATGCCTGAAATGAGTTCTGTATGTGATAGCGCTTGATCCAGGGACTATCACGACGATATAGAGAGTCGGATTCCTCGATTCAGGAATCCGGTTCATTTCAATGGCAGTGCAGGCTGTGTGATTCTAAGAGGTGTTTCTGCAGCAACGAGTTTGGAGTTGATATCAGCCCCTCGCATGGTACTCTTTCTGCCTTTCAAATGTTTTAATACCTTTAATCGTGCTCTTTATTTTGATTATTATTATCTACCTTTCTATATATGGTTCATACATAGGTAAATGTTTGCAAGTTTATTACATCTCAAGAACTTTTGCGTCGATTTGTGCAAAAAGAACTGCAACTTTCAGAAGGGCATGTATACATATGAACTATGGAGTTTATTAATGTTGTTCTATCTAGATCGTAAGTTTGTTATAAACATACTAGCTTACTGTACTACCAATGTGTAATATTAATTTCCTCCAAACTTTCATTACTTACAAAGTATGCACCAAAATATTTGTGAAATATAATGGAGAAATATATCGATTTTATAAACGGGTCATAGAACTGTATTGTTAGTACTAAATATACATTTCATTTTTTTGGCTACAAACTATTTCATTTATGTGCGATTGTGGAATATAGTGAATGCTGACTAAATACAAACTATTTCATTTTTTTGGCTACAAACTATTTCATTTATATCCATTAAATTAAATTCATGCAAGCGAAGTTCTCATTTATTTAAGACATTCCAGTACCTTGGTGTCACTTATAGTTCATAAATAATTTCCGTAATGCCACTCTGAATTGATTGTGCTTTTCATAATACGCACAGCCTTCAGTTTCGTCTGCACCGGCTTCAGCTCAGTCAATACATGAGAAGGTCTAGCTGCCAGTGGACTATCTCCTCGACCATTATGTATACAAGGAGCAAGTTTGCATCTGTGATGATGCTGTCTTCTATCTGTGGCGATCCAATATTAGTTCCCATCTCGTACTGTTGTTAATGGCTTTGCAGAAAATTCAGTTGTCCTGGTACAAATATTGGCTGTACCCAGAATTGTTCACTGCGTGCTAAAATGTAGTAAAGACTTGATAAATATACAACAACTGTTGTCTTTTGGTGTTGGACGTACGATGTATGTTCTAGTACTGTGGTGCCGTCTGGTAGCCTTACATATTCAAGATAACTTAATAGAAAATAAATCATTATATGGTAGTCTTGCCTCGGCGATAGGGATCTCAGAACTTGGGTGAAATGAATTATTCTTCCACCCAACATATATAGCCACATGAGAGGGTCACTACATAATTGCAATGTCGATTTCCCCTGCATATATACTTCCATCATAAATATAAGCAAAAAGTTTGTCCTAATATAATTTCTTTGAAGTTAGCCATGCCAAACTCTGATTAGACGTTACTTTCTGTGTCAAAAAGAAGTTTCATGTTATGTGTTACAAATATATTCTACAAAAGTTACTAGTCAAAGTAGTATTCTAGAGGCTGCGTCCAATCGCCACTTTCTTTTCTGAATATAGGAAGTAAAATCCATAATTTGACATAGATTGACAAAACAGGATTTTAATTACTAGATTCATTATGAAAATATGTTCATAATATACAACTCATTCCATTTATATTGTTGTAGGTATTACTAGTCAAATAATTGTATAGATCGAGGACCATATCGGTATACTAATAAATCGATATTTGCTGTCAAAGGAAAAAGTACTACATAAATAAACCTTGTATAATCGCTGTGGATATCAATAATAATGAATGCTCTGAAATGTGGGCCAAAGAAAAAGAAAGAAAAGAAGAACAAGTACGGTACGCTAGCAAGTCTTTGTCAGCATGATAGATCATTTCTTTTTTGTTATAGTGTTTCTGTGGCACAAAGTCGCCGATAACATTAAGAGATGTATGTATCGCTAAATGATTGGTGTTTTTTTTGAAAGGCTAAATGATTGGTGTTACAGTAGAACGATTTAGTTTAACACCATATGCTAATTAAGTTGCTCTGCAGATGTCACCAGGTACCCACACGCCCGCACCAATGGAGCGCCAGGACTACCTCTACTTCGGGTTGGCTCTCGTGCCGCTGCTCGTCGTGCTCGTCAAGGCCGGCGCGCCAGGGCTCACGGCCACGGGCGGCAGCTTCCACCGGGGCCATGGCAGTTGCCTGTCATCGGCAGCCCGCACCACATCGCCGGCAAGCTCCCGCACCGCGCGTTGCGGGACCTGGCACGGCGCCACGGGCCCGTCATGCTGCTCCGGATGGGCGAGGTGCCGACGGTGGTGGTGTCGTCCGCCGACGTGGCGCGCGAGGTGATGAAGACGCACGACATGGCGTTCGCGTCGCGGCCGCTGAAGACCAAATAGGATAACAAGGCATTCGCGTCGCGGCCGCGAGGTGATGAAGACGCACGACATGGCGTTCGGAGGTCATGGATAAATAGGATAACAAGAATATATCGAAAATATCGGACCAAATTTAAAAAAATTCGTAGAATTTGACTTGAAATTATTCCTAAACTGTTAAACATCACTTATTCACAGATAAAATCAAGAATAAAATATTATAAGTACGGGATCGTGACATGGGTGAATTTAGACCATCTACGTGTGAGTAGGAAAAATCAGAAAAATTTGGCCGATATCTAGTTTTATCAGACCTCACGGATAGAATAGAAATTTTGGTAAATTTCGGCCCATAAAGAAAACCCTGCACGCGCTCACAAACGGCAGCCGGGACATCATCTTCGCGCTATCTTCGCACCGTACGGGGACCACTGGCGCCAGCTCTGGAAGATCGCCATCACGGAGCTCCTCGGCGTGCGCCGGGTGCTCTCCTTCCGCCGCGTCCGCGAGGAGGAGGTGGCTGTCATGTAGACAGCCGTGATTGAACTTTTCTTTCAGGCTAGTCGGTCCGTAAAATTATACTCCTAAACTTTCTGTTGATCTATTGCTTTCTGTTGATCTATTGCTTGGTGTTAAGTCACGCATTGCTATTTTCTATGTGAGAGGTTCTTACTGCCTCTGCTTCTGTATTCTCCCTGATCAGTGTGCAAGTATGTGAAGTCTCGTCCATGATCTTGAGAGCTCTTTCACAACCTGTTTTAAACCAAGATTGTCTGCTTCTTGAAAGAAAAATCTTCCCCTCTGATTCACCTGCTTTAATCGTGCGCACTCACGTGCCATGTGTCTCCGCTGAACTTCTGTCAGATGGGGACCCTGGATCGATGGCCTGTGGTATGGAACAGAGCAGATCCTGGGTGTCTGGTTTGCAGTTTGACCGTTTGGGAGAGGACGCTTGAGAGTGTCGTCTGTTGCTTCTGGTGGGGTGATACTGTTGTGTGCATGCCACGTGCTCAGGGCGAAGCCAGGTGCTTTTTCAAAATCAAGTATCTTATTGGATGGTTCGTTGTCCATATTTATTTTGTATCTATTGCATGCAATAGTGCTGTGTGTACTTGTAGATGTTAAGCAAAACTTTCAATAATCGTGGCGTTTGCAGTTTGCAGTAATTGCCTGAGCCTCAGCCTGTATTGAGCATGACTTGAATGTGTTTTTTATAATAATACAACACAAACAGATTGCGTGCTAGGCAAACAAAAAGTGATTTTCATCTTGCTCATTGATGTTGATAGTTCTCACAATGCTTAATTCTGAAGATGAAACCTCCAAACTTAAACTATAGAGAATTACAACAACTAGGAGTCTATTAGAGTTATATTGTTTATCCTAAAAACAAATGCTCCAAACTTCATAGGCAAATAGACCGGGAGTTGCGTACGTCTAGAACTTATCATCTTCTTCAAAATATTTCACATCAACTTTTTCTTTTGAGTAGTGGTTATAACAAGAGTGGTACACTATGGTTAGTACTCAGCAAGCGTTGTAAATAATATGATATGAAAGGCCAAAAGTACGGAAAAGCTTATAGGTTAATTGCAGTACGCAATTTTAATTGGTCTACTTTTATTTGCATCTAACTACTAAGATATAAGTGTACACCAACCCGTATTTAAAGAAACAGGTAACCGATGCATAAAGCATAACCAAAACCATAAGCCATAATTTAATTTATATTCAAATTCATTAATTATGCAAGGATCAAGACCACTCTTAACCGTGAGCATGACTAATATATTAATTTTAGACACTACAGATGTTGCACATCTTTACCTACATGTCATGTCTCCCATGTCGCTCCAGGTAGCTAGCCGCTTAAACATGCCGAGGTGAGTGGCTATGGATTCAATTCGATGCCTTTATAGAGACTCCCTAAAATGTAGTAGCTCGTGAGGTTTCAGCAGCTAGTCGAGTGTATCCTTCCCCAAAATAGGTGCACCTCGTAGGCATATCAATCCCTTTGGCGGGCTAAGTACCTCTCTTAAACCAAGATTCCCCTCTTGCACCTTTTAGTAAGCTACTAACAACGTAGAAAAATCTAATTAATTATCCAAGATCAGATCGTATATAGTTCTTGTGGTTGCACTCCTTTCCTAGATAGTCACTCTGTATACCAATTAATACAAGTTCATATTGTAATCAACAAAATATAAACCAAAAAAAAGCTTATCACCATCATTGTTGTCATCATAGTTATCATCATTCCTATACCGCAACCAATTTAAAGAAACTAAACATAGCTACTCCACGGAACGATAAAACTCAGGTTAACAATAAATTATCATAAAGACTAGGTAAAACCTTAAATAACACCCATCGTATTAATAACACAGCATGCAAAGGTGATTAATTAAAGTTTATTAGTATAACAAGTATGATTAAGGAAAACTTAGCCCTTTATTCTAAACAATAGCTGTTCAAAGTCTTAAACACTTGTTCTTGAAATTCTTAATCTTCAAAACTCTGAGATAGCCTTATTTCTATTCGCGATAAGCACCGACACAAACATACAAACAAACAAACAAGATCACTAAGAACAGTACACCAAATAATGTGAGAATGTGAAAAGAAGTGGAAAAACTATTTCTACGCGTTACAACGAAGGTAACAGAACAAGAAACACTAAAAATAAAGTTAAAACGTTAAAGATATGCTTGAAACAAGGCTGAAGCAGCTTAAATGCGAGAAAAACTAATTAGAGAGGCTAAATAGAAAGAAACTAAGGGTCTAAATATAATTACTTCTAAGACTACAAGGGCTACGTTGCTAAAACAACTAAATATGATCGTGCAGGTTTAGGGCACTAGATAATAAAAATAGGATTAAATTGTAATTACTTTTGAACTATTGCGGACTGCAGGTTTATATCGGATACATCTCGGGGGATCTATGCAAAAGTGTCCTGCTGACCGTGTTTAACTTAGGTCAACCGGTATGCAGACTCCGACCCCATCCATTATTGGATCGACATCGAAAGGCTCCAAGCGGTGCAATATGTTTGGCTACGATGACGGCCGATTGGAACTTGCAGCATTGGCCTGACGAGACGTGATGCAACGCTGGTGAAGGCGTACAGGTGGGAAAAGCTGCGGTGCACCAAAAACAATGTTGTGGGGCTCTAGGGCTTTGGGAGACAAGGGAGAACGCGATGGGGTACTTTGGGAAGACGGAGCGGCCTCGGCAATGACCGACGGTGATCCCATGCGGTGCTGGACGGCATGGTCGGAAACTATGCAAAGGGCTCGGGGAAGAGGGATGCGAGCACCGGATCCAAGCTTGATTCTCCCTGGAGCTCAGATATCAAAGTCAGAGTGCGTGGAGGAATGCCGCCGACAAGGAATCGCGGCCTCGGGTGCGGCACGGGGCTTGCGGACGCGGATCGAGGCTATGCGCTAGGGTTAAAGGGCGACGTGTGGTCTAGACATGCATGCCCACATGGGACTCAGGTGGTGGAGGGGAGCCGAACCCAACTCGGGTTCGCTTGCATGGAAGTAGTGGATCTGACAGGTGGTGTCCGACTATTGGTGACGCGAGGGGCGTGAAAGTGTGTTTGGCTCCCTAGATGGATTTTGGTATTGATGATATCCATAATTAAAGAGCTAATGAGTTTATTGAATTATGAATAGGTTAAAATTTGATGAAATGAAAAAAAGTAAGAAAAGATGTTAATTTATTTGAAAGATGGTGTTGGAGCCTAAAAGAAAATCTTTATTAATTTCCATTTTAATTTTGAGTATAGGAAACACAAATAGATTGCATAAAGATGTTAAAGTGCTTAATTAGGATGCTAACCATCTATGAGAGACACAAATCACACTCTTGTACACTTAGTTTTCTCAGTGACTTAGTGTGTGTCAGAAGTTCCTACCATGTTCGGACCCCTATCGGAAGTTGCCGGATATTTCCGACGGGGGATCCTTGGCCAGCTGTTTTATGGCTAACTGCAGAAGTTCTGACAATCAATTATCCTATACACTGATGGCTGCTGTTTTTTGCTAACGGTAGAAGTTCCGACAATCAATTATCCTCTACACTGACGGCTAGTTTTTGGGGTTCGGTTATTTATACCCCTCAGCCCCCTTTTCACTTGCTGCTGAACTACCCCGTGCAAAATGCCCTCAAGAGCAATCACCACTCCTCCCCACTCCCTCCTTGAGCTAATCTTTAAGTTGATTTGAGCTAGAGCTTGGGTAAGAGCAAGATTGAGATGTGAGATTTGGGGATTTGAGTGTGAGGTCATCTACGTTCATCTCAAAAACACTTGAAGCATCTTCATTCTTCGATTCGCATTTATTACTCTTGAAGCTTGCTTCTAGACAGTTCGACGTCGCACGGTTGAGCGTCCTCTCGTGTGTGTGCACCTCGGGACGTTTGTATTACCCATCTTTTGAGAAAATGGGTTAGTGTAAGATCTGGCTCCTTGTGAGCTCATCAACGGAGACGTAGCTCCCTTGGTGAAAGTAAATTTCGGTGAATAAATCTCTTGTCTCTTGTTTTTATAGCATTTATCTAGTTCTTGTTGACCTAGAGTTTGCTTTGTGCCGATCCACGTTCTCGTGTTGTTGCTCTCGCAAAGATCACCCGTAGTACTCCCACACATCATTGATAAACTTCTGATTCAAATATATTCTGCAGTTTTAAGTTTATTTTTAAATTTTATTTAAAAACTTTCCTATCGTCGGAAGTTCCAACCCTGTATCGGAAGTTCCAACCCGTCGAAAGTTTCTACAAGAGGTCGGAAGTTCTGATAGTTTAAACCACTGCGAAGAATTTTTCATAAATTTTCAAATACGTCTATTCACCTGCTCTAGGCATCACTAAAATCTCAGAGCCTGTACGTGTGTGTAGGGAGTGGTGGGAGCTAGTTCCAAAAAAGAGGAGGCGCGCGCTGTGGAAGAGGAAAGAGGGAGGAGTGAGGAGGAGGCGAGCGAAGTGGAGCTGGGCCGGCATGCTGCACGCAGGGAACAGGGAAGGAAGGAATGGGCCAGCATGGGGAAAAGGAAAATGGCAGCCCAGGAAGAGAACAGAAAGAAGGAAAACGAGGAAGGAGAAGAGAGAAAAAATTGGAGAAAGAAAAAAATTGTTTTCTTCTTCTTGAGCTGAAAAAAAACTTATGTCTCTAGAAAAAGAGTTCAATCTTAAAGATTACAAGAAGAATCCTAGAAATAGCTTGGAGCACGAGGAGTAAAAATAAAATATTTGGAGCTCATGAAAAGATTTGAAGAAACTTCCAAAAATTGGATAAGCTCTCAGAGAAAAGGGAATAAATTTTAGAAAAATCTGGTTAAATCTTGAAAAAATCTAAATGATGGATAAAAGTATTCTAAAAAATATTTAAATTCTAAAATTAAATATTTTAGGGTGTGACAATTGCTGCCCCATGTACGAGTCTGGACAAGAGCTGGTTGATCCAACTACAATATCATCATCCTTTCGCCTTCCAAAGGCAGCTTGTACAAACATAAAGACAACAAATTTATTAAGAAAGGAATTTACGCTGGA
The DNA here is from genome assembly GCF_002211085.1 of Panicum hallii. Classification (NCBI taxonomy): domain Eukaryota; kingdom Viridiplantae; phylum Streptophyta; class Magnoliopsida; order Poales; family Poaceae; genus Panicum; species Panicum hallii. Next base: position 4,780,556 of record NC_038049.1, on the reverse strand, counting down.
GGGACTAAATGCCTAGGAAGTGGTCAAATTAAAACTTATCATTCAAATTGATGGAAAAAACTAGCAAATGGTTCTTTTTGCTAGGAATGCATTAAATTTTGCATAGATGCTATACCTAGTGCCCATTGCTTTATCTTCACATTGGAAAAGAAGCAAGCTTTTGTTTTGGAGTAGTTCACCTAGGAAAAGAAGCAAACTTTTATTTTGCCCTAGTATATATAGCTCATCCACATGGTAGTAGTGTGGTGCTCTTGGTCGTCTCGGCAGCAGTGGATTCGTGCAGGGGGGTGGGTGGATCCTTCTTCACTCGAGTCCTCTCCCTTTACACTCCTTGTCCATGTCCACGTCTAGGAGTCCATGCCCTTACGATGTGTGGCTGGGCAATGTAAAACGAGACGGAGCGCTTGTGGTGCCTTCGTGGCCATGCAGTGGTCGGTCACGCTTAGCAGCTGTTCCAGTGTGTGATCATCTTCTCCGGTAGCGTATGTGGTTTGTTTTTGGCGCATAACTTTGCTAGTTGATTTCTCTAGTTTCTTTTTGAATGCCTGGTTATGGCTTATAAGGAACAAAATTCTTTATTTTTTCTACTATATCAATTGAAACATGCACATCGGTTATCGTTCGTAAAAAAATGCTAGTTACCCCGCTACTCATAGCAAGTTATCCTTAATTCATTAACATACTATTTGAAGATCGGACCACCGCAATAAGATTCTTTTGAAATGAATGTGGTGGATAGCGTAACCCTGAGCGACCCCAATCCTTCCCGTGATTCCAAGACCCTGGCTCGCCACATGTTCCATGCAATGCTGCAAGGACAGCTAAGGTCTACCTCTGGCGCAAGGTCAAGACAGGCAGCGCTGGGAAAGGAATGAATCAACGTGCTCCAGGGTGAGGCCTGCAGCACGTGCTCATTGTGGCAGCAGCGGCGCCCATGTCAGTGTGGGGGCCACTGTGGTGGCCAACAAAAAGATTCAGGAGAGCTCCACGGGATGAGCTAGCTTGTGGGATTCTTGGGGTTGGTGGATAGTAAAAGCTGTACCATAAGCCGTGGTGTTCGAAATCACAAGCTGGATTTTAAAAGCTGGTTGAACAATTTGGCTGGATCAGACCGTCAGCCTGAGCAAAACAGCTTGCTCTTGGTAGAACACAGATTGGAAAAACTGGCAAATGGTTTTTGCTAGGAATGCATTAAATTTGCATAGCTGGGTGGTATCCCTAGTGTCCGTTACTACGTTGTATAGCTTTACAGTTCAACTAGGAAAAGAAGCAAGCTTTCATTTTGTACTAGTATAGCTTTACAGTTCACGTAAGAAAACAAGCATCCTTTTATTTTTGGACTATTATAGTAACTTTACAGTTCATCTAGAAGAACAAGAAAACATTTTATTTTGGACTACATAATACTCACAAGTCACAAGCCCCCTCGCTCCACTATACAAATAGAAAGAGAAAGGCTCGCACCTCTGTCAGTTGGCCATGGATTCATCAACTAGGGAAACCCTAGATCCGTGGAGTGACTCTGAGATGAGTTTATCAACCTTTTCCGATAGTGAAGTCCCTCCTGCAGTGATATATGCAGAGGAGGAAGAGACTGTGTCTGCTGCGCTAGTCCCAGTGAATATTCAAGATCCAAAGATGAAGGGTCTGAAGCCGGTAGAAGCGGTTCCTTTACGTATGATTCCGGTTCCCTATGGAGGTAAGGATCCAGTCCCGTTTGTTGAAGCTGAGCTACGTCGCTTAAAAGACCAATCTGCTCGTGTTGGAAAACGAGAAGTTCCCATTCCCTCCAAGTTGAAGTCACATAAATCTTACAAGGAAGGAGAATGGACAGCTTTCATTGAATTTAGAGATGATGGGCGCAAGGATTGGGTTAGTAATTCTATTTAGGAAGTGCTGAAATCTTCTCCATATTTGATTAACTTTGCTTCTGTATATCTAGATCTGTGGCTTTGTTCACATATGCCTTTTGCTACCGCACCTGAAAAATATTTTCTGCTAACTGAAGAATATTTTCTCAGGTGATGCAGTTTATGATTGCTATGTATATTTTTTTTGGCAGTACTGGTTCGATCTATTCCAAACTGGCATTTTTTGGTCCTGAAGTAAAATGATATACTTAGATATAATTCCTTGTAGAACATATATACCATCTCTCTGTACATATGCACAGACAAGCGATGTTCCTTCTCTTCTTACGCTTTTCGGTACCCTAGATGTCAACACATCGATCTGATTGCTCTTCTGCTATGCATTGTTCTATGTTGTGTGTAAATTCATTTAAATTATCATTTTCATGTAATTCTAGCATCTTGGCGTGCTTCAGTTGAGCTTGAGCATGATTCATGCCTGGCACTATTTTCAAATATATAAATTTATATCTGGACATTTTGTTTAGTGGTTTCAAGGCATTTTTTGGGATGTTTCAATCATATTTCAAGAAAGTCCGAAATAAGAGTTGCTGCTTTAGAATTATATTCTAATAATCTTGCGTGCACACATTATTTTATCCTGAATCTTGTGTTTATTATGAATATCAATTTTTATCCCTAAGAAGAAAAAGAAGAAGCACTGCCACATAAGAAGAAGAGGAAGTGCATGAAATGTTGTAGAGCATAAAGCCATTGCCGCGAGCTATTCTGATATTGACCCACTGATCTACATCATAATCATTTAGTAATATTTCAGTAAATGTAGGGATGTTCAATAAAATACTGAGCACATTATCATTAAAGAACATACATTCAATGACATCCTTCTTATTTTATTCATGGAAAATAAAGATCTGTTGCATGGTGAAAACGTAAATTTTAATTTTCTGTCAACATTTTCTCAAATTGGTATGAGTTGAATTTCATGAAAAATAGTTCACAGGATATTATAGTTTTGTATGTTCTGCATGCCTAAGCTATGACAGTAGAAACTAATGTTGAAGACAATTTAATGCAGGGATGGTGCATTGTGTGTTGAAATATCTCTGAACTAGGATGGGCCACCTTGTTTTTCAAAGTCCTTGAAATTTTCCACCAATGATGTTTCAAATTGATATGAGTTTATTTTCGCAAGATATTATAGTTCCGTTATGTTGTGCATTTATACATGCAGCATAGAACTTGTTGTTTGAAAGATAAATTTTGAAGACTGCAAGTGCCTGGGAGCAAAACATAAAGAGTCCTTGTAATCAATGGAGTATAGCATACATTTCTCTCACATCATTATTTTTATGTAAAGCTATGATATTAATGCCAAGTAAATTGCTTATATGTAGACCTTTCAACATAGGGAGTACCGCAGGGACTTCCGTTCCAAGAATGACGTGAAAGACTTCCTGGATTTCAACGGGCCGACAACAGGCATGTTCAAAGGGAGAAAACTTCAGAAGAAGGTGATCACCCCTTATCAGAAACTTATAGCACAAGAATAAATGTGTCCACCACCGCCTGAATACCCATAACCAGATATATTTAGAAAGTTTCTACATTATAATTAAATATCTTTTAGTGTAACTGTTGCATCGGTAAAACCACCATTATAGTAGTGTTATGTATTTATTTCCATAAATATATAACTTGATTCATGCATATTTTTGGTTTATGCAGAAGACAGCTTGTCCGGATGGTCATCATTCAGCCGGTATGTGCCCTTCAACAATATATATATATATATATATATATATATATATATATATATATATATATAAAATATGCTTAAGTTGAGAGACTATTTGATCTCAACGCGGCTACTATATTTTGCAATGTAGCTTGGAAACTTTTATTTGTACGGAATGATTTACGATGCAACTAGTGTTAATTTTACTAGCAAAGCTGGAACACCATGAACTGTTTAATGCCTTGATCAATCTTCCAAATGAAGATTTTTGCCCATTATGGATTAATAGCATAACATATTTGGTATACAGGTACAAGCAAATCTACTAGAGTAAGAAAGGCTGCAGCCAACTATGCCAGAGAAAATGTTTCTGCTAGTCATTCAATCAAGCCAGATATGCCAACAGGTTGTCTGTAGGTTCTGAATGATGTCAACTTTCTGGAGTGAAATAAAAGCATATGGTCATGTACTGTGCTATAAACTGTGTACATTGCCATCCATTACTTCTGTAAGAACAAGTCCATAAAGTGCATCGATCAAACAATATGATGCTTCTTATGGAGGAAATATGTTTGCTACTTTGGTACCCTTCAAACTGGATGTAATAATGGGTTGCAACTTAGTGTTATTTCGTGGAAGTTATGTCATTTAAGTAATGTTTGTTTTGTGGAAACTGCAAAATTCTCACTGATATATTCTACTATTTAGATGACTAGCTGCAAAGTACTCAAATTAGATATATGCTTTGTCTGATCCCTGAGCTGACACACCTCGTATTCATCCCATATGTCTGATGAAGTTACTAGTAGTGGATTTTGTTTCATAACATATATAAATTGAGACCTCATTAGTATTTGAGCTCTACTATTTCTTGCCTATTTTCTCAAGTATTGGAATGTCTGCAACCATGCTGCAAAGCTCCAATGATTTATCTGTAGCTTGAGATCATGCATGTATACTACACATTTCCTCCTAGTCGTAGCCCCTGTTCGCTAACATGGGCACACGGAGTCCCAATAAGCTGGTTCGAGTGGATGCTCATATATAGTTTTCTTCTGCATCTCAAAAATATAAATACCAGAAGTAGAACGCCTTGGTATTGGGAGTCCATTCAAATGTAGCAACATCGTCAACCTATATATGCCTCCCGCCACCACTGCTCTCGGAGTACTGGCGCTTGGTGCATCGGCTTCGCGCTGGGTGGGATATATGGGTAGGCTCGGTGATAGGAGGAAACCTAGATTTCGAGGCGCTCCTGCCGCCACTAAGCCGTGGCTGGGACGCCTGAGCTTGAAGTTGGATGCCACGCCACTGGAACAGAGCTTCTTCGCGCCCCTAGTGGCCCTAGGCCCAAATCCGCCCCCGTCTTCGCCATCTTTCAGGCACTGCTTCTGCTAATGTGATTTCAAAACATCAAATATTTGAATGCATTTAAGGTTTGAGTCCAATTCGTGCAAACCGTGTGTATGCTTGTTAACTGATGAGAGATGCCGGGTCCACGAAATCCTTTTTTACTGATGGCTTTATTGCTTTTGTTACCCATTCAAGTAAATGAGTTCATTCTGAGTTGACATCACAGTCTGAACTGCTGATGAGTTGAATTACTGTATATTTTAGAACTTTGGAAATCAACTTATCTCAATGATGCCTTGTAGATATTTTGACACTACAAGAATGACTTTCTGTTATGGCCATGCAGAATTCTTAGGCAGCCTTGAACTATTCACGCACTATTTATGGTCAACTATATCTATCTCTAGCAGCTCTGGTGGATTATTAGTTTTTATAGCTACTGATAAGTTAGATTATTCTTCTTATTTGAGTCACTGCTGTAAATTTATAAGCAAACTACCAAGAATTGAAAATAGCAACAATAAATTCACTATATATAATGCAGTAATCATCAGTTTGATACAGAAATGTTGAAGTATCCATTGTCTAAAAAAATGGTTCTCCAAAAAGTTGAGTGTAAAACAAGAATCATATATATAAATAAAAAAGATGAGAAATATATGAACATACAGTTATTATATGCATAATTATATGTCAAGCTTAGGACATGATGGTATGAGTGAAGAGGTCAGGATGTACAAGCTTATGTGGATTGGAAATTAGATATTATGGTTATACTGTTAACTTTGAACAACTAGAAAAGTAGGATAACGGAAGGAACAGTGCAGATGAATCGAAGTGTATCTTACTGTTTGATGAATTCAATGACCTCTTAGTGCTTGCGAAGGAAAAACCGAGCCTCCTTTCTCCATATTTTTAACAATAATGCTGTGGTCCTACTCTTATGACATAGATCCATATTTTCAGCATCCTCATTTTTTTTAACTGATGGAAATGCAGATTTCTGCCTTATGGGAGAAGGGTTTTCTAGTTGTTTTTGCAGTAGTGGTAAATCCAAAGGCTGAAAACAAAGGTACTTTCAATTAATTTACTTCATGAAATTGTTAGTTTGCTTTCATGAAGGAAAAATATTTTTTTCTAGATCATCAGGCCGAAACATGAAACCATCATTCATTTTTATAGCCTTTTACGATATTTGACTGAGCCAATTCTGGAGCAGGCATACTGAGGCTTCATATATACTTGTTTATGACGGCCCAGTAGACATGTACAAAATAACAATTATAGACAAGCAGAGCTCTCAAAAAACATCTGCATTTTATTCATTACTACAGTAGGAGAATCGATATATTGTTGCTTATGGTTGTTGCTTTGTTTTTCAGATTGACATGCAAACACAAAGTAACCATATATAGCTGTGCTATTGAAAAAATATATTCAGATTTTCCAAATACGATGTCACTTCCTAACTTCTAATTAATTAGCCGTAGATTGTTGTATTATATTCCTTAGGGAGACAAGTGGTTGTTACACTAATTTGATCTGCATTTGTTCATATTATTGGATACTCTAACAGGCAACAAACTATCCCCGACTACCCAAGGTCTCAATCCATATTGATTCCCAAATATTCTAGTACAATAATGGTCAAATTTGAACAGCGCAATAGGTTCGACGGTTACTGCTTGTTTTTTTATGCGAATTCAAAATTTTATTCTGCACTACTACCCATTGATGAAAAGTGTCTTTGCATTGAGAATTTAAGGCTTGTCACGTAATGTTCTTTTCAACAGTATAACATCTGCAATTTTGATGCCTACATAAATAGTTGCTCCAATTAATGAATTCAAATCTTAGCAACTAAGAAGGGAAAAAAATTGGATGGGGACGGGCCCAAACTGCATCCTGTGAGGACCCGCCCCCAAATTCTGCCGCGTGTATACAGAAGAGATCGGGCGGCAATAGCTTCTTTACGGCAGGAGCTCTCTCCAAACGCTGCAGCTCAGCTCGATGCATCAGCTCCAGACAGAGCTGACGACGGAGTCACGGAGCTGATGGTTCCTTTCTATCCAGAGCCGCGATATTGTAGCCACCACCCGCCGTCGGCGCGGCCGCTGCAATCGCGTAACCTGCAGACTTGCTAGTTCCCCTCCTCCCCGGCCCTTCTCATCCTCCGGAAGCGCCACCTCGACGACATCCCTCAGTCCTCCTCCACCGTCTCCTGGGTCGTCCTCCGCCGTTGCCGCCGCTGCCGTGGTCCACCATAGATACCGTCCCCCTCTGAGGCAACCTCGTCCGGCCACAAACCTCCACCTTCCTCGTTCGCCTGGGCCTCCTCCATCATCTGGTGCCGTCCCCTAAGATCTGCCGCGTCAAGAGGTACATCTGGATGAGCAATTGATGTTTATGTAGTTGATGCAGATCAATCAGGTTGATGAGCAAACTGTGACCACACAGGTTGACAAGGATTGTGCTTCAGTTCAGTTAAATGTAGTGACATTCTGGGAGCGTCAGCGGAGATAGTAGATGATTAAAGTTACTCTGTTTTCAGAGCAGAAGAGGCTACAAGACACTAGTCAAATAAGATGCAAGTTTCAGATTGTTGATACTGATGTGCTATCAATTGTTAGCCCCCACCATGTCCACTCAGGAAGCAAATGTGCATTCTAGTTTTGATCATTATCTTGTAGCCGAATGAGTTGCCAGTGACCAAATATACTTGTATGTTTCTTTCAGTGTTTTCCTGGACTTCAGTCTCAGAGGCACTCTGCTCATGCAAAGATTGAAGATCCACACAAGGCCGTGCTGCTGAGCTGCACACCTGCTCTAGGATTCTTCAGAACTGTAATATGTAGTGATCAAATTACATATGACCTGGTCGGTGTATGATGTGTGTAGCGACAGTGTACCTTTCTTATTTGAAATATATATGGATGCTTTTTGCCCAAAATTGTATGTTTCACAAGAGTGACACGTTCATGTAAAGAAAAAAACTAAATATTTCTATGATTAACAGAGTTGGAGAAAATGGTATGTTAAATAGTAATGTTCATGTAGACATTACAAAGCCACCCAGCAAGGTTACATATTTTCGTGATTTGGTACTCCATCAAATAGTAATGCAATGTGGCAGCTTGATCAACTCCAGGTAAGAGACTTGTATATTCTCCTCCAATATATGGAGCGCTCGTGACAGAATAATTCCCATACATATTAAAGTGGGGTATTGCTGCATTAGGATATCCATTTTGGAGCAAGGGAGCAACCATGGTCGAAGAGTGCCCATAGACATCATTTGTGAATTTTGGCAAACTGGTAGCACCAGTACTACCAGCATTTAGATCCTGTGTCATATAATATGAAATTGTTCACAAAATTGAATATAGGCAAATAACATATGAAAAGTGAATGTAGTCCAAGTCAAATGTCTTACCATAAATTGCTCTGGACCTGCACTTTCATAAGTATTTTCTGCTGTGTTATTTGAATCTTTTCCTATAGTGAAAAAAATAAAATTAGCTATACAAGCATATAATGAAAATGAAAAGAAATGCTACAATTGGTAGTGTCAATACCTTTCTTTTTATCACTTTTTTCCTTCTTCCCTTTATTCTTTTCAAAGGATATGGTCCCTCATTTATTCTTTGCACCTTTTACCACCTGAGGAACTCTAAATGATATTGCACCATTTAATGTTTCTGTTGCACACTGTTGAAACTAGAGGAACCTCATTGGATTGTTCTTGCATCTTGTTTAGAGAATTATCTGCTTCTAAATCCAGCTTATCTATAGCTTTCTCCAAATTATCAAGAAGTGTTCCTTTGACAGTGAACACTTCAATGTGACGGATGTAGCTTTTCGTGAGATACGTGCAGCATGTGTTTTCAAACTTTCTTGCTCAGTTCCTTGTTTCTCAATACACTATCCTCTCTTTGCATATTTTGTCTATATATTCAATATATATCGGGGTGGCAAAATAAAAACATCATTGATATTGAAGACTTTGAGAGCATGCTTGCACAAGATTCCTTCAAGATATGGATGCCATATTTCATCAATCTGTATTAGAAACTAAACTACAGTTTACAAATTTTAAACATAACTATGGAATCGAACTTCCTGCAAGAACATGTAATGGACAGATCTGATTTGTTGAAGACAACTGTTGCTCCATAATCGGATTGCCATATACGTCAATATTGATCCCTCGGTCTGTAATGATTTACAAGAGAATGAAAATTGTGTTTTAAATTCTTCCTCAAACTCTCTATAGGTCCTCCCTGTGTATGACTCAGCTGCGGTCAGAGGTAAACTTGTGTAAATAACAGGGCTCTTTCGTCGTGAATTAAAATCTTCTTCCAACTCATTTTGACGAAGACTATTGCAAGAAGTTCCGAAAGACTCAGTTTCCGACGAAATCTTTTCTTGAACACATTATTCATACCTTCACTTCTTTGAGTGGAGTTCATATCAGCTGTAAATGAGTCACGGTACATAGCAGCCCACTTTGTCCTCAAACCATACAGGTTTGACATCCATTCATTGTCCTCAAGGCTGTACTCACGCAGTAATTCATCCCATTTCTTTTGGAATTACAACTCCGACCTTTCTTCATAGACACATCTCTTAAAGTCAGGTTGCTCTGGCAATAACTATGATTAATAAATGGTAGCATATCTTGCCCCCGTGCATATGGTATCCAGATCTTTCTCATCAGAGGGTTTTAAAACAACTCTCACAGCATCTTTTCGATATAGATTGGAGGTTTTAAGATTCTTTTTAATATTTCTTTGTTCCAAACAGGCCTTTAGTTTAGTTTCTGGGTCAATTCTAGATGATTTCTTTAATTAATCAGATGAGATAAAATTGTGGTGGTAGGAAGATGGATGGGATGGCCTCAATTTATGTGAGTAGCTAGGTTTCTTCAATCAATGTTTTGAATCAAGATCCATGAATCATATTTTCCATATTGCAACAAGCTCACCCAGATAAAAAGTCACTACAGCAATAATTTATCCTACATAAATGGTAGCATATCTTGTCTGATGCATATGTGATGAGTATCCATCTTGCTCAAAGGTTGTGTTGTGGTATATATTAACTACGCTTCATCAATGGCATATCTTGCCCCCCATGCATATGGTATCCAAACCTCTCTCTCTCACACAGTTTGTTTCCTATAAATATTGGAGCACTGTGTCAGAGCCAAGGATATAATCAGGTTAGCACATAACAATGGTGCCTAAGAGAGTAGCAGCTCTCCTCCTTGTGTTTGCAATCATTTGTCCCCCCCAAGTAGCTGTTCATGGTCATTGTACCAGGGCGCAGAAGGAAGCCATCATGTTGGACTGTGCATCTTACATTTTGAGGGATAAACCTGGCGGTGCGCCTCAGCCCTGGTCACGCTGTTGCAGAACGGTGAGAAAAGTGCCAGGGATGGACATGGACTGCATCGTTAAACTACTTAAACTTAAACAGCAGGAAGCCTTCGGAAAAAGGATCCGAGATCTGGAAGTCCTCTGTGCAGTTTATAGTAGTCCTCCTCCTCCTCCATCTCCTCATCATAAGCACAAGGTAATTAGCATCAACCGCTTATCCATTTCATGCTTCACATGTTATCCTGCGTTTAATCCGCTGATAAGCTACGCGATATTGGTTGGCCATGTTTTTGCTGCCAGGCCGTGGTTCAGAAGGACGCGGCTTTCATCGCTGATGGAGTTTGATAAAGGAGATATATCCACTAGGCTAATAAAAGCATTCAAAGCATAACCTTTATGACATATGTGTAGCTTTGATTAAGAAAATGTTATCAATAAATGTTTGTGGGCTATTTTACTTTCGGTAGGGTGCATGCCTACTATGCTATGGATGCAACACCTATATATCAGGCGATACATTTACCAAAAACCAACAAAGAAAGGGAGATATCTAATTATCTATCATCTATGCATATGCAAATCGCAGACTTTAAGAACATATCGCGTTAATTGGAGAAAAAGGAAAATCATATGGCATCCATCCACAAAAGAAGATATTAGAAAAAGAAAAAAGTCCATTTTACTCCCTTCAACCATTTACTTTGACCGCTTAACCCCCTAAGCAAAATTTTGGCTCAATTTACTCCCCCAACAATTCTAATTAGTCCAATCTACTCTCTAATGATATTTCTCTATTTGTTTCTCCGCGTACGAATTGAATTTTAAGTTCAAATTTTATGAGTGGATAGAGAACATGATGTCCTATGTTAAAAAATATATTAAGAATTTTTCATGGTTATTTTCATAATTTGGAAACATTTAACACGAAATTTATCATAAAAATACAATTCTGCAAGAAAAATATTCATGAAAAAAATTATAATATATTTTTCTAGCATAGGACATCATATTATAAGTTACATTACAAAATTTGAAGTTCAAATTCCACTTGTAAGTGGAGAAATAAAAAAGATAAATCTCATTAGGGGGTAGATTGGACCAATTGAAATAGTTTGGGATAGCAGCTTGAGCCTAAATTTTGTTTAAAGGGTTAAGTGGATAAAGTGAATTGATGAGGGGAGTAAAATAAACTTTTTCCTTAAAAAATGAAATCTGGCCATCTGGGGTGAATTATTTATAACGTCTCAGATTAAAATACATTGTCTAAATATGAAATCAATAAAATAATACTAGTTGCCACAAATGATCTCCTTTTCGTTTCATGCACCATCCAGGAAACCTCATATTACTTCTTATATGAGATACAAATACGTTTGGAAATGTGGAACTTCTTAGGTTCGTGTCCCTCCAGAAGATGTATGTACCTGTACACCAAGAAGCCCGCGGAGAGCCCAACACCCAAACATTTGTTTTACATCAGGTAACCCTACCTTTATGTTTCAAAACTTTCCATGATACAAGTGGAGGCCACTGAAAAATCAAAATCAAACACCATAAAACACACTACTACGAAAAAGATTTTTAGGGACGGGTAAAAACGTATTTTTAGGGGCGGGTACGGTACCCACTCCTACTTCTCGCAGCTAAAAATATGATCTTTAGGGACGGGTAATGCGTCTGCCCCTATAAATCATTTTTAGGGGCGGGGCCCCGCCCCTGCAAATCGATTTCAAAAAATATAAAAAAAAATCAAAAACAGCAAAACAAGAAAGAAAAGAAAAATATTGCAACCAACTAGCCACCACCACAAGCCTCAAGCCTCGCGCGTACCTTCCCCTCCACCACACTACGCAATCATTTGTGACTCTATGAGGTATATTATTCAATTTTATTCCAAAAATTCATTTGTGTCTTTACATATAGCAAAACAAATAAAAAAAGTGAAGCTGCTACATTATGGTTATTGTGAACTATAAAAAATATGCCAAATATATTTTAGTGTATATAAAGGTTAAGATTGTTGAAACCTTAAAGTATGACTTGAGTTGTATGAGATGCTATATAGTTATAGCCATATGTAGGTTTATAATAATTTTTTAGATAACTAAATGACCCTAAATGAAAAAGTTACCAGCTATAAAGTTTTAGCTCTAGTCATTCTCTATAATTTTGATATCATTGACTTCATCCGAGATCATATGAAAAAGTTATAATTTTTTTTTGCGTGAAACCATTTTAGGAGTGAATCATGCCATTACCTGCTCCTAAAATTTTTAGGGATGGTTGACGCCATCATCCGTCCCTAAAAATACCATTTTAGAGGCGGATGATACCATGATCCGTCTCTAAAAATATGCAGAGACAGAACGGATGCTACAGTATCCCGTTGCAGGAGCGGGTTACCTTTTAACCCGCTCTAGAAAAGCGTTATTACGATTGCAGGTGGCAGCAGCCACTTGACCGGCGAGGTCGGCGTGTAGTTGAGGCTTGACTGAAAACGTGGCTAGCTGAGGCCTGCAGCCAGCTGTGTGGGAGCGTGTCGCTGGGTGCTTCCCTCAAGTTCATTTGATTGATAGTGTGCAATGGGTCATGGTGCAAACCACTTTTTCGCACGAACGGTATAAAGACATCTAGAGAGAGAGAGAGAGAGAGCAGGGGGGATCCACCATCAAGAATGTGGAAAGTGATGGAGTTAAGGTCACCCCAACAAAGACAAGGCAAGCCAGAAACCAAACACAATATTTGGAATGCTAAAGCTAAGCTGTACAGACAAACCGGACACCAGCAAATTGCATTGCACAAAGACAGCATTGGGATGATCTAGGTCAATTTCAAGCCCAGGTACTCTGGCCAAGCAACCAATCACATCGGTTTGTGTTTGCCTGCGAAGCGTTCATGTTCCAAACATTCCGGATAGCGTTACTTTTTTTTTACCAGACGTTACTTTTTTATTTAGTTTTGAACGCAGCAATACATCGGATAGCATCATCGATCAGACGCGGCTTTTATTTAAATTTTACATCCTCCAACTGGTGGTTAAGGTTGCGACCGGGCCGGTGGGGGGCGTTAAGGAGGTGAGATTGGAACGAAGTCTGCAGCAGCACACCTGGTAATGCCCACATTTGTTATAGAGAGACTTTCCACCATATAAAACTTGGCACTTTGTGGCGCACTTAATCTCATCACAGTCAAACCTCAGTCTGTGGCACTCCCACAGATCCTTTTCTGCAATCCAAAGCTCGGTTTGAATAGTATGCAAACAGAAAAATTTGAACAGCTCAAAACTGTGCAGTAAGAGATCGTATAGCACGTACCAGCACATGAGACCGAGAAGGCAGAAGACATGATCACAAGGACGACCATGGAAACTGCAGCTATCAAGTACAGGATCCTCGTCGTATTGCTTTTGCCAGTTGCCATGAGTAAATTTTGTTTACTTCGATCTTGTAAGTATATGTTTTCACTTCTGTACTTCCAATGTGCACATCGGTTAGCATCTTTGTTGGTCTATATAGAGCTATAGAGGCATATACAGTAAAATTCTAGGTGCAAATTGATGAATCCAGGATTCATGTCTTCATTCAGACAAATATGGCAGTACTCAATTCATGCCCTTCTGCAATTAATGCTTACCTCATTTAGTTTCTTTTATTAAAGGACTCAGGAGTCAACATTAATGTTTTGGCATCCCAAAGCTAAGGTTGATATCTTGTTCATCCAAATAAATATGGTACTATCCTTCTCACAAATAGATAAATTAAAGATGGTACTACTATCCAATTCTTGCTCGTCTAATAACCTTCTACATTTAATGATTACCTCATTTAATTTCCGATGGATTATGATTCATGTCTAAATTAACGTTTTGGTTTGCCATGGCTAAAGTTTGATATCTTGTTCATCCAGATAATTTTTTTCTCGGTAAGGTGGAGCTAGCAGAGAAAGCAAACAGAAACAAATGGAACAAGCAACAAGAGCAGAGGCAGTGTCAGGAAAGCAGTGCACTTGGAGCTAGGCAGCGGCAGCACTGCTTTGCATTCTTAAACTATCATTTTAAATGTAGCAGTTTAATATTTTAGACATACTGTCAGCCTGTTTGCTAGCAATTTGGCCATCAGCTTCGCGAAGCTATGGACCAGCGTGACAGGTTCAGAGATGACCCTCTCGTGGTGCCCTGTCCGAGCAGATTGCGGAAGTAGTCGTGCAGGATTTCAGCTTTGTCTTCCTGAAGAACGGCCATTAATTCTTGCACTCGACTTGAGAGTAACAATATGGTTGTGTCTGCGATGGCCTCTCGCCATGAGGTGGAAGTCGCGTGTATTCGCATCACCTTCTTGTAGATGTAGCACGCGTGACCGTTGTCTGGTAATTGTTCTCTCGAGCGAAGCCCATCACACTATGGTTGTGAGGCTCTCTTGTGTTGTTGGGCTATTCTCTCTATCTCCGTTTGTGTGTGTCTCCCTTTTTTTTTTCCTTTTTCTTTGCTGTTTTTCAGATGGTGGGTAAGAGACCTGTTTATTAGGAGATGTAGCTTTATTTGTTTTAATTTGCTTTTGTCTGGCAAGCTGAAAAACAATAGGCATGTTTATTTTTTTCAAATCTCTTTACTTTATAATGTAATTGTTCATTGAATTAGTTGGTTAGAGAATTTTTCATAATTATGCATTATATTGCTTTCAGTTAACTTGTATGAATGTTTACTATCACTGACTTTGAGGATCATGTGGATGTTGAGTGTCACCAAGAGTTCTCCCAAACACTTCATATGCATGGTACATAAAACTCTTAAAGAGTGTAATTTGAAGGGCACCAAGAAGTTCTTGAAAGGAACTCATGGCATCATCCAACACTATGCTGGTTGACGTATCTCATCCATATATGTGTAACATCCTAAATTTCACCCTTAGTAGTATCTAGCTCAGTATAATTTTCAAGGTTCAAACTTCAACTTAGCAATATTTAAGACCCATCATAGGCTCCAAATTAATTTGTTACATTCATTATGCTGGTGCATATCTTATTTTTGTATGATTGTGGTTGACCTCTAGCTGTTTCCTAGAAATTTTTCCGAATTTTTCCGATCAAATTCTATTTTCTATGATTTTATTTCATTTTCTGGGTTCTCATTTGTTTTTCTCTTTTCTTTCTTTTCTTCCTTTTCTCTCCCTAACTGGGCCGCCGACTACCATCTCCCCCGCCAGCCCAGCTTCCCCTCCTCTTTTTCCTTCACCCGGGCTAGACTTCTCCTCCTCTCTCTTTCTTTTTCCTTTTCTTTTGGCCCAGCTCCAACCCATTTCCCCTTCTCTCTTTGTTCCACTAACAGGCGGGGCTTGCTCGTCAGCACCTTCCCCCTCCTCAAGCTGAGCTCGGCTCGGAACCGAGCTACAGCTTCCCCGCCCCGGGACCCACAGCCCACATGCCGAGGCTGGCTCCGCCTCAGGCGCGCGTCCCCTCTTTACCCCGCAGCCACCACACGACCCGCACGAGCCGCCTTTTCCCTCACTCGTGCACGTGCCCTAGCGCCGTCGCTTAAGCTCTGCCCGCCGCCGTCGATCCGCCCCTCCCGACCTCCTTCGCCTCTGCCGGGCCCCTCCACAGTTTCCTGGTGAGCCGGGGAAGCTCCCCGACCCGTTTGCCCTCTTGTTACGCCCTTTTTAGCGGGGTTTCGTGCTCGCTGGACTTCCGTCGCCATGAGCTCTCGTCGACGGCCGCCACCGACGTCCCGTCGGCCCATTCAACTGCCACGCCCTATTCCTCGAGGCGCGTCCGTGCTTTAGCGCCCCTCGGCGCTATTTTTAGCGCACCGGAGCGCCCAACTGGGTGCGCTCCGGTGAGCTCTTGCTGCGCGCATGGCGGCGCAGCTGTGTGTCGGCGTCCCACCGCCGCCCAGCCCTCCCCCACCCCCCCCCCCCCTCCCTCCAATGATCTCGGACGTTCGGAGATCGATGGCGCAAATCAGATCTGTCTCCGGCCAAAGAAGTCAGCTGCCGGTCAGCCTTGGCCCTTTTGTAGAAAAGCCCTCGTTCTTCTTTAAAATAATCCCTCATTCCTATCCAGTTCAAAAGTATTTCAAGCTGTCCGTTTTCTTGCATAAAACTCCCCGCGCGTCTCAGAAGTAGGATCCGTTGTCCATAGTGGAGTTTTAGACCTCGTGGTTTCATATAAAATTATATTTTAGCCCTCGGTTTCTCTCTGTTTAGCCCTTTTGCCAGTTTTTCTCGCGTTTAAGACCCTGCGGAGCTGTTTTTAGCGTATCTTTAGCGTTTTAAATCCGTTTTAAGCGTTTCTGGTACCGTTTTGATCATTGTAACACGTAGAACTAGTTCCTATGCCTTTTGCCTCTGTTTTGCAATGATTGGTGCACTGTTTTAATTCATTTCTATTTATTTGCTTGTATGTACTTGTGTGGCTATTGTTTGTTCGTGGCAAGTAGATGAGGAGCCGTTCGAGAACTTTCAAGAGCAAGAATTCAAAGTAACTGAGCAGCAGCAAGAGAATGAAGGAAAGTATATTCCTTAATCATACTTTCATCCTAATAACCTTTATTTATATTTACGATTGCATGCATTAATTTGATGGGTCCTACTTTATCCATATTTGATATCCTTGCCCTTGAAAGCCAGATTATTTTAAATCATGCGGGGTAGTTTGCTTAGTTGTTGAACATTGGTTTCGGGTGGTTGATGAAAACAATACTTGACACATGTTTTACATATTTCGGAACCACTATGATGAACTGATGGTGATAATTAATTTAAACCATGGAGCCACCACCCGGGAAAACAGCGCAACCACAAGGACTATATGGCTCTGGCCTTAGCTAATTAATTAGATGTATGTAGCGTGTTGGTAGCTTACCGAAAGGCGCATGGGGGGCCTGTGATGAGGGGTTCGCTACCTGCCAAGGGTGTACGCATGGCTATGGTCACGCCTTAGGGGAGGTTCACTCACGCAGCTGCTGAAACCTTAGCGGGTTACCATTTGTTAGGGAGTCTTTGTAAAGGCCTCATAGTGAATCCTTGCCACTCACTTTGGAAGTGTTTAAGAGGCTAGCTACCTCAGGCATCAAGGGAGACACGACTTGTGGGTAGTAAAGTGTATAACATCTGTAGAGTGTAAAACTGATATATCAAACGCACTCACGGTCAAGAGCGGCTCGGACCCTCACATAACTTAATTAAATGGAACTTGTGTTTAATTCAGTTGTTTAATGTTTTCAAGCTCATTTAGTACTCAGTTACCTTTGTTTTTTTTATAAAACTAGGCAATATTCACCTCTGCTTAGTAAATAGGCCGTTTAATGTTCAACTGCTCATTAAAATGCTTAGCTCTTTATTTAGCCAACCCTTATCCTTGTTTAAGCCTTACATGTCATTTATTTTTCTAATATACTTGTTGAGTACCAACTATATAAGTCTACTCACTCTTGCTAAACAACGCTGTCAGAACAAGATCAGTTTGAGGAGTTTCCGAGGATATATAAGAGTACTAGGCGTATGTTCCGCAGTCAGCTGCCTGTGGAGTTTGGTCGTTCGGCTGCTAGAACAAATGCGATGTTGAAACGCTTATTTATTTATATTCATGAACTCTATTTGATTTATAATAAATGACTACGGTACTTTATAACATTACTTCTGTTATTCACTTTCGTCGTCATATGTATGTAATTTTGATCCTTGCGCACATATGACAATATGCATACTAAATACTTGGAAGCACCAAGAGTTCCCCCAAACACTTCACAAGAGCCCTCAAGCTCAGGCCACGCGAAGTGCTTGTAGGGAACTCCTGGCAATACCAAATAAACTTTGTTCATTATTAACTCATCTCCTGTACCTTTGGTAAATAATGATTAGCAGCACTGAGAGTCCCCCAAACACTTCACAAAAGCTCTCGAAACAGTGCCTCGTGAAGTGCTTGTGGAGAACTCCTAGTGGCACCAAACCTAATAATCCTTCCCAGGCACTATCTTATGGTGGTCTACTACATTGTCCATTATCTAAAAGTACATGCTGCACTTATGGACCTAACACAAATTGCTGCTTGCCATCCAGAGTTCCCCCAACACTTCACCATATACACAGCTCTACTGGCCCCATGCACATAAACATGCCGGAACATGAGATGTAGCTACTGAAGTAATTTGGGGAGAACTCCAGGTGACACCCAACCCACCTAGGAAACTCTTCATTTCCTCTTGACTACTATACTTGTTTTTTCCGGACCTGATGATGAGCTCCAAGCTGGCTGCTATTTGCTATTTATAAGTCTAGACTGAATGAAGAGCAGGCTCCTGTGGACTATGTGATACAGTGCATGGAGCTGGTAATGCATCTAGCCGTGATACAGCCTAGGTTAGACCTAAGGGAATCTCGTGAGGCCTTTGGCCAAAACTAAGCTAATTCTGCGAATGAATTACGAATCCTGGAAAGCACTAGGAGCAAATATAAAACGCCATAGCATGTAAATTCTATTATCGATAAACTTGTGTCGTCGTCGGTTGGTTTCTGGCTTATATATTTATAGATGCACATGTATATGTATGCCATATATATTAAACTTGTGCACTTACATATTCAGAAATATTGAATACACATGATGCTATATATCATTACGACAAACCACAGTAAAAGACATCATTAATTACCTCATATGGCATATCCTATAATAAAAATTTGTCCAACCCAGTGTGAGTTGGGTCATTTGCGGAAGTTAAAGAGATGGCAGCATAAAAGGAGGAAAAAAAAGGTGAGACGACATGGCATCAAAGAATCAAGGTAAAGACTCTGTCCAGGTTCATTGTACACAACATGGTCCCTGCCACCACAAGATATCTTTCAAACACCACATATCAATGCAAATTTCAAAGCCAAATACAAGTTGCAGCTCTGAAAACTTAGGGGAGAAGAGTGCGGGATATTTGCAGTATAAGTATCTTGCAGAAACATCATTTGTAAAGCTAGCCAAAGATGCATCAAGAATTATCCTTCCCCAAGCGGATGTAGCCTGTGGGAAGTGAGGTCATCTCCTGAGCATGAAGTTTCCCCATTCACTTCTTGGTTCCCTTCATATTATTCCTTGGTAGGCCGAATAACGCATCATCATCATCATCATCACATGGTATTTCCCTTTCAAAAGAATAATAATCATCACATGGTATTTTTTTTCTCTTTTAGGGAAAAATGGTTCCACATGCATGTATATTTTGTATGAAGGTGGCATCTAAATTATCTCCTCCTCATCTTATCTTCATTATACTACTGAACTTCTAGGTTAGGATTTTGGGGTTTACGTTTCCGGAATCGGTTAGGCTTAAAGGCAAGGGCACGAGCAATGGTCGGACCAACAGTGGCAAGAGGGAGATTTAATTTGTGGAATCGGTGGTGGACTGGTGGGATTCAAGAAAGAGAGGTTTTGTAGGGGAGTGGACGACGACGACAACAACAACGTGTACAATAACTTAAACAGGTGAGTAAAGATCGTGGAATGAGGACACGGCAAATAAACACTATGAAGGTTCGCACTATAGTTAATAAAGTGAGATGTTGATGCACCGGTATGGACTCTGTCTCATTGAGGTGGTTTGCTGTTGGCCAAGGGGACATCAGGTGGCCACGATGACATAAGTGAGGGTGTTGTAAGGGAAGAAACTAGGTTGTCTGATGAGCCTGATAAAAAAAATCTTTCATCCTTCACATTTGTTCCAGGTGCTGTTGGACCTGTGATTAAGGAAGGTTTTAATCCCGGGTCCAATAGCTAGGGGCTGGTAGGGAGCGAGAGGTACCTTTTGTCCTGTTGGAGATTCCAACAGAGACTAAATATGATCTTTTAGTTCCGGTTGGAGTCACCAGGACTAAATATACTAGTCTCGGTTGGTGACTCCAACCGGAACGAAAAGATAATATTTAGTTCCGGTTGGAGATCCCAACCAGGACAAAATACATTCACAGACTCTGACCTCTCTTGTTTTATTTAACTCCCGCTTTTCTTACTCCTCCCTCAACCTTATCTCTTCCTCCGTCGACATCTCCTCCCAGCCACTGCTCCCTCAAGCTTCCTCCCCCTTCCTCCCTAAGCGTCCCTCCTCCCTCCCTCCCTCCCTCCCTAAGCTTCCCTCCTCCCTCCCTCAGCTTCCTCCCTCCTTGGCGCGGGCAAGGGCCGGCAAGTTGCTGCCATCGCACGGCCCGGCGAGCTGCTGCCGAGGCCACCAAGAGCGGCCAGGCGGGGGGGGGGGGAGCGGGGACGTGCCGCCACAGCGAGCGGCTAGGCGCGGCCTACTACCGCCGCGCGGCCCGGCGAGCCGCCGCGAGTAGCCAGGCGCAGGGGAGCGGGGATGCTCGCCACCACCGCGCAGCTTGGCACAAGCGGGGCTAGCGAGCCGCGGCCAGGCGCTGGCGGGAACGGTCGCGGGTGCGGGCCGACGAGCCGCCGCCGCACATGGCCAAGCGCAGGGGACGGGGACACTCGCCACCCTGGGTGATTTTTTTCTTTTTTTTACTTTTCTGAAATAGAGATGCACGTGGGATTGTATGGATTGTATCTTTCTTATGATGGATTCTTTAAATGATTTAAATGATTTGCAGGATCTATTGATTTTGTATCTGTCGATTCAATATTTTATAATTGATTCTTCGAATGATCGTCGACGCTACCAGTGGGGGATGTGAGGGGGATGGGAGGGGATACGAGCGGCCTGGACAGCCTGGCTCGGCGGGTGGCGTGGCTTGACCAACGGCAGCTTGGACTGCCTGGTCAGCCCCGGCGGCCGGTAGCCAATTTTTTTTATTTTTGAAAAATTACATTAGTTAGTTCCAGTTGAATAGCCGTCGGGATAAAAATGTTTGGCACATTAGTTTTGGATTGGCAATCTCGGTTGGAAAATCAGGACTAAAGCTGATTCCCAACCGGGACTAATGAAGAATTTTGTACTAGTGTAATCTTTTTTAGAAATCAATTGGAAGTCACCACCTATTTTTATATAGAGTAAATATATAAAAAAGAACAAAAATTCGAGCATGAGGTGAGATGAAACCACTTAGGGTACAATGCACATGACCCTAACTAAATAATACTCTCTTTATGTTTTTGATTAGATATGTATTTGGTTTCGTTAGTACAAGACTTTGATCAATTCTATGTAGGAAGAGTACATGTATGGATGTATTTGAATATTATTAACTTTATTATATCATAAAAAATTTATTACTAAAATAATTGTTGATTAAAAGCTTGTTCTAAGCCCAAACGATAAACGGAGACGGACAGTACTACAAAGTCATCAGTTTATAACAAAATTAGGCTTCTACTGACCGGTGGGCCCACTAGCGCAGCTTTCTGAGAAAAGTTTTCGAGTCCGGAGCTTGCTGTAAAGCAAGGACCTCTTTCCCTGCACCGAGCTCATTCTTCTTCTACCTACGAAAAAAGAATTTCTTCTTGCCGTCTAGCTTCCAGAAATTTCTAGAACCCAAGGGGCTCCCAGTCCAAGCCACAGCCTACATCCTGCTCGCGAGCCGGAAATGGATGGATTGGGGCGGCGCATTGCGCCGGGAGGGCAGCCTCGAAACTTCTTTGCCGCGGCGGCGAGCTAGGTTGCTGCTGCCCCTTCGTCCCCACCCCCTCTCCCCGCTTCAAGCTTCGAGAGGTAAACGATCTATGAGATTCAAAGATTTGGAGGCAGTACGAGCGAGGAATCCACCTTTCTTGATTCGTTACTTTTATTTCCCCTCAGTGCAGGACCTGCGCTCGCCTTCTGTTCGACGAAATGCCGCAACAACATGTGAAGGTTTCCGGCCGGTGCAATAGGCGGAGGGCGCCTACGGTAGGGATTGACACCCTCCCGGACGAGTTCCTTTGGCGCATGCCGTCTTTCCTTCCCGTGCGGGAGGCAGCGCAGACCTGCGTGCTTGGCCCGCGCTGGCGCCACCTCTGGCGGTACATGCCTGTCATGCGCATCGTCTCTGGAGATGGCCCACTCACTCGGAAGGGCGTCAAGGACATGAATAGGTTTGTGAACATTTTCATGTTCCTCCGTGACCGTGGTGCTCCACTGGAATTGTGTGAGTTGAAGATCGAGAATTTGATGTATGTGAAAATGAACCACATATCAGCCTATGGATCCAACAGGCTCTGCTGTCTCAAGCTCGTACTCTTGCAGTGGAAGGATCCATTGAAAACATGGGTTTTAGTCTTGATGACGTGCCTCTCATATCCAGGCATTTAACAAGACTAGAGTTTAGGCTTGTTAATTTACGAGGCAAATTTCTTGATTTTTCGAGCTGCCGGACACTGAAGAGTTTGTGGATGAGGAGCTGCTTTATTTATCATCACATTGCCTTAAAAAGTTGGTCATCCTTGACAGCATGTTTGAAGGGGGCCTGAAAACGATTTCTGCTCCAAGTCTTGTTTGGCTCGAACTAACTGATAATACTGATGCCCCTTTGCTTGGAAGCATGCCATCCTTAGTAAAGGCATTTGTTAGACTCCAAGATTTTTGTAACAAAGATTTTGAGGGCTCATGTTCTGATAGCAGATGTGACAATTGTGGTGATAATGGTCGTCGGAATGAAAATTGTATGCTTCTTAATGGTTTGTCAAATGCTGAAAGCTTGGAGCTGGTTGCTCCACCTGGGGAGATACGTTTGTGCCTACTTATGTCAACATTATTGTTGTTTCTTCTAAAATATTTTTTATAAGAGTTAAAATAACATTATATTTTGATTAATGGAACCATTATTGTGGAGGACGGATACGAGATACTGATCCAGTGGTATGTATACACTGATTTGCCTATATCACAGTTTCCCAAAATCAATGATATTTCAATATAGAACAAAAGATAACTGACAATCTGATACTTAATGTCTAGGGTGCGCCACATAATAAACTCAATCCATCCTAGTAGGATAAGATAGATGAATACAAAGTCATGAATCCTACATCTGACATTGCACTCAGCCAACTAGAATACTCTTGATTTCCTTGATAGTTGACAAAAAGATGCAAGCTGTCGTGCACAAAGACTAAAAGTTCTCAGGAGTCAGCACCTTTAGAGTAAGGTCTGGAGGTTAAGTGTGAATGCTTTGTGTAATCTAGTGCAGAGGTGCTAGGATGGATTTTTGTTGGGGTGAGGCCTATCCCATGCGGCCACGCCCAAATATCAGGGGAACACTGGGTTTTCTTCTTTTCCTTTTGAATGGGAAATAACCTGATACCCCCTTGATACATATAAGTGCAGTATTGGAGGCGTATTTTGTACATTATATCCAACCAATCCAGATATGCTGCCTTGGGGAAGTATTGATACTTTGTAAATACAGAAATTAGATAACAGCATGGTCAAAGTTGAAAAAGATCTTCCTTGCTAATAAAAGTTGGAAAAGGTTTTGCAAATGTATTCTGAAGCAGAACTTATGTACGACAGAGGGAGTAAGGATATTATTTCAATCTATAGATAAACTTGTGAAATATGATATGGATAATGAACCGCTTTGTTACTCTGCCTTAATTAGTTGTTTTTGATAAAAATAATCTAACCTTGGGCAATTCCTGCTCCTTTGCCCAGTTTATTTTTCAAAAGGGATTTGATGCGGTGCCCTATTTTTAGCAAGTTGAAGACTTTGTTACTCAATGATTGGTGCGTGGAAATTAATTTTGATGCACTCATATGCTTTCTTGAACATACACCTGTCCTAGAGAAGCTCACTCTTCAACTTTGTCAGGTATATGTTGTTGAAAATCTCATAGCTATTGCCATACTAAGTTGTGGTGCACTGATTTATTTTGGGTAACTAATATGTTTGATACAGGAACCTGAGAATTGGGTGGAACCGAGAGGGTTCTACACTCCATCAGAAGAGCCGTTTGCATCTAGTAAACTTAAAATAGTTGAAATCAAGTGCAGAGAGTTTGATGATAGAGTACACCAAATTTCAAGGATGCTGAGCATCTGCAACACATATATTGAGCAAATCAATATCCAGTGGTCTGCGAGACGTTCTGAATGTAAGTTGGCAATGACACTATTCTAGCTTCTTAGTATCTCGTTCATGCATAAATTAACAGATATAAGTGCTATGTGGAGCCTCAAGTACTTTCTGATGGACCAAGGCAGTGAGCGGCCAGTATGTGCAGGAGGCTGGCACATCTGCTAGCTAGGCTCCTTTATTCCTTAATTAGTTTTGGCATCCTTCATTATTAAGATTGGATACTTGCAGATTTGATTTGTCAGCCCTTGTTTTTAGAGCTGATGTTGTTAATTTGTGGTATCAAGGTCATTTGCTTTCACCAAGGAATAATAACCCTGTTATCTCATCTCTCTCTCATTCTCAATCTCACCTCCTTTCCAGCTTGCGCTAACTCCCTGGTGTTATTGAGAAGAGAAAGGCCTTTCTCCAATGCTAACAAACTATACTTCCATTCATAGGATGTAACAATAAATAGTGGAGAAATGCCTAAAGTAATCTTTATAGGTAGTGGCTACCAATTTTCATGCTAATTTGTGCAC
The DNA here is from genome assembly GCF_002211085.1 of Panicum hallii. Classification (NCBI taxonomy): domain Eukaryota; kingdom Viridiplantae; phylum Streptophyta; class Magnoliopsida; order Poales; family Poaceae; genus Panicum; species Panicum hallii. The sequence goes on along the minus strand of NC_038049.1, from coordinate 4,755,713 downwards.
CGCTAGGCGAATAAAAAAAGAAATAAATTTACAACTACTCTCTCACATGTTCCACAGGCTATAAGTTCTTGCTGAGTGTATATTAAAAAAACTTAACCGGCAGGAGAAAGACCGCTCCCACAGCATTGCACTAAGAAGAAACCTCAGCTAAGCCGGCCGAAAAAACCCCTGAACCCTGGCTTCACCCTCTAGGGCCGCACCGTAACCTAGGTCAACCACAACCCACTGAGTTAGCAACCACTACAACTCCCCCCTAGTAGGAGGGCCCAAACCAACCGCAGGTGCCACAGGCCACCGTCCTGCCACTATTTTTTGGGTCGCTAGCGATGGGCTTTTTTTCCTGCCACCAGGATTTGAACCCTGATTGGTGTCTTCCTCAACTGGGAAGCTTACCATTACACTACAAGAGTGTTGGCCCGCTGAGTGTATATTAAACAAACAATCCTTCGAATGTGCAATTATAATCTTACAGTTATGCTGCTTGAAATGCTGGTTCCATGTAGTCCAATGCTCAGGCACATTTTTTTCTTCTTTATGGTTATTTTGTGATATACAAAGATTGATGGAGTTCTCACCCTACTGCGCCTTAAGGTTTTCCCTATCAGTTCACTTCATGATTTCAGCCGACGAGGCATTTTTCTTTACAGTTTCAAGTTTCTATCTCTCAAACAATTTATTCACTCCTTATTGCTTGAGTTACAGCTTGTCTATAGTAGTGAGTGGACATCCTGTATAGCACATTTATTCGCACGAGAGATCACTTAACCTTTGGGTGCCCCTGATGTTGTAGTTAGGAAGGAAATGGTGGGATGTCACCCTCTAAGCACTACTTATTGTAAACATATTACGTATGATTAAGTACTAACAAACCTGAAAGGGATACAGTGCCCCATATAAAAAATCACTCAACACGATAATATACTTATTAAAAACAAGGATTACCCTGCTTTTAATAGAAAGCTAGTGACAATACAGTTTTTCCATACTAGATTGCAAAAGGAGTATGACTATAACAACAACATGCGGACTCAGTTGTAGTCCAAGTGTATTTTATGCCACTTCATATGTTTCATGGTCTTAATGAAATGTCTTCTTACAGTCCATGTATTAAAGGGCTCACAATAGCAGTTTTTTTTACTATAGTAGTTTACTCTGTGCAAGACCATTTTGTCATGATGCATCGAAACACATTTGCATTGAGCAGTAAGCAGTGGTGACACCGAAACGCAGAAGGGGCGGATGAGCTTGCAGTCTGCACCCTTGCTGCCCTCATCGGCCGCTGCGCTAGTCAGTTCCTGCATATTACCATTGCAGTGGCTCTACAGAGTACAGACTGCAGCAACCTATCTGACCATGTCTTTCATCTCTAACCTTGTCGATTGCCTATTTATCTAAGAATCGCTCATGGTATTTATTACAAAATTGGAACTGAGTCTTACTGTGTGATACTCAACAGAGATAATTTGCTGTTCTCTTCTTTTTGGGAGCATATAAATCCTTTCCCAAACTTTAGCCTAGATTTTCTAGGTGAAATGGTTTTGCTAGTTTCGTAGTTCTGGTGCCAATAGTTTGTGAGAAAATTATCGGCTCATTTTTTCAAATTACGATGAGATGAATTAGTTGTTTTGAAAGATCCCTTGGCTGAGCCGAGCTTAGTGTATCCGCCTATACTTACTGTTCGTGATGATTATTAAAGTTTGTCAAAATCTCCCTATGTTCAATTTGCTTCACTCTCCGCCATTGACTGAGTTGTCTCATGGTATGACCTAGGCCTATAAGAGTAGGAAAAGTAGCTGTTAAAGTTACTTGTTGGGGACTTTGTGGTAGTGCCATTTAATTTTGTTGTAGTTTGCTATACTGGCCACATGTGTGTTATCATGGTTGCAGCTCTGTTCGTGGAATTTTGTTCAGTTCAGTAGTGCTCCTCATCTCTGGAAAATGCTACAGTGGTTTATTTAATACACTTTTCGAAATAGCCTCTTAAAAACTTGCCATGCCTTTTCTTATTCATGTAGGTTACAGTTTCCAGACACATACTTGGGATCAACTCTGGTATTGAGTATGCTCTGGCCATGTGCAGTCTCTTGACTGTCAAGGATTGCTTGACTAACATTTGCAGTAATGGGTTTGCTCTAAATGTACTGGGATCTTATACGTGCTTCATCCTCAGAATTTGTAATACAGTGTATCTGAACCCGATTTAACTGCTCATCTTGTTTCACTGTCAAAATTCTGCAAGATGACTCTATGTTATCATTATAGCTTTCCCTACTAAAGATATTCTCTATGTTTGATTGGATACGCTGCTAATCGTGATTCTCTATGATTTTGAAACATCAGTGTCTCCAGCATCTGTACTGGCTACGTATGTTGTTTCCTTTTTTTTGTCTGGGCCATGGTTTTTCTGACTGGTTGTCGAGGCAGTCCCAGAGCATCATAATATAATGGCTGGTACTCCCTCCGTCTTAAATTATTAATCATTTTAGTTTTTCTAGATTAATAGATTTTACTGTGCATCTAGATATAAATATATATAGATGCATAGCAAAAGTTATATATATAGAAAAATTAAAATGATTCATAATTGGGAATGGAGGGAGTATCATTTTACATGTGCGAGCTCATTTTGTTTCCCTATGTTATTCCCCTCTTTGAAAGTCCTGTGTCAATGTCATGGGCAGCCTGTTGGGCCCTTTGGGTACGCTATAGGACTCGGCCCTGCTGCCGTGCCATGCCATGCCAGCCAAAAAAGCCCATCTGGCATTCTCAAAAAAAAAAAGAGCCCACCTGGCTTCGGTGCCCATGATCAAATCTCATGCAGGTTTTTGTTTGGCTTCTGAGCAGGACACTACAGTTAGCAGACAAGTTATTTTGTACGTCTGAAAAAAGATTCATGTAAGAAATCTTCGTGACCGAAACAGTCGTTGCTGTAAACTTTGTATCACTTCGTTGCTTCGGTAGGTTTTCTGCTGCTTTTTCTCGTTAAAACTCAGTGTAATTTCGTTACCGGAAGGTAATGAAATCAGGGTAAAGTCCCAATTTGAAAAAAAAAAGGGTTTCCCGCTGCTTTTGAGGTCGCATGTGGATGAAGACTTATTGCATGAATCTAGGTGCACTAAAAAAATGTGTATAGAATGGGAACACCAATTCATGTTGACTCATGAATAATAAGGAAAAATCACAAAGTTTTTTAAAAAATTAAGATAAGATCACAATTGTACTGCAAAGGGGGCAAGAACACCAATTCATTAAGATTTTAAATTCAAGCAAATCACATGTGAAACAACACAAAGGCACGGCTCACTGCTGCAGAGGAGCCCCGTCCGAAAATTGGTCTGCATCGGTATACCACGGCGTTTAAATTTGGTGTCACCAGATCATGAGGCCTTTCACGCAAGATTTAATTTTATGCACGAAAAAGGAGAAGGATTAAGGTGGAACAGCACACTAAACCAAAAACCATGCAATAAATTCCCTCGGACTGGAGCCGAAAGAGATCCACCACCTAGCGTTCCTTTCTGCGCCACAAACTCGTCCGTCGTCAAGTGCAAACCAGGAGTTGATCATGGCCGGTCGATGACACATGGTATTACTATGCCGTTCACACACCTAATACGAGTGATTGCATCCACACGGACTGAGTGCAACATGCCACTAGTCGTTCTGGATCCTTTCGGTGACCTGTGCTCATCTCTTTATGTGTGTTTTTGAACGCGAGGGTGTCCAATCTTCCGTCAGGAGGATAACTATCGATTTTTCGACAACCCGACACAAACGATCCGGCTTCCGATCAACAAGATCTGAGCCCGCAATCACCACATCGTCTCTTGGTTATCAACCGTGCGTTGTCCGTTGTCCTAGCACCCTGGACGCATCCCTAGTGGACTCCAACAAGGTACATGGGCCAACAGCCCAAAATATGCGGCGCAACACCTTGTTTCGACGATTCCCGTTGTATCAAGCCGAATTTTGATGTGGAACTGATGGCATTGGAAATATTATCTTTCAAGCTTTCCATCCGTATAAAGAATGTCCAAGACGGAGTCCGTATGCCATCTGGGCGTCCGAATCATTGTGTATTGCTCCTGGAATCCGAGGTGGACTCGAGCTCGAGTTGGACTGAACCTCCAACTTGGTTTGGACGTGTGGGCTGTCCCCTCCGCATCCAAGCTTGTTCTCGAGTCCTCCCTGCTCCTCTCCATTATTTCTAAATACAATAAAAATATTAGGTACATACTATTATTAAAATTATAAAATTAAGTATATAGGAACAAGCTTACCCACTGATTTGCCTACTGATTTGCTCGAATGGTCGTATCCGAGGCTGTCATGTTCTCATCAGTTTTGGCAAGGTCACGCCCATGCAGTGTGGGAGAGGTAAAATCAGAGTAATGTTTTTTGTTTTGAACTGCGTTTCAGTGAGTCGTGTAGTGTTAGATGTATGTGTAGTACCGTGATCTATTCGATCGCCTAGAAATCAGATGTAGTTTATTTGTCACTTCAATTCGAATTGATCGGTATAGACTAGTACTAGTCATTTCCTAAATGCAAGTTCCCCTGTCATGGATCATTCTTGTAGAGCATTTCAGGTGATTGGGACGTTTGCTTGCCGTCACTCCCAGTGACTGATACCATCTTGTCAATGGTCAGTGATTTTGCATTTCTAGGTGACAAATAGAGATAGTTCCATGATTCCATCTAGGTATATCCGGTACCTGTTTAATTTCGTCTGACGCATGCACTCAAATAGTTGTTTGGTGCAGCCCTCCGATATTCAGGTTGCTTTTTCAGATTTGTCCAAGCATAATAGGTACTCTGCTTTCTTCTTTACCACAACATGCTTTTGAGAGTGGCTTCGCAACCTCTTCCGCCGCTGCGTCCCACCTGATCACTATATCGTTCGATTATAGAGAATGTTTGTTTCCAGGAGCGAGCGAAACGATGGATGAGGAAACAAGTAACAATCACATCAGTGATCCCTCTAACCAACTGGCCGGCGTTGCCATCACCAAATCCTGGCCTCGCATCTTGTCCAACTACTAAAGCCAAATCTCTTGGCAGCAAATCAAGTTGTGGCTCAAAGCTTGTCTTTCCGTGCACTTGTATCAGTAGTCAAACATCTTTATGAATTTAAATGAGCGACTCCATTAGGCCAAACACACAATCATACCTATTCTTTTCACTCATTCTAAAGGAAAGGGACTCCACTTTTCACCTCCTACAAAGATGAATGAACAATAGAGAAAAATATATGTACGCAGTTTAACTTACATCTGCCGACAGCTATGTGACATCCAGGGTGAGGGTGAGTCGCATTTCAATCAGCTTCAGCTTCAAGCAGAATGAGAACACTTCACGCTCAAAGATAAAGACTGACATATTTATAGTTGGAACTCATACATATGTACTGAAACATTGGCCTTAGGTCCTGTTGCAATGCACAAGCAGGATCAGGGTTTATTGACCTGGGACTTAAAAAAACTTCCAATAGGTGACGAAGAGGCTAGACCAAAGCTTTGTTAATCAAGTATAGGGAACACTGAAGACCCACTGAACCACTTTACGCATACTAGTACTAGCAGTCCATGTTTTTTTCAGAGAAACGCGCAAGAAAATGACAAATACAGTTTCAACTGAAACGCCTTGCCTCAGATATATATAACTGGGATGGGAATAATATATAAGTCCACAACAGAAAGAAAAATGGGATTATGTCCCAATAAGCCTGCAGGGCACTTAACATAATGGAAGTAAATGTACTGTTTATTTAACTTCTGAATATGCTTGAACTTGTATGGCTTGACGTGTATGACTTTTGAACCTTATCGTGGCTGTCGACAAGTATGGATATTGAGCCTTGTAATGGCTCTGAACATATATAGATACTGAGTCCTGTAATGGTTCTTTTCTTTATTTATGCATATCTAGGCAGCGTGGCCTAGCATGGGCATTTGGTCATTTTACACGTTTTCTCTCTCCTCTAAATCAGAAAATTATTATTTTAATGAACATGATGTTTTGTAGCAAATATTCAAATTTGAAGCGTGTCTACTGGCAAATGCATAATTGAGTAGTGTCCACCAACAAAAGACAATATTGAAGAGTATCCAGCAGCAAATTTACATATATACATACTACTAGTAGACATGTACTGGAATTGAAGAAGATTATTACCGTTGCCATGACGAAACTCTTTACGTTTCTGAGGCAGGCCATGACGAATTACAAGAAATTCAGTTGGTCTCAGCAATATTTTCAGCGATCGACTGCAGCCAAAGTTTGGAAAAGGGAACCTTAAAGGCATGTTCTGTGGGCCCATACTTCTATCTAGACCACCTAACTCCAAAGTGACAACTCTGTACACTTGAAAAGAAAAAATTGTAGCACCTCTCTCGGAGTTGAAAACCGTGTACACGAAGCAACAAGTCTTCGGCCGATGTATCCGTAAACCATGTACCCTCTCTCTCTCTCTCTCCCTCTCTCTCTCTCTCTCTCTCTCTCTCTCTCTCACACACACACACACACAGAGTACTCAGTACTATGGCTGACATCTTTCATGGTTCTCGAACCTGATTTCGAGATGTTTGGCAAGTTTACAGTGGATTTTGCCGAACTTCTTGATCATGTCTTGTGGCGCTCGTGAACGTAGATCGAGACTTCGAAGTGTTTGACGGCCATGTACTTGTCTCTTCTGCATAGGGTTCCTGTCAGATTGCCTCGTTTCCTTGCGTTAGTCTCAACTTTCTCGGATCAAGGGATCCCTTTCTAGAAATATAGAAACGTCACGCCTTACACAATAATCCTTGAAAAAAATGTTTGTTACGGATACATTGCATGCATAATGCATAATTCAAACTGGGAAAAATGGGAAATGGAGTACCGTATATGATTTCATTTTTTGGGGGTTAATTTGGCAGGTACGGTTTCTTGATCAACACGGATCCTAAATGTAAAACTCGACTCTGATCTGTCCTAATGCCCAACCCAACGTCTCTCTCTCTCTCTCTCTCTCTCTCTAACAATTTCCTTGTAATTTGTTCAAAGTTTCGCGTGCGCTGAAGACCACGTAATCTATTCAAAGTTTACAACTGTTTCCAGGTCCTTTCTATGACGTGCAGGGTAGGGATCCTTTAGTTACTTATAAAATTCAAATCTAAAATTTGATTCACATGGATTTGGGTGATTTTGTTCAAAAATAATCTTTGAATTGTCGATATCCGTCGGCAATTCTCCTATAGGCCACATGAATATCAGGACCAACTTGGATATATATCACGTTATCTTTATGAATAATATGCGTCTTATGTAACAGATCACGATATTCATGTGACCTATGTGCATCATATGATCATGGTACGTGCACATCCCTTGTGAAATTGCACAAGTTATGCATGGGCCACGCACAAACCCACAATAACTAAGTACTATAAACTTTGATGTCACAAATCTCAGAGATCTTTGACTTGAAGAATTTGTGGACGTAAATTTTGTTGGCCAAATTTGTAGGGAAGACCGAAGAGGCGAAGACCACACCAACCACATACGCGTGCTAGTCCATGTTTCTTTGAAGTATCATATTCATCTTGATGTCACTTTTATGGAGAGTACTACTGATATGTACGTACTCGCACAATCCAAATAGAATTGGAGAGTATCATATGTGCTGATGTATTGACACTCACCCCCCCCCAGATGATGTTTGCTCTGTATTTGCACCGGTTGACAATACTTGAAGATCGTCATAATAATGTGTAGATCACTTCCTCTAGTCACAAGTAGACTACGTCTTGGATAATGTCATAGTCTCTAATTAACTAAAGCGTACCTTTTGAGTAGTATTCATTATAAACCAATATTTTACAAACATAGCGAACTGTGTTTTAATGACATGGCATTTCAAGAAAAAAGTTTCTTATTATTTTGAGAAAAATATCCAATCTCAAACTGCCACGAAATTGCTCTCCTTACAAACTGCCGTTTCGGCATAGTCAAATTGGATGAGTACTCCATGCGTCCCATGAAAAGTGCATCCTAGTATTTGAGAAAAAAAGAATCTTATAAAAAAGTGCGATCCAAAAAATTGGACAGCGGTTACTTGGTCTGATTTGATTTGCATACTAAAATTAACTTCCGTGCATGATTTTAAAAAGTCCGGTTCGTTGCATGCAGTCAATAAATAAGGGTATATAGGTCATTTGACACCATCGCTACTCTATCTAAAAAATCCACTCTTTATGAGGGAGCAGTCGGCATATGCGGCCGCGCGTGCTTGACCATCTTATGCTTTGTGTGTGCGCTCTTGTTTTCTTGCATTAACTTCTGCTTTCTCTGATCCGGGTCGCTTTCCTTCCTAGAAATATAGCAAAATTTGCAAACATCATGCCTTACACAATATGATCCCTGGGATAAAATGTCGGCTACACATTTGATTACCGACGTACGAGTATACGCATGCCTAGTTCTCAATGAGGCAAAAAAAAAAAAGGAAGATCCGTGGCCAATGTACATTTTTTTCTTTTTCATTTTTTTTTTTGCATGCAGGATCTCTGTATGCAAGTCCTGGATCTTTAGGAGGTTGTAAATGCAAAGATACACAAGCCGTTGTCTACTGCTACTTGTGAGAGTTGTGAACGCTAATGCCTTGCAAGGACTATGCATGCGGAACATCTCTCTAATGAATTATTAATCCAGCGCCCATCACATGCCTGTCCAGGACCGACCCATCATGCGAAATCTTTTACTCTGCTTTTACGAACTTCAAATAAATAAGGTCAAAGCCACTCGACATACATATAAATTTTACAAAAAATCTCACGATCGATGAAATAAACCATTTCGCACGACCAGCAGCGGCATGAGCATTACTGTATTCACACACGGCTAATGAAAGCGAGTACATTCACACACGCACGGGCTTGAAGCATTTTATTTTCTTGGTCATTCCTCGATGACGACTGCCTGCCTAGCTATGCCTTGTCTGTGTGCAACAGTGCAAGACATTGATCGAGTTGTGTTTCTCTCTAACTTGAGGATCTTACTTCTTTTTTCAAAGTTTTCGTGGTCGATCGATCTGCCGCTGAACTAAACATCACGTGCGTAGTCTGTTCGAAGTTCAAACTGCTGCGGCAAATAATTTGTTTATTCAAAGTGTTCGGCAGATGAAGATGAATCGAAGCAAATTTCTAATGCAAGTAGAGAGGGAGCAGGCTCGGTCATGGGTCGTTAGTCAAGTAAACACAAGACCAACTCGGCCGCACGCGCGCGCAGACGCATAAAGTCACAAGAATCGTGTTCGTAATGACATCATCCTCTAGATACATCGACACACTAACAATATTTCCGTAGACAATATGCCAAACCGTATCCCCTCCAATCTTTCCACATGTTTAATATATACGCATGGCACGTCATACAATTCCCAGCATTTTATTAATTCATTTCATTCCTCGATCGGTGATGTTTGCTATTTTTTTCTATATTAATGCGCATGTCATTACGTAACAAAAATCTCTTGCGCCAAAGTAAAATCATTATTTTACGTACAAGTTTAGAAAACTAGGAGTGTCAATCACGGCCATATATACACAATGGAGTCGAGATATTTAAGATTTTCATATTAAGAAAACACCATAAGCTGTATTTCTTCAAATAAGGTGGCATTGTCGCTGAAAACATAAAAGATACGTCGGCGCCATACACATGAAACTATGTTACTTTTGTTTCGCCATTGAAACAACAAAAAAAAGGCTTTGCAAAATGTTGTGAATTTAAGATTTTCATATTAAGAAAATTTCACATAAATAAGTAACCTATATTTCTTCAAATAAGGTGGCCATCAGCATCGCCCTAATTATATTGTCAGTCGGCACCACACATATTACTTTTGTTTCGTCATTGAAACAACAAAAGAAAAAGGCTTTGCAACATCGCTGTGAATTGAAAGCAAAGCAAAGCCAGAATCCGATGGAAAGAGAGATCGTATCGTCCACCCCAACGGGAAACTGGTGCCCGTTTTTTCCAAAAGCCGTTTCGTTCTAGACTCGCCGGAGATCCGACGAACCTGTGGCGCCGCGCCTCAACCACCTGCATAACCACGCTCATCTAGAAGCCCTAGACTTTATTTCTTGCCCCCCTGCTCGTCTCTGAGCCCCTCCCCCCCTATCACACAGACACCTGTTTGGACAGTGATGTAAAATTGACTGTTCCAGTGAAAAACCAAAGTCTGTTGAGCCAAACACACAAGGCACCCTCTCCAGTTTACAACATTTGTCCAAACTTGGATCAAACACGTGGCACGGTGGCATGGTATTACTTGTCCTTTTGGACAAGGATATGGCCTTTTGACAAACAGTACTACTAAACATTTTCTAAATATATATAAAACTAAAATGGTTAAGCTATTGCTTAGCACAATGTTTTTTTATAATAAACTTTCTACATTCAATTATGCCTTATGAGTTGCGCTGATTTATACCAATGAAAAAAGCATTTGAAGTGTCGGTTGGACATATCATGCAACTGATCGATCTCGTTCTCCACTTGATCAGTGAAAAGAAAAACAGAGAAAAAACCATTGGCCTAGAATCCTCTTCTCGAAGCCATCTCACTGCCTCGTTCCTGTGGACCACCGACCTTTAAGATAGTACGCCATACAACACGTGTAGTCATACCAAATGGCACATTGCATTTTGATAGATTTTATTTTATTTGGATTCTAATAGATCTTAATTTTGGCATTTTGATTATCTGTTTCCAATACATGGCATTTTTGTGCTTTTGAGAAAATTGTAGCACTCTGGTCCCTAGCACCCACCGACGGACAGGGACTCAAACCATGAACACACAAGGCACTATCGCCAGGATTTGTCCAAAACTGTATCATACACGTGGCATGATGACGTCAACAGCTTGGTTGAATTTACCTGTCCTTATGGACAAATGTAAGCAAATTTCTTTTGATGAAAAGAAATCACTATGAACTTTGTAGATATACCTAACTAGGGTCAAAATTATTGTAACGAACCGCTCTTCCACCATGAATCTTCTAGGATGAAGTATGCGGTAAAACTTATCGTCTTCCTGTAAAAAAAGATTTTCAAATATCCGTACCACGTATAATTAGCCTATTTTTGCACTAGAGAAGAAAAAAGATAAAAGATCAAGCTAGAATTTTCCGTTCGAAGCAGCTTCCCCTCTACTTCTCTGTATCTTATGCTCCGTCCTACACTTATATCACTGTATAATACAACACGTGTTTACCAAATACCTGCCTTTACACTCTTCTGCAACGCACAACAGGTGTCGTGACAGTACATCAGGGTACTACCACTCAAGTCCTTTCATCAACATTTTTAAAAAATAACTCTTCGAATCTCACCAGTTTCAATTTTCAATCCAATTCATGGCATTTTGGTCCCTATCACCCACCAACAAGGGAAAAAAATTTTGGCTACAGCGCGCTGCAAACGCAATGCGCTGCCGCCCCTCACGCCTTTCCTTGCCAGGCCCACGTGACAGCAATTCGGGAAGGACGCGCTCGGCTGGGTCGGCTCGCGCTTTCTCCTCGGCCGGCTCTGCCTTCACGTAGGTACGCGACGTATTGGATCTGATTTCCTTGCCAGGCAAAGGTCGATCTCTTTACATGATATTGCTTGCCTTATTGCGACTCTGGTACCACGATCTACAGGCTCCGCCGCCGCCACCGATCAGGTGCCCACCTCCTCTCCTCCGCTCTGCCGTGCCACGCATCTTCTACTCTGCCGTATCAAGCCTTCTCTCCTCTGTCTGTTCATCAAGCTTTCTCTCCTCTGTCTGTTCCAGGGCAGCCGTCTGGCGCCGTGCCACCGTGATTCACGCAGCAACCATGGAGGGAAGAGGGTACAAGGAGACGTCGGGATAGGAGGATATGGCAAGACAGATCCCACTCTCTCTTGCGCACGAGGAATCCACAAGCGTTAGGGATTGTGTAACCGATGACCAGCAGACAACACAGGTAGAATTGTGTTCTATGATCGTATGTTACATGTGTTTTATGGTCACACGTTACTTGTGTTGTAATTATTATCGATCCGCCTAACCATATTTTTACAATAGATTGTTGATAAAGATGGACCAGATGTGATTGTTCCTAAAGTTGGAATGTCTTTTGTGTCGGAGACTGATGCTTATGAGATGTACAACAGCTATGCTGGTACGGTTGGGTTTAGCATCAGAAAGAGCGATTTAAAGCGTCGAGCAGATAAAACTATATATTCCAGAGTTATAGTTCGTAGCAGCCAAGAATATGCTGAAGCGGGTTCATCAAATGCCACTATGAGAACAGGTTGCAAAGCTCTTATTAAGTTTGAGGTCAGCAGAGAGGAGATTTATATAGTGCAAAAGGTTGAACTTGATCACAATCATGTGTTAGCAACACTAAAAAAGAAGCACATGCTGAGGTCCCAACGACATGTTATAGATGTAGACAAACAACTCATTGCTCAAATATGGGAAGCCGGGATGAGGCCAACACAAGTTTATGAGTTCATGAAGCAGTATTATGGTGGGGCCGACAAAGTTCCCTTCTTACGGATGGATTGCAATAATAAGATTGGTCGCGAGCAGAACAAGTATCTAGAATCCAATGATGCACAAATATTGTTGGAATACTTGAAGAACAAGCAGATAGAGGATGCTGCATTTTTTTTATGCTATGAAAATTGATAAGCAAAATGGAAGGATAGCTAATTTTTTTTGGGCTGATGGTCAGTCTATCATGAATTACGCATGCTTTGGAGATGCAGTGTCGTTTGACACCACATTTCAGACAAATAAGTTTGAGATGCCTTTTGCTCCACTCCTTGGAACCAACCATCACAAGCAAACAATAATATTTGGAGCTGCATTGTTGTTTAATGAGACTATTGAATCATTTGTTTGGCTGTTTTAAACATTTTTGACAGCAATGTCAGGCAAACATCCAAGCACAATTTTCACTTACCAAGATGCAGCCATGGCAGGAGCAATTGCTTATGTATTCCCGAATACAAGTCATCGTCTTTGTTTGTGGCACATTTATCTTAATGCAGCTAAACATCTTGGTCATGTAATTCATAAGCATCCTAAGTTTCTATATGCTTTTAAAAGATGTGTCTATAAAGATAGATCAGAGGAGTATTTCACAAAGAAGTGGAATGAATTGTTGACTAAATATAGCCTGGAAGAGAACTCGTGGTTGCTAAATCTATATGATTTGAGAAGAAAGTGGGCTGCTGTCTATCATACCTCTTTTACAGCTGATATGACCACAACGCAAAGGAGTGAAGGTATGAATAATATCTTTAAGAAAAGATTTCGTAGGAAACTCGGTATTTCTGAACTCCTTGTTGAATGTGATAAAGTTTCCGCTTCTCTACGTGAAAATGAGTTGGATGAAGATTTTAAATCATTTATAAAGAAGATTTTAAATCATTTATAAAGATTCTAGTTAATTATGTCCCAAATTTACCTTTGTTGAAGTCTGCTACTGAATCATATACTAAGAGAATGTATACAGAGCTCGAGACACAATTTAAAAAACATCATGAGTATTCCTGCAAATTGTTACAGATTGAGGGGACAATGTCCACATTCGTGGTTACACATATGCATTCAGATTATGGAGCAATAATTGTATTCAACATTGCAGATATGACTATTACATGCTCTTGCAGAAAGTTTGAATCCATAGGTATGTACTCTAATTTCAAAATAGATTTTCGATTGTAATATATATTGCTGACCAGTATCTTCCATATCTTATAGGTATATTGTGTAAGCATGCCTTTAAAGTATTCAATATGAATGATGTTTTTATTTTACCATCTCAGTATATACTAAAAAGATGGGCAAAATATCCAAAAAAGGCATTATGTTGAGAAGAAAGGAAGGGCGAATTTAAGCTTGAAAGCACGTGCTGCACGTATATCTCGAATGGCAACATCTCTTGCATTGAAGTGTTCAGCATCTGAACCACTTCTTGATAATTTGGAGAAGTCATTAGAAAAGTGGGAAGTGGAGGCTGATCAATCACTGAACAAGATGCGAGAAAATGAAGTTCCTTTAATTAATTCAAATGATCATGTTACGGATATAGAAAATAGTACAATATCATTTAGAGTTCCTCATGTAGTAAAAGGTCCCAAAAGTAAATGAGCAAATAATGTTGTGGAAAAGAAGATAAGGAAGAAAAAGAAAAGTTGTGAAGAGAAAGGTACTGATTTTATTGTTGCATGTACTGAATTTTTTATTACCAACTCGTATTTTTAATTGTTTCAAATATATTTCAGATGTTGCTGGAGAAAAAATGAGGAACACTAGAGACAATAGTGGTGTTAATGTAGCAGTACCAAATGATTACAGTAATATCTTGATCAACTTTCCGACCACTGCGCCTAATTTGATGCAAGGAGGATATACAAGTCTTTTGCTTGGTATTGATCAAAATGCTTCAGCTGCATGGAAATTACAATTTGATACAGGAGCAAATGATACAACATTTGAAGAATAAGGCAGCTTAGCTATAGATAGTGTGACAGTCATGTTACTGAAATTTGCTTGTTCTTTCATATTGTGTCACAATTTATTTAATGAACAATTTATTTGTCCAGCTACATAATTTATTTGAGAGGAATTGCTAGACCATTGCTATCGCTAATACATTGCTATTCAGATATCTCGTACAGTGCTTCGCTGGTCAGGCATGGGAGGAATTGCTAGTCTTATTTTTTGCGAAACGGGAGGAATTGCTAGTCTACTTGCCGGGTCCTTGTCAAATATTCTGGAGCCCATTCTGATCACTGTATTCAGGTACTATTCAAATATTCTGGAGTATCCAATAGTTGTCATATGGACCTATCGGAAGTAATCTCCAGCCTGGTGGGGGAATGCACTCGCCTAATCCTAGTTTAGGAAGAGTTTGGGGGAGATCTAGGAACGCTTGATCAAAGGATGGATGAACGCGGAAAAGATACGGGGTTTTAGAGTGGTTCAGGCCGCCGGAGCGTAAAACCTTACGTTCACTTGTGTGCTATATTGCTTGTGAGTTCTTAGAAGAGCTTGAGAAAGCTTGAGAAAGCTTATGTGAACCTTGCGTTCTCATGGGCGCACTCTCCCTTTTATAGGCTCAAGGGGAGAGCGTACGCTGGACGGGGTCCCGACAGGTGGACCCGGTGACACATTAAATAATATGCACAATGGAGCCTTCAATGCCACAGATACGGTGATCTTCACTCCAGCTCCTTCCTGTAGTTCTCGATTGAGAAGTTGATGTGCGTATTAGCAACCTGGGTATGGTCATGTGCCGCCTTACCGGCACAGTGTCTGCTGTCAGTGTCACGCACAGTAGAAGACGAGCTGTCACTGTTGGGTTAGTACCCTCTAACAGGTGAAGGGGCTGCGTTGACCCGCCGCGCCGCTGCCTCCGTGCGCACTGTGGTGGCGCACGCCTCAGCTCTCCTGCAGCATGCCATCATTTCCCCTTGCTCACGCGCGCGTCGCTGAGATGTGACTACACGTCGCGCGCCCGCGCGCAGAGCATAGTGACTACACGCCGTCTTGGAAACAGGCGGGCTTACCGTGCTGTCAGCATACCTGCCCAGTATGTCAGTGAGCAGGCCATGCCCTGTCTTGGGCACGCCCGGCCCACCTACCCGTATTTAATATGGTAGTTGGGCTGGCATCCCACGGAAGGCCTTCTGCCACGGGCACGTGGCAGGGTTGGCCTAGCTGTCGCCACCTGGGCGGCGCGTGGCGGCAATGGACCCCTTCCCGGGGGGAAGAGAGGTCCGGACTCCCGAGGCCAGACCAGGTAGACAGACCCATAGGGGTCTGGCTCCCACACGTGGCGGCGTCCGAACCCCCCATGTGGAAGCCATTCCCGAGCACCCTGCTCTTGTGGGTACGTGTAGGCACTGGACCTATAAGAGCATGGGGGGAGGTCCGGGGACCATGATCCCAGCTGTCAGGTCCGGACCGTACGTCTCGTCACCCAAAGGCAAGGGTGAGGTCACGGATGACCTTGCGCCCATCAGGTTGGGCACTCTGGCGGACGACTCCCTGGCGGACGAGACCGCCGGACATGCAGATCTCCTCGTAGCGGACTACCACGACCCTCTGGTCGTTGAGCAGCTCGTTAGCGATGATCGAGGAAAGGCAGCTGAGCATGTGGTGGTACGCGTCCACCACAATACGCTTGGCACGTACGTCAGAGCTGGACACCCTAGCAGAAGGTACGCTAATTTTTTTTTCCCCAACAAGAGCCCCTCAAAAAACCACCTCCTTCACCACGGCGTGAAGTGTGAACGGCGCCCTGTCCTCATCTACTCGCTGGAGAATAAAAGCCGCCATGCCGTGCCGCGCCGATAGCGTCCGTCCCGGGCACGCACCGCTCCCACCGTCGCCGCGCGATTCACCTCGCCACTCCACTCCGATGAGATCTGGCACGCGAATTTAACGCCGCCGGGAAATAGTGGGGATCTTAAATCGCCGCGACGACTCCGCGCCCCGCACCCGCCATCGCTTTCCGCTCACCTCATCACCCTCCTGGCCTCCCTCCCCTGGTTGCGGCTCGACGACGCCGTTATTACCCAGCCACCTCCGTCCCCCCTCCACCTTCCCCACGCGCGGGACACCACACCTCTGATCTCTCTCTCTCTCTCTCTCTCTCTCTCGTACTGGTCTGGACAGAGGTCGTCGCCTTCTTGGGTAGCTAGCGATGCAGCGGCGGGCGGAGTTCAGCTTCCCGGGCTCGCCGGCGCGGGGGCTGCCGCCTCGGGCGCCGCCGCCGGGGAACGCGATGGCGCCGCGGTACGGGGAGGAGGAGGTCCGGTGGCTGCAGGCGTCGCGCCAGGCCTCGCCGGACTACAGCTCCGGCGGCGGGTCGGGCACGCCGTCGCCGCAGCTGTGGGCGTACCAGCCCGACCTCCACCGGCCGTACCCGGCCTCCGCGGGGAGCTCGCCGTCGCGGGCGCAGGCCATCGCGGGGTACCGCCGCGAGATGCTCGACCTCGTCCGCGGCCTTCCCGAGTCCGCCTACGAGCTGTCGCTCCGCGACATCGTCGAGCACCCGGCGTCCTCCTCGCCACCCCCGCCTCCCGAACCCCTGCCGCAACCGCCGAACGCCTCCGCCGCGTCCGCGCAGGCGAGCGACGAGCCCGCCGGCACCACCAAGGACGCCGCGGCGGTGGACGCGCAAGTCCAGGACGGCAAGAAGCAGAGCGGCTCCAGCAAGAAGCAGGGGAGGAAGCAGAGGACGATGCGGAAGCAGAGGAGCCGGAGCCTGGAGCGGAGCGTCAGCCTGGACACCGGCCTGCTCATCAAGCTCTTCCTCCCGCTCTCCATCGGCGGCAAGAAGAAGGTATCGCCCCGGCCGGACGCCGCCAAGGACGGCAAGAAGAAGGACAACGAGAAGAAGAAGAAGAAGAAGAAGAAGCAGCCGGAGGCGCCGGTGCCGGCGCAGGAGGAGGAGTGGTGGACCAAGAGCGAGTTCAGCGAGGCCGGCGGCAGCAGCCGGACGAGCAGCACCGGCAGCAGCAGCAACAGCAGCACCGGCAGCATCAGGAATGGGCATGCCAATGGCAGCGTCAATCCAAGAGCTCCGGCAAGGAGTTGGAGCAGGTAATTTCTCTGCCTTTCTACAATTTGTTCTTGATTTAGTTCAGTTTGATGAAATGGTCGATATTTTTTTGAGGGCGATGAATTGGACGATTTTTAGCAGTAAAAGCAGGTGGTTTGGGAGATTTTTAGTTATTTGTTAGAAATCATCCTCCTTTTTATTGAAAAGATACAAATTTGTTTGGACGTTTCTGGGTTAGTTCTTGGGTTGGGGAATTGCAGTGCAAATTAAAGTTGATGGAACTTCTTCAGTTCTAGATTGGATTATCTTTTGAAGCTTGTTGATTACTGTTAAAGAGTTCCTGAAATGAGTGAATGTGTAAAAAATGTCAATTAAATATTGGAATTCAAACTAGCACATTTCAATATCCATATTGTACAAGTTTCCTTTAGAGGAAGAAAAAGGAGAGAAAATTTTGGCTTTGGCATTAAAGAACGAGACAAAATAAATGAACTTTCTCAACAGGCGGAAGAGACAAATTCCTATTCTAGAAGATCTCCTTTTTTTTAAAAAATGAGCAAATAAACTTTTTCAACACATGGAGGAGACACAGCTGTTCTACACTTCTAGTCTTCTAGAACATAATTTCTAGATTTGTTTCAAAAATTAAAAGAACACACTTTTGGAAAATACCAACTACTGAAACTGAAGTCTTATGTACACACAGAACCACTTACAAAAATCTAAGGTTGTAGATGGCAGTAGACTGGATCAAAGCACACCCATTTTGTCAGCAAATGCGTCACATATTAAAAATCGCACGGTTCAGGTTGCTTAAAATCGTTTCAACTCACTGAGCCCCTTTCTGGAAGCTAATGTGAAGTCATCGGGTATGGAACGGAGACAAACCGGTCAACACGGCAGAGTCATCGCTTGAAGTCAATTCTTGTTGCATCACAACCCAACTTTGCAATCAGTTCCTGCTGCCGAGCTTTTTTCTTCTTGGCAAAACCCAAAAGGGGGCATGACTTCACATGACCCTGATTTCTAAAGTTTTCTTCTCCTTTTAGTTCCAGAATTTCTTGAGAGTTCAGAGAATTTTGCACATGTCTGTTAATTCTTAAAATCCTGCTGTTGCATGATAGGGTCTTTTATGCATTGGTTACTTAGATTTCGAATTCCATGGTTTACAGTACTAATCGCAAACGTGACTGTTAGCCGTTACCCCTTGAAATTTGATAATCAGATAACATGTTGCTATCCTTTTGTTTTTTAATATGGCACTGCATCTTTGTAGCATGAATTGAGTAAGTGGCAGTTGGATTGGATCCAAATTCATCTATTTTGGGACCTAGTAACATATGTAGTATATCTGTTCATGTTGCCTATTTTCGTCCTTTCTCTCATGAAAAGCTGAAGACTGGCTTTATTGTCACCTGAAGCTTAATCATTGCATCTGTGCTTTATGTCTCATTCTGCAATTGCTAACCAAATCATGACATTTCCACTAACAACCACTGGACATATGTAATTCAGTTCATGACCAGACCCAATCTAATCATCGCTCATCTAATCAGCTCTTGTTTGTTTACTTTCGCGCAGAAAGCGAACTGGGTGCTATGCTTTCTTCAGGGCAAACAAGAGCAAAAATGGAGTAGGCCAAGACTAGAATGATGACAAGGCCACCATGAAAACGAAAATGAGTCTCTCTGGTGAGCCGTCCATGGAAACCATCAGCATTGTCACGCAGCTCGAGAAAGCTCAAGCAGGCAACAAATCTCCACACCTGAACCGATGCAAAGGTCATGCAGTAATGGCTGATTTTATACACAGATAGTGGCATCTTGGCGTTGTCAGCCTTTTCCTTTCTCCATGGCATGTGATCTCCATGGTGTAAACAAAAAGGACAAATAATTTAGGGTCTATGACTGGTTCACACATCATAGATTCATAGAGATCGATGTGGACACATCATAGTGGCACCAATGTATACTCGCGCAGTCTTCTGTATTTTCTTGACACAGTCACATCTCTCTCTTGTACTATCTTCTATTTGTACATGCCCTATGGCACCTTTGGCTTCAGAGACTAAAGTACACTTGTTGTTAGTACTTGTGAATAGAAAACAGAGGTTGTGGATGATGACACATCAGGGCGTTTGTTTAGTGTCCTCCTTTGGGGAGCTTGTCTTTCTTGACGAACCATTTTTTTTTCTACAAGTTTGTGTTTACTGTTTACCAAATGATCAACGACAAGATCTCAAGAGATCTACAAATATCCATTTTTCGGTCAATGTTTGGATCTTATGGCTTATATTATTGTTTTGCGTTGCATGATACCTGTTACCTATAACAATGTAGTAGGGCAAAATAAGGCGACCTTTTTAGACTTCATCATTTGTTGAAATGGAATGCAACGGAAAGAACCGAACAGCTCAACAGCTCATGGTGCTTTGCGTGTCAGACTTTTGGGTAGTGCGTGGAGCCACAGCCAAGGAATCGGGCATTTAGGTTTCTAATTAGTCCAGATGATCAAGCAAGATTATGTTATTTGAAGCCACTCGACCAAAGAATCTTAGGTCCTGTTTGCAACCTTGGAATTGAATTCCATTTTTCTTGTCAAGCTGGTGAAGATAACATTGGATTAGAACTTGATCAATTTAGACATAAATTTATTAAACTAATATGATTATATACGGAATATATTTGTACACTATTATTGGTCATACGAGTAAGATATTTATATGCTATATTTATACTATAGAGGAGTGAGCCAAATAACGTGCTATAGGTTACGGAATAGAAACATAGCTTGGTGGTATATAGAATCAATTTTCATTTCCTATCCTATGGATTTAGAATAGGTTTATATCTAAATTTTGGAAAGTGGTTTGAAAGTAGTGGGATGTTAAATTCTAAACCAAATAGCCTAATCTATGAAGTAGATTTTAATTTAAAAAATGAGAGGATCCAAACGGCCCCTTAATGATATGGGCTCAGCGGAAAGCTTTATTGATTGATTTACCAAGGATATCTCTGTTAGATGTATATGTACCTTTTGTAGTTTTCCCATTGTACAAGGGGTTTTGTGCATATTTTCTAATACTTATACATGTATATATTTGAGCCTAGAACCCTTGTATTGAAGAGAAAATTGCAAATTTGGGACTCCAAATATAGCACTTCGCAGTTTTGCCATTAGTGACATCGATATCGTAAAATTGGGACTCCAAACGTATGCCTCTTGATTCTACCGGCATGGGGTGTATTTCCTATCTTTTTCCTTTTCTTTTTCATGTATTTCGCATGTCAATTGACCCTTTTGCCCTTCTGCCTTTTTTTCTCCTCACGGTTGGCCCACCAGGGCTGCCCGCCGCTTCCCCTGGGCACGTTGGCAGGCGGGCCGCCGCCGCCGCCTAGGCAAAAAAAAAATGTACGTCAAATATTGAGCGGCGCCGTCCGGCGATCCTCCTCCGGGAATGCGGGAGCAGAGGCTGCGTAGAAAAGTTTAGGGGCAGCGGTTAGACTTCGCTGGGTAAGGGAGTTGAGGAAGCAGGACGTGAGGGGTTGGGAGCGGAAGGCGGGGAGCTAGAGGAGGTGGAAGCAGTCGTACTGGCACTGGAGCGAGCCAGAGGCGAGGTGGAACGCGGCGGGGACGTTGCCGGCCTCGAGTGAGGCTAGCGAGACGCGGAGGCGGCGCAGGGAGAGGGCGAGGTGGTCGGCGACGGGTGCACCGCGACGGCCGCGCGTAGGAGCGAGGCGGGCCCCCTGGCGGGCGGCGCGGCCGGTAGGACGACGAGCAGCGCGAGGAACAGGAGCTTCTCCGCTCGGACAGCCGCCGCCGCCGCCGGGACACGTCCGCCAGGACGCGCCGTCGCCGGGACTCGTCGCCGCCGAATCCGCCGCCTGGACGTGCCGCCGCCCGCCCGTCAAATCCGTGCCTCCCGCACGGACGCACGGGGTCCTCTCTGCCCGCGCAGAAGTGAAAGGGTAAGTATTTGGGAAATCACTAGATTGATTGCACATTGACACAGCAGCGTTACAGATATAGGCAGCCAGCCCCGAGCTTATGGAAACAATCCTGGATGGCTGCCATGGAATCACGCACGCGGGGATGTCAATCCCGTAAACTGCTAACACCCCCGCAGTCATGCTGGACCGAAACTCCATGAAGACACGGAAGACGGCAGGCCCTTGGTGAAGATGTCGGCGAACTGCGATGATGTTGGAACGTGGAGAACACGGATGACGCCCGCCGCGACACGCTCCTGGACGAAGTGAAGGTCAATCTCGACGTGTTTTGTCCGCTGGTGTTGGACCAGGTTCGTCGAGAGGTAGACGGCACTCACGTTGTCGCAGTAGATGACTGTAGCACGCTGAAGGGGCTGGTGGAGTTCCTGGAGAAGTTGGCGAAGCCACGTCGCCTCGGCCACGCCATTTGCAACAGCGCGCTACTCGGCCTCTGCACTGGAGCGAGAGACGGTCTGCTGGCGCTTGCTGGACCAGGAGACGAGGCAGTCACCAAGAAACACGTCATACCCTAATGTGGAGCGACGTGTGTCGGGACAGCCGGCCCAGTCCGCATCGGTGTAGACTATCAATGTGCTCGGTGAAGATGAGCGGCCGAGGAAGAGTCCAAGGTCGACGGTGCCGCACAGGTAGCGAAGGATGCGCTTGACGGCGAGGAGGTACGGTTCCCGTGGGTCGTGCATGTAGAGGCACGCCTGCTGAACTCCATAGGTGATGTCAGGGCGCGTGAAGGTAAGGTACTGAAGCGCCCCAGCCAAGCTGCGGTAGAAGGTCGCGTCCGGATCGGGGGAGCCCTCCGAGGAGAGCTTAGCCTGTGTGTCCACCGGAGTGCTGCAGGGCTTACACTCAGTCATGCCGGCGCGCTGTAGGATGTCGAGGATGTACTGACGCTACGACAGAAGCATCCCAGCTGCAGAGCGAGTGACAGCGATGCCGAGGAAGTGCTGCAGCGGTCCAAGGTCCTTCATCGGAAAAGAACCCTGGAGAGCGGCAACGATCCGGTGAAGCAGCGCTGCAGTGGAGGCTGTGAGCACAATGTCGTCGACGTACAGCAGCAGGAAGGCAGTGTCGGAACCTCGGCGAAGCACGAACAAGGAGGTATGCGACTGGGCCTCCACGAAGCCCAAGGACTGTAGATGTGTGGCGAAGCAGCTATACCAGGCCCGGGGGGCCTGCTTGAGACCCTAGAGTGACTTGTTGAGCCGGCAAACGTGGTCAGGGTGAGCCGGATTAACAAAGCCGGAGGGCTGAGTGCAGTAGACCGTCTTGGAGAGAGTGCCATGTAGAAAAGCATTCTTGACGTCGAGCTGATAGACGGGCCAATCTCTGGAGAGAGCCAAGCTCAGAACAGTACGGATGGTGGCGGGATTGACGATTGGACTGAAAGTCTCGTCGAAATCGACGTCGGGACGCTGGGTGAAGCCTCGGAGGACCCAGCGAGCCCTGTACCGATCCAGCGTACCATCAGACAGGAGCTTGTGCTTGAATATCCATTTGCCGGTGACGAGGTTTGCATTGGGCGGCCGAGGGACAAGGGTCCAGGTATTATTCTGGACAAGAGCCTGGAACTCCTCGTCCATTGCCGCGCGCCAGTGCGGGTCGTTGAGGGCGCGACGGTACGTGGAAGGTACCGGGGAGATGGCTGTGGCCTGCAGAAGTCGTGGCTGAGCGAAACCACTCTTAGCACGAGTGTGCATTGAATGATTGTTGACGATGGGCGCCGTGGGTACGGCGCCGGCAGGGAGCGTCACAGGTGCCGGTGCTGCGCGAGGGACGCGCGCTGTGCGCTGTCCGGGCACAGGTAGCTGTCCCCAGCGCCACGGCAGGGTGGCCGGGGCGGATGCGCTGGCCGTTGAGGAGGGCCCAGTAGTCTGGGCGGTGGCACGCGAGGTCCCAGGCTGCAGGGCAGGAGCCCCTGGTGCAGGGACGCCCGCAGCAGGGAGCGCAGGCCCAGCCTGAGTCGCGGGTGGCCTGCTCGGGAAGCCAGGTGGCGGCCCAGCGACGCCTGTAGACGGTCCGGCTGGTGAAGGTGTCACAGTAAGCCCGCCCGCCGAAGCAGATAGCGCTAGCATCCCGCGTGCGGAGCCAACGACGCCTAGCCCATCGACAAGGGCAGCCTTGCCTGAAGCAGCCAGCCGACTGCTGGCTGGGAGTGGAAAACCGCTTGTAGAGCCAGCCTGCGTAGAGGGCTGGCGGCTCGACGTGCTAGGAAGCCGGCTAGCTGTGCATCGCAGGAAAACAACCTGCACAAAGTCTGGAGAGGGAAAGCTATCCAGAAAATCAAGGTTAGAGTTGGTGGGGTGCGGTGGTGTCTCGGCAAAAGGGAAAGAGGACTCGTCGAAGGTCACATAGCGTGAGATGATGATGCGGTTGGTGGAGATGTCCAAGCATCTATAGCCTTTATGATCGGATGAGAAGCCGAGAAAGACACAAAGAATGGAGCGAGGGGCAAGTTTGTGGGCGGCAGTGGCAGAAATGTTAGGGTAGCACTTGCAGCCAAACACACGAAGGTGGGAGTAGGATGGAGGTCGCCCATAGAGAGCATGAAAGGGGGTTAGAAACTGCAAGATTTTGGTGGGGTGGCAGTTGAAAAGATGGGTGGCGGTTTCAAGTCCTTCCACCCAATAGGGAGGGGGAAGATGGGATTGAAAAAGAAGAGAACGAATGATGTTGTTGACCGTGCGCAGGACATGCTCAGCTTTCCCATTCTGTTGGGAGGTGTAGGGGCATGACATGCGAAGTTCAACACCATGCGTGAGGAAGAAAAGGCGGGAGGTGGCGTTGTCAAATTCACAACCATTATCGCATTGCACACTTTTATGGTGGTGCCAAACTTTGTGGCGACGAAGGAGAAGAAGTGGGCAAGGGTGGAGAACGTGTCGGATTTGAGACGAAGAGGAAAAGTCCACAAATAGTGAGAGTGATCGTCAAGAACAGCAAGATAATATTTGAACCCGGAGACACTAGGAATTGGATAAGTCCAAAGGTTACAGTGAATAAGGGCAAAATTATGCAAGGCATGAGTTTGTGAAGTGGAAAAAGGGAGGCGAACGTGACGGCCAAGCTGACAAGCATGACAGAGGTCGTCAGGTTGCGTATTATTACAAGGAATAGCGGATGAGCTCGCGAGGTTGGAGAGGGCTTCATGACCGAGGTGACCAAGGCAGCGGTGCCACAGCTGGGAAGAGGTGCTTGCGAGTAAGGCGCCAGATGGAGTGGTGGAGGCCGAAGGAAGGAGCGGGTAGAGCGGATCAGAACTATTGCACCTGGTGATCACGCTCCGGGTCCTGAGGTCCTTCACAGAAAAACCAAATGGATCAAATTCGACAGAGCAATGGTTATCGGTTGTAAATTGACGAACAGAGACATGGCTTTTGATAATCTGTGGAGAAACAAGAACTTTGTCTAGGTGCAAGAGACCGATGTGCGTGGAACCGGTGGACACGACGGGAAGTGCAGAGCCGTCACGCATGATGATGGAGGTGGGCGTGGAGTGGGAGGGTGGGTGAGACTGAGAGTATATGAGGGGTAGAAGCCATATGAGCTGTAGCACCTGAGTCCATGTACCACTCACCCTGCGCCGGAGGGGTAAGGGACATGGTGTGAAATGCCCCTGCTAGCGCCTGCTGATCCCAGGGACCAAAGGGGCTGAGCGAAGCATGCTGCAGAGAGGCGCCAGGCTGCATGGAGGCATCTGTTGGCGAGGGCCCACCAGTCGCACCGGCCCAGAGAGCGCCGGCCTGCAGGGACGCAACAGGCGGACCGGCCTAGGGAGCGTCAGCTTGCGACGGCCCGCCAGGTGCGCCGGCCCAGGGAGCGGTGGCGGTCCAGGGAGTTTTTTTTGAAAAAGGGTTAAAGAAAAATTAAAATTCGAAAAAGGGTGCCGGCTTGGAATATTTCGAAAAATAGGTGCCTCCCGCCCAATGAAAGGGCGGGATGACGCATCCCGCCCATCCAACGGGCGGGGGGTCGGCGGGGGAGGAAAACTTTTTCGCAGGGGCCTCTTCGTGAAAGTTACGCAACATCCCGCCGTTCCAACGGGCGGGGTGTCTTCCGAGGGGCCTCCCGCCCGTTGGGAGGGCGGGACGTTCCGCCGAGGGGCATCGGGAGGTCCCCGCGAGGGGCAACCCGCCCTTCCAACGGGCGGGATGTCTCCCCCCCCCCACTATTTAAGCCCCCACCCACCCCTAATTCTCATAAAATTCATCAAAAATCAACAAAAAAGAAAAGGAGGAGAGGAAAGGAGAGAATGAGAGGAGAGGAAGCGGCGAAGCTCTGTCCACACGTCGGTTTGGAGGTATTATAATCGTATAATTATTAATTATTTTTACGAATATTTGTTAGGGTAGCTACACGTAGAATTCAGTATTTTCAATAGCTTTTAGAAATATTTGTTAGGATAGTTCTATTTTAAATAGTTTTGAGTATTTTTAATAGTTTTTAGATATATTTCTTAGGATAGTTATATTTTGAATAGTTTTTATAATTGCAGTAGTTTTTAGATATATTTTTTAGGGTAGTTATATTTCGAATAGGTTTCAGTATTTTGAATAGCTTTTAGAAATATTTCTTAGAGTAGTTCTGTTATAAATAGTTTTTAGTATTTTTAATTGTTTTTAGATATATTTTTTAGGGTAGTTATATTTTGAATAGTTTTTATAATTGCAGTAGTTTTTAGACATATTTTTTAGGGTAGTTATATTTCGAATAGATTTCAGTATTTTGAATAGATTTTAGAAATATTTCTTAGGGTAGTTTTGTTATAAATAGTTTTTAGTATTTTCAATTGTTTTTAGATATATTTCTTAGGGTAGTTATATTTTGAATAGTTTTTATAATTGCAGTAGTTTTTATACATATTTTTTAGGGTAGTTATATTTTGAATAGGTTTCAGTATTTTGAATAGCTTTTAGAAATATTTGTTAGGTTAGTTCTATTATAAATAGTTTTTAGTATTTTTAATTATTTGTAGGAATATGTCTTACGGTACTTATATTTTTCATGCAGATATGGCGCAGACACCAGAGCTCTTTGACACGCACATCGACAAACGGCACAGGTCGTACCTGGCAGTTGTGGAGGGGCAGGAGCTTCACGAGTTGCGCCCTCGTGTAGCAAAGGAGTTGTTGCACCTGGACGACCGCTGGCTTGACATGTGATACTTTATATTTTTTTTACGAAACTAATGTATAGCTTGTACGATAATTGTAACCACAATGCAAAATATACAGGTTACGTGAGGCTGGTTTGCTGCCACTCGCACGTATGCTTCAGGCTGGCGACGGCCAAGACGGTGGCGCCAAGAAGCGGATGCAGCTGGACCGCTCTCTACTTGCAGCGTTGGCAGACCGGTGGCGTCCGGAGATGCACACGTTCCACTTGCCGTGCGGGGAGATGGCCCCCACGTTGCAGGACGTGTCGTACCTGCTCGGGCTTCCCATTGCGGGTGAAGCTGTTGGCCCAGTTGCCGTGCCACCTTTCTGGAGGGCGGAGCTGCAGGAGCGGTTTGCTCCAGCGAACCCGCCACTTGTTGTGAACGTACCTCGAGCAACGACAGCACTTTCCTCTCCTACCTCGAGCGTTCCAGGCCGTGCCGCGCAACGTTCACGAGTAAGTTTGTGATAACTCGTTTTGTATTAATTATATATTTGTTATCATAAAGCAATATTGTTTTTGAAATGTTTGCAACAGACATTGGCGCAGGGGATATCATGCCAACGAGGTCAACTGGGTCGTCAAGATGCAGGAGTACGTAGAAGGGTGGCTTGACGCACGTGAGGATGTGTGGGACGAGGGGCAGCCACACACGGAGGCGTCATACGCCGCATACCTCCGCTGGTACCTCCTTCGCACGTGTCCGTACATCACTCTTTCACGCATTGATGACGCGGAGCATCAGCACCAGCCGACCATCTCGGACACGTATCTCTCGTACCGTGATCAGGAGCACTGTGGCGCGGTACGTCTTTTGCAACTTGAATTATTTAATCTTTTTTTTATAAAAGATCGATAACAATATTACTCTACATCACATTACGTATGCAGATTGATCTGATGAACTACGCGGAGGTCGAAGCTACATCTCAGATCACGTTGCTTGAACGTGGAGTACGTGTACCGGAGTCACAGTACAAGGACACCTTGCGTAAGATTCAAGACAACTTGACGCGAGTGTTACGTGCACTGACGTGTCGCGGCAGAGATGACGTGGGGGCCTCTAGTTCATCTCATGCGTCGGCCCATGTGTACACAGCTGGCCCGTCGACCTCTGCAGCACCGCATGCAGCGTCCAGCGGTACTGCCGCTAGTTCAAGCTGTAAGTCTTTTATAATTGCCATTTCGATCACCTTTGATTTACATGACTAATTTCGTTTCTTTTTATAGTCATGCACTCGACGGCAATGGGACCTCCTCCTGCAAGAATGGAGCCTCAGACGTTTGGCGCGTATGCTCCAGGAACGTCTCTCCCGTCAGGTTCGATGCCAGCTGCACCAGCTGCACCGTACTCTCAGGGCTACGCTCAGCATGCATGGTCGGCGGGAGCTTCTGCGTACGGTGCTCCATTCGGTGTGCCAGACTGGGACAACTGGGAGGGCGGCTCCGCCACTTGGTCAGAGCTGGTGGGCGGCGGCGCCGAGCCTGACATCATTGGTCCATCCCAGACGTATGACGCTCCAGGTGCACAGTCCCAGGATGACCCCTTCACGCCTGCACCCCCTCCGCCTCGTCCTCACCGTGCTCCAGATGCATTTACATACTCGGAGGATCACATACGCCGACGGGCTAGGACTAGGGGGGGAGGACCAAGAGAGCACGAGGTCCGGGACATACGGGGTAGATACTCCTGATTCGGTCGACTTTTTATATTTAAACTGTTTTTATATGATACTATTTTCTTTTTAATTGATTGATATATCGTAGTATCATAATATTTGGATTCTACGTTGCAAAACGTTATCGTTTAACCATATTCATACGAGTTTTAGATAGAGCAATCTTCCTCGTAAAATTGAATTAAAATTTTAAATGTATACAAAAGAGTATGGCGAATCAATATTGTATTTGAAAATAGTCTGAATTTCAAATAGATTGTAAATCATAAATTCCAACAGAAAATAACAAAAAAAATAGACAGTCAACATCCCGCCCACTGGCATCCCGCCCTCTGGCCGGGCGGGATCCCTGCCTCAGTGACCTCTTCGCGAATAAAAAACTTTCTTATTCGCGAAGGGGCCCTCGGGAGGGGCCTGCAAAAAACTTTTTGGAACATCCCGCTCTCTGGTTGGGCGGGATGTCCCCTCCCGCCCGATCAACGGGCGGAAGGCACCTATTTTTCGAAATATTCCAAGAAAGCACCCTTTTTCGAATTTTAATTTTTTAACCTTTTTTTTAAAAAAACTCGCTGTCCAGGGCTCTCCGGTGGGCGAGGAAAAGGGCACCTCGGCCTAGGGCGCAAAGCCAGCAGGAGAAGCGCCGGACGGGGAGGGCCACGGCAGGTTCCAGGGCGACGGAGCGGTGGCAGCAGGCGGCGCAGGACCGCCCAGGAGGGCGTGCGGTCGGGCGCCCGTGGCGTATGGAGGGCGGCCCCCCTGGGTCGGCCACATCTGGATCGTGCCGGTCCAGGGGTTGTAGAAACTCGGCCAGGTGGAGCCGCCGGCGGTGGGGGTAGGGGCGCTGGTGCCCCTAGTGTGGAGCTGCTCCCGGCGCCGCCCCCGTTGCCGCCCTTCTTCTTGCGGTGACGGTTCCCGGTCCCGTCGGAGCCCGAGGGTGCAGAGGGGGTGGAGCCGTGCTGCGCGACGAGGGCCGCCGGGGCGGACAGAAGTGGGACGATGGGCGGTGTGGCGCTGTAAGGGGCGTCCATGGAGAGTTCCTCAAGCTGGAGCTCGGAGCGGACCTCGGCGAAGGAGGGCAGTGGTCGCTGGCGCTTGAGGTAGGGGCGGAGGTGAGCGAAGCGCTCGTTCAAGCCGCGGTGTACGTTGATGACGAGCAGACAGTCGGAGATTGGTTCGCCAAGTTCGACGAGGGAGTCGGCGAGTGTCTTCATCCGGCGGCAGTAATCCGTGACGTTGAGGGTTGTTGGAACTAAACCAGGTGTGACCCGTTGGCCCGGATATCGGCACATGGAGTCAGCAGGAGCGCGTCTTCAGGAGCTCATGCAGGAAGTGGATGCGGCGAGCGCGCCGAGCGTGCGTGAGTGTGTGGGTAAAAATAACATGCGGTGTGCATGAGTTTGTTTCCTTCTTTTGTGGATCGTGAGTCCATAATTCTATTTTAGCTGCTAGTATAAGTAGCATTCAGTTGTAACTTAGTTCATATTTAAAACACTCCAATCAATCAGAGAAATATAGTTCTGTCATCTGAAACAGCTTCTCTCGTTCTTGTGCTCTATTCTTCCACCATATCAAAGTGTATGCAATTGTGCTGATCCAGGCTAGTTACCAACATCTGGCATCAGAGCTAGGTCGCAAATTGCATGCCCAAGTACCCTCAATTCAATCCGATGTCGATCGTCACTCAAGGCGAGGCATCACGGGCGAGCGGCGGCGGGCCGTTCGTCTACCCGCAGTTGACGGCGACGAACTACACCAGTTGGGTGATCAGGGTGCAGGCGATTATGGAAGATCAAGAGGTCTGGGAGGCGGTGGAGCCGGCGACCGGTACGGCCGTTGAACGAAGAAGTGCAGGAAGGCGAGGGCGCATCTTCTTCAAGTACTCCCAGAAGATCTCTTGATGCAGGTGGCGAACAAGAGGACGGCAAAGGAAGTGTGGGAGTGCCTCAAGACAAGGTTCGTCGGCGCAGATCGCGTCAAGGCGGCGCGATTGCAGACGTTGAAGAGTGACTTCGACGCCCTGCGCATGAAGGAGGACGAGTCCCTGGACCAGTACGCCGGCAAGCTCACCGGCATGGCGGTCAGGTACGCAAACCTGGGCGGCACTCTCAACGATGCTGCTTTGGTGAAGAAGCTGTTCGACACCGTGCCGGAACGCTTCATTAACCTCATCGCCGGCATCGAGCAGTTCTTTGACTTGAACACCTTGGCGTTCGAGGAGGCGGTGGGCCGCCTCAAGGCGTTCGAGGAACGCACGCGTCGCGCACCCAGCGGCGCAACGGCAGATGGCCAGCTCCTCCTCGCTCGGGCTGAGCGGGAGGCGCAACAGAAGAAGGAGGCGGGCGAGTCCTCGGCGAGAGGCAAGACGCCGACGAGCGGTGGCCGCGGCCGGGGTGGCCGTGGCCGCGGCAGAGGTCGTGGCCGCGGCGGGCGCGGAAACACGCAAGGTAAGGAGAGCGCTGGTGTCGCTTCGGGAGGTACCCGTGATAAAAGCCACATCGAGTGCTTTAACTGTGGCAAGTACGGCCACTACGCCAACCAGTGCAAGCAGCCCAAGGAGGGAGAGGCACATCACGCGCGCGCCGAGGACGTCGAGCCGGCGCTCCTGCTCGCGGTGTCAGAGGAGCTGACGCTGCTCGAGCAAGGGCAAGGGGAGCACCAAGCCATGGTCTTCCTCAACGAGGAGCATGTGCGGCCGGACCTGCTCCTGGCTGATGGTGGAGAGCTCAATCGTGATATCTGGTACCTAGACAATGGGGCCAGTAATCACATGACTGGAGACAAGAAGAAGTTTCGCGAGCTGGATGAAGCAGTCACCGGGAAGGTGAGATTCGGGGATGGATCCACAGTTCAGATCATGGGTAAGGGTTCAATCCTATTCGATTGCAAGCATGGGGAGCACTGGTTGTTGCAGGAGGTGTATTACATCCCCAGGCTGTGCAGCAATCTCGTGAGCCTTGGCCAACTCACGGAGATTGGGTACAAGGTGTTCATGGACGGGGCTGAACTCGAGGTGTTCGACAAAATGTCCCTGAAGCTGATCATGAAGGTGCAGCGTTCCCAAAATCGCCTGTACCGGATTGAGTTGAAGGAGGCCAGCCCGACCTGCCTGTTGACTAGTTTGGAGGATCCGGCGTGGCTCTGGCACGCTCGCCTAGGCCATGTCAATTTCCAGGCGGTGAAGATGCTCGTTGACAAGAATATGGCGGCGGGAGTGCCGCCAATCTCACACCCGGATCAGCTGTGCCATGGGTGTCTGGCGGCGAAGCAGACGCGCTTGGCATTCCCACGAGTGGCGCGATACCGGGCGGAGGAACCGCTCGGACTGGTGCATGTAGACTTGTGTGGGCCCATCACTCCATCGACAGCAGCGGGTAACAAATATTTCATGCTGCTTGTTGATGATTTCTCCAGGTGGATGTGTGTGTATGTACTGAAGAGCAAGGATCAAGCCTGTGGTGCGTTCATCAAGTTCAAGGCTGAGGTCGAGAACATGTCTGGACATTGCATCAAGACACTGCGCTCCGACCGCGGTGGGGAGTTCCTGGCGTCCGTGTTCGCGGATGTGTGCGAACAGGCAGGCATCAAGAGGCATCTTACTGCGCCCTACTCACCACAGCAAAATGGTGTAGTGGAGCGCAGGAACAGGACAGTGATGGAAATGGCGCGGTCACTGTTGAAGAGCATGAATGTCCCGGGCAAGTACTGGGGGGAGGCAGTGAGGCATGCTGTCTACTTGCTGAACCGTCTGCCGACGAAAGCAATGGGGGAGCGCACCCCATTTGAGGCTTGGAATGGGAGGAAACCGCACCTGGGGCACCTACGTGTGTTTGGATGCATGGCACACGTAAAGCCCGCGACGCCGCACACGAAGAAGCTTGATGACCGAAGCAAGCAAATGGTCTACTTCGGCGTCGACGACGGGTGCAAGGCACACAGGCTATTTGATCCATATCATGGAAAAATTGTTGTAAGTCGTGATGTGATTTTTGAAGAAAATTTGGAGTGGAACTGGTGTGCAGGTGCAGGTGGCAGCAAACCAGCAGAGTTCACTGTTGATGCTGAAGATTGGGTGAGCCCCTCTGCATGGGCAGCAGCAGGTGCTCCGGCAGGAGCGCCGGGGTCACCGCCACCTGCTATTGTGAGCACGCCTAGTGATGCATCAGCGGCAGCAGTGCCGGAAGCTGTGCCTGGTGCATCGGCATCACCAGGAACTCCGGCAGTTGAGCCTTCTCTGGAGCAGAGTGCTCTAGGGACACCTGGTTCTGGGAGTCCGCAAGAGGGACCGATCCGTTACCGTTCCCTGGAAGACCTCTACCAAAACACATGTCAGGTAGAGCTCAGCTATGATTCTGATGGAGAGGCCCTACTTGTAGAGATGGAGGAGCCATCTTGTTATCGTGATGCAGCAGGGAAGCCAGAGTGGGAGGAAGCCATGAACCGGGAGATCGAGTCAATTGAGAAGAATAGAACGTGGACCCTGACCACGTTGCCTGCTGGACACAAGCCCATTGGACTTAAGTGGGTATACAAACTGAAGAAAAATTCAGAAGGAGAAGTGATCAAGCACAAGGCCAGGTTGGTGGCAAAAGGGTATGTGCAGAAGCAAGGCATTGATTTTGAAGAAGTCTTTGCACCTGTAGCCAGGTTGGATACTGTGAGGCTGATTCTTGCTGTTGCTGCAAATCGTGGCTGGGAAGTTCATCATTTAGATGTTAAGTCAGCCTTTCTGAATGGAGAGCTTGAAGAGGAGGTATATGTGTCACAGCCGGAAGGGTATACTGTGAAAAACAAGGAGCATCTTGTTCTAAGATTGAGCAAAGCTCTCTATGGCCTTCGGCAGGCGCCACGGGCTTGGAATATCAGGCTGGATAAAAGTCTGAAAAATCTCGGGTTCAGAAGATGTGTGCAGGAGCAGGCAGTGTACACAAGAGGAGAAGGTAGAGCTGCAGTTCTAATTGGGGTATATGTTGATGATCTCATTGTTACAGGAGATGATCCAAAGCAGATTCAGGCTTTCAAGCAACAGATGACAAAGCAGTTTGAAATGAGTAATTTGGGGCTGTTGTCGTACTACCTCGGCATTGAGGTGTCTCAGCAGGAACGCTGTCTCACGCTCAAGCAAACTGGATATGCAGTGAAGGTCTTAACACAGTTTGGGATGATGGATTGCAATCCCACTAAATACCCCATGGAGCAGAGAGCACAGCTGCACAAAGATCCTGATGGTCAACTGGTGGATGCCACTGAATACCGGCGTGTGATCGGTTGCCTCAGGTATTTGCTGCATACTCGTCCAGATCTTTCTTTTGCTGTTGGAGTAGCAAGCAGGTTCATGGAGAAGCCCACAGTGATGCATTACAAGGCTGTGAAACAAATTCTCCGGTATCTAAAAGGCACAATTCATTTTGGGCTAGTGTACTCTCGAGGAGGAGCAGAAGAGGTGATCACTGGTTTCACTGATAGTGATTTGGCCGGAGATATGGATGATAGAAAAAGCACAAGTGGGATGGCTTTCTACATCAATGGAAGCCTTGTGTCCTGGTGTTCTCAGAAGCAGAAAACGGTGGCTCTTTCATCTTGTGAGGCTGAGTTCATGGCAGCAACAGCAGCAGCATGTCAGGCACTTTGGCTTAGAAGTGTGCTGAGTGAACTGACAGGAGGGGAGCCGGGAGTGGTGAAGCTGTATGTTGACAACAAATCAGCCATTGCGCTAATGAAGAATCCTGTTTTTCATGGGAGAAGCAAGCACATTGATACTAAGTATCATTTTATTCGCGAGTGCATTGATGAAGGACAGATTGTAGTTCAGTTCGTTTGCACTGAAGAACAACGAGCAGATGCTCTAACAAAAGCATTGCCTGCAGCGAAGTTGGCAATCATGCGGCATCAGTTAGGTGTTCGTGATCTTGGGTCACACCAGGATTAGGGGGGAGTATGTTGGAACTAAACCAGGTGTGACCCGTTGGCCCGGATATCGGCACATGGAGTCAGCAGGAGCGCGTCTTCAGGAGCTCATGCAGGAAGTGGATGCGGCGAGCGCGCCGAGCGTGCGTGAGTGTGTGGGTAAAAATAACATGCGGTGTGCATGAGTTTGTTTCCTTCTTTTGTGGATCGTGAGTCCATAATTCTGTTTTAGCTGCTAGTATAAGTAGCATTCAGTTGTAACTTAGTTCATATTTAAAACACTCCAATCAATCAGAGAAATATAGCTCTGTCATCTGAAACAGCTTCTCTCGTTCTTGTGCTCTATTCTTCCACCATATCAAAGTGTATGCAATTGTGCTGATCCAGGCTAGTTACCAACAAGGGTGCCCTGCATCAAGGTACGAAATGCCGCGTCGCACATGACGTGGTCGGCGAGGGCGAACTTGCCGAGAGCCAGGAGAAGGAGGCGGCGCCATTTGCTGAAGGACGGCGTGGCGAGGTCGAGCGTGATCGGCACCAAGGCGCGCACGTTGAGGATGGCGAGTGCCTGCGCGTGCAGCGCGGACACGCTGGCGGCGGCGTCGTCGGGGCCGGCGTCGTCTGCACCAGCGTCGTCGTTGGTGTCGTCGGCGGTGCCTTCGGCAGCGGCAGCCTTCTGGAGACGGCGCTGCGCCTCGGCCAGGGCGCGCTCATGACGAGCAACATCGTCCTGGAGCTGACGTCGAGCAGCGGCCGCGGTGACGGCCGCATCCCGTGTTGCCTGACGGGCGGCGGCGGCGGCGGCATCGCGGGGTCGTGCGGCGTCGGCTTCCTCCTGCGCATGGCGACGAGCCTCTACAGCGCGGAGTTCGGAGGCAGCGGCTGTGGCGTCCACAGGGGTGGCGGACTCGGCGCCGGCCATGGCGACGGGTTAGCGGAAGGTGAGGAAAGAACCTATTGATACCATGAAAGCGTAAGTATTTGGGAAATCACTAGATTGATTGCACATTGACACAGCAGCGTTACAGATATAGGCAGCCAGCCCTGAGCTTATGGAAAGAATCCTGGATGGCTGCCCTGGAATCACGCACGCGGGAATGTCAATCCCGTAAACTGCTAACAAGAAGAGATAATAAGGCCAGGGAACGTGTAAAAAAAAAGAGAAAAAAAAACCTGCGACTGCTCTGTTCTCTCTGTTTTAGGCCTCTACTCGTGCGCTGCTCCTCTTTGCAGTGCACACATCGGTCTCCAGAGTTCAGCAGTACGTAAGGCAAAAAAAACAAACGCTAGTGCTCTCGCCGTCGCCCGCCGCCTTTCCTTTGCGCTCTCGCCGTCGCATGTTGCTGGTTGGGATGGCGTCTCTTTCCATTCTGTTATCCGCTCGGGTGCAGATTACATGATGTCCGGTGCTTTTTAATAGTACCAACTATCACGACCGGATTCCTCGTTTACGCTGGCACATGAGTGGTCTTCATCTTTGGGAGTTTCTTACTTGTGATATACTTTGCCCACTTCCTCCTGTTGCTCCTGTTAGGCCTACTATTCCTGACAACGCTGTTGACACTGAATATAAAGCTGCTTGATGAGTATGGATAAGAATGCTCGTGCTGGTGCCGTACGTTCTGCTAGTACGGAGGAGTGTCTTTCTGCAGATATTGTTAATTTTGATCATGCATATCAGATGTGAGCTTTTCTTCGTGAGCGTTATGAGCCCATTGGTCAGTCTACCTATATTGCTGCTTAACGTCAAGAACAGCTATTGCGCCAGGGTTTTCTACGGTTAAGGATTTCTATGCTCGGATGTCTGCAGTGTGGCATCAGATTGCTTCCATTGGTCGTGTAAGGCTCAGAAGGTTGCTATGGAGACTAGGCGCACTCACTACTTCTTGACCCGTCTTTGTGATGAGTTTGAGCAGCTTCGCGCTCAGCTGGTATTCTCGCGAGCCCTGTGCTTCTCTGATGGAGGCTCTTGCTGCTATTCGTAATGAGAAGCTGCGTCTTCATAATGCCTATTACAGTCTTCTTCTTCTTCTTCCGTATTGGTTGCTCATTCTTCTTCGTCTACAGCACTCGCCCCTCCACCTGTGGCACCTCTTTCAGCAGCGCCTTCTTCTGAGGGAGGAGGGGGTGGTCGTCTTCATTGTGACTATCGTGGTAAGAAGACTCATGTGGAGGCATATTGCTACAAGAAGAAGGCTCAGTATCGCCGAGGTAGTAGTGGTCGTCCTTCACAGGGTACAGGTGGTGCTGGTGGTTCTGATACTGAGGCTCTTAGCGGAGTTTTACTGGTTCTGATACTCAGGTCTCTGCACATTCAGATGCTGCTGCTTCTCAGTCTTTCTCTTCAGGTACTTTTCCATAGATTTTAGATTCTGGTGCTTCTTTCCATATGACTCCTGATCGAATCCGTCTTTCTTCCATTAGTCCACCACCTATTCCTATCGGTGTTCAAACTGCAAATGGATCATCTCTCTTTGTTGTAGGGCATGGAACTCTTTTGTCTCCCTCTTTTCATGTTCCTGTTGTTTCTTATGTTCTCAAACTAACCATGCAGCTTATCTTAGCTGGCCAGCTCACTGATCATGGTTGTCGTGTGATTCTCGATTCTGACTCTTGTTGTATCCAAGATCGCATCACAGGTCTTCTGGTTGGTATTGGCCCTCGTCAACGTGATTCTCAACGTCTTTGGGAGCTTGACTGGCTTCATCTTCCTTCCGCTGTTTCTGCTAGTCTTGTGGGTTCTGTTGCGTCTACGTTATCCACATCATCTCTTGCTCAGTAGCATCATCGTCTGGGACATCTCTGTGGCTCGCGCTTGTCTACGCTAGTTCGTTGTGGTCTTTTAGGATCAGTCTCTGGTGATGTATCTCTAGATCAGTGTCAGAGTTGTCGACTAGGAAAACAGCTCTAGCTTCCTTATTATCCTAGTGAGTCGGTGTCGAAACATCCTTTTGATCTTGTTCATTCTGATGTATGGGGTCCAACTCCATTCGTTTCGAAAGGAGGCCATCGATATTATTTCATTTTTATAGATGATTTTTCTCGCCACACATGGATTTATTTTATGGAAAATCGTAGTGAGGTTTTGTCTATTTATAAAAACTTTGCCACCATAATTTGTACTCAGTTTGATACTTCTGTTAGGGTTTTTCGTGCTGATTCTGCAGGGGAGTTTATCTGGAGCTCTTCGTCATTTCCTTTCTGAGCAAGGCACTCTTGCTCAATTCTCTTGTCCTGGTGCTCATGCTCAGAATCCTATCGCTGAGCGTAAGCATCATCATTTGCTTGAGACTGCTCGTGCCCTTATGATTGCTTCTTCTATTCCACCACATTTTTGGGCTGAAGCTGTTTCTACTGCCACCTATCTGATTAATATTCAGCCCTCATTCTCTCTTCAGGGTGGGATTCCATATGAGCGTCTTTGTGGCAAGCTGCCTGACTATTCTAGCCTTCGCCTCTTTGGATGTGTGTGCTACATGCTTCTTGCACCTCGTGAGCGCACTAAGCTGACCGCTCAATCTGTTGAGTGTGTTTTCCTGGGATATAGTGTTGAGCATAAGGGATATCGTTGTTGGGATCCTGTTGGCTGTCGGATGAGGATTTCATGGGATGTTACTTTTGATGAGTCTCGTCCATTCTATCCTCGTACTTCTCCTTATGCTTCTCATGCATCTGTCATTGAGCCACTTTCTTTCCTACTTTTTTCTAATACTCCTAATGCCCTATGTTTTCTCCACACCTAGTGCCTTCTTCTGAGGCTCCTGTTGAGTTGCCTGTGGTCCTTCACATGTGGAACCTTCTTCTATGGCCCCTTCACCTGTGATCCCTTCTTTTTCGAAGGCCATTCCACAGGTGAATGCTTATGATAGTAAACCGCTTGTCACACGTGTCTACACACATGCTCGGCGGGTTGCGGAGCCATCTTCTGATGCGCCTTCTCCTCTTGATGAGCCATCCTCTTTTGATGCACCTTCTCCTCTTGATGAGACAGCTTCTGATGCTTGTTCTCCACGATATGCTCTTCGTGATTGACGGTCGATTCGGCCTCCAGATCAGCTTGGTTTTGCTGGTACTATTCTTTCTGAACTGACTTCTTACCGTGATGCCATTCATCATCAGGAGTGGCAGCATGCTATGGCAGCGGAGGTTGCTGCTCTTGAGCGCACTGGCACATGAGACCTTGTACCTATTCCCGCACATGTTCGTCCTATCACTTGTAAGTGGGTTTATAATGTTAAAACCTGCTCTGATAGTTCTCTTGAGCGCTACAAAGCTCGTCTTGTAGCGCGTGGTTTTCAGCAGGAGCATGGTCGGAACTATGATGAGACATTTGCACATGTGGCTCATATGACCAGCTTGATGTGAAGAATGCCTTTCTTAACGGGGAACTCCGTGAGGAAGTGTATATGCAGCCACCACCTGGGTATTCGGTCCCTGAGGGTATGGTATGTCATTTTCGCCGCTTGCTTTATGGCCTCAAGCAAGCTCCTCGTGCTTGGTTCCAGCGTTTTGCTTCTGTGGTCACTGTTGCTGGCTTTTCTGCTAGTACTCATGGTCCTGCGCTCTTCGTTCACACTTCCTCTCGTGGTCGGACTCTTCTCCTTCTTTATGTTGATGACATGATCATCACTGGAGATGACGCCCAGTATATTGCCTTTATGAAGGCATGTCTTAGTGAGCAGTTTCTTATGTCTGATCTAGGTCCTCTTCGTTACTTTCTTAGGATTGAGGTTTCTTCCACACCTCAAGGCTTCTATCCGTCTCAAGGAAAGTACATTCAGGATCTTGTTGATCATGCTTCTCTCTCTAACCACCGTGCTGTAGAGACTACCATGGAACTTAATGTTCATCTTCGTGCCACTTATGGGGAGCCGCTTGCAGATCCCACTCATTATCGCCACATTGTTGGGAGCCTTGTTTATCTTGGCGTCACTCGTCCTAACATATCATATTTTGTGCATATCCTAAGTCAGTTTGTTTCGGCTCCCACTCAGATACACTATAGTCATCTTCTTCGTGTTTGCGTTATCTTCATGGGACTATATCTCGTCGCTTGTTCTTTCCTCGCTCTAGCTCTTTACAGCTCCATGCATATTCTGATGCTACTTGGGCTAGTGATTCCTATGATCGTCAATCTCTTTCTGCTTATTGTGTTTTTCTTGGTGGTTCTCTCATTGCTTGGAAGACTAAGAAGCAGGTAGCAGTTTCTCGTTCGAGTGCAGAGGCTGGGTTGTGAGCTATGGCTCTTGTGACGGCAGAAGTTACTTGGCTACGATGGTTGCTTGAGGATTTTGGTGTTTCTGTTTCTAGTCCGATTCCTCTTTTGTCTGATAGTACTGGTGCTATTAGCATTGCTCGTGATCCGGTGAAACATGAGCTCACTAAGCATATTGGTGTTGATACTTCATATACACGAGCATAGGTACATGATGATGTTATTACTCTTTGGTATGTACCTTCAGAGCTTCAGTTGGCAGACTTCTTCACTAAGGCACAAACAAGAGTTCAGCACATGTTCTATCTCTCCAAACTCAGTGTCATTGATCCACCTTGAGTTTGAGGGGGATATTAGATGTATATGTACCTTTTGTAGTTTGTCCATTGTATAAGGGGTTTTGTGCATATTTGCTAATACCTGTACATGTATATATTTGGACCTAGAGCCCTCATATTGAATACAAGTGATATTCATAACAATCTCCTTGTTCTCTCTCCAGATAGGCTCTGAACTTAGAGATTAATTCCTTGTTACAGACTTCAAGACTTACCCGGCTTATATACTGCCAGCTACTAACAAACTCTTAACAGACCTGACTTGATAAGATTGACTCCAACTAGTGCTAACCTCTTTGCTGATTTCCTGACTCAACTAACTGGCGGTACCTGTGCCTGTTTGGCTCGACGCCTATAGGTGCGCCCAACAAAGGAGTCCACAACACTTAATCTCATAATTTTTTTCATGCTTTTGCAGCCTTAAATTCATGGATGTTGAATCAGGATCTAAAATGTGGTAAAGATACTAGCAAATTTTATAAAACAAAAACTCAACAAACATGAAGTGATCTCGATCCTAACTTCTTGTTTGTGCACACAAAAAGAAAACCAGGAAATGTGCATTTTTCAACCTCACTGGAGCATACAGGAAACACAAATAGAAGTTGTAAGCTCTGTCCTAGGAATATATATAATCGTAGAGATCCCCTATACATATTGTTGAGGAAAACTTAAATCCAGAAAACCAAAGCTGCCAATTCAAAGACATCTCATTATCCCGTCATATATATTACTTTGAGGTGCCAGTGATATTAATGGCACTTCAAGATACAGAAACCATTATAATAGAATCCAGATGGAGCAAAACTGAACTTGATCAAAATGAATATTGGCTAATATTGTGGGCCAATTATATATATTGACCATTTTGTGAATCTGAAGGTGACAAGTGACTATTTCATCCCTGCATGAGTTCATGGTGCTGAAGTACTTCACTATGGGAGTAAAACAGAAATTTATTTAGAAAGCGGATGAGGATGTGTTTGTTTGATGCAATTGTCATCTAATAACACTGTTGAAAACAAAAGCAATGAAGCAAATTGTCTTGAAAGGCAGATTTGAAAACCATTACCTCCTTGCTAGATGGATGAAACTTCTAACACAAATGAAAACAATCAAATAGGAAAAGATCAAAGATAAATTGGAGTCCCAAGTACCAACATGGCTAGAAAAAAATGAAAATAAAGAAACATGGAAAGGAAAAAACCATAGCAGTACACGTTAAAGCAACTCTCATTCGCCAGATTTATTCAATCAAGACTTCTGGTAAATCAGGATTTTATCAGGCGCCCCCCACATCACGGTTTGCAGATCATTTGGAAAGCAAGATGCTAGCAAAATTGTTACAGATAGAGTGTATGACCAATTGGGTCCTTCAATATTCATTTGTCCTGGGAGACAGGTGCTGTCCTTCAACTCCCCTGACTAATAGCACATCACATGTGGAATATGGGAGACAAGGTGCCAGTCGTCTCCAACTTCTTTCTTGTAACGTTGAGCTAAACCAGGGCAGCCAGTAATCGACAGACTCCGAAGATCAGTAAGACATTTATGGAATGGGGGAGGGATTGAAGGGCAGTGCAACGGTTGATACGAAGCAATCGAAGTGCAGAGAGTTGTCCAATCCAGTCCGGCAGCATGCTCAGTGCACCACATCCTTCCAAACTGAGAACTTGGAGGGAGCTGAGGTGCTGAATCGCATCAGGCAATTGGCTCAAATTTACCCAGCCAACAACTTTTAACTCGACAAGGGACGTAAGGTTCTTGGTCGATTGAGGGAGGCTGGCAATCATTGGGGTCCTGACAATACTCAACTCTCGTAAAGAGCGCAGTTCGCCAAGCCACTCGGGTAGCACATCAAGGGTGGAACATGCATCGATATGCAGCCGCTGCAGGAATTTGAGGCTGCGCATGCTCTCCGGTAACTCTCTTAGGTCATTGCAGAGGCGAATTTCCAAGGTCTCCAGTTTACTTAGCTACGGCAGTAATTCCCAACCAGTTGATGATGCTGTCATTTCTTCCAGTTTCAGTTTCTTCAGGTGAATCTCTGCAAGTGTGCCGCAGGAAGATGAGGATTCATCGACATTAGGATGAAACTGATGGGAGGAGGAGCCATCTGGTGAAATCAGCTGCTCATTGCTTTTTACCAATCGCAATTGCTCCAAAGATTGCGGGAAGTTGGGCTTCACATTCAATTTCGGGCAGTTCCCTATGAACAGAGTTGATAGGACAGGGAAACAGTATTGCACTCCCTCTTCTTCCTCCCCAATTTCTAATCCACTTGTCGTGGTCCACAGCTCTTCCAAACTAGGCATTCCCTGCAGATTAAGCGAAGGGAACTCCACAAGTACTTGCATATGCTTCAAATTGGGTAATTGTTCCAGCATCAACTGAGTTAGATAATGGAAGCGAGGTGGACTGGTTTTATTGAAAATACCTTCCAAATAAGACGAATCACATTGCTTGATCATCCAACAGGGCAAACTGGGACCCCGATAACCACTATTTGGAATGACATTTGTTTCATTGCTTTAGGAAAGGAGCCTCCCTCACACTCATCTGCCTTTCCCTTCTACCGCTGATGAGGAACAAGAAGCTTTACCAGGATTCCATCCACAAACACAGTTTGTGGCCTGGGAAATCCCAAACAAAATGTCGTCGGCGTTCCAATATTGTAATTTCTGGTGGTGGTTCAAGAGCACACAGCACACCCAGATCATGTTCCATGTCTAATACTAATTCTTCTTCCATTCCACTTGAAGACCGCCATGTCAATTTCAAACATTTTAAGTTTTTTTTTTTTGCTTCAAGCAAGCCTTCTCCCCGTATATCTTGGATCCCTCAAATATCTAAGGTTCGTAATTTCCAAGTGACCACATAACATATCAAGATTTTCAAGCTCCAAGATGCTAGCATCATTTTCACCACATCTGACAACAAACAAGCCAAGACTCCTTAAACGGATCAGTTGTCCAAACCCTAATGGCATGCCACA
The DNA here is from genome assembly GCF_002211085.1 of Panicum hallii. Lineage (NCBI taxonomy): Eukaryota > Viridiplantae > Streptophyta > Magnoliopsida > Poales > Poaceae > Panicum > Panicum hallii. Next base: position 4,712,828 of record NC_038049.1, on the reverse strand, counting down.
GAGTCTCCAGCAACCCTGTATATTCAGAACTTCCAGCTTTTCCAAGTTCCCTATATCTGTAGGCAACTCAGCAAGTTCTGTGCAGTACTCAAGCTCTATACACTCTAGAGTACCAATCAAAGTGATCCATTGAGGAAGTACAGTAATGTTAGTATTAGACAGCACCAAGTTACATAGTCTACAACAAGCAAATGCGCTTGGCAGGTCTTTAAGATTTGAACAACCAGATAAATTTAGTGTCTGTAAGTTGCTAAGTTCACCAACCAGTTTTGATGGAAGTTGCTGCACAGCTGGAGATGCAGCAATATGCAGCACCTTAAGATTTGTGAGATAATCCATAAGTTTTGTTTTGTTTTGACCAGTAGGGTCAGATATACTTTGCTTAGCCATTAAGTTATAGGCAGCTGTTGACAGCTGCTAGTAGTAGTAAATTTGGATTTTACTTTAGCTGACATAATATCGGTTACTGTAGCGGTACTGTAGCACCGACCTAAAATTCCTATAAAAGGACATGTACCCCTCATATGTATCCAAGCTTATGTAATATAGAAATATACATTGTTAGCTTCACTCCACAAAGACACTCCTCTCATGTCTCTCTCCTGTTCTTAGCAGAACAGAAGTGATCCTAAGTTGAAGAATCTAACAAGATTTTCAAGTCTACATATGGAGTTTGGTATCTCTCTGAGATTTGCACAGAAATATAGTTGCAAGCTTTGAAGTTCTCGACAATCACCAATAGACTGAGGCAAGCTCTCAAAGTCATTGCATATCAATAACTCCAGAGTTCTCAGCCTCTTAAGCTTGCCAATAGACTCAGGCAACCTCATGAGACCTCCACAATACATAACATGAAGCGCCTGCAAGTTCCAACAGCCTGAGATAGCTTCTGGAAATTCTGTGAAACTAATGTGACAAATTTCAAGATAACCAAGATACTCCGATTTCAATATGGAAAATTGACCAACAACTGTTGACTGCAGAATAACACTGCAGATGTAGAAACTACTCTTAATAGATTTGTCAAACGATGTGTCACCACCATATACATAAAGAGCACGGACCTTGTCAAATAAGCTCTTGTTAACCTTCTCGGCAGATGACGTCAAAGATAAATATCTGCATCTAGGAGTACAGTTTGTGGTAATAGTGTTCGGTACAGATGTCACTAATTCATCCTGTAAAACTAGTTGGGTAAGATCATGAATAAGGTCATGCATCTTGTATACTAATTGATCATTGTACCAAATCTGGAAAGAATCTTGAAGAAAGCCCACTTTCACAAGAGAATCAAAGTAGTCACTTCCTATATCTTCTGGATCGCCTTTATTCATCAGATTGATAAAGCCGTGGGCTATCCATTGGGCAATCAAATGACTTTTTATGATTTTATAGCCTTTTGGGAATATAGAGCAGAATGTAAAGCATTGCTTCAGATTATCTGCCAAGTGAAAGTAGCTCAATTTCAAGGATGCAAACACTCTTTCATTTATACTCTCAACATTCCATAAATTGCTCTCTTTTATAGCCTTCCAAGTATTTATATCCTTCTTGTCATGGAGGACACTGCCAAGAGTTTTGATTGCTAGAGGTACCCCACCACATCTCTTCACAATCTCTTTACCGACCCATATGAACTCAGATCCCAAATCTTCCTCTGCCCACCCAGAACATTGAAGGAACAAGTTCCAGCTCTCAGAATCTGATAAGAACGTCAAGTGGAATATATGTGTTGATTTAACTGCACTTGCAACCTTTTGATTACGAGTAGTTAGCAAAATCTTGCTTCCAGGTGCACCGCTGTTTATATGTAGCATGAATTGTTCCCAGTCATCCTTGTCCTCATGCCATGCATCATCAAGGACAAGAAGAAACTTCTTACCACTCAACTTCTTTGAAATTTTTTCGACCATGTGCTGCCGTGCATGATTGTCTGACTTTTGTTTAGTGATAGCTTCAAATAGCTTGCTGATAAGCTTTTCCATGTGAAATTCTTGAGATACGTGGATCCGAAATATTGTATCGTTAAAGTGCTGCTTTACCTTGTTGTCATGGCAGATGTGTTTGGCCAAAGTAGTCTTGCCAGACCCACCTAGCCCAACAATAGAAACTATCCAACCATTATCTCCTGCGCTGCATTCTACAATCTTACATATAATCTCATCTTTCTCTTTATCCCTTCTGGGTATTTTTGATTCTTCGACACTACTCAACAAAGACAACTCTGCAGTTCCCCTGTTTCTGCTCATAACATAATAATCCAATGGTAAATTATGAAGTATAGTATTGATGTCGCTTCTTTGTTTCACAATTGCAGCAAACCTCACCTTAATTCCCTTGACTTTATATGCCATCTTGCATCGGAACAGAAATGACTTTGGTTTTGAACAGAAGTAATGACCTATACCATGGTTGCCATCATAATCACTGCCGGTTTTGTATTTCTCAGCATCTAGATGAACATCATCTAGTAAATCAACAATATCATAAGCTACATCTTTCAATTTTTTCACCCAGAGAAATGATGGGCAACTGTCTATGTCTCTATCACGAATTGCTGAAAGACACCTTGTAATCTCTCCAAGTATATCTTGGAGCTCAGAGAGATCTTTTGTCACACCTGCTATGGAAGCAAATCGCTAGTAATAAGTGGAACTAGCTTGTTACCAGCAAGCTTCAACAGTGCAGTTGCTAAAGCAGCCTCCAGTCCGGTCATATTTCAAAGACTCTAGTTGACACCCTGTGGTTGAAAATAAAAAGGAACAATTATATTATGTGGCAACATTTCTCGTCAACCATGGCATGCAACTGAGAAATTGCAGGGAAAGAGATCTCGTCTGAAAAGCAAAGTATGCGATTGAAAAGGCTAAAGAGAAATTACCATCCCAAAGGCTCCAAAACTGACAGAGCAGTAGTATGCCACTTCTTCTGATTAGTCCGACCGGGGGGGGGGGGGGGGGGGGTGGGTTGGGTTTGGCGTGACTTGGTGACAGAAGAAATTAATCTGGGAAGAAAGCAGGGAAGGGACCTGGCGAGCTTGATAAAGCAAGAACTGAAAACTTATCAGACAGTACCTGGAGTTCCAACTTGGATCAAGCCCCTTTCTATGTTCCACCCCCAGACATGGCACCAAGTTTCACTCTGTTCTCAAAATCAGAGGAGCTTCCTTTGGGCTCCACGATTTCAAGACGAACTGTAGAAGGTGTGATGTAGCTTAGCTAGAAAATTAAGGCTCACATGCTTGCAAAGCTGACAAGCTTAGGGACCACATAGTACACATATGTGAAAATGATTGGCTGAGTGCCCTCAAAGCTATCCACTTTATACTAGCTGCAAGGCTACAACTTTTTCTTGGAACCAACAGCAGCTAAAGTACACACACAGTAGGCTTAGTAGAGAGAACGTAGTTTGCAGGCTCATTTGGTTGAGAAGATGTAGTAAAAGAGACTAGTAATTTAAATTTTTAGTGAGTGGCACGAATGTAACTGCATTATACGAGTGTCTGTGGGTGTTGATTTGTTTTTCGAAGGGATACTTGTGACCCTTCTTTGTAATTTTTATTCTCTCTTATTAATGAAATGAAATGCAGCTCTCCTATGTTTTCGAGAAGAAAAAAAAGACTAGTGAATGGACGGCGGCAGTATGACACTTGTGCTACTTACCAGATAAGTTCCTGAGTATGTGTGGTGCTCATTGAGAAGATTCAGAAATCAGAACAGAACTTTGACTTGGTTAGCGGATGAACTAGACGAGAAACCAGAAACACATGCATAAGGAACCAGCAAACATGATAAAACAAGAAAGGAAACTTATTACAGTGCGCAGGATCAGGCAGGTTACCTTGAAATCCTGCTGAGATCAGCTCCTTTCTCCTACTCCATAGCACTGAATTCCACTGTGCAGCTCAGCTTAGGTAGCAGATAGACCATCTGTTCGTTTGGTAGCTCCAATAATGTTAGCAATAAAGACGTTAGCGACGACTTGGACTATCTTGAAGTCAAACTAATGGAAAACGAAGGCTCAGGGAAACTTCCTTGTCGAAAAAAAAGAATCCTGCCACCTCCGCTATTAAAGAACTCCGTTTGTCGGTACTCGGTACTTGTTGCCAATAGAAACCACAGGAAGCGTCTAGCTGGAAGCAAAACTTTTGCAAGCTCTGGAAAGGAAAAACAACCAAGCGAACTGTCCTGAAAGACAAATTGTGAATCCATTACCTCGTTACTGGATGAATGAGATGGGCCTGAACTTTCAGATCCGGAAGAACATGGATATCCAATGGAGCTCAGTGAACAAAGGAAAGCCATCTGGTTGGAGAAGAAAGCAAAGATGAGCTGGATCCAGATAGAAAGCAGAAAGCGGAGTACAGAGTTCATCCACAGCCGCAGGTGCCAGATCCCCTACGAAACAATCGACAGCAATAACTGGAGTTACAATTACAATGGCAGCAAGCGCAAGCGGTGGAGGAAGAGAAGAGCATCGTACGGCTCACCACTTTGGATGCGCGGGCTAGAAGGGGGCACTGCTTCTAGAGCCCAGAGGCAGCGCCAGCGCGGCGACACAGCACACCGGCTCGCGGCAGCATCACCCGCCGCACCTGCAGGAGGAGGCCGGCCCGGCAGGGAGATGATGCTGTCCTGGCGCCGCCGCCGGAGCCGTTTCCCTGATCTTGAGGCAATGAGGGCCTGAGCGTTCGAGAGAACGGAGGTGGTGGAAGCTCACCGCCTCGCGACTCCTCGCCCCAACCGCCGCCGGCAGCGGAGAAGGTAAAGGATACAGCCTCGGTCGGCACGTGCCAATACAGATGAGTGTTTTTCTACTAGTGAGTATACACATCGGATCAAGATGCAGATACCGTATAATACAAGACGGGGAAATGCAGATGCTGTTCTTTGAGAGAGGTATACAACATTACAGTGTCATCGTTGGGCAAACCAGAAGTTCAAGTGTTTGGCCTATAAATGCCAACGAGAAATTTTAGAATTTGGATTCTAATACGAGCGCCTTTCAGGATTTCGATTCGAATTCAGGTGCGTTTCAGAATCTGACATCCATCTTGCAAATGGTTTCAGTTTACATATTTTCCATCTATTTTCTCAAGTTTACCTCTTTTCCTTTTTCCTTTTCTCACCCAGCCCACTTGAAATTCCAATCTTGCCCCTGACCCTTTAACAGCTGATCCTTCTCGCGATTGAATCAGAGCTTCTGCATCTCTTAGTTGGCTTCTCTCTCGGTCTTTCTCGCCTAACGACGGCGCTCATCCCGGCCGCCGCCGCCGCTCCCATCCGACGCCGGCGACCCTCTCTCCCGTATCGCACCTCACGCTGCACCTCTCGCCCCCCCCCCCCCACCCCCCTTTCCGTTTTTTGGCATGTCGCAGGCATTCGCAGCCGCGAGATTGCCTGCGACTGCCCACGCGCAGGCCGCCGCCACGGTGTCCGCATCCGCGCCCGCAGCGGCGGGCACGACTACGAGGGCCTCTCCTACGCGTCCCTCGACCCCCACGAGCGCTTCGCAGTGCTTGACCTCGCCGCGTTCCCCGCGGGGGTCTGCCCCACCGTCGGCATCGCCGGGTACCTCAGCGGCGGCGGGTTCGGCATGCTGATGCGCCGGTACGGCCGACAACGTCCTCGACGCCGTCCTCGCGGACGCCGACAGGAGGTTCCTAATCCGGACCACCATGGGGGAGGACCTCTTCTGGGCCATCCGCGGGGAGCGCAAGAGCGTGTCGTAGGATGGGGACGCCGCGGTCCGGAGGAGGCGCGGCGGCGAGGCAGATGAGGAACGCATCGCCGCCGCAGGAAGGTGAGGCGACGGCGATGCTGCTGCTGCAGATGGAACACAGAGCGACGAGCAGGTGCAAGATTCTTGGTGTTCTTGCCATGGTTGAGGCGAAAGGTGCAAAGTTGATGTGGACTGAAGCCTGGAGGGATAATATTGGAATTTCTGGTGGGCTGGGAAAGAAAAAGAAAAGGGAAAAGAGGCAAAATTGAGAAAATAGATGGAAAACACCTAAACTGAATCAATTCGCGAGATGGGTGTCAAATTCTGAAAGGCACGCGAATTGGAACCCAAATCCTGAAAGGCGCTCGTATTGGAACCCAAATTCTGAAATTTTTGAAATACCAACCCCAGTTGCCTATATGCTGTTGCTCAAGTTAGCTGAAGATTTCAGTAAGATCGTTCAAATCCATGCCACCAAAGTGCTCAAGCTTATGAGAATCAATGGAAATAATGCTTTGTGCTACTGGCCAAACGTTATATTACTAATTGAACTCGAACACCACTATTAGATGCATGCAGTGGCATTTCTGTTGTTCATCTGCGGAAAAGTCTTCAAGACTGAAGAGCCGACAGGTTGGACCGTTGATGTGTGTTGAAAAAGGGCCACCACAAAATTCCAAAGCATATATTGAGTATCAGCTCCGTCCACTCCATATTGTAGTTTATTGTTACTGAAAGGATGCCAAAGGAGAAAGAAATGCCCAAGAGATCGACTGCACATGGATTTTTCTTTGGTGCAGGTACTAATCGTATGATCTGTATTATTTCCTTTCAGTTGGTCTTCAAAGCATGGCCCATTTATAATGGACTGCCTAACCACTATACCCTTCGCATGAATTCATTCTCCAGAAGAACCAATCCTTCTTTGAGGAGTAGCAGGACGAGAGAAGTATCGATCTTCATTCTTCAAAATGGTACTGATGCTGTTTCTTGGCCTTCTTAGTTTCCTAATAAAGTTTGTATCCCAATCGTGATTTCTCTTCTACCTTTCATTCAGTTATCCCATACGGTAGGGATGATGGTGCCTGGACTGTGGTTCTCTTAAGTAATTCTGAGAAACAGGGAGGGGACAGAACAGTGCTCCATTATTATAGGTCCTCAAAGTTCTGAAGGTTTGCCATCCATAAATCTTCTCACCACCAGATTCCAAAGTTTGTTCATAAGTATAAGAAGGCTACCATGCAACATTTTTACGCGCTGATGGCCGTCCTTTTATTGTTTGGCTTCTTTATCCACCTCAATGTTGTTGTTACTCAGCCCTCTGCTGTGCCTCCCCCAAGCTCTTGGAAAGTTTCAAATATGCAGCTGCAGCGCATTATAAACATGGACAACGGATCTAGTATCCTTCCCATTCTTGGCCATAGAATCATGTCGTACACAACTTATTTTGGCTTCTACACCATAGATGATGGCCATTCATTTGTTCTCTCTATTGTGATTTTTGGCACCCAAGCTCCAGTCATTTGGTCTGCCAACCCTGACAATCCTGTAAACCATGACGCAACCTTAAGCTTCACCAGGGAAGGGGATTTGCTCCTCCAGGATGGTAATGGTGCCATGGTGTGGTCCACGGCCACAAAGAGCAAATCCGTCGTCGCTGGTATGCGCCTCGATGTTTCCGGGAACCTTGTGCTTACCAATACAGATAACTCCTCTGTTTGGCAGTCGTTTGACCACCCAACTGATACATTGGTAATGGGGCAGTCACTTTGCACGGGAATGAACCTCAGTGTCATGACCTCAGACACAAAATGGCCATCTGGCAGGGTTTATCTTTCTGCATGGTGGAATGGGTTGTTATACAGTTTCGAACCAGCAGGATATACAAGGTTGTTTGAAACTGATACAGTGTCACCTTGTTCTGACTTTCGCAATGGTAGCTTTGGGTTACTAGAAAAAATGTTCTCCCTACCCTTGGCAAGATCATTACAATTTATGAGATTGGAGCCTGATGGGCATTTAAGGCTCTACGAGATGCAAGGAGATGGCCAGGGCAGTCTGATGGTATTTGATGTATTAAGCACAAAGATGAACTTCTGCGATTATCCAATGGCCTGCGGAGATTATGGTGTCTGCAGTAAGGGACAATGTTCTTGTCCTAGTTTGAGCAACTTTAAGTTCCAAATTGAACGGCTACCAAATGCTGGATGCAAACCCTTAAGTAGCCCTACCTGCAACCAAGCGCAGCAATACCACCAGTTAGTACAAGTCAACAATGTTTCTTACTTCAGTAAGAGCGTATTCACGTTATTTGCCGCTTCAACTTCTGAAAATGTTTGCAAGAAGTCATGCTTAATTGATTGCAGTTGCAAAGCAGTGGTTTTCGAAAAGAACATTTATGGTATTGATGGTGGTTACTGCTTGTTGGTATCGGAGAACATGGCAATTTCATTTGCAGAGAATTCATCAGATCACTTTTCAGTATTTGTAAAGATACAAGGTAATCACTCAGAAAAAAGGAGAATAAGTATTATTGTTGCTAGTTCAATTTCTGGAGTTTTTCTAATATCGATCTTAGTTTGCGTGGTTGTATGGAAGAAGTACAAGAAAGACGAGGAACCACCCTTTGATGTCATACCTGGAATACCAAAGCGTTTCTCGTTGGATGAGTTAGAAGTTGCTACTGGCCACTTCTCCATAAAGCTTGGAGGTGGTGGCTTTGGGTCCGTATTCAAAGGCAAGATAGGCAAGCAAACTATTGCTGTCAAACGCTTGGAGGGTCTCGAGCAAGGAATGGAAGAGTTCTTAGCAGAGGTCAAGACAATTGGCAGAATCCATCACTTTAATCTCATAAGGTTAGTAGGCTTCTGTGCAGAGAAATCACATAAGCTTCTTGTCTACGAATACTTGTCCAATGGCTCATTAGACAAATGGATCTTTCCCAAAAGTACAGTCTTCACCCTCTCTTGGAAAACTAGACGTGATATCATCTTGGGCATTGCTAGGGGTTTGTCTTACCTCCATGAAGAATGCGAGCAAAAGATTGCTCATTTAGATATCAAGCCACAGAATATTCTCTTGGATGACAAATTCAGTGCTAAGGTCTCGGACTTTGGACTCTCGAAAATGATGAACAGGGATCAAAGCAAAGTCATGACTCGAATGCGAGGAACGCGTGGATACCTTGCACCTGAATGGCTGGGCTCAAAAATCACAGAGAAGGCTGACATCTACAGCTTTGGGATTGTGATGATGGAGATCATCTGCGGTCGAGAAAATTTGGATGAATCGCAACCCGAGGATAGCATCCATTTGATAAGCCTGCTTCAGGAGAAGGCAAGGATTGGCCGGTTGTCTGATTTGGTGGACTGTAGCAGCAATGACATGAGGTTACATATGCAAGAGGTCGTGGAATTGATGAAGCTTGCAATGTGGTGCTTGCAGGTTGATAGCAGCAGACGACCCCTGATGTCAACAATCGCCAAGGTGTTGGAAGGTGTGATGAGCATGGAGGCTATACCTGACTGCACTTTGGTCCTTAGTTTTGCATCAAACAATACCGTGGGATCAGGTTCTTCTTATGTTCCATCTGAGTCACATTTATCAGGGCCTAGGTGATACAATAACTGTGTTGGCTACGTCGGAATGACGAGCCAAATCTTAACTGATATCCCCTATTTTCACGTTTGCAACAAGGTGTTTTCATGTCTGACTTGAGCTTCAGAGTGTTAAGGTCACAGCACTAGGCCTCCACAGGCTTACCAGTTCATCAGAGATGGACCTTCGTGATCCCCGCAAGGGCGGTGCGGTGGGTGGGTACCAATAGTATTTTTTATCAGCTAATTAATTACGATATCACGTCACTCTAGTTCATTTCTTCTCCTAAATTATTTACGCAGAATGCCATTCTAATTTATTTTATTAATTTTTTAGGTTGATCTAATAACCTAAAATATATATAACTTGCATCCCAGTGGGCCTTCAGCGAACTGGAGAAAAGACCTCTTGCTGCCTGGAGCTTTCTTGCCGAGTGCTCTGCTCGCTCATAGCCTACTCTATGCAACTCCAGTAGTGAATCCGGTTAGTGGCTTGGTACGAACGATCTGTTCAGTAATAAACTGTTCCTATACTCATCCAAACATTGACGAACAATATCCCAGGTCCGTGACCAAATTCACGGAAATCAAGAAGGGCCCAGTGAATCTGCCTTCAGACAAGGGAGACGGTTCTAACTAGACTGGATCAAAGAACAACACATTTTTCTCTGAAAACCCCAAGTTCAGCCTGCTACGCGCCACAATTCACTGAGCCCCTTATCTGGTAGTTAACGTGAACCGTGACGTCATCTAGTACGGGACGGGACCAAACTGGCCACAAAGGCAGACTGGCAGAGCCATTGCTTCGAGTGCGTGATCTGTTCAATCCTGTTACCATATCTATTGCAAATCAACATTGTCGCACACAGAAAGAAGCTCATGCAGGCACAATCCTTGCAAACCTAAATCAATGCAAGATAAAAACTGCATCTTGGCCGACTGAAGTGACTTCAGTGTTCCTATATATTTCTTGGTCCTTTTCTTCTAAAGGAAATATCATGTGACATCAAAAGACACTCATGCGAACACCAACTCTACATGGTGTTCAATGCCTTTACGACATATCATGGCCTTTTGAATGCAAGCATGCTGAAGCGGAGGATCTCAATGAGCTTGAGAACTAATGAGTTTCATGCTCCAACAATTTGATCAAAACATGAAATGCATCTAAAACAATTTGAACACTGCTTCCATGAACAGCAAGAGCAAGAATACAGCAGGCAAATGCACACGTATGCTTCCTCAGTGGTCACTGGGCACACTGGAACCACACGAGTACGAGTGGTACAAACACAAAAGTTCAGACGAGCAGTACATGGCACGAGAGTACCACATCGCTGCCAAGCAAAGCAATTAAGTTCTGAATAATCAAGAAAATGTGGACAACCAGCAGCACCAATCCATCTTTACTTGTCAAAATTGGAACCTGTGTACAAGCATGAGAAAGAGTGGTCAGTCGGCTGCTCTGATATTACTGGGGTTTTTTCAGTTGATTGGCAGATGACACTGGGATTAAGACAAACTGCCATTACTGCACGAGAACTTGTTCGAAATGTTATATTTCCTAAGTGCATGAAGATGAACTTTCTCGGTGTGAGAATATAAGCATGCAAAAGAACTGTGTTAAATAGCAAGTCGTAAACCATCATCTCCTTCCACTAGAACTCTACGTAAACATCGGCACACGCACACATAAATAAAAGGAAACATGGACCTAGAACATTTAGCAAAATTTGTAACAAAAAAAAATGGAACGTACCAAGGTGTGAATGCTGCTGCCTTGTCCGTGTATCCCTCCTGGGCTCTGAATCTCCTTTATCATTTATATGAACTAGAGACAGCCAGCTTGTAATCTCTCCATGTATGTCCTGGAGGTCAGACAGATCTTTTTTCACACCAGTTATGGAAGCAAACTCACTCTTTATTAGTGAAACTAGCTTGTCTCCTGCAACCTTCAACAGTCCAGATGCTAAAGCAGCCTCCATTCCACTCATATTTGAAAGACTATCATGCTGAATCCCTGTGAATGAAATTGCAAATGAACAAATGTTTCTTTTTTGAGTTTTATAAGCCAACACTAATGTTACAATAATTATTCTTAATAATTTAACGATAGTGGACAGTAAACTTAACTCCTGATTTCGATACCTGTTTTTTGTATATTCAAAATGAACAGATAAATGCTGATTATACTTTTTTGGGGGAGCATTCATCATATGCGGTAAGGGAAAAACAAAATGAAAAGTTTGTCTTAGGTTTGCTGTGTTGCCCCCTTGTATTATGAATCACATGGAGCATGCATCTGAGAGGATTCAGCAAAACAGATCTACTAAATGGATGGCGGTTTATTAAAAGAATGGATGACTAACTAGCATACCAATTACCTCTTCAGAAGTGTAGAGCAGCAACAACGGCAGTCTGGAACTTGTGAACGATTGCCTGCTAAGGAAGGGCTTGATCAGTTTATCTGTATGTGAGGTGCAAAGTCAGAACAGAACTCAAAGTTAACCAGAAGATCAGAGAGGAAGGGAGGGATATGCATAACTAACTAGTAGACATTGAGTTGCACTTGGATCAGGCCGAGCAACTGAGCAATTACCTCGAGTTGCAGCTAGGATCAGCTGCTTCCTCCACCTACTCCATCACCTAATGTGGTTCTGGCTCTCGTCCAAATCAGTGAGGTTTAGGGGGCAGCGCAGGATGCACAGCCGCAGATCTAACTAAGGAATGCGCTGCAGCTTAGCTAGATGGCAGCGCGATCACTGCTGCTTTTGGTAGCTCCGTACCAATGCTTATCTCTTAATGCCCGCATCACAGCTATTGTTTCTCTATTAAATTAGCAAGTGCCATCCAGTCAGCAACTATGCTTATTGAGTAGAATAAAGAAAGAAATGGCACAAACCAATAAAGAAAGAAATGGCACAAACCAATGTACCAGGAAACTTCCCTGGCAAACAACAAAAGTCAAGGAGCTGCAAATAGAAATGCCACAAATTGTTGACATCAGCAACTACCATAGAACAAGTGGGATTTCCCTGTCAAAGACAATTGAAAACTTAATTAGCCGAATAAATTCGTGGCGTGCAATTTGCAATTAGAGAACTGAATGGCAATGCAAAGCGGGCAGAAAGTTCTCACTGACCGATCCAAATGCGTGAACACTGAACGAGCTACCTGTGTTAGTGCATTCCATGCTAGCTAAGTAGTGCTGGCCCAGCAGATCAACAACCGGAATGACTTAAATAGACACGAAATGGAAAGAGTGAGTACATGATGTCTCTGGAAATATGAGGAAAAAGGAGTTCAATCCTCATCACGGTCCTGGAGTTAAGCAAACAATCTGGCATGGAACAATTACCTCCGCACATAGGGTGTTCGATAAATTTGTGGAACTGGAATAGAAATCTACAATTGCAATGGAAAGCTACGTTGCCTACAATAATGTTAGTAAGAAAGAGACATGCATCAAATCCTACAGACTCCAGTTTAAAATAATGGCAAATGAAGGCACGGCGAAACTTCCTAACTAAACAAAATTGAAAAACAAGCCATCAGAAGGAACTATCTTCTGTTTGTACATGCTCTAATATACCTCCCAGGCCTGATGGTTGCCTCCACGACTAGAGCACTCCTTTTTTTCTGGTTGCAATAGGAAAAAAGGGTAGTGGATGATGACGACAATTTACTTATTTAATTTGTTCCAACGATAAGCTTGCATTTACTTAACGATCAATCTCCATTTTAGCTGGCTTTTGTTTACCAGACGATTTGTTTCTGAAAACCGATGTTGAAAATCATAATCTACATGCCGGATAAATTAGATCATTTTGCACACCTGTTATGGCAGCAAACTCACTCTATCAGTAAACCTAGCTAGTCACCTGCAATCTTCAACAGCTCAAACGCTAAACCAACTTTGCATCCTGTTCGTACTTCAAAAAGCATGTTGCCGAATGTTCATGAAATGGCGAAACAAATCATTGTACCGAGGGTGTGTTCGTTTCCTAGGGTCTAAAGTTTAGAGGGATCACATCAAAGAGAATCTTGTCATTTAGAAGTATTAAATAAAATCTAATTACAAAACTAATTGCAGAACCCTAGGGCTAATTCACGAGACGAATCTAATGAGGTATATTAGTCCATGATTAGCGGATGACTACTGTAGCATCACTGTGGCAAATTATGGATTAATTAGGCTCATTAAATTTGTCTCGCGAATTAGCATCCATCTGTGCAAAAAGTTTTGTAATTAGACTTTATTTAATACTTCTAAATGACAAGATTCTGTTTGATGTGATGGGTCTAAAATTTAGAGGGTAGGAAACGAACACACCCTGAGTTGTAGAAAGGAAAAACTAATTGGGCGGCAGCACAAAAGTTGCAACAATAGTTGTCAACTCAGGAACCAAATAGTATGATAAAAGACCAGAAAACTACAAACTCAAACGAGGTTTCCATAGGTTATACTTCGTATACTCGGAAACAGATAAATATGGTGATATCTCTTTCTTGTGAAACTACTGTAATGATGATAGTTGAAGGCCTGTAAGAATAACTTCGATCACATGTTACCTCTCTGGAAGGCCGCCGGAGCAGCAACAACGGTAGTATGACAGTTGTGCTGGATCAGAGCAATCCTCCGAGCAGCATGGACTGGGAGAAAAGCGTGCCGACGCAATCCTCGCTTGTCATTTGTGGGCATTCCGTCGAACAGGTGGTGTGGCGCCACGGAGGATTGCTGCCAGCAGGTGCAGAGAGTACAATACCAGATGCGAAGGAACATCTGCGGAAGAGAGAAGAGACCTCTCGACTTTTCGGCACGCCATACTCGTCGGGTGCATCGGCGCTCCTTTCGCGTGTGGACACCGACGCCGGGATCAGGAGGCCGCCATTGTACGCGCCGGGGTGCCTGAGAGCCTGAGACCTGACGAGGAAGCAAATGTTAAGCTGGGCCAGATTGTGTCAGAAATAAGTTGACTGGGCTACTTAAATATCAGGCCCATGTCAGAAACAAGTATAGGCCAGAATGCAGTTGCATCGGTGCATTCTCTCTCTCTCTCTCTCTCTCTGCAATCTGCCTAGATACTGTAGCATCAGTTTCCGTGCGCATGCCGTTTTGGGCATTGCGTCGAGCCGGCGGTGGACGCCATTGCCGACTGCAGGTGCCGTCAAGCAATGCAAGAAGCAAAGCAGCTCCGACAGAGAAACAGGGGTGCACGAAGGAGCAACACATGGGAGGGGAGGACGCATTGCGTTTCGAGGGAGGTTGTAATAAGCAGCATAGTTCGCTGAACCACTAAGGCAGCGCGACATTATCTTAAACTGAAATTATATCATTATTGGTATAAAAACCGACGTTCATCTCATTGCAAACCATTCTATTTATGTATGTAGCTGTGATATTTAAAAGTCCTGCCGCTACTTTATCATTTTTATACATCTACCTAATACTGAAAAGAATTACCTACATATATATAGTTGTTGGTGGACAAGGTATGTTTCCTGTATTCACAAATTTGCATTTAATTTCTAACCATAAGCCACAAAAGATGCTATTTGGTTTTACCCATTTTTTCCATAAACTCAATCAAGATTATACGTGTACACACAGCCTATTTCTTCATATCTGCTCTCAAAACAGCCAATAGGTCTCGTGCAGGTGCACGGGTTGCCTTGGTGGACTAGCTGTACAATAGTTCACATACTAAACCAAGCAACAAAAAACTTCTTTCAGGGAAAAATATGACACACTATCGAGACAGTTGCAGACTCATTTCACCCACAACCACCAATAATATCTCATGCAAATTCAATTTTCACTTCCTATTGTGATAAATGGACACTCACCTAGCTAGTTTTAAGTGCAAGAATCAGTTACAAATTGTACACGCACGTCAGTTGACCGACCTCAGAGTATTAGCTATTGTTGTAGAACGGAATGATGGTGTAGACAGTCTGCAGTAGGCCGGGTAGCGACGAGCAGGATGATGGCAGCCGCGAGGGAGATGAACACCCAGGGGTTGAACTGCACAGAGTTTTATTTGGTGATTCAGGATGCAGAGTTGCAGGAGGTAGGAGGTGCAGCTTAGCTAGCTAGATGGCAGAAGGACCCTGTTTTGTGTTTTGGTAGCTACAGCTCAGTGCTTCCCCATCATCTGGAATACTGGATGGCGACGGACAGGCATGGTCATGGACTTCCAGAGGCACAGGCATCAGCGGGTCAGCTCGATTGACACGACCCTCGCTCTTGGCAGCCATCCACTCGCCGATGTCGCTCTCCGGCTCTTCGCACTGGCCGGCCGCCGCCGACCAGGAACAGAAACGCCACCATTTGGATTGCTTGAGACAGCAAGGAGAACGTCAAGTCGTTAACCACCTGAATTATAGAATTAGTAAGACAGACGGCCATATTAGCATGTGCATCCACGTACTAAGAACAGAGTCCATCGGTGCCCAGAAAGTCTTCTTCGAGGCAGCGAAACAGCATATGTCTCTAGAAAATTAAGACCACATTAGGAGGCCCACTACCAGAAAACGAAATTTTCGTGAGAGTGAAAAACCGTCACAAAAACTATGAATCCCGCCACAAAATTGTTCCGTGGCGGCTGCCAGTCACGCAATAACCCTCATGAATCTAACGCCACGAAAATTGAGTTTTCATGCGGGGTCAATCGTCACGTATCTTTTTCATGGTGGCCAGCCACCTCCACGGAAAAGGAGCACTATCAGGTTTATCAAATCCTAATCATGACGGGTAAAAATCACGAAAACACGATATGAAAATGATTCATGATGGTCCGGCGCATGGTGGCTGCGGACTAAGGTTCCTCCACCAGATCCGGCTTCCCCTCCCTCAGATCTCCCCCTCTGGTGGTATGGTGGCGTGCCTTCTCCAAAGCCGTGGCCGCTGGTTTTGGTCGCTTCTGCCGATCTGCCACCATGGGCTGTAGTGCTGGTTCTCAGACATACGTTGGAGGTGTACATGCCGCCACGGCCAATGGCCCACTCTACGATCTAGCATGGCCACCATTTCCATCAACCCCGATAGTGGATGATGGTGCTGCTGAGCAGGTGTTCCAGGCGAAAGCTCTTCCCAGCAGTGTGTCAGTGTCGACAATGACAGCATTTTTGGGCGTCGTTTCCCTCTGGGGTGTTGTCATGGTGAAGCTTGCAACTATCGGTGGATCTCTGGGTGAAAACTCAATTCCAGCTTGCCGGATGAGGCGGCGATAGCATCTTCAATGTCGTTCTCTTCTTGAAGCGTTGCTTTGGAGGTTCTTAGGTCTGATTTTGTTACTTTAGCGGCATCGGGCGATTCAGATATCAAGTTTGTAAGAAGACGATAGATGTGATGGTCTTTTGCTGCATAAAAACTTTGCAAGGATGAAACGGGAGCAAAGAAGAAAATTGAAGTTTAGCCTTCTAGTTTTCTTTTCTTTATTTTAGAGTGTTCTTTCTTATAATTTGAGATCCTCATTTGAGGTTAGACTTAAAAACTCTTGTAACTATTAGCTATGTATCCAAGCTATATATATCCATCAGATGGATACAGAGGCCGGTTTATCCTTTATTAAAAAAAATGCGTGAAAAGACCTATGGTCGCAGTTACTGTAGGGACAAATCATTTTCTAGCCGGTGGTGGTGGACAATGAACACCGCCAATCACTACTGCACACCTATCATGATAGATCCATTGGATGCCGCTCCGATCAGAAAAGTAAAGGAAACATCATCTCTGCATACACACCTTCCTGCAAGAAAAACAATCGCAGCTACCGTGTAGTTCCTCCTCTAAAGTTGTGATCTTCCATTGTCTCTTTCATGTACTATTCGCGCAGAGAGAGAGAGAGAGAGAGGGAGAGAGAACAGACAAGACAAGATGGGACGATGCCTGAAGAGCTACAACACGTTTCTGGAGTTGACGCCCCGTGGACTACCGGAGACGACTTGGAGCTCTTGCATAATTGGAGCAGCAAGAGCAGTGGACAAGTGAGCGAAATTGCGCACCACAAACTGGAGAAGCATGCTTGGAAATGGCCTGATGCTAGAAAATATTCAGATTGCACTCGAGCTCCCACATGTCCCAAGCACATGTCTTTCAACATTATATATACAATTTTTTAAGATTTTAAATTCCAAATAAAACCTAAACTTTTTGGAATGCAATTTTAGGCTATCTTGATTATAAAAAAAATCTCTAGTCTCAGCTATCTCTCATCCCATAACAACCTAAACTTGGTTTAAAGATATAGGTAGATATCACTACTTATGCCAATAATTCAAGGCTTTCAAGCTAGCTAGATAGATAGGGTCAATCACCTTTAGATAGATAGATAGATAGATAGATAGACAGACAGACAGACAGACAGACACGGAGAAACTGCATCCAGTGTCCTGCATGATAAATGTGTGACCTCAATCAACACATGAGGCTAAACCAACAAGAACGCAAGAAAAAAGATGGACGGGAGCGCTACACTCTGTTTTCTCGCAGTGCTCGCACTGCTTGGAAGCTGTACTCATGCAGGTACGTTCTGTCTCCCTCCCTCTCTTCTCTTTCTAAAATAGAAAAAAGGATGAATCCCCTACATATTAGATATAAAATTGTGCTTGTTTGTTTCCGACTTCTACTTCAAGCCTTTCATTTGCCTTTTTTTTGTTGCGAGGAATACAAAATCTCGCAACATTTGTGAACTCCGATTTAATTACTCTATCTAGTCTGCAATTTTATATATTCCGGTAGTCTGTATTTCATTTTTCACGTCAGTGGGGTTGCATTGCATCGGAAATCATAAAAAATAATTTCTAACAACATTTTTTTAATTTCCTGATGAAGTTATGTGTTCTTTTACAGAGCACTGCGAATATCACCGCATTAAGATGGCTGCCTGCAAACGCTCGAGTTGTAACGAGAGCTGCCACCTTCAGTATTCAAACAAGCGTATAACCGATGCCTACTGCACCGGCAAGTGGTTCGATAGTTACTGCAACTGTATGGTCTGTGACTACAAATGAAAGAGGCGTAAAAAAATTCATGTGCTGACGGATCAAACACATGCATAATAAGTCTAAATAACCGTCTTTGACGGTATCAATGTCTCCATCCAGGAAGCATATGGAAATGAGTGAAATGTAACATGTAGTGAGCTGGTGCCAATTTTCCATAATGAAAATAATACATCCATTAGTGTTTAAAAGATTTAATTTTTATATGGTCATTTCTTCACAACCACCGACGTCGGTGCTGCCTGTCCTCTGCATTTTTCTCCTCAGTAACCTGCAACTTCATTGAAATGTTAATTCATGTCAAGTGATCCTCTTAACCCTGCAACTGCTTCACAATACACCTAGTGAACATAATTATTTTTGCAATAGATTGAAAATCTACTACATATACTAAAGCTTAAAGATTTTGATGTGTCTCAAGGATCCTGCTACTGTTCATGTGGTGCACGGAACTGTTTATGTGGGCCCACGTTACAATTCAGGTAGCCCCATGTGGTGTTGCGGCAGGGCCTAGGGTAATGTATCTGATTTTTCAATACATATGAAAACAATAGATAAAGTCATCCTAACTACTTTTCGACTTTGTTCAATCAAATAATTATAAAATCATAAAATACAATCAAATTATTTATTACCAATTTCGTCATTTATTTTTATCGAAACCATGAACCATTGTAGCATAGAACATCAATCTGTTAGTTACGTCGATAAACTAAATACACTGAATGAGTAAAAATTAGCGAATTCCCAAAACAGAAAAAAATTGCACAACACTTGAATGATCAATACAATAAAGAAATCTTTGTTTGAATTTAAGATTATTGTGACCAATTTGACTTTAGTGTCGGACCCAGGGCTACGGGGCTGTGTACATAACGTAGTTTAAACAGGATTAAGAGATAAAGCCTATCTTATCTCTTATTTATGTTGTTTTCTACTCGTTTGAATAAGAGATAAAGCTAATCGGTACAAAAGGAAACTATTCGAGTTATACCCGGGTACGATTCTTTAGCTAGTATTGACTAGGATCCATGTAACTCTGACCTCCCGGATATATAAGGGGGGGGGCAGGAACCCATTCAAAACATAACATCAACACCCAAGGGAATACAAACCACCATACAGGACGTAGGGTATTACGCACCTCGCGGCCCGAACCTGTCTAAATCTTGTGTTCTTTGCACCTTCGAGCTCCTGATCTCGGCATCTCCTCACCTAAATTTACCATCTCGGGTATACCCTTCGGTGGGCAGCCGGTAAAACACCGACAGCTGGCGCGCCAGGTAGGGGAGCGCATCGAAGATCCACCAACGAACTTGATGACATATTTCCAGTTCACCAGGTCAGTACCTTCTCAGGGTACAACGTTTGTTTTTGGCTCGTGGTCTGCGTCGCAGATGGTGCGGGCAGTTTCCATCAATTCCTCGTCGACATGAAGTCGAAAACCCCCCGGCGGGTCCTCATAGCGACCTTGACAAGTTCGTTGATGATCTCGATGATTTGTCAATTCATGGGACCGCTACGAGGATCGAGGAGGAGTCTGCTTCCGGCGCGACTTCATCCTACGCTGCAACAACCTTCCTTGGGTTGGACTCGTTCCAATCTAAGGACTCGCGTAGCCGATCATGACTCGGTCTACGCGATTTGGCCACTGACCTTCAGGAGGCCAATATCTCCGAGTCCCTCTCCACATTGGAGAAGAACTTGGACTCTCTACTCCAACTTGGAAAGCCCGAAGCCACCGCACGTCGGGGGAGGGGGGGGCTTCGGGTTTTTTGGTGCCAACGGTCTGATGATCACCTCCACTCCGGAGAGACGTTTCGTACGTTGGAAAGGTATGAAACTTTCTGATCTACTCGAGGCTGAAGAACGACTTGTGGCACACCTCGAGCCTTTGCCTTTTCAGGAGGGCAGGCCGTTAGCCACCGTGGCGGAGGAGTCAACCGAGCTAGTCGATGCGAGCTCTGACGAGCTCATCTCACACCAGGTGCTGATGGCGGAAGAAGGCGAGGACGATAACGACTTGCCCATCGTCGAATTTGATGCGGTATCTGAAGATGAGGCCACAGCCAATACCGGCAATAAGAATGACGCCGATCGTGAGGCACGGAGGACCCGGAACAAAGCTCGCGCAACTAGCCGAAGGAGGGTCAATGAGCGCATGCAATCTATGCATCGCGAGCTTGACGCTGAATTCGCTGCCGTAAGAGAGCGGGGCTTCAGGACTCCGGTGGCCAACATCGCCAGGGTTACGGCCATACTCGAGCGCAGTAATGATTCGAACGTGCGTCAAGCACTTCGTTACGCGCAGAGGGCCTGGATTCAGCTTGATCAGCAAAATCCGGCGTCTACCCTTAGGGAGGAGAGCATGGGCGAAAGCCGAAGCCAGGCTCACAGCCGAACAGCAGGCGGCCGTCCTTGACCTCAGCGCAGCAACAACGACAACGCTCGCGGGAGTCAGGCCCCTGGCGGGAGGCAGCAGCCACCTCCAGGAGGTAACCCACGACAGGCCAATCATTGGCCTCCTTCAGAAGACCTGCACCAGCGAATCAATGAAGGCCGCGATGCGCAGTCCGTGATCGATTCCAGGCGCAAAGTGCACGAAGAAGTCGAGACAGAAGGTACTGATTGCAGCGACCGTTTTCCAGTTTTCTCCGCACGGTTCAGCATTAACAAGTACCCTGAGGGCTTCAAACCGATCGGCATCACCAAGTACGATGGCAAGCAAGCTCCTCAGCAATGGCTACGTTGCTACTCCACCGCCATTGAAATCGCAGGGGGCTCCAACATCACCACAGTCATCTACTTCCCGATGGCTTTGGACCCTGCGCCGCTCATGTGGTTGGAAAGCCTCAGCAACAACTCGATCGACTCCTGGGAGCGGCTCAAGAAGGTCTTCATCGACAACTTCCAGGGGGCGATGGCTCATGCAGGTACTTGTCACGATCTTGCTCAATGTAAACAGGAACGTAACAAGCTCCTACAGTCTTATACATGCCATTTCTTCGATGTCCGCACCACCATTGCGACCCAGGTATCACCGACCTAGGCATCTACAGAGACTTCGGGCGGAACAGGCCGAAAACTGTTGCGGGGCTTCGTGACATGATTCATGACTGGTCCGAGCAGAAAGAGAAGATGCGGGAGCGGTTCTCGAGGCGCAATGATAGCAACTTGAGACGTCCAACCGACAACCACAACAACAAGAGCCAGCGGGACTATTCGGGTCCATCCCAAAAGCACAAGCCAGATGATCTCATCGCGGCTGTGAATCATCCCTCGTGAGGCAAGAAGTCGACAACGCAGGATGAGTTCGAGAAGCTCCTGCAGAAGAAATGCCCATGGCATCCAGGTGCCAATCACGCGGCAATCGATTGCTACCACCTCCGGAGGACATTCAGCAATTTTAAGTTCCAGGACACTTCAAAGACCGTTAACATCATCTTCGGGGGAGATGGAGACTTCGATTTCAGGCGGGAACAAAAACTGCTTCTCCGGGAGATCATGTCCGTCGAGCCGTCGGCACCATGACCACTCCGCTGGTCAGAGGTGCCCATCTCGTTCTCCCGTGACGATCAGTGGACAAGCTTTTCGGAGTCCAGTAAGTTCCCCCTGGTCCTGGACCCGGTGGTGGCAGAAGTCAGGCTCACCAAGGTGCTCATCGACGGTGGGAGTGGTCTCAACCTCATCTTCGCCAGCACTTTGAGAAAGATGGGTCTGGACTTCACGGTCATGCTGGTTCCAAGCAAGTCTTCTTTTTATGGCATTGTCCAGGTAATGCGGCGCACCCACTTGGCACGGTGGTTCTTCCAGTCACCTTCGGCATGAGGGAGAACTACCGCACCGAGTTCATTAAATTCGAAGTTGCTAACTTCGAATCTTCTTATCATGCCATACTGGGCCGTCCGGCACTCGCCAAATTCATGGCAGTGCCGCATTATGTTTATCTGCTTCTTAAGATGCCAAGACAAAGTGGGGTACTCACTCTCCGAGGCGACTTGAAGAAGTCATATGATTGCAACCAGGAGGCGATCC
Organism: Panicum hallii; assembly: GCF_002211085.1. Taxonomy (NCBI): domain Eukaryota; kingdom Viridiplantae; phylum Streptophyta; class Magnoliopsida; order Poales; family Poaceae; genus Panicum; species Panicum hallii. Next base: position 4,690,470 of record NC_038049.1, on the reverse strand, counting down.
AAGATGCTTCGACTACGCGTGTGCCAGATGCTTCAGGGGAACTACTCGCAGTCACGCAGTAGCTCTCCCAAGCCGGGCTGGAGATCCCTTCAAGAAAGGCCAGCAAGTCGAGCATCCAGTCGACTGGTGACGTGGCCCTCAAGTCGATCCAGCTCCAGGAGGGTGACTCATCTAAGACCGTTGTCATCGGCGCGGGTTTAGATGAGAAATAGGAACTCGCGCTCGTCAGTTTTCTTCAGGCTAACCGAGACATATTCACGTGGAAACCAGCGGATATGCCAGAGGTGCCCAGAGAACTAATCGGGCATAGTCTGAATGTACACCCACAGGCTGTGCCCAAAAAGCAACGCCTTCGAAGATTTGCTCACGACAAGCGTGAAGCAATTAAACGGGAAATAGCTAAACTTCTCGCGGCTGGCTTCATTAAAGAAGTGATTCATCCAGAGTGGGTAGCTAATCCTGTGCTTGTAAGAAAAAAAATAATGAATGGAGAATGTGCGTTGATTACACCGATCTCACCAAGCATTGCCCAAAGGATCACTTCGGGCTACCGCGCATTGATCAAGTCATCGACTCGATGGCAGGTTGTGTACTCCTCTGCTTCCTTGATTATTATTCAGGATATCACCAGATTGCGCTCAAGGAGGAGGATCAAATCAAAACCGCGTTCATCACCCCGTTCAGGACGTACGCTTACAAAACTATGTCTTTCGGGTTGAAAAATGCAGGAGCAACCTATTAGCGCGCGATTCAAATGTGCTTTGCTAATCAGCTGCATCGGAACATTGAACCCTACGTGGATGACTTGGTCATCAAGACTAGGAATCCTGACAACTTGATTGCAGATTTGGAAGAGGCATTCAGCAGCCTACGCAGGTTTCGGTGGAAGCTCAACCCAACTAAATGCGTTTTCGGAGTACCATCAAGGAAATTGCTCTGGTTCATCATCAGCAACTAGGGAATTGAAGCCAACCCTATGAAGATTTCGGCCATCACTGATATGGGGGCTCCGGCCACAATCAAAGATGTGTAGAAGCTGACAGGCTCTATGGCAGCCCTAAACAGGTTCATCTCCCGGCTCGGGGAGAGAGGACTAGCCTTCTTCAAGCTCCATAAGCACCAAGACAAGTTCCAGTGGATGGAGGAGGCCGAGCAAGCCTTGCAAGACCTGAAGCATCACCTTCAGTCTCCTCCAGTCCTTACAGCACCATTGACGGGACAAGTTCCAGTGGATGGAAGAGGCCATGCATTTGGGGTGCAGAGGCCTGTGTATTTCATCAGCGAGGTACTCTCCGAATCTAAGGTATGATACCCGGCAGTTCAGAAACTTTTATATGCAATTCTGATTACATCAAGAAAGTTGCGCATTACTTCGACGACTACAAGATCACTGTGATTACGGATTTTCCGTTGGCGGATATTCTCCATAATCAAGATGCCACGGGGTGTATATCAAAGTGGGTAGTGGAACTGGGTGCTTTGTCTATCGACTTCAAGCCACGCACTGCAATCAAGTCTCAAGCTCTAGTCGATTTTATGGCTGAGTGGAGGGAGAATCAAATTCCAACTCCAGTCGACAAACCAGAGCATTGGACCATGTACTTTGATGGGTCTCTTAAGCTCGATGGCGGCGGTGCCGGAGTTCTATTTATTTCTCTAAGAGGTGAACAATTGAAGTATATCCTCCAGATCCTTTGGGAGGTATCCAACAATGAAGCTGAGTATGAAACACTCCTTCACGGGCTACGTTTGGCGATATCACTAGGCATCAAGCGACTTCTTGTATATGGTGATTCACTTCTATTCGTTCAGCAAGTCAACAAAGAGTGGGACTGCAACAAGGAGACGATGGACGCTTATGTACAAGAAGTGTGCAAGCTGGAAAACAAGTTTTCTGGTCTGGAGGTTCATCATGTGGTACGGGAGTATAATATTGGCGCAGATATACTATCCAAGTTAGGGTCTACTCGTGCACAGGTTCCAGTGGGAGTATTCATTCAGGAGTTAAAGCAGCCATCCATCAAGTCCTCACCTCAGGTAACTACCGATGTGGGCCTTCAACAGCCTGATCGGGAGGTTATGATGCTTGGAGAGGACTGGAGAGAGGCTTATATCGATTTCATCTGGGATCAAAGACTACCAGTAGGGATGGACGCAAGAAGCGCAGAGGCAGCTCGTGTCATGCGTAGAAGTAAGGGGTTCGTCCTAGTCGACAATAAGCTCTACCGGCGTGGCGCACTATCAGGTGTCCTCATGAAGTGCGTCATGAAAGAAGATGGCTACGACATACTGCGGGAGATACATGAGGGCGTTTGCGGCAACCATGCAGCTTCATGAACGCTGGTGGGGAAAGCATACAGAGCTAATTTCTGGTGGCCTACCGTAGTGTCCGATGCTGAGGACCTTGTGCGGAGATGCCAAAACTGCCAATTCTTTGGCAAGCAATCTCACGTCCCAGCTCACAGTCTCATCACCATACCGCCATCCTGACCATTTGCTTGCTGGAACCTTGATATGATTGGGCCCTTCACAACGGCGCCAGGCGGTTTCACCCATGTATTGGTGGCTATCGACAAGTTTACCAAGTGGATCGAGTACAAGCCGATAGCCAAGCTCACAGCAGATCGAGTTGTTGATTTCATCTCCGATATCTTGCATCGCTTCGGCTTCCCGAATACCATCATCATGGATCTGGGATCAAACTTCACGGCCAACCAGTTCTGGGAGTTCTGTAAAAATGCGTGCATCGAGGTCAAATATATCTCTATCGCACACCCAAGGGCCAATGGTCAAGTCGAGAGGGCGAACGGCATGATAATTGATGGCCTCAAGAAAAGACTCTATGATGAAAATAGTAAGAAAGGAGGAAAGTGGATACATGAGTTGCCACATGTCGTCTGGGGCTCAGGACTCAGCCGTCCAAAGCCAGAGGACAAACACCGTTCTTCCTTGTCTACGGCTCCGAAGCTATCTTACCGGCCGACATCATGTGAAAATCCCCAAGGGTTGAAATGTACAATAAAGGCGAGCCGGACGAAGCAAGGCAGTTAGAGCTCGACTCTGTCGAAAAGGCTCGCTGCACCGCTCTTGTTCAGTCAGCATGATACTTGCAGGGGATTCGGCGATATCACGATCGCAACGTGAGGGAACGGTCGTTCAGTATAGGCGACCTGGTCCTACTCCACATCCAAGACGAGTCCGGCTTACACAAGCTTAATTCAAGGTGGGAAGGTCCGTTCGTCGTCAAGCAGGTTACAAGACCGGGGTCGTATCAACTACAATACCCCAAGGGCCAAGATGTCCTGAATTCTTGAAACATTCAGAACCTGCGTAAGTTCTACCCATGAGGAAGTGTGCGGGGATAGCTGTTCTTCGGATGCCTAGGCGGCCTTTTCTTCCAAATTAATTTGGAGGCTATGTATCACAAATTTTGGAATGTAAAGTTTTTCTGTTAATAGACAGAGGCTACGGCCACATTCATATTTTACATGAATCGACTCCTTGTCATAAGTTTTGACGGATGCTACGGCCACGTTTAGGTTTTATCAACTTCTTGTTATAAGTTTTGATGGAGGCTACAGCCACATTCATGCTTTATAAGAATCGACTTTCGCCATGACCTTTGATGGTCGTTTGCGATGATGATTGCATTTTTTCCAACAAGATCGATCCGCTCGATTGGTTTATAAATAACTTGTTGGATGGGCTCACACGAGGAGCTATTTCGACTACGCTCAGAGTCGTTGCACTCGGGGTAGTTTCAATTTCTTGCCATAAGCACGGCAGTCACGCGACGATGCTCGCGTTCTTTTCTAACAGGTTAGACCTGCTCGTTCGGGTTACACCTAACTTATTGGACGGGCTCACACGAGGAGCTATTTCGACTATGACCAGAGTTGTTGCACTCAGGACAGTTTTGACCTCTTGCCATAAGCACGGCAGTCTCGCGATGATGCTCGCGTTCTTCCCTAACTAGTTAGACCCGCTCGATCGGGTTATGTCTAATTGGTTGGATGGGTTCCTAGCTACCTTGACTACCTCCAGGGTCGCTGCACCCGGAGTAGTGTTTACTACTTAGCCTTCGAACTTGGATGACAATTCAGTCATGGCACACACAAGTAGAGATATCAAAGACAATTATATACAAGGAAATGAGTACTTATTTTTACATCTCAATCCTGCAGTACACTTTTTACTATTTGTTCTGCTACAGGTTGGGCTTCTTGGAGGTACTTGTTGAATTGTTCTTCAGAACACTCCGCAGCCACACCCTGCGCAAATGCTTCTAGTCGAGCCTCCGGCCAAAAGGATTTAACAAAGGAGAGAGCGTCGCTGACACACGCGACCGGAGCTTTAGTGAGGAACTTGACGACCTTCTGCGGCGCTCCGAGAAGTCGCTCCAGCAAGGGCCGCCCGCCTGCTTCGCCGTCTTCTTGTGGGTCCACAATGTCCACAAGCTTCTTGGCGGCTCCTCTGAGGTCCTCCAGCTCCTTTTGCCGCTGCTCCTTCTCCTCGCCCAGCGTCTTGATCTGCTGAAGGCAATCGACGAACTGTTATTTAGTGTCGGTGATTACTTTCTGCAGCTTCTCGACGTCATCTATACGCCGACACGGCATAATCTTCACGTCAGTAAGCAGCTCTTCTTTATATATTAAGATTTTTCTAAGCTCTGCGGTGAAGATATTTTCAGAATCCAAGATAAGTTGTTAAGTGAAAGTACTCGAGAGAAGAGAGGGCTTGCCTTGGTGCGCCTTCTTTTGTTCTTTGAGCTACTCCTGGAGCTCGGAGTTGGCCTTCTCAAGGTTGCAGAGGTCGTTTTTGCGGAGCCACGTCTCTCGAGTCCACTCCTGCTTCAGCTTGTCAAGTTCTCTCTGGAGATAAATGTTCTTCGTCAACTCTTCGGATATGCGTTTGTCCTTGGCAGCAAGCTCCTGGTGGCCACTCATGACTGCTTTCAATTTCTCAGTCTTTTTCTGTGAGTGCTTGATCACATCCTGCATAAGGGGGAGATTAAGATAAGCACCTCGACAACGTATACGGGCAGAAGAGTAATCATGTCTTACCATGGTAAAATTATACAACTCTTTGGAGATCTTCTTGAAGTATCTTATGGTGTCGTCCGTCAGCATCGGATCATCCACCAGATCTGTGGTGATGACGTTCTGGTATCCGCATCCGGTCACTAGCAGATCTTCAGGGCTCCTTGAGATCCCTGCGGCTTCTTCAGTGGATGGTTGTTGGGCACCTGCAAGTAAGATGAATTCATTACATAATATTTATGGTCTAAGCAGCTAGCCATGGGCGGTTAGACACTTACTTGTTCCATCTACAGGAGCGGCTTCAGTGGCCTCGACTTGTTCCTCACCACCAGCCCTGGCTTCGGCTTGTTGGGGCTCGGGGGGTGGCAGGTCGGGTAGCGTTCTGTCCGCCTTGGGGGCTGGTTCCTTGGGCGTGGGCTCCTCTGAGGCTGGTGGCTCGGGGGCTGGGGTTGCTGCGGCAGGCTTTGGCTTGCGCTTCATGTCGCTTGAGACCTAATAAAGCAAGAATCAGTTATGTTATTACACAAGTCGAGAAGAACAGGATGCTTATTGTGCAAAAAAAAGATGTATACTTACAGCGAAGACTTCTTCATGATAGCTTTCTTCACTCTCAGAGCCCGTGGCGTCTCAACCACGATACTCGTTGCTGGCGGTGGGGTCACACCAGCTGGTGGCGCGGTGCCCGCCACGGCAATGGTAACCGCTCCTGTCGCAGAAGCTGATGGGTCCGTTCCCACCTCTTCGCGCTCGGGCTCGGGAGGAGAAGCAGGTGGACTGCAAATGGACAATGTTAGCGTGCAACAATATCGATGTTTGACAATTCAACAAGGCAGTAAATTCATACCTGGAAGACTCGACTACATGCGCTTTCCGTTTGCGCACCACCCGATGACCCTGCGGGACCAAAGGTAGAGTTTCGGTCAACTCCACAGATGGTCCGGGGAAGTTGTTCCTTCTCGTCTCTCCTTCGGCTTCCTTTTCCGCCAGGGGGCTCCCGCCTTCAGTGGACTCGCTGCCGGGCAGAGCCTCGGCTACTCGAGCCCTCTTCGCTTCGGCTGCGGCGCTGGGGAGAAGGTGGTCCGGTCGAGGGATGTCGGGTTGTGGAGGGTAGCTCCGGTACAACTCTGTGTGTCCCTGCAGAAGATTTTCAGTTAGCAGTGGCAAAACAGCAGAACTTGTTTTCAACGAAAAGTAGTCGAATACTTACCGGTTTTGGAGGATTTTGTTCCGAAAACAGCTGCAGGACGTAGGGAACTGCATCCACGTCCAGCAGCACTCGCTTGACCCGGGTGAGTGCGGCGTCATCAGTCAGTTCTTTTGTGCACATCTGACAGGAATCTTCAGCGCCTATGTACTCAAAGCCTAAAGTGTGGAGTTGTTGGAGTGGCTGGATCCAGCGCTTGAAGAAAGAGAACATTACGGATGCCCCAGTCACCCCTATTTCTTTGTGAGCTGCTATGATGGCTAGCAACTCATCGACTTGGTCCAGGTCTACTCTGGGAGCTCGGTGTTCCACTCTGGCCTCACGACTGGGGTTTGCCGGATTTTTCAGGAAGCTGGGGGGTATGGTTTTCGATGTAGAACCAGTGGTTCTTTCATCTAGGAATGCTGGAGGAGAATTTATAGGAAAGATACCTATCGCCGGCTTGCTGTCTAAGTTGGATGCCGGCGCCCCCTACAACGGATAGATTTTTAGTTGTGGGTTGTGGTTTCACCCGGAAAAGAAATCGGAAAAGATCCCAATGGGGTTCGATTCCGAGGAAGGCTTCACAGAAATGGATGAAGATTGCGATATGGCAAATGGAATTCGGGTTGAGATGATGGAGCTCAAGCCCGTAGAAATAAAGAAGGCCACGGAAAAAAGAGCAAGAGGGGAGGGCCAGACCCCGTTCGGCAAAATGGTAAAATGTGACGATTTCGTCTACATTTTCCATGGGGAAAGGTTCGCAAAAAGAGGGGTGCCAGTTGACAAGATTCTTGTCTTGGAGCAATCCCTCGGAAACAAGTTTATTGAGGTCGTTGAGGGAGCACTTACTGTGGGTCCACTCCCCAGACGGCGGCTGCGCCTCCTTCGTCTTCCTATACTTCTCAGATCTCTCGGGCGCCATTTCTAGATCCGCTCGGCACGAGTTGCTCGGGGGCTGCGGGGAAAGGGGCGGGGAGATTTGGTTGGATTGGGGCTCTCCAAGAGGGTGAAGGCAGAGTACGGCTCTATTCGGGGGATTTGGGAAGTTCTTGGCGGATTGCAGATTGGAAGAGCAGTTTTTACTTGGCGTTACCGCGGGGTTCAATAACCAGCGGCTGGATACAGTTTTATTGTTTTGAAGTTGAAGAGTCGTTTCAGGGAATATTAGGAAGATGAGGGGTCATTTGGTGGATTGTTTAGATAAAATATTCGATTAATCATTTTTTCAGAGTTAATTGTCCCGAAAAAAGGGGTTCATTTGTACCATCGCACCAGTTATTTATCATGGGGATATTTTTTCACTGCATGCCACGACTTTTGAATCCTTATTTCCAAAACTGGGAGATTTGGATTCAAGGGTCGGGGGCTACGGGATATGTGGCATCGACTACTTATTTTTTCGAATTTATTTGAAAAGTAAGTAATGAAGATTCAAGACTAATGCGACCCTCATCCTGATTCTCCGATTCAACCTAAGGCTCGGGGGCTACTCCATATAGAGTACGATTTTTCAATCGTACACCATACAAAGAAGTAATTCGGGGCATGAGCACCTCATAGCTTCGATGCAGCCAAGAAAGTACTCGAAGAAAAAATTTCAAGACGGAGCTCCAAGAAAAGCCGAAGACTGCTTCGAAAGTATTCGAGAAGCCTGCAATACTCAGCTACGAAGAGCTTGGGGGCTTGTCAAGCCCGGGGCTACGGGGCTGTGTATATAACGTAGTTTAAACAGGATTAAGAGATAAAACCTGTCTTATCTCTTATTTATGTTGTTTTCTACTCGTTTGAGTACGAGATAAAGCTAGTCGGTACAGAAGGAAACTACTCGAGTTATACCCGGGTACGATTCCTTAGCTAGTATTGACTAGCATCCATGTAACCCTGGCCTCTCGGATATATAGGGGGGCAGGGACCCTTTCAAAATACAACATCAACATCCAAGGGAATACAAACCACCATACAGGACGTAGGGTATTACGCACACCGCGGCCCGAATCTGTCTAAATCTTGTATTCTTTGCACCTTCGAGTTCCTGATCTCGGCGTCTCCTCACCTAAATTTACCACCTTGGGTATACCCTTCGGTGGGCAGTCGGTAAAACACCGACATTTAGGTTGCATTTTTTTAATTCGGTGAATTCCTAAAGCAAAAAATATAGCACAATGCTTGAAAGATCAATACGATGAAGAAAATTTTGTTTGAATTTAATATTGGTTGTGATCAATTTGAATTTAGGTTCATTTTGTTTTTATTTTATTATATTCATTGATGCCATGTTGTTTTAAGCATAGTAGAAGAAGACGGCATGTTTTCACTATTAATTCGGGTTAACATCCTTGGTACAGGCACGCATGGCACGCCAATCTAGCTAGTATGTATATAAATTAATCAGATTGAAATTAATCCATCGATCCATGCGACTGCATGGGCAAGCAGGTTTATAAGAGCAATAATCTAATATTATATGAACAAATTATCGATAGATTCAAATTTAAAACGTATATGTTTCTATATTCTATAAAATGTGTTTTTTATCATAGACTTTATTGTTGCATCTTTGAAACAATGATGAATATACTAAAGATGAATTGTGCTTGAGACATTGACCAAACACTTTTATTCTTTAACATGATAGATACATATCACAAAAAGTTGGCACTAGGATCTGTTTTATTAACTAGCATATGCATCTTCATCCAAAATCCTTTTTATAATGACAATACGCTCCATTAGAGATGACAACCGTCCCTTCACACCATGATCCGGAAGGAAATCGGATTAATCTTTTTAGCTTATCAACATACTCCCTCCGTCCTGTAATGCAGAGCATTCTAGTATTTTTATGACAAATTAAGAAGATGAGGAAATGACGTATGTATCCCTATTTAATATCTTGTTTGGTTATCATTTTGCTGATTTTATGGCAGACTGAAAATAATTAATTTCCAAAACACCCTAGGATGCCTTACATTTGGTACAAATTTTGAACCCTCCAATGATGGAGGGAGTATATATATTTATGTATGTAGTTGAAATAGAACAAAAATTAATGGTTTTTACCTTATTCTGCTTAGGAGCGAGAGGAGAACGTTGTTCGCTGATCAGTTTAAGGGCCAAGATCCTATGCACATCGTGCTTCTTCTTCTTCTCTTCGTCTGTAAGCAGCTCCACGATGCAGCGCATTTCCCTATTCGGAACCGCTCTTACCGCCTCGCAACAGACACTATCTCGGTGTACAGCAATAGGGGGAGTTCCACGCTCGGTAAAAGCTATACAATGTAAAAGAACCTTTTCCTTCTGTTCCAAGGTACATTTCGGCTTTCTATTACCAGTCACAAGGTGGGGGGAGGTTGTTGAACATAAAAGCAAGATCAAAATGGCCAATTTCCAAGAAAACATCGTGTCGCAAATCTGTCTAGAGGCACAGATCAAACTCGGTTAAAGAACAAGACTCAAACTGCCTGATCCGTCGACAACTCCGATACACATGCTTCCCTATATATCTAGCATAGAAACGACCCGTAGCTAGAAACACGGTGCTCATAAGATGTGCATGCATATGTTTATAAGGTAATGCATGAGTGCATTCATAGTGGTTAAGTGTAAAGTGTGCACGTGTGTATGTGCCAACCCATCGAACCGCCATGTTTTCTAATTAACCACATTTTAGTATATATTTTAGCATATTTGTGTTGTAGTAAGAATAAGGTTCTCATGTTCATATGTCATTTTAGCTTTGTCCTAATTGGAACTTATTAAATTTTGATCATGATTATGTAGAAATATATTAATATCTATGATATCAAATAAATGCATATCAAGCATCAAGATATGTATTTAATTGGAACTTTTTTATAAAGTTAGTCAAAACTAGAGAAGTTTGACTTAGGACAAAGTTAAAATGAATTACAGTTTGGAACTGTGGAAAGGAGTATTATATGATAGCTGTCACCATGTGAAACTTGCTACCTAACTTACTTTGTTTCTATGTTTTATCTCTCTGTACATTAGTCACGAATTTTTAAGTAAATGAAAGCTAGCTTCATTAGTATAGATTGAAGTAAAAAAATATGGCCTCTACATCGAGCATGTGCTAGAAGCCAAAATTGGAATTGCAAGATTCATAGTACATGCATGTACAAGACGAATTGCTCTGGAAACTTGATCAAGCACTTTCTTTAATATGACAGATACATGTCACAAGGACCATGCTTTATTTGACTGATTTTATTGACTAGCTCACGTATTAATGATCGTCTCTTAAACTCTGTTGTACGGCCATGCACTCCAATAGAGGTAGTCGGTCATCCCCTTACACCACAATCTGGCAGGAAACTGACTATAAGTCTTAGAAATAAACACTTGCAAGTATATTATTAGGGATGAAAACGGTCGGAAACGATCCGTGAAAGACTCCATCACTTTCACTTTTATATTTTTTTCATCGAAAGCGATTAGATATTATCATAAACGAAAACGGCATCGGTATTACGGTAATTTCATAAACGAAAATATACGATCGAGAACACATCGATAATGATCGAAACCTATCAAAATAATATTTTGAAAAGAATAAATATGTCAAACAACTCTAATCATACAATAGTTCTCGGAAACAATCGGAGGATGCTCAAATCATTTTTTGTTTTCACTTTCATATTATTTTACTATTTTTATTTTTGTTTTTTCGATAATTATTTTCATTTTCGTTTAGCCTTAAAAGTCGATAAAATCTTGAAAACAATCGGAAATTCCAGGGATCCTCTCTCACCGTCTCACAACAGGGGCCATCTACGGGCATAAGATCCGTGGGAGGCCCCTCCTCCTTAACGAAATCTTGACAGTGGTTGAGGACATTGTCCTTCCGTGACCACCTACAATCAACCCGTGGCCTAAAGAAACTGCTCACTAGGTGGGGGGGGGGGGGGGGGGGACTTACTGCAAGCACCAACAACATGGCAATGGCCAGTCTCCCACAAAACATCTTTGCTGCTAACCTCGCGGCCTGCACATATATGTTCGGTTTATATGGGATGGGGGAAGCGCCTGCAGGAGCATGAGGATTCTTAATGCTAGGGATGTCGCATCATTTATTGTAACAATATTTTATGCATATATATTTATTTATTTATATAGAGTATATCATTCATCGTTCATTGTGACAATATAGATATTTTCAAATCTCTATTTTCATCTATTTCATGGAATCCTCGCCCCGCATTTTTTTTAGTTAGTTGTGGTGTGGCTCTGATTGACTTTGAATAACCAGGCAAATATGCCTCATGCAGAGGATCAGCCACTGATTTCTGGAAATAAATAATCGTCGCCTCCATATTAATTAACGGCAGGTTAATATGAAATATTTCGAGCTCATATAGCCCGTCCGTGAGTGAATCCGGCCCATATCGATCCATCTTTCTCCCCGTCAAAAAGGTCTCTTCAGTAAAAGAGAGAATGAAGTATAGCATCGCAGCAAGCCAACAACTTGACCATTCCCCTCTCTTGACCCTGTGAGCGGTGGATGCTGCTCTGGTCATATGTGCACATCGTTACACGATTAGAACCCTACCGCCGCCGCCGTCCAAGCTCCCCTCCACCCTCTTTCCTGCCACGCCGGAGGCCGTCGATCCAGATTCGTAGGGCATCATGAGGCGTTATTGTGGTGGCATCTACAAATATTGATGGATCTTCGGGTAAAAATCTAATTTGGGCTTGCTCGATGAGGCGGCGACAGCGTCTTTAATGTCGTTTTCTTGTTGGAGCGTCGTCTTGGAGATTCTTCGATCTGACTTAGGTACCTCAGTGGCAGCATCAAACGGTTCGGACATCGAGTTTCAAAGAAAACGAGAGATGTGGTGGTTTGGTGTTGCGTAGAGGTTTTGCAAGGATGAAACGTGAATGAATAGAAGGATTGAAGCTTAGTCTTCATGATTTCTTTCTTTGTTTTAGAGTTTTTCTTATTGTATTTTTAGATCCTCATTTGAGGTTTAAGGCTAAGAACTCAAGTTCTTGTGACCATTTGTTGTAGATATTCGCCGGGATTTTTCTTGTTAAAAAAAAGACGTGTAAGCCCTACATCCTGAGATCGGACCGCCGTTCCACCCCAACCAAAGCAGGTGCCTGCTGCCAAGCGGTGAGACAGCTGCAGGCCAGGCGCCTTTGACAGACTTACAGCCGCCGAGAAAAGCACTGACAAAACATCTCAAAGCGTATTGCACGCAAGTTGCTCCTGCTAGTACTACTCGTCCTGGTGATGAGGTAAAAATCATGAGTTGCTGATCCTTTTCATACTTTATTTTCAAATTCTTTTCATACTGAACCTGCACAACATGACAGTGTCGGATAAGATAAAGAAATCACCAATCATTTAGAGTGTGTTCGTTTCTTAGGGTCTAAAGTTTAGACCCGTCACATCAAAGAGAATCTTATCATTTAGAAGTATTAAATAAAGTCTAATTATAAAACTAATTGCAGAACCTCAGAACTAGTTCGCGAGACGAATCCGAAAAGAGCCGTTGATAACTCGTGAAGTGCATGGTCGTAACTCGTAACAAGTTTGTTTGAATGAAGATGGGCCACTGGGCCAAAAATTCGACCCATCCGAAAAGAGCCGTTGTACGGGAGACGATCGAGTGGCGGGCCCACACTGGTCGAATCGGCCCAGCTCCGGAAGACTTGATCATTTTCTGTTCTTGTAATTTTTAATAACCGCTTTTAATTTGTTTATTTCCGTAGAGACTAGAGAGCATCGTCTCTATTTCTTTACACACAGGCACGGCCAGATTGGAAAAATCTTTGTAAAGAATGTGTCTGAAAGAATACTCTGTAAAGGGTGACAGCATTTTTCTCCAAAATCGCCGATAGATAATTCCTCGCCTCCTAACAGAGGTGGCGAGTGCACCTTGCAAGTAGCATCAGATTTACTACTGGACAGTGGGTAGCCAACAGCAAATCCGGCTTGGAGCGGCCGTGAGATGCGCACGCAGCTGATCGTCGTCAGACGCATAGCTTTCTGCTCCGGATGACCGTCAGTGGGTGGCAGAGACGTCTCTGGTCTGGTCCAACCGACGAGCTCGTCCAACGGAACCAGCCAGATGGATCCGTGGCTCGTTCCTGCAGACTCTAGCTATCATCATCTTCCTTTCTTTTTTCCCTCCTATTACCTTGGCATGATTAGTCGGCATATATAGCATAGCATGGCCTAGCTACTTTTATCAAAGCCCCTGCTAGAACTGAAAGGGATGTTTTCATTGGATGCGTTTGTTCAGAGCTTCTGATCCGGGCGCCTTTCTAGACATTATTAGTAGTTCTATAGCTGACTCCTGTTTCGAGTGTTTCTTTTTCAGTTTGTAATTTCGTACATGTATCTCGTAGTAGTACGGCTTGAAGTTTGGGATTCGGATGGCACATCAAAATAAAAATAAGTTCGGGACTCGAAAATGTATTTTGAGAGTTCGGAGATCTAGATAACATTTCGAGATGAGTTCAAGAACAGTCCATATATTTTATTCTACACTCTATAGTAGTTTAAAAGTACCAATTCTGCTAAAAAAACAAACGAACCAATTTGCTGAGATAACCATTCAGGTATAATCATTCTTATATTATACTAAAAATTGTTGTCCTCAAATTTACACTTAGCTTAGAGGTCATCAGTGTCCAGAATATATTGGACATTGCAAAATAAAAGAGGTAAATTCGCTATGCTTAATTCTTTGATGCATAGGTTTCTATCGGTTCAAGTACTCTCTTTCAACATTTTTGGTAAAATCATTCTAACTAATGTCCTATAGCCATCTCGTGCAATTTAGGCATTAAGTTATGCGGAAAACAACCTAGCCAACAAAAAGGATGCAAGTTGCTTGCAAGCTAAGCAACCATATCACCATCCTATGTTTCACTTGAAAATGACCTCACCCTGTCGTGCAGCATCGTTCCGAGTCAACCACTGAAGAACCAACGTTTGGTTTCATTAGATGGTAACAACATTACACAATAACAAAAATAGCCAAATCAAAGCTCGATCCAAATAGCGAGGTACTAAAATACAAAACATTACCATTATTAGATGCTGGCGAAACCTTTTCAGAACTCGAAACCAACCAAATAAACAAGTAAATAGAACTACTAGAGTTGCCAAAAGCCTAATGAAATTCCAAAAATACGAACAACCGTAATCTAGACGATCTCCAAAGTTGCCAAAAATTCCCCAACCCGACATAAAAATAAATATAATAAATTGCTGCGGGTCCTCTTATTCACACTGTGTGACCAAAGCAAAAAAAAAAAAGTCGCCCGCGTTTTCCTTCCTTTCTCCCCCGTTCCTGCCGCCGGCCGGGTCTACTCTCTACTCGTCTGGACCTGCAGCTACAGCTACCTTTCTTCGCCCCCTCAAAATCCTCCAACCAATCCCACCAGCTTCTCAGCTCAAATCCGCCTCGAAACCTCCCACCGCCCGCACCGTCCGCCCGGGTCGTGCGCGATCGGCAGCTGCCCGGCGCTCCCGGATCGAGAAAGGAGGCCGCTTTGGCGGTTCTGGCGGGCGAATCTAGCGGCGATTCGCTCAGATTTGGTAAGGATTCGGGCTCTTGCGGGGTCAAAGATGGGTTCTCCGGGCGTGTTCCGTCGCGGGATCGTGGAAAGGTGGGATCTTGGGGACTAATTCGGGGGTTTCTTGCCGCAGGACTTAGGGTTTTGGAGGTGGTAGTGGGTTTGTGCCGCCGGGAGAGATGTCGGCGGCCGTGGCGTGCGCGGAGAGGGCAACCAACGACATGCTCATCGGCCCGGACTGGGCGGTCAACATCGAGCTCTGCGACATCATCAACATGGATCCTGGGTCTGACCAAACTCTCTTTCTCTCTTTCCACCTTGCCTATGATTTGTTAGTTCTTTGATATATGTCTGGATCGGCCTTGCTGTCAAATCTGTTTATTTAAGTGTTGCTAATTGCCACGGTATTCGCCCTGGGAGATTGAGCAGGGTTCTGATGGCATTTTCTATCCCATTGATTTGTTTCTGGTGATTTAGTTCTGATTTTGTTGCTATATCTGTTCCATCATGTTGAACTTCCATTGTCTTAGAACAATTATGTGGACACAGTTGCCGAGCAGCGACGCTCTGCTGCTTTGATTGCTTCTATGGTCCTTTGAATCTGTTCCACTTGCAATTTGTTCTTGGTACTGGTTGCTGCGAATGAGTACTTTCCTTGTTTTGATTTCTTGTATGTTTTCATTGCACTTGATTAGGAATCTTTGATTTGTGGTTGTTAGCATGGAGGATGGGATATTCTATTAATGATGAATAGTTTGTTGTGGTTGGTTAGTTGAGTCATAATCTCATGGATGGCCACTTATTTCAGTGGCATTTGTTGAGGTGCAGGTTTGATGTGACCTCATGTTTGGTCATGGCAGATGAACTTGGAAGTTTATGTATTTCTTTCTGGAATTACCTAGGCTCTCAATTTGGTTGTTCCCTTGAGGAATGTTTTTGTGGCAACTTATGAATATGTATATTAATAGTATTTAAGGTATGAAATGCGACTTACTTCATGGTCGAGTGATGCTTATCGAAAATTAGTTTTGTTGGATCGTTGAATGCTGATGTTGCACAGTTACTAATAGGAATTGCATTTTCTTATATGACACTTTTATTTTATCGGTTTATATACTTAATAATAACATGCTGATAGAAATCTGTTGAACTGCAGACAAGCAAAAGATACACTCAAGCTCCTAAAGAAACGTCTTGGAAGCAAGAATTCAAAAGTGCAAATTCTGACACTTTATGTAAGTTCTTCTAGACTTCTTCCTGTTTACTATTTGATATGTAGATCAGAATTATTACACCTTCTGGATTCGTTTAGCAATGCGTGGCTAGTACAAGGTTAGTAACAACCAGTTACTAAATCATGAAGAAAAGTTTTTAATCTGTTCCCACATTGTTTCAGTTTAGAAATTAGGTTTTACATTAGCACCTGCATCTTTAAGTTTTGAAAAAAGTATGAACATCATACATTGTTTTGCTGATGTTCATGTTTATTTTCTTGAGCTGATATTCAGGCTTCTTCTTCAGGTGCTGGAGACACTAAGCAAAAATTGTGGGGATGTTGTTCACCAACTGATTGTTGAACGCGACATATTAAGTGAAATGGTTAAGATAGTAAAGAAAAAGGTGATAATAATACTCATTTAATGGTTGAGTTCTATTAGTCTATTTGCATGTGCTTCTATATTTGATTTTTATTTAATGTTTGCAGCCAGATTTAAATGTCCGGGAGAAGATATTGAGTTTGATTGACACATGGCAAGTGGCTTTTGGAGGTCCTTCTGGAAGATATCCCCAGTATCATGCAGCTTACCAAGAACTCAGGGTACTGTCAGCATATGTTTCTGAACTATTTTTCCTGTTCTTATTTATCTGCATGCAATCATGAAGTCTCAGAATTCTAGTTACACTGTTTCCCATTTTCAAAATCTTTAGAATGCTCTATTCCATCATTTCTTTGAATTCTTAGACTGCAGAGTGTTATGAATTAGCCAAACCGTAATTAGGGTAGCTTGCTGCCATTGTTTGCAGGCTGCAGGTATTGATTTTCCACCTCGTGAAGAAAATTCGGTCCCACTGTTTACACCTCCTCAAACTCAGCCATTGAGACATCCACATGTATATCCACCTCCAAGTCAAAGCTATGAAGATGCTGCCATAGAAGCTTCTCTTCAGTCTGCCCCTTCTGTACCTGCCCTTAGGTATTTATTTGCTTGCAAATTTAATTTCTGATCTCTGACCTTTCTAATTTGGTCCTTTTGTATTGTTGAGTTCTTGTTTATGTTTAATGTCAGAGTGTTTTCTCCTTGCTGTTGCAGACAATGCTTTATAATGTCTGAACAATACTATCTAAATACTTGTCACAATTTTCATTCTTCCCATAGATACAAGATTATATCAGATAAGTAGATAACACAAAAGCAAACTCATGGCATCCATAAAATATACCTCAGTAGAACCATTTTATAGGACTAGACATTTTGAACAAACAATCATTTCTAGGTAGATGGATCGATGATAAAGAATCATAAGGCCTGTATCAGAAGTTTGGAACAAATGCATCTACTGTCCATTGTTCTATGCTCCCCTTTATTGGTCTTAATCAACATCAAACCATACTAGCAAGTAGCAATATGAAAAATACCCTGATTATTATTTGTATTATTTTGCTGTCTCCCCGTTGTTACATGTTGTTGCTGGCAACACAAAAAGGACACATTTGGTTATTGCCTTTCTGAATCTTCTTAGTCAGATTATTAATAACTTAAGTGCACCCAGGGTCCTTAAACATTTTAAGTGGTTCCTATGTTAGAATTATGTCCAATTATGTCCATAATTGGACCTAATGTGAACTACTTTGATAGTTTATGGACCTATGTGAGAATTTGGGAAAAGTTTATCATGGGTGCATTTTACTCATTAATTCATAAGAGCTGAATTTTTATAGCCATGTCAAACAACTCTATGTTTCCGGAGAACATTCCATTGTTCGTAGTTGTGTTCATTTCAGCATCTTCACAGGGCAATTTTGGTTACGTCTAACTTTATTTTTCTTGTCCATTGTTTTGTACAGTCTAAGTGAGATTCAAAGTGCTCGTGGAATTGTGGATGTGCTAGATGAGATGTTAAATGCTCTGGACCACAGACATCCTGAGGTGACTCTCTTAAAGATTTGAATCTTAGATTGTTGTCGTACAATTTCTGAGGATCACAAACCCAATTTTTTTATTGTAATTCAGTACAAATTATGATTTAGTGATATCAGCTCTCCTATGCTTACGCCTGTCTTTGTTTGTGGAAAAATGGCCATAAACCATTTTTGATTTTTCTGAGATCTTAGTGCCATACTATGGAAATTATGATGTGACATCTATTTGCTTGACATGTTGATAGCATGTATTACTCCATTCATTTTGTAAAGGTCAATATTGTTACTGTACCATTACTAATCGAGTTTATACTGGATGGCAGTAACTTTTACCTGATTTCTAAATTTAATTGTATGTTTGCCTAGAACACCGCTTTTGATCATTTGAGGTCATTCATGCTTGTTCAAAATTTTAAGTTTAATGTACTTAGCACCCCCAATTGGTTGCTTATTTCCTAAGAGTATGCTACTTATTTACATTTCCATTGTGGTACCAAATACCAATAAACCATGACGCAAGAATAACTAGTAGAGATTTCAGCGCAATCTTTTCTAGAACTTGACCTAGTTATGGGAGCAAATGAACCTTGTGAGATGCTTTCAATATTTGATGACAAAATGAGAATCTTACAGATATGTATGCATTTGAACTTTTTTCCACATAAGATAGTTGAATTCTGTATGATCATTCTTTTCAACTTTTTTTTTGGATTCTTTTCACACAATTCTGGCCCAGTTATTATACGGCCTGATTCATTGATCTGTTCTGCAAAACAGTCCTGTCTCTTTGCTTCATTAAGTAGTATGCCATTGCTCTTTGCTGTGGATTGATCGGATTGTGCTTTATACTGTAGGGTGTGAGGGAGGAGGTCATTGTTGACCTTGTTGGGCAGTGCCGATCATATCAATCTCGTGTCATGGATCTTGTTAACAGTACTGGGTGAGATTTTTGTCTGCTGTTATTTCCGCCCCTTGTACTTCACAACTGTGATGACACAATGTCTTGTGTTCTGTCTGCAGTGATGAGAGCCTTTTATTTCAGGCTCTAGGACTAAATGATGAATTACAGCGTGTTGTTCAGCGCCATGATGACATAGCAAAGGGGGTTCCTCCTGGCACAGGAGCAACTACCCCTGCTTCTGCAAATATAAACCAACGGACTGCTCCTCCTAGGTCCACTGGGGTTTCATTTTCTCCACTTTTAAATGTACACGAGGACGATGAGCCAGAAGACGAGTTCTCTGTGCTTTCCCGCAGGCAAGCTATTTTAGCATCTCAATTTAACACATGTTGTTTGCATACATGCTACTGTTACTCCAATTTTGGAGGATTGCTGCAATTACAATATTATGGATTGATGACTGCCCTCAAGTTTTTTTTTTTTTTGGCGTCAGTTAATGTTCTGTTACTAAAGCATATCAGAGAGGAATTTTTATTCATTCATTAGCTGATGTACAGTAAATGCTTCTTAGGTCTGCAAGGGATGGCACAGCGACACAGAGCAATCCGCCTTCTGCTCCGAGAAATGAAAGGCCATACCCAAGCCCACTTCTTCCTCCCCCGCCAGCATCTAAGAGGCCTGTTTACAGAGAGGCGAGCAATATTGACTACCTAAGTGGGGACTCCTACAAGTCAGAAAAAGTTTCAGATGATTTCATCAACCCAACCGCCCCTGCAAATATATCTACGTCATCTCATTCCAAGACGGAAGCATATCCACCACCAAGCTACGGTAGCAAGACAGACAGTGTGTCTGATGACTTTATAAACCCAACTGCACCCAGCTTCTCTGCACCTTCTCATACTAAAAGTGAGGAGCTAACCCGTTCATCCGCGAAGCAGCAGGAGAGCCTACCTGACGATGACTTCATAAACCCAACTGCTCTTCCTGGTTTCTCGTCGCCAGCTCCCAAAGGTTATGAAGATTCAAGGGAAGATATTCCGAAGGCTCCATGGGAACCGCAGGCTGCTGCCGGATCCCTGCCCCCGCCTCCGGCAAGGTATGGCCAGAGGCAGCAGTACTTTGAGCAGAACGTGTATTCTGGCGGGAGCAATGGAGGCGGCTACGACGGACTGGTGATGGAGACAGAGAACCTCTCCCTCAGCCAAAACGAGAAGAGCAGTGTGTCACGTCCAGCGGTGGCGGCCCGCCAGGCCAAACCCGAGGACTCCCTTTTCAAGGACCTTGTCGACTTTGCGAGGACCAAGCCGTCATCGCCGTCGAAACCAGCCAACAGCCGCAGGACTCGCTGAGCAGCTCAGGTGATACGTGCATGCACACCAAGTTGCCCGGCTGCTGGTCTCACAGCTTGGCAGACGATACCGTGAAATAAGAGCATTTGAAGACTGGATAGATTCCTTTGCGTTTTCGAGAATTTAGAGTCGAGGATTTCAGATACTATACTTGGCCATAATCCAGGGTGTGTCGGTTTCGTAGTTAGCTGCTCTTAAACTTCACTTGTTGTTGGCTTCACCTCCATTTTTTTTTTCTCACTTAGCTGTGTATATATATGCCACTCAGATTCGACAGTGATATTCATAGTTTGAGTTTGCAATTTGATGTCAAAGACTTCATTTCCAGTGTCAGGTAAATTAGGCGCCTTTTGTCAAATTTCCGCTTGTTTCTCCTCTCAGTGGAGCAGAAAACCTGTGCACAAGTCTGCTCTCTGCGGCTAAATTTTCAACGAGTTGGGCAAGTGAATTGAGGCCCTGTGGCTAAATTTCCGCTTTGTTTCTTTGCTCGTTTGTCTCCGGGTCTATGCAGAAGTGCAGATGGAATGTGTACTGCTCTTTAATATGGTTTCCAATAGAATTAATTATAGCACCGCATAGAACGTTCAGCTTACGTGGCACCATAATAAATAAAAGAGTGGAGAGAGAGGAAGAAACTGAGTTTTATGCAAAATTCAGTATTAACATGTAAACCAATACGTTAAGACACGATAGGTTATGCATTGGGAGTGAGATGGTGTCTTTATTGTAAACGAAGAACAAATATAATAGGCGAAAAAATAGAATGAGTTTAATCGGAATTCATACTAAAACATCATGGACTATAAAGTGTAGTTTTTAAAGATGATGTCTTAATCATATGACAACCTAGACACTGCCTATAGATATTACGGGTTGAGATTGCTCTTACTATGATGGTCTTTGAGGGCAGTCCCAACCGAAAGCGCTAATAATAGTTTCTATACTTGCCATGTCACATGGATATTACATATAAATTATACTCCTAATGCATCATTTTTTCAAAATAAATTGCGATTCAATCATATCTTTTCTCTCTCTTTTTTCTCCTATTCTCTTTTGTTTTGTCTTTGGTTCTCGCGTAGACATAGTTTTTTTCATAAGATATGATTTTTTCATATTTTTTTCCTTCTCTCCTTATTAAGGCTCTTGACATTTCAGTTTTTTTTACGTGACAATGTATTTAATGGTATAGAAATCAGCTGAGTTGGAGCCTTGGGACTGGCACGTGGGGCGCGGCCGAGGAGCCACGCGTCGGGGCGCACGTGCGTGCGGCGGCGCGGCAGGCTGCCAGAGGAGGGGACGACCGGACGAGGGGCGGGTAGTTACGTAGGCGGGGCCCGCGTGGCAGGCTCGCTTCCGACCAGCTCCGTCACGGCACGTCACGGCCGCACGCTGCCGGCATGGGCGCTGAAGTAGCGCGGCAGCTTCGTCATGCCTCGATCTGCTTGCTCCCTCGGGAGTGGCCGCGCATGACGGCGCACGGATCAGCTTTGCTTCCACATCTCTTCCCTTTCCATATTTCTTCTTCTTCCCTTCCCCCACACGACGAGAGTGCATGGCTCCCGCGTTGCGCGGGCGCGTGCTCTCCCACTTTGGTATTTCTGCTCAAGAAAAAAATTTGCAAAAACCACATAGTATATCAGGAGAATGTTGATGAGACATGAGAGCTAACAGTCGCAATGGATTTCATATTTGTAACAAAAAAAAAAGGCACTACAACATGGTAAATAAGTCCAATCCTGGAAAAAAAATCCTTGATTTAGCTCACTCAACATTACGCGGCTCCACGACAGAAAAAAAGAAAGAGTAAAAATGCACGGCTGAATCTTAAACTTGGCTCGAGGTATCATCCAGATTCTCAAACTTTTAAAATGCACATTCAAATTTAAAACTTGCTAATCGTATCACGTGAGGTCCAAACTACAGTTGCTTAAGCTAAATTAAATGTTATATAATTTGATGAAATACAAAATTATATACAAAACAAATACACACAAAAAATCATAACAACTTTACTTGTAAAATATATTCAAATACAAAAGACATGTATAAAAATTTTGTAGGGAAACTCATATGCCAAAATTTGTAAAAGAAATCAGAAAATAAAATGAATAAATTTTGGATGAAATATTGGAAAAAAAATATTCGGATATGAAGTTTTGAAGCAAAATTTTGAACTTTGATCTACATGTAAGCTCTACATCAGTAGAAATACTTCCGCATTTATAACTTAAAATGGTAATTTGGACTTCACATGCCACAATCAATTAATAAGTTTGTGGATCTGAACGTGTATTTTAAAAATTTAGGGATCTAGATAACACTAGAAGTCAAGTTGAAGTACTGGCTGTACATTTAAGCAGAGTCGTTTTTTCAAACAGAATCAAGTAGGTGGATAATAGCACTAGAATGGTTTGCGGAAGAAGAGTCTCAAACTCCACGTTCCCTGCTCGTCGCTTTCGCTTCCCGTGGCACCATTGTGCGCCCCGGCTCGTGGGCGCCAGGGTCGTTTTTGCCTGCCCATCCCGCCACTAGCCTCCTCCTGATGGCCATGGTGCGCCGCACGACGGGCGTGGCGCCTGGGAACCGGAGCCGGGCGGTCGCAGGCGGGGCATGGGCTCCGCCGTCGCCGTCCGGTCCGGACCCGGCCGCTCCGCCGCCACTCTCCTCGTCACGCCCATCTGTTTGCTCCCTTGGAGGATTCACCCATGACGCTGCCGCGTGGGTCACGGCTCCGGATCTTCGTCTTTTCCTTTCCTGGATGGACCGGAGGAGGGGGGAGAAAGGGAACGGACACGTCTTTTTGGGCTTCGGATTTTGCGAAAAAGAAAAGAACATCCTTTGGCAAGTCATAGATAGATCTGCCAACAGCCAAGCGTTTTCTAAAAAAAAAAGAATCTAAAGGAATCCTGAAACTAAATCTTTTTCTTCTTTCTAATAAATTCTGTGTAAATTCGCTTCCCCTTCATTTCTACGGCGCCATCAGTCAGGAGATGTCCTGAGTTCGTCGTGCCTTTTTCGCCCTTTGTTGGAGGAGAGATCCATCATTGCTTTTACAGGGTAGGGCCGCCCTGAGTTTCGAAACAAACTACGATCACCATCTCCCGGGGGATCTTTTTTTTTACCTACTCCCATGGATCGTCACGTCTTTCCTTTCTTTATTGCGCGCCCAAATTAACGTCACGAATTGATGGTTTAACCGTCCTAAACATCATCAAAGAAAGAAAAAAACAGGGTCTCCGATCCGTGTACGAAGTCACGACTCACGATGCACCCAATCACGAGCTGACAGCCCGAGGGGGACGCGCAGGGTCAACATCCTCTGAACTGAAAAGGATAAGAGCACTAGAATAAGGTGGCCCAGAAAAACTTACCGTTCCAAGACTGTTGTACTCCTACTTTTTAACTTTTATTTATTACCGACTGCCACGACCGGCTTCTGCCCTGCAGTATGTATGACTGCGGACATCTATACCATGCCGTATTTGGCCCCTCCCGTTCCCGTATTGCCCTTTCCTCTCTACGGTGGGGCCCACGGCGGCGGCGGCGTCGCGCGGCTAATCAGAGCCCCGCGGGCGTGTCACGTCGGTGAGGTGGCGCGCCCCCATTGGGCCCGGCCCCGCCCAGGTACGTGGCGGCCTGCCACCGTGTCCCCGGCGGGCCCTGCCAAAACCCCGTGCTGTTTAGGACAGCCCACTTTTATACCCCTCTTAATTATCAATAATTACTCGCTAAAAATCTGCGACGCGGGGTCCTGTCCTATCCATCGATCTTTAGCGCCTCTTAATGACGCGAAAGATCTAAAGTCATTAGCGGTAAGCGCAGGGGCTTATCTGCAAACGCGGCCTGCAAATATCTCGTGACCCCCGCGTCCAGGAGCCCCGCCAGCGGTGGGACCCGGGCGTCAGTGACCGTGCCCGCGTGGTCCCGGTGGACTCTCCTCGCGTGGTCCGCCCCCCTTTTAAAGCCTCCCCCGGGGCCGTACTCGCCAGCGCCCCGTCCCGTCCCGTCCCGTCCCCGGAGGAGGAGAAAATCCGAGCCCACCCGCACTTCCGCTGCCCCGCCCGCCATGGCGTCCAGCTCCTCCGCGGCCTGGATCTCGCTGCTGCTCGCCCTCGCCCTCGCGCTGTCGGCGCGGGCGGAGGAGGCCGCGAAGGCGGAGGGGGAGGCCGTGCTCACCCTCGACGTCGACACCTTCGACGAGGCCGTCGCCAAGCACCCGTTCATGGTCGTCGAGTTCTACGCCCCCTGGTGAGTGCCCCCACCACCTACGACACCCGATTCGCTTGTAGGGTTGCGGCGCGCAGATCTCGCGCTGGGGGTCCATCGGGCCTGGATCGGGGGTTCCGCCGCGGCGGGTTTATAGTCTGGTGTTCAGATGCGCTTGCAACCTTGCTGATGTGCTGTTGCCTCTTGTGTTTACTGCTGGGGCGCACTTGCAAGTTGCAACTCCACTGATGCCATATTTTTTGAGTGATTGCTGCTGCTGTGCATCCATGATCTCTGCGGATTTGTTCTAGTTCACTAGTTGCCATAGCTGATGTTGTCAAATCGAATTTGCAGGTGTGGACACTGCAAGGCGCTCGCTCCAGAGGTAATGCTTCTGGATCCTGTGGTGGCTTACTTGGAGGGTTATTTGGTGATTGATTCAGTTTCATATGCTAAACTGTGTTTTCTGCGACGTTTCAGTATGAGAAGGCGGCACAGTCGCTCAGCAAGCACGACCCACCGATTGTTCTTGCTAAGGTCGATGCCAATGAGGACAAGAATAGGCCGCTTGCTACCAAGTACGAGGTCCAAGGGTTCCCGACCCTCAAGATCTTCAGGAACCAGGGCAAGAACATTCAGGAGTACAAGGGACCTAGGGAGGCTGAGGGCATTGTTGAGTACCTGAAGAAGCAGGTTGGCCCTGCTTCCAAGGAGATCAAGTCACCAGAAGACGCGGCATCCCTTATTGATGACAAGAAGATCTACATTGTAAGCTCCTAATTCAGTTTTGTCCAAATCTGTTTTTGATTTAGTGATATCCCCGTATCATGACTTGTTTGCTCGATTGATGTTCTTGAGCTGACTATTGACTATAATGATGGTTGCAACTGTATAGGTTGGTGTCTTCACAGAATTCAGTGGCACTGAGTTTACAAACTTCATGGAGGTTGCTGAGAAGCTGAGGTCTGACTACGACTTTGGCCACACTCTGCACGCTAACCACCTCCCACGTGGTGCTGCGGCGGTGGAGAGGCCATTGGTTAGGCTGTTGAAGCCATTTGATGAGCTTGTTGTTGACAGCAAGGTTTTTCTCTCATTCTCTGTTATGATTTGCAATATTCTTTGGTGGCACTGATGTATCCTATGCAGATGATTAAACATACTATCTGTGTTACTCATAGTATCATGTGTGAACTGTCACTAATGTCACATTGCCTTCACATTGTGCAGGATTTTGATGTCACTGCTTTGGAGAAGTTTATTGATGCTAGCAGCACTCCCCGAGTTGTTACTTTTGACAAGAACCCCGACAACCACCCATACCTCTTGAAGTTCTTCCAAAGCTCAGCCCCCAAGGTAAGAAAATGAAACTTGTTCTTAAAATAGCCTCAGTATTACTTCTGTCTGCATATTGTTGGTTAGATTGACCATGTTTTGGGAGTGGTTAGTTAGTACTGGATATGTACTCAGTTTGAGCCCAAGCTACCATGTCTGTATCCAGTTAGCTCCTAGTGCGCCGTTTTACTGTATTGAATTCTATCCTGGGCATATTCCAAGCCTGCATTGCTGTTGTTAGATATGAAGTATATTTCTAGTGCCATCAATGAATTTTTCAAAAGTATTCAACTGCTTGTCCAATTTATATTTATATTTTATTTTTTTAGTTATGACTTGACAAAGCTTAGTGATTGGATAAAGGCTATTTACAGCATTGCACAGTGGGCTTTATTTGTTGATTACTGACTATTTTCACTGTTTTGCGACACCAAATGGTTGGCAGGCAATGCTATTTTTGAACTTCTCCACTGGACCTTTTGACTCCTTCAAGTCTGCTTATGCTGCTGTCGCAGAGGAGTTCAAGGACAAGGAAATCAAGTTCCTCATTGGTGACATTGAAGCTGCCCAGGGTGCCTTCCAGGTTTGGCTATCACTTCCCCTTCTTACACTGATGCTGTTAATCAATACAGGAACCCTTAGTGCTAACATTCAATTTGTTGGCACGACAGTACTTCGGTCTGAAAGACGAGCAGGCACCCCTTATCCTCATCCAGGATGGTGAGTCCAAGAAGTTCTTGAAGGATCACATTGAGGCTGACCAGATTGTCTCTTGGTTGAAGGAATACTTTGTAAGTATTGCTTTGAACTTTAATGCACTCTTGTGATATTTTGTTTGATTTCATATGATTTTAGAGCTCATTGATCCGTTTTATTCGTAGGATGGCAAGTTGTCGCCGTTCAAGAAGTCTGAGCCTATTCCTGAGGTCAACAACGAGCCTGTTAAGGTCGTTGTGGCTGACAACCTCAATGATGTGGTCTTCAAGTCTGGCAAAAATGGTATGCATCTGGATTAATCTTTTCCATTTCATCATTTAGGAATTATTTCTTTTAGGCATACTTTGAACAGAATTATACTTAGCATGATGTTCCTGCCTTTACCCCTGTGATGAAAGTCTATATAATAGCTTGAATTCCTATTGATATATATAGTTCTGTTGCAGTTCTTATTGAGTTCTATGCCCCCTGGTGTGGACACTGCAAGAAGTTGGCACCCATCTTGGAGGAGGCAGCCACCACACTTCAAAGTGATGAGGAAGTTGTGATTGCTAAGATGGTACATTTCTACCCAATGCGTCTGGAATTCCGGTTACAAAAATTGAACAAGTGCTAATTCAACTGTGTTTCCAGGATGCGACGGCGAATGACGTGCCCAGCGAGTTTGACGTCCAGGGCTACCCGACCATGTACTTCGTGACGCCCAGCGGGAAGGTCACCTCCTACGACGCCGGCAGGACGGCTGACGAGATCATCGACTTCATCAAGAAGAACAAGGAGACGTCTGGCGCCGCCCAGGCGACAACGACGTCCGAGAAGGCAGCTGAGGCAGCCGAATCAGTGAAGGACGAGCTGTAAAACCCAACGCTCTGACGCTTGCGGCTGTGAGCATGGGAGAGGACAGGGAAAACCTGGCGTCGCTAACATGTTTGACAGCTCCAACGCCAGATTTTGGAGGGGGAGAGAGGGCAGAGAGAGAGAGAAGGGGGATCCGCGGCGTGACCGCGTGTCCCATTGAGAACGATTCTGTACAATCACAGTACCTTTTAGTTGATTCTGAGAAGTGACAGTAGAAAGATATGGATTGTGGTCAAGCTGAATGAATAAATGGCGGTTCCGCCTCGATAAAGCTGTGCTACCTGGTTTATTGAGCATGTGTGATGACGGATTTGCCACTGGGTGGTAGCAATGGCGTGGCAGCGCGCTGATCCTGTGGCCAATATCACTAGTACTGTTATGCCCAGTCTTAACGCCCAGGCGTTGCTTCCTGGCGACGGCGCCACTGCCGGAGCTGCCGCCCACGACCACGCCTCCAAACCCTCGAATCCTAACCTTGATATATCCAGATTTATTTCTCGAAAACGAAGATATATCCAATTTTCTTTTTGCATAGATATGGATATATATATAATATCCGTATCTGAATATGTGGATATAGTTATATAAATTTGAGTAAGATGAAGTTTAATCTTGTCTCTTGTTCCCTCCCCTAATTCTTTCATCCTACCTGTTATTTTTACTACTTGGTATGCATGTACTGTAGTGGTAGGTGTGGCCTTTTCATACTCCAAAATCATCCAAAGCCACGAACTAAGGCAGACGATCGATCCATGAAACTGTTTATTTTACAGTATGTCCGCCAGGTTTCACCGTTTCAGGGTGCACGCGTGCACAACAGGAGGTCCTTGTGCCTTGCCGAGTTGGGGCAAAGCTTAGCACGGCCATTGGACGCCTCTGACTTCTGAACCCTTGTTGCCCTTGCCGGCAGCTCTGAACCTCCTCCACGTCTCTGTTCCTGGCTGTTGTTGTCAGTGAACCTTGCCACCAAGCTCTGCGTTCAACCTCCTACTGGGGGCGTCGGTCTTACAAGTTACATCCCTCTCAAAGCTATGACACCGTTTGTGAAAGTCTCACGTCCTAAAAAGAGTGTCTTTAATGATTTTTTTTCCAGATTTAAAGGGGTATTTGGACTAGGATTATTGGAAACAGAAACGAATGATCACTGTATGACAAAGACATGCAGAGACACGACCGATTCTGAAGTTTCGGTCACTACTAAATCCTTGGCACAATTGCCACACCAAAGGGCATCCATGGGGCCCCTCTCAGCGACAGCCCTACACTTTCACTACTCCCCTTCTCAAAATCCCAATCCATCCAACACAAAAAGGGGCCCATCCAAGCATATCCTTACAAGTCAATCCATATCCTAATCAGTTGCCACATCCACATCATCACCTGAACAGACCTGTCCAGACCCCAAAACCCAAAAGACTGGTTTGGTTGGTGAGTTTTGTCCAGACACCCAACCTCCTCTTGACAACCATGCATGCCAAAGACCAAGGAACAAGCCCAAGCAAAGCAAGCTGTGTCAGTTTTCAGGTTCATAGAATAGTTTGCCAATCCTCTTGCTTCACTCCTCAGCTTCCTTCCTCCCTCCTTCCCCCCTTTGAAATAATCTTCCCTACTCCTTCAAGAAACCTACCACCCATTTGCAAACATTGATCGAATTGCCCTTGAATTTCAATTCCACACACACCATGTTTAGCACACAAACACTTTCACACGAACAAGTGGGTATGGATTAAGCTTGCAAGCACTGCTTGGCTAGTTTGTTTGGTTTTAGTTCCTCGCATCCATGCATGGGCAGTTGAGCATGAGGATGAGGTGCCTCAGGCCGGGGAGTCGCCGGCGATGCCCGCTTCTTGGCGGCGACCTGGCCGCCTTCTGCGCCTCGCTCGTCGAGGGGCTGGCGCACCTGGAGAGCACGCTGGAGGTTGATCTTGATCATGGCCGCGGCGGCGGCAGCGTGGGGTCGGGGTCGGTGTCCATGCGGTGGTGCGCCGACGCCATGCGGCTGGTGAAGCGGATGCAGCGCGAGATGCTGGCCATCTTCCGGAAGGCCGACGTGCCGGCGGCCGCCGCCGTCTCCTCCCGCGGTGGAGGTGCTGCGGGCGCCGGCGACTGGTTCGAGCACTACATGCAGGAGACCGCGGCGCTGCTCGACTTCTGCAACGCGTTCAAGGCAGCCGTGTCGCGGATGCACCGCTACTGCATGGTCGTCGACTTCGCCGCGCAGGTCGGCGGCGCCGCCGGGGACGATGACGGCGCGGGCGCGGCTGCTGCCTCGCTCGTTGTAGAGAGCGCCGCGGAGCCGACCGGCAGCCGGCAGGCGTCATCGGCAGCCGCCGCCGTCCGCGACAAGATCGCGGAGGTGAAGGCGGCGGTGACCGAGGCGGAGCGGCTGGGGAGGACGATCATCTCCGGTGGTGCCGGCGGGGACGGCGGCGGCATGGTAGTCGTCACGCTCGTCGCCAAGATCACGACGTCCGTCCTGGCCATGTTCGTGCTCCAGGCGCTGGTCTCCCCGGCCCCGCTCGACGACGGCGCCGTCCGGCCCACTCTAGCCTCCGCCGTCGACGTCCCGGAGCTGGAGCCGTGGTGCGAATCGCTGTCGCTGATCCACGCCCGGTTCCCGAGCCGGGCGACGGTCGCCGAGCACGAGAAGGTCGCCACGGTGGTCAGGGACCTCATCAGTGGCAAGCCCGGCGGTGGAGGCCATGGCGGCCAGCAAGAAGAGGTGGCGAGGGGGCACGTGGAGCTGCTGAGAGCACGGTCAGGTGAGCTCAGGGAAGGGGTGGAGATGTTCGCCTGCGTTCTGGACGAAGTGTTTGATGAGGTGATCAGGGGCAGGAATGAGATGCTGGGGATCCTCAGAGACAAGACTCTAACCTAACAATAATGAGGTGAGTTTTAGATTAGCCTCTGGATCAACTGATGGATTAACCTTGTCCAGCTGGAAGATCTTCCAAATAATGTTGCTGGGTTCATGCTGATTTCTGTCTGATCAGTTGGGTTTCTGTTTTGCAAAGAGTGTTGAGTGTCGACATGTGTAATTGTGTATTTAGATGTGCAGATGATTTTTATGTTCATCTCCCTATGGTTTGCAACTTGTATTATTGACAGTGTTTAACAAGAGAAAATTCTTTGTTTGTACCCGCTGAATACTTGTAAAATCCAATCTCGGGTCTACATGTCATTGAAACAACCAGTGGCGTATATACAAGGGTTATTATGGAGACAAAAAATACAAGGGTTTATTATGGAGATAAAAAAAATACAAGGGTTATTATGTGAACTGAGCACCTGGCAATTCAGTTATTTACTTATTTATTTAACATGTGTAAGGGTTGCAATTAGATATACATTTTCACAAATAGGTTGTTCAATGAAAAGAGGTTCAAAGACCAAACATACACAGGAAGTGTGAAGATTTCATGAAATCAGGACAAAAATCGTGACTTGCTATCCTGGATGAAAGTACATAGTGCAGTTTCCTGTCGTATTGTACATTTCAGTAAGACCACAGAGAATTATAGAAGAATCATGGTCTCACTAAACAGTCCTACAGTATACATTGTGCATGACCAATCTGGGAAGTCCATGCGCAACCATAACTTCCCCAGATTATCCAATGAACCATATTTTCCGAAAGAATAAACCTCGAACTTTACGGAGAACAAAGAAAACCAAACAACTAGAAACTCCTAGTCCGCCTCTGTCAACTGCAAAAAATGAAAGGCGGGAACTGGCCTGCAGGATTGGGGAGTAACAAGGGTAGGATCACTTGCATTATATGAAGTATAAGCTCCTCGACAGGGGCATAAATCTCAAGATGGACAGCCTTGTGAATAGCTGAGCTGTATCAAAAGTACAATCCCTGATCTCCCTTTCTTCCGCCCCCCATGAAGAAGGATGTGTCATCTTGTTAGTTGTGGACCACTGTGTCTCTCTTCTGACCGATGATGGAATAGCTTTGCTATTGATCGCCTCTCACAATCCTGAAAAGTCGTAGAATAACAAATTAATTTCTTGAACAAAATTTGAAATGATTGAGGCTTGTAATTGTCAAATTAGATATGATGGCGAACTGCACACACCTTAAACATATTGAGGCGAAATGGCTTGTTGGGATTCATCCTTCGAAGTTTCAAGTATGTATATGCAAAGCTGAGCTGATCCCGAGGTGTGAAACGGTCAACCTCATTGTACCACAGGCAAGAGAATAAGTTGGACATTGGTGTGTGTTCCCTCACAATAAAAGAGCCTTCAGGGACATCTATATCAAGTAAAAATTGTTAGGTCAACAGAATTAAGACAGTAGTATTAATATAGCAGGTAATAGAGCATACAGCTTGGTAGCAGCTTGCTGGGATCCGATGGGTTGAACCTTGTCAGTCCATCCGCTTGGTAAAACTCAAACTGCTGATCAATTATTGTATGATTGAACTTGTTCAGCTTTTTGTTTTGTGCTACTTCTTCCCAAACACAGTGCCGATCATAGTGATTGGAAATAGCATATTCATAACCATGCCGCCAAAGAAAATACTCGAGGATAAGGATTGGATCAGTTTGTAGTCGCAATTTGCTATCCAGCCAGATTGAAAACCTGATGCAGCAATGTACTTAGATTTGCCAGATGATGGTAAATAAGAAAAAAAAATTAAAGACCAACTGTAAATAATACTTGAATGATGCAAAATTGAGCAAAAACCCCACATAACAGATCATAAATTATTAGCCTGAATGAGCACCCCCAGTGTTTGTATAATAAGAATATATACTTGCGATAATATACCTTTAAGACTCAAACTTACTCATGTTTTCTACAAAACATATAAAATAAACTTGTTTGGTGTTTCACCACAAATCTTATAGCACAACACACATAAACATTCAAGGCTGCAAATTTAAATACCCTAGAAGTAAAATCAAGAAGATTTCTTAATAAAACCTGATGTACTTGGCTCAACTCAAACCAGCATAAGTATGTGTGGGAAGGAAAATAAAGTTATGTGCCTCTAATTATAATGCGGCCAGTATACGATACCAGAAACAAACATATATTATTGTACAACTGAATAATTGAAGAAACCAAAAAGTGTTACTATCTTGAGAAATTTGTCAGGCAAACAAACATGCAGAGACAAGGCATCAGGATGAGTTCCCCACTTGGGACACCGGGACTACATACTGCATGAAGTCGGGTGGTCCCAGGGACAGGCAAGGGTTCAAAAATACATTTGTATTAAAAAAAGATATAATGCACAGACATAATAAATCATTGCGCTAAATAGATTCAGAGGCCAAAAGGATTGTTGGAGATTAAAACATTTGAATACAAGTTGACTCCTCCATTATGCATGGATAACCAGGGCAGGAACTATTATAGAGAAACTCACTCTTACCTCGACGTTGGGAAAAGCCTATGTGCCAAAAATTTTGGTATTTTTCCCACTCTCCGCATATCATTATAAGGCATATTCTTAATCAATATGATCTTCCATATACCGATGAAACCCATGCTGTCCATTTTTTGGCCTTCAGATTCTAAAGTTTGCAATGTTACTTCATCCAAAAACATAGCAAAGCAAACTGTCTTCTTTGATAGACTTGTGATCTGCAAAAATATCATAATAAAATATTTCTTAGGGGCACAACAGGATTTTTTAAATTGTGAAATATAGACCAAAATAGCAACTAGTGGTACATCTTAAAACTATATTAACGCAAAGGAAATATCAACAGCTGTTTAACTTGCAGCTTAGATAATTTGTCGTGGGAAAACTGAAAGATATTTTTTTTTTCCATCTTCCAGCGGCATGGGCAAATTGATACAAGCTGCTGAGTACTTAGTGAAGCTAGCTAGTTTCTATAACTTTCTTAGACAAGTCATAAAAATGATGATATTTTGATGTGAACATATTCTTAGTGCAAATTGATTAGTGAAGCTAGCTAGTTTCTATAACTTTCTTAGACAAGTCATAAAAATGATGATATTTTGATGTGAACATATGCTTAATGCAAATTGATACAAGCTGCTGAGTGCAACATATGCAGGACATAGGAAGCATAATACATTTACTCAACAGTTTACCATCCAGAAAAATATCATACCGTTTTGCCAAATGGAGTCCTCAGTCGATCAGAATTTCCAAAGATGCAGGAAGAGACAGCAATGTGGCATTTGCTCATGTACTTTCGGTCATCATCTGATATATCAAAACCAGTGCTTGTACCATTCGGACCCTTAATGAAAGCACATTTCAACTGTTGGTCATGGGCTATGTATGACTCCTCTCTTTCTTGCAGGCTTTGGTGGCCAGCAAATCTTGGTTCCCAATATTCCGATCCTGATCTTTCTTCAACTTCTACATACTCCAAATTAAAACTAGCGAATTTCTCATTTCTCGCAGGCTCCACAAGTTGAGCAGTAGAGTTCAGAAACTTCATTTCACATGTTGAACCTGTTAAATTTATAACAGTTCATTAGATTACTATCTAAATCAATATGCAGCTTGCTCCAGTCACAAAAGGCAGCAACATTTTAAGTTGTGCCGTGTGGCACAATGAAACTATCCAAAACATACCATCATCTGTTTACAAATTGATGTTGACAACTGAGACTGATGAGTGGATTAGTGTTGAAAAGTAATTTCATAATGTAACATATTAGTTATACTTTATATATGTGAAGGTACATTTTAGAGACTATGGCGATGTCCAAAACAACTATCTTTTGCGACTGGATGGAGTGATCATTTCCCTTATCAAATGTAGTGATCATATTCATAAACCTCATCATGAAGCTCACAATTACTGACTTGGACTTGCATGAGATACTAAGGCTAATGCATCATGGCATTGCCCCAAACATGCTCATATAACACCAGTTCCATGCATGTAAATAGTTTGCTGGAGATGGTGAGCTGCAGAAGGTTAGTTTTCATGCAGTTTTAAGGTATCCATATCCAAATGCACATCATGAATATGTTGTGACACCACAATACTAGTTGGCAGTCAAATCTCAGGGATCGAATGTTTGAGTCATGTTCTTTGTTTTGCAAGATGTAGATACAGCAGGCACATTCTTCATGCAGTCATGCTCTAAGATCATGGTAGTTACCAGGTGCGGCAGCACCTGCTAGAGGATTCTTAAAAGAAGAATGTGTGTTTCTAAATATAATCACCATACTAGTCTCTACAGCAACAGGTGAATGTAAAACAGGTCTTAACATCGTTCGCAACTTAGACTTACCAAATAGCTACAGTGTAATATTAGAACAAAAAGAAAAACACAGAAAGTTTTGAGTTATCCTAAGCTAGTGCCTCATTGGAATAATAATGTCTAACAAGTAAAACTATAACATCATGTTCTGAAATTGCAATTGTGGAGCTATAGCACTTAAACTTCAACGAGGGAAACAACTCACCAGACTTCTTATGTTTCGATTTCTTCTTGGACCCATGTTTCTTATCGCTACTTCCTGAAGCCTTCTTTTTGTCCATGCTACTAACATCATGGCTATCAACAACCCCAGCACCTGTTTCTGTGTGCCTCTCAATGGCGACATCCTCCTTTTTCTCAGCACTTTCATGACCGCCATCACCAAGCTTCCTCCCACCATCAGATGGATGCAGGTGAGCATCCTCGAAATCATCCTGAGAGTCGATGCCATCATCATACTCATCATCTGGATCAACCTCCTTCACCCCCGTTCCAGTCGCACCCATGGCTGCCGCCTCATACTGCTCCAGCTCCTTCCTGCCCCCCTCATTGTACAAGGTCCCTCCTTTCCCACCTTCAGACACATCCGGAACATCTTTCGCGCCACCGCCAGTCTCCAAGGTCAATCCTTTATCCTCGACACCTGCCTCAGCTGTCACACCTTTATCTCCGCTGCCGCTAGCATCGGCGGCAGTTCCACTTCCACCCGAGATCTTCTCCTTCTCGTCCTCTGTGTAGTCCTCGTCACGGCGGCGATCGTCTCGGTCCCAGTACCTGGAGTCCCGCGCGCTCCGACCTCCCCCACCGTGCCCGAACTTGAGCTCCTTCCAGCTATTGCTCTGGTTCCACTCCGGCAAGCTCTCCCCGGCACCCGCACCTTGGCTGATCTCTGCGGAAATACACAGACAGCGACGCAACCAAGCGGAGAAAATTTTCAAATCAAGCACGCAATGGTAGGTTCATCAAAACGCGAAATTGGATCAAGAACGCTCGCCCGGCATCGAATCGCGCCGCGGACGGACTCGGGGCGTGCAAAAGATGCCATTTTTTATTTAGGAGAAGCGGGGATGAACAGGGCGAGCGCGCGTCAGGAGCCCAACCAACCTGCGGGGCCGCGCGAGATGCGGCGGGAGAGGAGGAACACGGCGGCGAGGAGGAGGAGCGCGGCTGCGACGGCGGCGGCCGCGGCCGGCGAGCGGCGGCGCTGCGCGGGCTTCCCGGGGCGGCGGATCCGGGAGGCGGGCTTGGAGGAGGCGTGGTGGGGCCGGTGCCAGTCGGGGAGCCCCTGGTGGTGGTGGCCGCCGCGGGAGTCGGAGAAGCCGCCGCCGTACTGCTGCCTGTACTGCGCCATCAGAGGCCGCGGCGGGGACGGCAGGGCTCGACGGCGGCCACCAGCACCATGAACGGCGGAGGGCAGGGGGAAGGGGGGAACGGAAAGCGAGGGGCTTTCTTGTAATTCCGGCGGGGATTTGGTTGGGGGGAGTTGGTTAATTGCACGTGATGATGGTGAGGATTAGGAGCAGCGGTGAGAGACTATTGGAGTCACCAGAGTCAGATGGGGGGGTTTGGTGAGATGGGGAGACAATTTGAGCCGACATGCTGGTACTTCTACCACGTTACACTGGACTTGCTCCATTGACCATTGCACACACATCCTGGAGGTAACTCAGCAGGGGAGTTTTGTTTCTGGATCAAAATGATTGTGTGTGTACATAGGCAAAATATTGTTTCTTGTTTACATGTTCATATGATTTGAATGCGTGTATTTTTAGTTTGGGAGGCGCAATGTTTTTTTTACACGAGTTATTAGGTGAAACTCTACATGTCACCACTTAGTTATCCATGCATCTAAAATCATTTTTTGCTGCCGTATTACCACTTGAATCAGCCTTGTTGAGAGTTTGGGTCATTAATGCTAGTTTATAGGCATCCTTTCTTCATCGTTAACAAGAAGTGCAATTTAAGGATAGTAAAGGTTAAGGAATGAATTTTTTTCCGGAAGTAAGTGGATCGAGATAACAGATAGGAAAATATTATTCGTGCAAATTGTAGAAACCCTCTAATAAGACATACTTCAAAATCTGATTAATTCTAAATTTCTTCACGTGTCAAGTTGGCGGTAGCATACAAGTATTTAAAATTTTAAGATCAAATTAAGATTCTTCTCTGAGTTATGAAATTGACATATCATAGATAAAAAGGTAAAACTAATACATGAAAATTTTATAATATATAGAAAACAACATGCTTCATTGCTTGAACATCTATTAGGCGATCATTCACTTGACTACCACGTACAACTATTACCCAGTGGTCAGATCTCTTGTCTAATTTCTAAGCCTCAATGTAAGAACTTGTCACTTGACTTTCCCTGGTAAACAGCTATTTGCACCCCCCCCCCCCTGTAGGTGATAGATGTTGAAGTTCAACATTTTGCTTAGAGGTTATAAGGGATAGAAAATTCAATAAATGTCTCCAGCTTAATTCGTGATCCCGAATAGGTTGATCTAACTAGCTCAAGACAAGGCTTTGAGAGAGTTACACTAGCAGTGAACGAACGACATTATATTAGACTGATTACAGGAGAAGTGGTGATGGTCATAAGCTATAATGGGTACCCGGCAAGTTTGATGGCCCTTCTGTTCTACCTTCCAAGTTTGATAGAATTTCAATTTATGAGGGAGGGGGCATGAGCCCCTTTGACCAATAAACATTCAAATCTGATTTATAGTATGAAAGTAACAATTTCCCTTGAGGTCTTAAAAAACTTGGCAGTGGAGAAAGACTATCCCACGGTATTGTTGGAACAAGAAACCTCGGTCTTGAGAAACCTACTCGATCTTGATCAAGATGCTACAGTGCCACACGTACCGCAGGCCGACGACCACTGCCACATGGTTCGACACTCCGTTACTATCCCATGCAGGACTGCACCGCTCACACAGACCACCACCATCTTTACCATAGATCGGCGCTCTTTCACTATTTTATAGATTGCAACATTTATGTTTTAATCATTCCTGAAAATCGCTCCCACCAAAGTTGAACATAGGTGCTGGAGGTGCTAAGTAGAGTGTGTTTGGTTGAGCTGTGGCTCTTGAAAAAGTAGCTGTGAGCTGTGGACTGTGAAAAAGCTGCTTTTGGTTGTGGGGCTGTGAGAAAGCTGAAAGTCATTTGATAAAACAATTGTAATTTTTTTAAAATACTAACAAACGGACCCCAAATATCATTCACAGTCAACCCCACTCAACTCTCTCCCTCCCTCACTGACGAGCGAACCCTACTCGTTAGTTCTTCTTCCTCCCGGCCACCACCTCCTCCCGTCTCCAACCACCACCACTCGATTCCTCGCCGTCGGGATGGCGGCTTCCTGCTGTCGCCGCCGCGGAGCTGGGGGCCCGTACTTGGGCGGAGCAGGGTGGAGCGGAGTTGGGGAGCAAGGCGGCGGAGCAGGGCCCACTTGTGCGGAGTGGAGCAAGGCGAGAGTGGTGGAGCAGGGCGAAGCGGAGCTGGGGAGCAGGGCGGCTCGCCCACAAGGGGCCGGGGAGGCCTGCCCGCGGCGGAGGCACGGGCGCTGCGGCAGCCCGCCAGCGGCGGAGCTTGCATGCGCAGCGAAGGCTCACGGTGGCGGCGGCCCCTCGCTCGCGCGGGGGCCTTGGAGGCCTACCCGCGGCGGCCCGCCCGCCGGTGGGGGAGCTCGCACCGGCGGGGACCGACGAGGAAGGTGGCAGGAACCAACGGGAGAGGAGCGGTGGCAGCAGAGAAAGGAGAAAGGTCGCTCGGAAAAAAAATAAACAAACCGTTTTCTTTCATAAACAATGGTAGGTGGGTAATTTCGAGCAGAAGTTACCCCTCAGCCAAAAAAACAGGAGAAGAGCTGCTGTGAAGATTGTACTAAACAAAATTATTTTTGGCTGTGGCTTTTGGTTGTAGCTTTTAGGGATAACCAATCTTTTTGGTTGGCTTTTAGTTTTCGGGGGCAAAAGCCACAGCCAAAAACCAAACTAGAGAGACCCTTAGAAGTTAAAACGACTAGGCTATGAACTCTTTTATTTTTGGGAATCTCTAGATATTCGCATGCCAAGAAGGATGTGCTGGAGTTATGAAAAATGTGAAAGGTACTGCCTATATTAAGTTTATAATGCTGAATTGCAACATTTGTTTAGAGGTGATTGGAGACCGTGAAACGTGTGTGTATTAACCTCTATAAACATACATAGTTAAAACCTATCCATGGGTACGTAGAGTCTGTAAAAGACTGTGTATATTGAGCTACGCTAGAAAATAGTTAACCAAAAATGTAAGTGTAGCGGAGACTTCTTCGGTCCAGTAGGTTCGACCCTGCGCCGTCGGCAAACTCCGCGGCATGCTAATCTGTTGCATCATGTTGTCCTCTAAACAAATGCAAAGAATATATTTGGCACTATTTTGCTAATACAATTCCCACAACGTTGTCGGATTCTTTTTTTTGGAAACATTACGGAAGAAATCGAAACGGGGATGTACTCCTCACTTGCTCTTGTAGCAAACATTTTTGTTTCACCGGACCCACATGGCATGCTTCTTTATCGACTATTTATCTTCAGTCAACACGCTATATTCAGATTTTTCTCTTCTTGCTCTGTTCTCTCTTCTCATTATGACGTAGTATTTTCAGCTGGATCTGCTTGGATTCGACGTGGACAGAAACGATTGGAACTGAGCTTGGGCCTTGGGCGACGGCCGGCCAATCTGGGACGGGCCAGTTTTTTCGATCGACACGCGCGGTTGGGCTTGGGCGACTTGAAAGTCGTGCTCCGAGGATTGGGCCCAGATTGGAGAGCTTTAATCGGCCCAGCAAAGAGTATCAGGAGTATAGTATTTTTTGGCATAAAGTATATATATATTTTTAAAAAATGAGTATATATATATATTTTGGGCCCACTTTGTTGACGCATGCAAAGGCAGATGCTACATTCGGGCCACTCGACGAAATTCTTCTGACAATCGTCATCAATCATCAAAAGGGAAAAGATGCTTAATTTTGGGATCGTTGGGCCATTTTCACTCACAACAAAAGAATCAGTCCATCTTTTATCGAAAGCACATTTCCTGGCGTTACAAGCATCACATATGCGGGCGCCAACATCGCCCAATAAAAACGAGCCAAAAGGATTCTTCAGCGTATGAGCTACGAATATTTGGCTACATGCTGGACGCGATTATTTTTAACATTATTTAGATGCTCATATGCACTGAGTGTAGCTCAGTTCAAAATAAGAGTATATCCTAAAGTTTTTATCACTGATCTTAGCCGGTCATACTGTTTTTAGTCAATGTTTGATACTGTCACAACTTAGTTTATCAAACTTCTCAATTAACCACTTGGCCAGTCTCTCGGTGACCATTTTTTTTTTTGCCTAATATTATCTAGCCATAGCTTAGAGATATTTGGTATTTTCGTTTCAACTTCACAAAATAATGTGTCTTTTTTCTAGTTGTACCTGATAACCTCACCTATGTGCGAGACATTATTATCATTATTTTAAGTGAATATGAGCCATTCAGTCACCTACATGTAGGTGTTTCTTGCCAAATACCCATCCTATTCACCTACCAGTTTCTTTGTCTTCTCCTGTGTAAGTGAATAAAAATGAACTTATAATTATGATGCACGCACCAGTGTAGAAATAAAAAAAAACTATACTCAATCGTTCACACTTTCCTATCTTTTGCTACTGAGCAATGTAGCAATACCTAAAGAAAGGCAGCACGGTTTTTTTCCTTCCTGTGGGATGTCATTAAATATATGCACATAGAGTAATAGTATATAGAAAATGTCACAATAGAGCTAAGTGTATTGTAGGCAAGCTTGTAGCAACCTTGCAAAGAATAGCAAACGTACCATGTCTCTCTGATATTTGATCATAGTACTCCGCTGCTCGTGAGATGCACAGTTGCTATTTCTCTCACCAACCATGATACTGTCTCAAGAAATTAAGTACAAAGAAAATCGAGCAGAAGCCACCTCCTGACGTGCAGATGCATATACTACCTCTGTCTAAGTCTAAAAAAAAAAATGCAATTTTAAGTTTGGGCGAAGTCAAACCTCCTTAAAGTTGACTAAATTTTTAAAAAAATATTATTAATATTTATGACTCCAAATAACAATATTGTCATAATTATTTGATATCATAAATATTATTAATTTATATATATTGTTAATGTTGAGATCATTTTGTCGCTGTGCCCCAAAGTTCGAGAAAGCCGGTCAGCCTCGAGTGACTACTGGTAACTGTCATGTCCTGTCGAGACGCGAGCCGCCAGCCCGGTCATTGTTTCCCCGCACGTGGTATTTGTGGCAGACGCCGGCGGGTGGCGGTTTTAAGGTTGATGATGAGAACAAATCGCTGCGCTCCAAGTGGTTGGGAGAATGAACAATCTATAATACGTGATATTCTAAATATTATGCATAATATATGTGCTATATCAATTTTAAAATAACACGTAGTTTAATCTAAAGCATAATGCCGTATAAGATTGCGAGTACGTCTAGAGATGTATAAAAGAAGTGGAAATGTGCATGATGAAAACAAAATGAGAGAATTTGTTTAAATTGATGACGGGTGGTGCCCTTTCAACGCTAGAATACGCACCAAGACTAAGTGGAACATGCACAGGTATTAGTAGAGAAGTGTGCGTGTATGCCTAAACGGCTAAACGTCGCTCGCGAGGGGTGCGATAGCGATACACATTTCGTGTATATATCCTTTTCTAGAAATATGCACGCACAAAAAAATGGCAACAACATTTCTCTGTAAACTCATATCAATTCTACAACTTCTTACGAAACGGCACAGTTAACATTTCTCTCTTATCTCTAACAACAATTAATCCTTTGGCAAATACTTTTTAATCTAAGCAACAAAAAATTCTTTCCAACCTCTTTAGAACGAAGCAGTCTTTTACCACACTTCTTTACGAAGGGTCATCTCATTTAAATTGGAAAAAATCTCTTCTATACCCCTGAATAATCTTACAATCCCCCCATATTTACTATGGGGAATTAATACTTTCTTCTAATGCTACTACTACTTTTGTTTCTAGTTTCAAATATACATGTGAAGCCCACTTGTAAGCTAGGCACTTGGATCATTTCCGTTGAAAGGAAAGTGCGGCAGAACCAGGTCGTCACTTGTTGATCTGTCATTAAACTCGGGAAGCTGGCACCGGAGAAAATGTGGACTTTTTTTAAATTGCAAGTTGTTATTTGGCCCTTGCACGTATTTCTTTCATCGAAGCAGTCACATTTACATGCATGGGCCCACAGCAGTGTGGGTTCCATATAATAACTTTGTCTTTTCTTTTTCCCTTTTCTCACTAATGTTTCCCCTTCACATCAGATTCATGTTAGACGGGGATCAGATTAGCCAAATCGTCGTCCACCTCCCGACATTGGAGAAGGAGGCTGCGCTAGGTGTGTACCCCACATTAGATGGCATCACCACCCCGCCATTGCTTCAGCACTGCAGAAGGTCGGGCTCATGATCCTTTTTAAGATAATTCTACATCAAGTTTTTTGTGTCGAACAAATTAAAGTTGAAATTATTTTGCACTAAATGGCTTCCAAATTTTTTGTTGCAAATTTCTGTTAGTAAATTTTGACTTCACTTTTGTTCTAATTCTTTTTCTAAACTAGATATAGATACGAAGAGTGGAGGAAGCATACATGGAGGCACGGCGATCGACCGGCATTTCCAAGTGCATGCTCGTATTTCTACACGTGTGCGCGTGCCACTTAGGCACCTCCCTAAGTTCCAGGAGTTCATATTAGATGGTATGATTTCGTAGAGGAAAAAGATTTTTTTGTAACGGCTCATTTGCCACACCATTAAATATTATACACAATAACGAAGATGGATAACACATTTCTGAAGTTTTCATATTGTACATGCCAGATCATAAATTAGTAACCGCAGCCATTTTCCAAAATGTCCTATTTCTTTCGATTTTTAGAACGGGATATTTACCGAATTCCCGTGAATAGGATGAAACCTTATACATCCCATCCTTTTCCCACGGCCAGCTTGAGAGCATTGCATCCCTGATTCCAGATCGTGACAATCTCATCTCAGGTGATGATCCAGATCGTGACAACCTTACCTCAGGTGATGATCATGCATGCTGGCTGTTTTCCTAGCTACAGGCCAGAGCACGCTGCCCAACAACCCAAAGACTGAGGTTCCAGTTCAGAAAAAGGCAGCAATAAAAACCCCAAGGATGTCGCTCAGGCCTTCGCCTTTCGAGCCCATCTCCCCTGTTTTCCTGAAAAGACCAACTCCTTTGTCCTCGCCGTGGCCATTCCTTAAACCCAGAGCGAGCGAGCGAGCAAGAGAGAGAGAGAGAGAGAAAGGGGGAGAGGGAGCTTGGTACTGCCGTGTCCTAACTCCGAGAAGGCAGCGGTAACTGTCCACAGTTTATCTGTAGCGGCGGCGGCTGCGTCGCCGGCGTGAATAATCATTGAATCTTGTTCATCCCAGGGTATCCCCCGTTGCTCTGTGCAGAGAAGCCGACCATGGTGGCTGGGCGCAAGAAGCAGCAGGGGAGCCGCGGCGCGGCGGCCACGCCCGAGAAGGAGAGCGGCAAGGGGAAGGAGAAGGCGGCGAGGGAAGACGGCAAGGAGCGGGCGAAGGAGAAGGAGGTGACGGGAGCCAGCAAGAAGGCGGCGAAGGGCAAGGAGCCAG
Source organism: Panicum hallii (assembly GCF_002211085.1). Taxonomy (NCBI): domain Eukaryota; kingdom Viridiplantae; phylum Streptophyta; class Magnoliopsida; order Poales; family Poaceae; genus Panicum; species Panicum hallii. The sequence continues at coordinate 4,647,248 of NC_038049.1, read as the reverse complement.
CGAAGGAGAAGCAGAAGCAAAAGGGGAAGCAGAAGGAGGCGAGGGAAGACGGCAAGGAGACGGCGAAAGCGAAGCAGCAGCAGCAGGAGGAGGCGGCGGCGGCCAAGAGCGCCGGCCAGCAGTTCTTCAAGATCTTCTTCCCCAACCAGTCGGGGGAGCGATTGGTAAGCTTCTTCACTGCGTCCCCTGTTTCATTTAATCCATTTATCAATGGCGACTGGCGAGGACTGTGCTATTGCTTTTCGGTTCCTTCTTTTTCCAAAAGAGAATTACTACTTTTGGTCGTGTTGCTCCACGAGATGCTGTGATGATGATCTGACTTGATCTATCTCCGTTAGAAATCTGAATCCTTTTGATTGCTATGCCAAAAAAAAGGGACGTTTTGCCCTTGGGTTACCTTCTTCTAATGTTCTAGCCGTTAGTAGATTGCTTGTTATCTACTCATTTACTTCCTTGTGCGGGTTTTGGTGTCCGATTCGGATGTGGTTATCCGATTCAGCAAATTTATCGGACACGCCGAATACCACTCGGAATACGACACTGGTGCGGAATGTCTGACTCAGCAAAAATGCCATGACGCGGCCGATTCGGCAAGTTTTTCGGACACGCCGAACACCACTCGGAATCCGACACCGGTGCGGAATGTCTGGCTCAGCAAAAAGGTTAGGACGTGGGTGTCCGGATAATTCTGATAAGAAATATTCAGCAATGTTTCATCTCCTGATTATGACTGCACATTCCAGCACCATCAGATTAGTACACCACATACCATATATACGCCGTTCGTTTGCGGATTTTACTTTTTTTTTTGTTATAGTGTTGGTCTTACTTTGATATGAGATTGTGTCACACATGCAGCTCGCCTCAGTGTCAATAAGTTCGTGTGCATTCTAGAGAAAAACACTAACAGCTCCTTAATTGTTGATATGTGTAGAAAATCCCTGCATCGTTCCACCGACACCTCAAGGAGCAGCCTACCGGACTGGTTTCCCTGAAAGGTCCGAGCGGCAACACATGGCAGGCAGTACTTACTTCGGACTCCGAAGGGTTGTGCTTTGGGCAGGGGTGGAAGGAATTTGTTACGGATCACTCTGTCAAGCAAGGCCATTTCTTGGTATTCACATATGATGGACTCTCAAAATTCTCCGTGACAGTGTTCGGTTCATTAGGCGTCGTGGACCCACCAGCTTTGGTTGCGAAGCCTACTAATGATGTAGTGATTAAGATTGAAGATGATGAAGAGGTCCAGGGGGACATGGATGCAGGTGGCACCTCTGATACATCAATTCTCCCCCCAGAGGAGGGTAATGGAATAACAAGAAAGAGGACTAGAGGAGTGAATGATCTTTTAGAAGGTGGCAATGCATCAAAGAGGCATTCAAGTGTTGCAAAAAATGCTGAGAAGAAGAGACCTGAAGCAATCCCTCGCACTTCTAAGGATGCATCAACAGTTAACAACACTGAGAAAGGTAAAAGAACCTTAATGTTCAACAAAATGTATAATTGACCTGAATATTTTTCTTTTAAGATGTGATCTGAATAATTGTTCTAGGTTATTGTGTTCATTGCAGAAGTGCATAGCTATTTGCAGCTAATATTGCAATCTTTTTAGTATGTTTTGATTGACAACATGAAGTTGACTGCAGGATAACTGCATAAATGACTAATTCATTAAGCACATGCCTGCAACTGTACTGCTGATTAGTTGTCCTGTATGATCTGAACTTAAGAGGCCATGTGCTTTGACGTTGCAGACATGTAGTTGCCAGAACATCCCCATGCCTAAGCTATTTATTGATTTATTGGTGGTGACAATTGTCTAAGATTACCACCAACTCTTCTCTCTTTTTTAGTATTAAAAATAAGTGCTCTAATTTGTCAAAACAGGATTGCAATCCCAGTTCAGCACAGTACCAAAACAATCCAGTGGCATGTCTGATTACATGCCCAGATTGTCTAGCACACTCATGAGCAACCATTATTTTTCTAGCTAGGATTCATTCAGAATTATTGTCATCCATGCTTTCCACTCAAGTTAACTTCTGCGTATCACAGGTACCCCATTCAGTTTGTTAGACGAATCTATGGCTTTCAATAAGACTCAGATCAGAGAGAAGAATATGCCTAAGCTTGGTAAATGTAAGTTCGCCCCCACCCCCCCCCCCCCCCCCCCCCACAACCCCCCCACCCCCCGAACAATTTTGTCACAGTGAAATTGACATAATCTATTGTTAATAAGAGATTCAGTTCTTTCGGACTGCAAGACTTCTGTGAATAATTTGATGCTATTGCATCTTTCAGTCATTGTGAGGAGGGCCAGGCAACCAGTGGTTATATCTCAAAGGCGTCCAGTAACTCAAGAAGAGAAGGACCTTGCTCTTAGAAGGGCTAAGGAATTTAAATCAAAGAATCCTTTTGCCGTGCAAACAATGATGGAATCTTATGTCTATGTGGGATTTTTCATGGTAATGTCACTTACTTCCCATATGGTATTTCATTTGTATCGAGTTCAAAAGGCTTCCTTGTAGTTGCCAGCATGATCAGGGTTCCTTGTTGTGCTTATTTTGAATTTTTCTCAGATGGCATATAAATTCCTTGAAGATAATACTGAAGTATGTTCTAAGAAAGTTAAGCATCAATACTATGATAGATAAAAATCTACAGATCGTAGTTTACAAGTGTTGTATGCTTTGTGGCATTCACGGTTGGCTCCACTGTTGGAAATATAGAATAGTTTAGTATATAAAAAAATACTGGCAGCTGGACATAGCTGAAAGACATTCACAGTTACTACATGTTGAGATAATCAGCTTGATCCACGTATGGACCTGCATTCCTATTTCTTTCACTATATGCATTACTCCTGGCATTCCATTTATAGGGAGTTTTTATGGTGTAGTTATCACATCTCTTGGAAATCCATTATTTATTTATCACCCATTCGTGCTTCCCTGCTGTACTCTCTGCAACAAACTGTTCTTGTAACAGTAAATGGTTTTCCAGCATTTTTCTAGTAACATTGCAGATTAGCCTAGATTGGATCATTTAATTACCTTTGGGTTCCCTAGCTTTCTGATCCCTAATTAGACTATGTAAGTTAATTTGGTACTGTGTGATTGTAATGTTCAAGCACCAGGAGTATAGAGAACATAATGAAAAAGGGGGCTAATGCTTTGTTTCAGGTTGTTTCATTGTCTCGTTTACATTCTCATTACTTCTCTGACTTAGTCCCTTGTATTGCAGAACATCACATGCGAATTTGTCAGAGAGTCACTTCCCCGGACAAGCAAGAAGATGACACTCTGGGATCCCCTAGGGAAGCCTTGGGAAGTTAACTATGTTTACTATAGCGACCGCTCGGTCGCCTCTTTCAGTGGTGGCTGGGGTAAATTTGCTCTAGGAAACAATCTGGAGAAGTTTGATGTTTGCGTCTTCGAGCTTTTCAAGGAGGACAACATAAAAGTGCACATCTACAGGGTTGTCCCCGAGATAACCCCGCTCCTCCGTGCCAGCAGTAAAGACTAGGGTTCATTCGCGCGTTGGAGAGTGCGATCACGTCGACTTGTGGCTAGAGAATTAGAAGACTGGTCACTCATTCACATGCTGGAAAATGCTTCTGTGCTCCTTCAAGAGGGAGAGCACTAATAATTCCCAAAAACAAATAAGTGACAATAAACATAAGATATGTGCTCATGTTTTGTCTGGAACCCTGTTGTACCTGTTAAATATGCCGTTGTGAACCTATTATAGTAATTTGATGTGCCTCCGTTAATTATTTTCTTGCAGAGTTGCGGTTTATTATGGAAACGTATTTTCAAGGAGTAGGTAAAACAGGAGAGCGGTTGCAATTTATCTGATCATCAGCCTTGCATTGGCTGGTGGAGTGGTAGTTGCAACCATGCGGCTCTAGGGTGCAACTGAAGTCTTGACCAAAACTGGCTGCTGGTTATGAAGTATTCTGCGGCCACTTAGTTTCTCTCTGAGATTGTTGGTATGACTTGTGAGATAGGCAGTAGCCCAGGACTTTCTAGCAAATCTTACAGATCGAGCACAAGGTCAGATCTTTTGGCACCTGCCTAGCAGCTGCAGATTGTTGTGAGGCCAGACCTGTCAGGGCACAAAAGTTCCACAACCAATTTCCTGCTGTTCGAGACCAACCTGCATATTGGTTGCTGCATCCATTTCATGGCTGTTCCCTTGGCCATCCAGCTCCTTGTTGCTTTACTCTGTTTTCTGTTAGTTGCTGGCTTGCTGCTGATGGCTACAAGACCACGTGTTGAGGTCTCAAGTCAGGCTCAGCAGCTCAGCCGACGACGCCCACCCCCCCCCCCCCCCCCCCCGACGCCCTCCTCTAATTCCTTTCTACTCAATCCAGCACTTCAGCAATGGAGAAAGATCACTCCTCATCAGCAGACCAATTTCGCAGTACTGGTGATCAGTGTGCCAAGAGCAACAGCTAAACAGGAGATAACTGAAGTTAGGTGAGGCCTAATCATTGCTCAATGATTCAGTCTGCAGAATAAGAACAGAATGAGAGACAGGTGAAAGGAAGCTGCCTTTTAGGTGTTACAGAGAGGTACTACCATGTCAGCTAGACTGCTAGAGTAGAATTAGTGCAGACAAATGGTACCTCCCAAAGTAAAAAAAAAAACTCTTGAAGCCGGAGAATTGAGTGCACAAGTACTACAACTGTACATTCTTTATGGTGTGATTAGGAGAGCCAGATTAAGACATGTGATGGATAAGGTAAGGCACTTAGAACTAATGTTGAAAGGTGATACTCTGATTGCAGCTTCTTGTTGGTTGCAACGTTTAGGGCAGTGTTTATGAGGCTGGGGACTTGGGGGCATCCGATTTTTTGCCTCACATACAGATGCTGGTACAGCCACCAGAAACTTTGGCTCATCTGCAGTTAATGGCCCCTTCATTTCGGTAGGTTCTTGATGGCAAAGGAAGCTACATCTACGAGGTTGTTGGCAAGTACATGGTAGGAGTATAACTCAGAACAGTATCTAGTATGCCAACTAATTCCGATCTTAAACATATCAAATGCCAATAGATTAAGTTGACAAACATTTCATCTTTTATTCATCCAGTCAAATGCGCATTGCAGGGTTTTTAGTGAACTTGCTCTGGTTGATGACCAGAAGATGCAACTTGAATCTCAAAAAAAAAATCTGTCAGGGGGGCAATTCTGATAACCAAATGCAGAATTTGACGGTAATAACAAATAATGTACACCAAAATTCAAAGTCAATAACAGGTAGTTAGGTTTATAATACTGATGATAAGAAACACACTCTTTAGCAAAAAAAGAACACAGGGCTATTTGCCTTGTGAGAGCAAAAACAAGTACAATTGTATAGATCACAATGTCTCACGCACTACCGATTAATCAAAACATACTCTGGTATACTGTATATAATTCATCCGCCATTGATTTCTTGGAGGTAGCAGCCTAAGCCCGATCTGATGAGGATCAAATCGGTGCAGTTCTCGGCTTCCTGGTTTTCTTGACCAGGAACAGCTTCTTGAGCAGCCTGAGCATCAGCACCAGGCTCCACCGCCGGCGCCGGACCACCCTGCCGTCTTGTGAATGTTGGAGATGCTTCGCGCGCTTCTCCAGATCGACGACGATCAGCTCGTCGTCGCGCCAGGCCTCCTCCTTCATCGCCAGCCCTCCCTTGTTGATCAGAGGGCTCAGCGGGCACAGCGGCGGCGCGCTGGCGAGCTCCTCGTTGAAGTCCTCCCACAGCATGTCCATCTTCTCATCCTCTTCATCCTCCTCCCCACCGGCGGCGGCGAGGAACCACGGTGGAGGGGAGCCGCCGAGGCCGAGCTGGTGAGGGAACGCTGATGGAAGAAGCTGCCTGCAGTGCCCTCCTGCATGGAGAGTGGGGAAAGTGAAGTCATCCATGTTTCTTGAAAACCTGCAAATCTTTAAGGTGTATATATGTGTGGTGTTGATGTATGTGTACTACTACTCCTTAGCTCGTTTGTATCTATATATATCTCTTTATATGTGGAACACTTTGTGTGTACTACTAGCTAGCTAGCAGCTATGGTATGAGAGTGGTCATGGATGCCTCACTGTCATGGATGGTGCAACATCCTCATCTACCAACCTGAAATTGGATTGTCTGTTGAAGACATGGCTTCCTTGAGTTTCAACTTTGAAGACATGGATGACAAGGCAATAATTGTCCAGTGATTAGTGCACACTGTTGAGCAAAAATGACAGGCACTGAAGGCCTTGATGCTTCAAATGATCACATGTTATGCAGAGGATCTATGAACTCAAAAGTTCAGGGGGGAAAGGCGCTCTGTGTGTTGTGGAATGCACCTTAAAGAATGTTCATGGGTCTGGCCTGCCCAACAGAAGCTGTGAATAAAGGATGTTGCTGGTTGGACCAAACAGCCAGTACATTTTGAGGAAAAGGGATTGGTGCTGCATGGCTGGGGTGATTGGAAAGCAAAGGGAGGCTGCCTGGAATCCATGAACATGTAGATCAGGATTACTTGAGTGGTTTTGGAGGGGGGAGAAACAGCCCAGATGGTATGCATTCTGATGCCTTTCTGCAGAAGATGTGACGTTGCTTGGAAAGATGGAATCTGATCTGCCTGCTCCCTGTCTATGTGTGTCCTTTGCTCTTCTGGCCATCTGGGGAAAGAGTAAAGAAGACTGAATGAGGTGTTCAGCAGTGCTTTCCACAGAGAGGAAAAGATGTCTGAGTGAAATGGCCTTGGGTAACAGATTGTTTTGCCTGACTCTGCATTGTTTTACCTTGGTGTTGTCATCTTGGTGAGATAAGATTCTGAAGATGTACTGTTGCCAGCATAGGTACGTTGAGATCTTTTGGAAGTCATGCAAAACATATCCATATATAGAGTATCTAAAGTTCCGAAATAATCAAATGAAGTAGCAAGGTTGCTACTGAAAATCTCTGTGTTCACAGTTTAATTTCAGGATAGAGCAAGGACCCAATGGTAATGCAAACCTTGAAAAACATGGGCTTGATGGCACAGTCCACTCAGTTAATTGTGCCAAGAACAGAGGACTTGCCAAGTGGGCATGTCATGGCAAAACCGTCCAAGAAATTCTTGTTGGGAACTTAGAGGGAACTAGAACCAGAATAGATGAATTTTGGATTGGTCAGAGACGCCAATCATTGGAGATCTTTTCTTGAGCACTTACAAAAGATGTCACAAAGTAGCTATAGCCTATAGGTGTGCACTCATGGACCAGTAGCAAAGTTAGGCCTTTTGCTTTGGTACCTGGACCGGTCATGGTGTGGATTAGCATGTTTAAAATTCCTGGGCTACTGTGCCATCAAATGTCATCTCATGATGTAAACCAAAATAGAAGGATGCACTCAAGAGACCAAAAGCAATGCAACATTAGGACCTACCAATCCGATAACATGTGCCTTATCACCACTTTTATGGTATGTATAATATATATATTAGAAAAGGATACATTTGCATAAAGTCATGGGATGGATGTTCGTTGAATCCAATTTTTATAATCCCTTATTTAATTTAGTACATCTGCGTGCTTTGTTTGAGTAGGAAAATCACATTTTTTTTGGAAATAGAGAACATATATACTATTTTTTTTGAGATTACATATATACTATTATGATACACCTAAAATAGCCATGGCCCCCAACTATTCGGCAATTGATAGTTTTGAACTATTTGGATTACACTTTGTGCATAGCTAGATGCTTGAACTCACACCTCAACAAACTAAAGAGAAATCCACGAGGAAAAAGAATTACTAGAAACTCTCGCACTAGACATGTACAACAGAGAGTGTATTATCAAAGCTAGCCGCAATCCATACGTCATTTGACTACCTCTTTGGACGAAAAATTGGAAATGATATATAATACCTGGGTATTTCCTAAATTTTTTCCTCCCCTCTCTGACCCATGATTCCTTATCCTCGACGAGATCTGACGTCATCTTCCCCATCTTCGGGGAGCTTGGACCCATCTTCTCCATCTCGGTTGATTTCTGCGAGCGAGATTAGGATTAGGTTTTGGGTTTCGGGTGGTTTGCAGCAAGGATTCAACAACAGTATGCCTACTTGGATGTGGTGAGGTGGGTAGGGCGGCGAAGCAGCAAGGACGCCGCTAAATGCGGATGGCGGAGGACGGCCGATGCGTAGGGTTAGGGGTGGGGGTAGGGGGGCAATCTACCACAAGTCGAAGATGGTTTAGCTCGCAGAGACTGGTGGCAACAAGATCCCCTGGAGACGGATCCTGGAAGAGGGGGGGGGTTGACAACGTGGTTATTTGGCGTTGAAATGGGAGGAGTGCTGCAGAGATGAGGGAGAGAGTGGATGAAGAAGAAAATAGCGAAACTTAGATTTGATTCAAAAGTTTGTATGTAGAGGGTGAATAAAAATACCTAGGCAAACACAAGTTTTTCCTCCTATATGGGCTTGCTCTATGGCTAGTGGGCCTCATGAGTTAGTGAGAGAAAGAGTAAGCAAAGGAAGATAGAAGAACTAGAAAGAGAGAACTAGGAATTGAAACCTCCTTTCACGACGTGTTTTTATACGAGGCGGTGAATCCTCCTCACACTCGGATAATTCTCGTCGGTCGCTGAATCTATCCGGTCACCCCGTCTACTTCGTCATGTTGTGACCAATCACCACCCATGGCCACAAGGCGTGATAGTTTGCACACATAGCTCCAGTGGATCATTTAATTCATTTTTTAAAAACTATACAATTTTAGTTTATTTATTAGAAAACCCATTCTGTAGCAGTGTTGCGATAGTTTATAGTTCTATGCCTCTGGCTCGAAGCAGCGAAACCGTGGGCCACTCACTCAGCACATGGGGCCTCTTGGCAAAGGCTCCCAAGTGTGTGGCAGGCCCAGAAGCCAGCACTGGTCCGGTGGTCGGATCTCTTCAAATCCGGTGAGAGAGGCAGCACAGCTTGACGGTTGTGCACTCCAAGTGGACCGGACTGTAATTACAAGCACCCTAGAGGTTCAGTATGATGACAATAAGAGATCACTTCACTGGATGTACACACATCATTTAGTGACAAAGTTTAGTGAAGTGATGTATTTGGGGTTGGATGTGTGGCATACATGGTACTAGACAAGAAGCAAAAATGAAGCGGATGGGGAGGCACTGTTTGGCAATAACTCAACGGAGGCCCAGTTCACCAACCAGCTCATATCCATGTATTCAAGATCTACAGATACAGTTCGGCATAGATAAAGCTCTAACGCCCCAAATTATGTGAATGTGCTATTATACCTTAGGTTTTCTTCTCATTTTAACCAAGAAAAGGTAGCACGCAAATCATTATCTTAATGAAAAATATTCTCGGACATGGTCGTGAAAAAGATACTACCTCCATATCCATCCCTAAATGTTTGATGTAACCAACGGCAAACATTTAGCGATGAAGGTAGTAGCACACAAACCTTACTTCCTCCATTTTTGAGATTTTCCTTATGTATATAAACCGTGCTAGCCTATAAATTTTCCTTAGGGCCATTTTTACTCCCACTTCCATGACCTGCGAAAAGTTCAATGTAAGCTGGTATTCCCAGCACGTGTCTGTAGAACACTATCATCTGCTTTCTATAAAAGCAGGAAGTATTTCTGGTTAAAAAAATATGACCTGCGAAAAGTTCTAGTATCTACACCCGTATTCAAATGAGGGGATTTGGTTGTTACGCCAAAAAAATTCATTTTAATTTCCTTTTGAATCCCGACCCCGTATGCACTGATGGACGATTTGCTGGTTTGCCGCTATGTGGGGAAGCTGGCACCTGCTTAGAGTTCACATGCGCAGTCCCCCACTGTTATCTTTTTCTCTCCGCGAAGAAACGGAAAAAGGGAGTGCATATCTGCCTGCTTCCCTGGCCTAACTTTTTGCTGTAAAGGAAAAAAAAAAGCAAAGGCACGTGAACTCTGAACAGTTTCCCTCCTCTCCATTTGTTTCCATTCAGCCCTTCTCTCTTTTGAATTGCGATTAAGATGTTGAGATCTAAGGGATTATTTCTATATTATTTTTGAAAATACGGTACAGACACATGCATTCTATAAACACATACTTACATCTATAAACATGCACTCACATACATCATATCCCTATAAGCACCTCTGAGCAGTTGATCTTGCCAGTTTTTAAGATTAACGAAGTCATCATAATCATCTTTCATCGACCGGCATGTCACCTATTATTGAAAGAGAATAGTGTCATTAATTACTGAAATTCTGAGAATAAATCTAGAAAAATCAACCTCCAGAAAAAGAACTCCAACCTAGGTGAGAAGATTTCATCATAATTATTCAGACACATTGTATTAGATCATGATCGTACAAAATAATTCGCTACAAATAAAACCACCTACACAAAAGGGAGGCACATTTACGTGTGTATAAAGGTGGACATCGAAATTAATGAGAACCCTGATATGGCGAGATTAGTGGAGATATGTTCATGAGGCGCAATCCACAAAGCCACATGGCTGCCAGTCTTTATCTTGCAAAGCACATAAGGTTGCCATCCATTATTGAAGCAACACGAGGAGGACCATTTTAGCCCCATGTATGTTGCAAGTTCAGACCGACCTCTAAAGGCACAGCAAGCCAGCTAGGCAAGTAAAATGGTCTCGTTCTAATCTCACCACAATAAACAAATAAGAAAGGAAACTTGCATGAAAAAAAAAGAAGAAGAAAAATAACTTTGCTGGCAACTGCAGTACATATGCTACCTCCTGCGGTCCTGCCTACCTACTAGGAATAGGATCGGTAGTCAGTTAATCCTGCTACAGCTAATCTAGGCATCCTGTTAGGAAGGCAAGTAATAATTTTACTACTCCTTCAGGTTTTTCTACAAGCCGTATTTCATTTTGTTATGACAAGATCAACAATTACTCTATTAATATTTCATTTATGTGATATGAAATTACAATAAGAAGAATGTATTTTTGAATATAATCTAATGACATCAACTTTGTTATATTAATTAATAAGAGTTTTTTTGGTCAAAGCGTTGTCCTACTTAAACAAAATGCACATTGTAAAAAAAATCTTGGGAGTATTTATTATTTTAGACACTGACATGGTGTTTATACATTCATGTTTTTTATTTTTTTTTTAATATCTGTATTAGTAGATTTGGTAAAAGTATGGTAATATGAAGATAGTTTTCATGGCAAGTACTACCTCCGTTCTTAAATATATGGCACGATTGACTTTTTCTATATATCCATTTTATATGACAAGTTTTACATAATTTTTTGTGCATACAAGTGATCAAAACCTCTAACAACTTTGTCTAGAAATTTCTCAAAGGCACCTCTCCTTTTAGGCACAGTTTTGTTTTACCCTTGAGATTATGAATTATTGCAGGTTGTGTATTGGATTGACAAACACACACGTCCCAAATTATAACCATCCATATGACGTATTGTCACAATTCAACAATCAACCCCTCCATCCTGCAACAACTGACACCTGGTGAGACAAACGGGGCCTTGGGATCGAATAAAGTTACTAATCCACATGGTATTTAATTTGAGCCAAGCTGATTCTCCTATGCTCTCTTCCTAGACAAGAAACCATTATATAGTCAAGCACAATGGGATTATGGATCCTTGGCACGGGGTCATTTGGATTTACCGAGAAGGTGAGAACTCTTAGGCAATATTTTCCAACTTTTTTAAAAAAATAGCCAAGTCCATGAACAGGGTTGTCAAAAAGGGCCAAAGAATTATTTGCAGGTGATGAGGTGAGTTAGTTTGAAGTCAACGCTAAGGCCTCACTTTGAACTTTGAGTAATCTTCGTGATTGACTTATTCTCGTACAGCGGCGGAGATGTGCATCTTCATCCTGAATTTTGAAAAAGTTTCTGCAAAGGTCCAACTTCAAACGGGTCCAATCTGCCATGGACCATGTCTAGGTCTACTGGACTTGAGTACCACAGGCTGTGCATGGAGGACACAGCTAGCTGTCATGGAAGGCACGCCTACGCATGCTCAATTGGACCTGTAGCCAAAAAAATTTGTCACCTCTTTCGTAGAGTTCCAAAAAAAACACTAGAATATGTACACATTCTTTAAGAGTGGTCCAGGAAATAAATCAAATACTTACTTTCTGGTAAGCAGATACTGTTGCTAGTACAATGATTGCGTAATGATTGTTAGAAGAATCACCCTCTCCTTCCATCTCTGAAGATTCGTGCATCTCCGTCTAGATTTAGCTAACTAAAAAAATAATGAAAAAAATAGAAGGGTCTTTTTGCATATACCCCCTCCGGCTATCCTACACGCATTTGAACATCGTCGGGTGCGCGGTATGTTTTAAGAAAATTACACGCACTCTTACCATGGCATCAAACGATGCATGCGTGTAAATTTATTTGTAGTGGTAAGTATACACGCTCCATGGTCAAATACATTTTAACGTGTTAATTGTCTGTACACTGAGAGGCAGAATTACTGTTGCTGATCAGTAAAGTTCTGAACCGTGTCACGGTGGAAAGGGGACAAAATAAGCTGTTGCTGACCGAGCAGCAGCAGCAGCAGCATTTGTTGGTTGCAGAGCGCTGGACGTTGCAGCCTTGCAGGTGTCCTTGCTGTCTGTCTGGAGTACTCTGCACGCAGAGCCAGAACCACCTACCCTCGTTTTCGGGCCCTTGTGTAGCTCGGAGGAGAGCAGTACCACACGATGACGAGCAGTCAACCACATCACAGAACCTACAGGTTTTGTGAACCTTTCTTGGCACGCAGCTATTTACTTTGCTCATGAATAAGACAGATCGATATGCATAGGCTTTCAGAGGAAAAAACACAATGTTCTGTCAAACCTTTTCAGAAAAATACAAGCATATGGATAGTACATTTCTTAATTGTGTGTATATGGGCATTATGCTGAAATCTGAGATCTTTGTTCGGTTAATCCTCTTTCTTAAGGGTATCAGATCGGAAAAGATTGAGATAGATTTCGACTGCGGGGATTTAATTCCTTCCAATCCCACTAAACCACACAAGCCTTAAAAGTCATCAAAATCATCGTCTAACATGAACCTAGGAGAAAACGTGAACTCCTTAATTTGAAAAGACCTAAAAAAAGCATGTCAATGGGTCCTAATCCATAGCTGGTGGAGCCTACAACAAAACAATTGATGGGCTATCTATGCATGCATTTTTTTTCTCCTTTTCTATAGCTTTGTTCAAACAAACAGCGGCAGTACCAAAGTTTTTTTCCCACTCTTTTAATCTTGGCATTTTTTGACCAGAGGAAGAGCCAAAGCACAAGCTTGGCTGAAAACCAATTAGAGGCGTTTCTTCAAAAAAAAAACAATTAGAGGTTCATGGACTGCATCAACATGACTGCAACTACTTCTTCTATATTTCATCTGCATTAACATAGTTCTTATCTTAGTACTATACTAAATCACAAATTCACAATGCTTCCAACTGAAAATGCTAAAAAAAAAGAAGTTGGATAAGGCCATGTCTGAAGAAGCCAAGGAAGCAAGCGCCTTGAAGGAGCCGGAGGTTGAAGGAGGACGCCAGCGTGGCAGATTCCATCCCCTCCCCTCCAGAGGGGCATATTCCACGTGCTCCCAGGACCCACCCGTCCCCACACGGCCAGGCGCCTGCGTGGACGCGGTTCACGCCGCGCGATGGACACGAGCCGTCGGATGCGGTGGCGGACGGCGGATCGTGTCGCCCGCGTGGACGACGGTCGCGTGGTCCGAGGGGGTCTTGGTCTCTAGCTAGTGGGGTCCGCCGGACCGAGACCCATTAATTTCGATTCACCTGGAGTTTTGGAGGGTCTTCACAGGTGAGTCCCTGTATGTTTGGGGTATTACGATTTTGGGCTCGGTACGGATAATTTTTCTTAAATTCTTGAGCGAGAATATTGGCAAATACGCCATTGGATACGTGTATGGCAACGGGCAACTGGGCAAGGATTTTGTGTAGATTCAGCCAAGGGTGTAGGGGAGGGGGCTGTGGACTTGATTCATTGAAAAATCATTGCCAATCCTTTCTCTTGCCAAGATCGTATTCGGTAAACTTTTGGTTTGAGACTATATTTAGGTACAAACTTCTTTCTTCTTGATACTTATTATTATATTGATCTTTCTGCTAATATTCTTTTTTTTCAAATTATCAGCCTGTAACAAATCACTGGCATTCCTAAATTTGGCAAGGTGTGAACATGTTGCCAAAATTAATTGTGCCACAGGCATAGGTTAGGCACATGATAATCTGTTCCCGTTAATTCATGATGCCTAAGTCTTGATGATTACACTTCAAGCATCTAAGCTAGATCCATGTTCAAAATAAGTATCTTATGCATTTTTCCCTTCGATTGCGCATAATAATAGCATATATTTCTTTTCCTACTGAAAAACACATGTGCGCATGCACATACACGTGCTATATGTTTCTTGGGATATTACATTTATCTTTTTATTCTTCATGTAAGCGGAATATTATATCCCTTTACATTTTCTTGTGTCAACATAAATATTATGTATCCGAGTAAATACAAGCACTATTTGTTCACATTTTACATTGTGCTATCTGAGATACCAACAATGGAAAAGCTTGTAGTATTTATTTTTCGAGTAGATAAACGCATACACTTAAGGAATCCAAAAATTGTAAAACCACAAATATTTCCATACAAATCCTACGGAGATATCATCGGAAATTCCAAATAGAATAAAAAAGGCAAGTCCATCTAGCATTTTACGGTGGATTTATATACATACATGTGTAAATATCTTATTCTCCAAGGGCTACGCGGCAAATAAAAGTCCCGGCCCCTTAAAATTCCCACTTCGTCTTGCCCCTTTCCCTCCCGCTTCCGACCGCTCGCCCTCTCCTCGCTCCACTCCCCATGACGGCGACGGCGACGGCGACGGCGGCGGCGGCGGGGGCGTAGGGGACGGAATCAGCGCGGCCGCACCAGTGCAGCAACCGGGGGTTTGTGTGGAGCAAGATGGCGGCGCCGGCGTCAGCGGCGGCGGCCGGGCGCGGCGGGGGCATGTCGTCGGACAACGCCAAGGGCCTGGTCCTCGCGGTGTCGTCGAGCGCCTTCATCGGGGCCAGCTTCATCGTCAAGAAGATGGGGCTCAGGAGGGCGGCCGACTCCGGCGTCCGCGCGGGTGAGTGAGGGGCCCCCCTGTTCGCCGCGTCCGTCGGTGGATGCCCGCTCTGGTGTCTGGATCTCCCCGCGCGTCGGTGGGTGGGTTGGGTTGGGTTGGTTGGCTCGCACGACGGCGAGGCCCGTCGAGTTGTGCCGTGCCAGACATGTGGTTGCTTCGCTGTATACTGGAATCGGACTGGAGCGTTGAAATTGATTTCTTGTTTTTTTTTGGTTTTCCCTTTTTCCACGCGGTTTCGGGTGGGTGTTCTTTGTTTGGTTGGTGAGGCCGAGGGATCTGTGCGCGGTAGAAAAAATGTGGCGCGCTGTTCTTGTCGGTGGTAAACTGGGAGTCATACTGAGTCCAAGAAATTTCTCCCGTGGCGGAAATTTGGGGGCTCTGATCGGAGTTTGTTTTTCCTGAAGCTTTTCTTTTTCTTGATTTAGTTTGTCAGAGGAGCCTAGTTGACTCCGAAAAGGTCAATTTCTTTGGCTGTGGTAGATTTGGTTGCGGAAACCAATGGAGTCAGCCACTGAATTTAGTCCAAGACGCTTCATGTTTCTTCGCATTGCAACTGGATGGATTGATCGATTCTGTTTTGCGTGGTGGTATAAAAGTTGCAATGATTTGACGGCGCGGTCAAGTCTTACCTTGGAGACTTGGGGTCTGCGCTGCTGCAAAAAAGTTTGCCTGCAAAAGTAGTCCAATCAAGTCAAGGCCTATTTCCTTCGTCTCTTAAGTTGCAACTTGCCAAGGGGGTCAATGAATCAAGTAAAAAAAGAGAGTTTATTTTTCATTTGGTTAAACATTTGTTTATTAGAAAAAGAGCTAGGTGAGTCTGAGTTTTCAGTGTGCTGAGACAATTTTGGTTAACAGTCTGTGCATTGCATACCGAGTCCGATAAATTTACTGATATCTTTCTTCTGTATCTATAAATAATGTCGTTATGGTTTCCATAATTTTTTAGTGCATACTGTAATTAGATGTTTTTATATACATAAACCAGGATATGGAGGATTTTCTTACTTAGTGGAGCCTCTTTGGTGGATAGGCATGATTTCTAGTAAGCCCTCTTTCTTTTCCTATTAAGAGTTATTATTGACCTTATTTATTACCAAACTCCGCAATTTCCTGTCACTTGTATGTATACATTCTTTTTCCATGTTGAGGTTATTGGTTCTTCCTCTAATCGAATGCATAGCATGTTCCATTTGAACATTTCCCCCATTATTATTATTAATCTTGTTGGCTCTCACCCTGTGAGCTAACATTGTCCATGTTATTTTCCGCACAGAAGCATAGTTACTGAAAAGATCTTGCTGAGGATTTGGGGTAGTTACTGCAAATATTAGGGAGAGTAAGGGTTCATTCAGAAAGCAGCTTTTCGTAGTTTCATAGGTGCACTGGGCCATGAAAAATGCCATCACAATTGGGATCCTATCATCTGAATGAAATACTTCATTATTAGCACTGTTTGATGCCATTTGATCTTCTCAAGGAATCTCTGTAAAATCTCTGTTGAACTTTATTCAAATGAATTGGATGGAATCAGATTGTGTAGTTTCTTAAGTTCGCTAAGTGCTTTCTGTGTAAGCAAAAGTTGCTGCTTCAGCCTTATCTAGGAGAACATGCTGCTGAAACTTTTAGAATGAAAGAAACTTGAAAAATGTTTACTTACATGTCTTTTGTGCACAGTGATTGTAGGTGAAATTGCTAATTTTGCTGCTTATGCATTCGCTCCTGCTATTCTTGTCACTCCTCTTGGTGCACTCAGTATAATCATCAGGTATGTTTAGAAGATTACATGTCAAACTTACTAGCATTGTAGTTTACCTAGCTAGATATTAATGGGGATGACAATCGTTTGTAAATTTCTGCAGTGCTGCACTTGCACATGCCATTCTACAGGAGAAACTGCACATATTTGGTATACTGGGTTGTGTTCTTTGTGTTGTTGGGTCCATCACAATTGTACTCCATGCTCCACAGGAGCGTGACATTAATTCTGTAAAGGAAGTTTGGGATCTTGCAACTGAACCAGGTATTTAATATACTGAGACCAGACTGATCACATTATCGTCGTTAGTCCTTGTTACAATTCTCATGGGTAGATTTATTCATTATTGGTTATTGTATTTGCAGCTTTCCTTTGCTATGCAGCTATAGTAGTTGCAGCAGCCTTAGTGCTTATATATTTTGTTGTCCCTCATCATGGTCAAACAAACATAATGGTGTACATTGGAGTTTGTTCTCTTCTGGGATCACTCACGGTATGTTTCTCCCCACATAAATAGATCAAGCATAATCTTTTTCATGTTTCTCTGCAGGGATTTCATACTAAATTCCATTTTTATCTGATAGTGAGAAGTTTTGCAGGTTATGAGTGTAAGAGCTCTTGGAATTGCTTTGAAGCTAACATTCTCAGGAACAAACCAACTATTCTATCCTCAGACTTGGGCTTTTGCAATAATTGTGGCCACGTGTGTGAGCACTCAGATTAACTATCTAAATAAGGTAATGTTCTGTTTTTCCACTCTTACTGTTGTCATAGGTTGTCGGCCACCAGCTTCACTGAAGAGATTATTATTAGTCTAACCCAAAGCAAATTTAGCTTGTAAGATTCCACGCTGCGTAACTTGAGTTCTAATTTTGTGAGTGTACAATAGATACTAGACAAGTAGACATATTAACATTTGAAGTGATTCCTTATATAGGATCAAGTTTTGACACATAGATGACCCTAAACTAACGTGACCAATAATTGAAAACGGAGGGATTACATAACTGATTGCAATGTCTGTTTTCATGAGCATACATATTATGTGAAGTTGATAGCATTACTTATGCAAACAAAAGGAAGCGCATGCAGCTTATTTTATACTCTGTGATATGTGTTTGAACTGTCACTTGCAGTCCTTATTATATCAAAATGGTCTTGTATTATTTTAAAATATGGTTAATAAATTTCATGCAAGCTAAGTTAATGTGTTTTCCTCTTTAAATTGCAGGCGCTGGACACCTTTAATACAGCAGTAGTCTCACCAATATATTACGTGATGTTTACATCACTAACAATTATAGCCAGTGTGATAATGTTCAAGGTAACTAATTTTCATAAGAAACAATGCACATTTTTTGTTGCAAAATGCTATAAATTTAGGCTTGCTGTTTAATCTACCTATATTTTGTTCTTAAGTGTTCTTGTGGAGTGGTTTACTAGAAAATAGATCTCAAAATGATAGGCATTTGGGCCTTTAGCATAATTCTAATAGAAGTTCCCACGTTATTGGCTTGGCTTTGCCGAATGCAAACTCCAGGGCTTCATAATTTGGCCATAAAGCCATTTAATTCCATCTATATATACTTGCTGTTGAAGTCGTGCTAAGTTTATCTATATATTGACTCCAGTCATTGCTGCTGTAACTAAGTTTATCATCGGTTCGTTTCTTGATGTGCAGGATTGGGACCATCAAAATCCAACGCAAATTGTTACAGAGATGTGTGGTTTCCTGACTATCCTTTCTGGGACATTTCTTCTTCACAAGACCAAGGACATGGCTGACAGTATGTCATAATTCATGCAATTTTTACACATCCCTGAGAATGTTTGTTTTTGTGTGTTGAGATTTTCTTGCCGAACAGGTCCTGGACAATCTTTCTCCACAGAACGGCTAAAGCATGCTAGTCGGAATGGGTTTGCCATTGAAGTCATGCCACTAAAATGTCAAGATTCTGTGGATGATGAGGCCTTGACGCTGTCACTTCCTAAGGCTGACAATGGCTACCTAAAGGAAGAGCATCCTCTTAGATATAAATACTCGAGTATTGTCTGATAGATAATTCTTCGCCAACCTTTGGCAGGATATCTTGGGAATCTTTTTGCTCACAATGGTCAGCCAAGATTAATTGATGTAGAACTGGAGTTGAAAGTTTTACCTCAACCTGGCCTTGGATAGATTGAGATCACAGATTATAAGTTGTCAACTATTGCTTGCCTGTTTCTGGAGGATGTTTTTTTTGCTAAGGAGCAAGCCAGAAAGATGCCGAATTCAGGCCAAAGAAGTGTTAGTCATCCAGGAATACCAGTTCTGGAAAAGCATTTGAAGTGTATTTAGAGACAGTGATGTTGTTCACTATACTATTTCTTTTTCTCATTTTAGGAAGTCATGTATTAGCTGCAATGTGATCTTATCTGATTTCTAGGAAGATGCTATATAGAAACGTCAGGCTTCATTTTCTTTACCTGTAATTACGTCATAAATTGTTGCCTACTTGTCAATGTATATACTGAGTCTGTGTAAGTATCAATTCATACTTTATGATAAGCGACCCCTTCTGATAAACAGTTGATCACTCTAATTTTGATGTCTCACATTGCAAATATTTTTTCATTATGCCTCATTGTGCATTCCTTTTATTCGTGGTGTTTAAAAATGCAACTTTTCGGACCATTAGTGTGATTGATGCTACATAGTTTAAAAACTTTGATTAAAGGAGAATTTTGTGGATGACTAGTTTCCAGTGTACATTGATTGTTTTAAGTGTGTAGCGGTTGCCATGCTTCGTAAGTTTTCAGGATATCTGATTGCAGAAAGCCAGAAAACAATGGAAATGGTTGTTGAAGGGAGGAACAGAGTTGCACCTCAAAAATATTCTTTTACTACTACATTGTTTGCTCCAATTATTTGGTACATTGAAGGGAGGATGCATAGTTATTATGTATTCAAGGTAAATAAAGCATTCTTCTATGAATTGTTTTGCTTTTTTGTTGCTTCATGTTGCTACTACATTGTCTGATCCAATCCTTTTACAATTACTCCTTTCTATGCTCTACCAAATTCTTGTTTATGAAATTTGTCAAATTTTTTTGGGAGGGTCCAGTGCAACTTAGGGCAATCCCAACCCATAGTGTCAATGGGTAGTGTCCATGTTGCCATATCATCAAGACACCACCTTTAGAAACTACACTCTGCAACTCATGATGTCTTGGTGTGGATTCCTATTGAACTACCTCTCTCTTCTCCACCTATCATATTTGTTCTCCATTTATTATAAAGACACCACCTCCCTCCCAATGCACAATTATAGTATCTAGTGCATAGGTTCTCGTGTTGACACTGGGTCTTGCATGAGACCCAATTTCTTCCTCTCTCCACTCTCTCTCTCGTTTATTATGGTGCCACATAAGCTAAAAATCCTGTGGCAATGTAATTAATGCTATGGAAACCATCCTACATGGAGGGTTGGGGATGCCCTTAATGACTATTCTGAGGAATATATTTAGGAAAAAAAATGTTCCAAGCTTCAACCCAGTACCCTGCAGGTGCTTCTAAAATAAGAGCAGAGTACAATCCATCCTGATCAAAGATAGGCTGTGCAGATTATGCATGCATGATTGAATGGCTCTTAGATGGAATAGAATATGCTTATTTACATTATTCATAATCAGAGTTAATGACTGAGATTGATCACAGGAACTTAGTTTCAGTTTCTTATGAGAAAGTTCCATTTTGTTAAGTTTTAGGAACATCAGCTTTTGTTGTCTACGGTTCATGTCATTGTCATCACATTTTTTATTTCAATCATTAAATGTTATGTGCTACATGTAACATTCCTTGTCCAGACGAAAACCAATCCCAAATAAGACAGCATCCACTCAAAGCGAATGATACCTTACTGTTGATCTAGTTATAATGCATCTGTTGATGACTTGCAGGGACCTGCAACCAAGTTTTGAATTGCAATTATGCTTATTCCAATAGACTAATAAATATTACCTCCTTGGATGTGAGAATTGCTTTTATAAATATGAATAGCTACATGCATCTCAAGGCTTGGTACTGAGTTGCAGTAATGGCTAGTGTGACAGTCACAGCGGTTGACACAAGTGATGGTCATCTGCAGTAGCTCTTTTGATCTTGCAACTATTACATTCTGACTCCAACTGCATAAAAGGAGATTGTGAAGGCAACAACGAAAGTAACTGCTGCAACCCATGTAGCTGACCTGAAGTCATCTTCAGTGTGTGCCATATGATCAGGAGTGTCACTGTCTTCTGTATGGTTTTTGAGGCCTGGATTTCCAGTCACATTAAGGATCAGTGATCTAGGCAAGTCAGGCAGGGGTCCGGATAGCTGGTTGTAAGAAAGGAATAAATGTGTCAAACTTTGCAGGCTTGCAAGTGAGGATGGTACCTGACCTGATAAGTTATTGTTTGAAATATCAAGAAACTCCAAGTTACTTAACATTCCAATGCTTGAAGGGATCTGCCCCTGAAGATAGTTGTGATCTAGTTCAATTGCATTCAATTTGGTTGGCATTGTGGGGATGGTTCCTGTCAGCTCATTGTTCCCGAGTGCAAGAGTTATCAGAAACTGTAGTGAGCTGATCGAAGATGGAATCGTTCCATTGAGCTTGTTGCCATGCAAATCTATGTTGCAGAGCTTCGGCAACTGAACAACTCTGGAAGGTATCTCTCCAGTGAATGAGTTCTGACCCAGATAAAATACTTCCAGTTTTTTCATATTGGAAAATGAATTTGGGATATATCCACTAAGATTATTCATTTGGAGCTTCATCACGACCAACCGCTGAAGGTTTCCCAGCTCAGCTGGTAGAGCACCCTGCAGCTTATTTGATGACAAGTCTAGGAGCGCCAAGTTCTTGCATTTGCCCAGTTGTGACGGTATAGAACCGGCAAGCTGATTGTTATTCAACGCCAGATAAACTAAGCTCATCGCATTGCCAATTGTTTCTGGTAGTCTTCCGTTGAGTAAGTTTCCTGCAAGTCTCAGGTGCTGAAGGCTCTGAGAGAAGTTCCCAGGAATGAGGCCTTCAAGCCTATTGGCAGTGAGATCAACAGCCTCCAAATTGTCAGACGAGAGAAGATCAGGCGGCATCTCCCCACTGAGGTGGTTGTAACTCAGATCTAACATCCTAATATTCTTGGTGATTCCTTTTGGAATTGAGCCTTGAAATCTGTTCTGATTTCCTGCAAATCTGCACAGCATGGTGAGGTTCAGCAAGCTCTGTGGTATTGCCCCTCCAAGATTGTTACCTGAAAGGAGCAAAGAGCTGAGTCTGGGAAAGCTCAAGAACTCATCTGGGATCTTGCCTGTTAGATTGTTTCGGCTGAGGTCCAAGAGAGTAAGATTTGCATACCCAAACAAACCCATTGGAATGTGACCACTGAATCTATTGCCGGATAAGGCAAGTTCCTCCAGAAAGGGAACCATGGTTGTAGGAACGGGGCCTTCAAAGTGATTTGATGTCAGGTTCAAGGTCCTCAATTTCGGCAAATAAGTCAGCTGGGTACTTATGTTGCCACTTAAATAGTTGAAGGACAAATCGAGAACCTCAAGATTGGGAAAGCCAGATAAATTGCCGGGTTGACCAGAAAGCCTGTTGCTGCTGAAATTCAACGCTTGCAATCCATCCTTCATGGGGCAAGGAAGATGCTGGCCTGGCAAACTGGTGAAGAAGTTCTTAGAGAGATCAAGGGATTGCAAGGTATCAAGATGGCATATGGAGGAAAGGATGGTAGCATCAGAGAAGCCAAAGCCTGACAGCGAAAGCTGAGTGACCACAGCAGGCATGCTGGACCTCGAGCCAGGAGCGGAGCAATTGACCCCGTTCCATTGGCATGGATCTGAGCTGGCGTTCCAGTTTCCGGTGACGGGTGATGAAGCCATGGCACCACTCACCAAGCTTGAAATACCCCGCATGATGCTGTCTTGCGCCTTGTCCAGTTGCCGTGGCGACGGCTCGGCCATGGCCATAGCCAGGCCAGGGGACCAGAGAAACAGCAGTACGCACACGCAGCTAGTGGAGGCACAGGTTTTGCTCACCTCCATGGCTGGGTGGACTCTGGCTTCAGCCTTCAGCTCGTCCTGATCCCTCGGCAACTCGGGAGACTCAATCAGAGCTTGTAATGGATCTTGTGGAACTGTTTGTGTATTGCAGTAACTACCATCGATCATGAGCTGGAGATCAACGGAATAGAAAAGCAGAGGAGCGGTAGGAAGGGGTCAATGTGGCCAGCTTATTTGAATTTTAGTCGCAGGAAGGGTCAACCTGACGAGTTATTCGACTCGTGGTCTGAAAATTCTACCAGCGTGCAGAGCAAGAAGACCATTCGTCACTCAGGCTGCTGACTGAGTCCTCAAGTCAGTGCCAGTCTCGGCTCGTATTTGTTAGATTGGATTGCGTGGCATGGGTTCGACTCCTATCCACTGTAAAGGATTTGAGGAAGCATGGCTGACACCACGGTACCTGCTCACACTGAGTTGCAAGAAAATTCCCTAGGAGACTGAAGCGGCAGTTTTGTTTTGGCAAAATAAGTATTTGGTCCTTAACTTTATAGTTCGTCCCTCAACTTTCAAATTAACCCTCATTTATTAGAGGTCAAACTCGTTTTTATGATAATATTATACTCCATAATAATATGAGATAAATGAAAAACTCTTTTTTACTCTTGGTTTCATTTTCTCCTCATTTTCCACTGTTTATGTCACTGTTCGTTGCTCAACTATTTTCACAACATTTTTATACGGTGGTACGTAGTTATGTAATAAGTAGCTTTAATTTTACTCTCTATGCATCCGCAATCCAATATGATGCATGTAAATAAAATTCTATGTTCCAAATTAAACACCTCAGCTTCTAAATAAATTTAGAAGGGGAAGGAGTTAAGGGGAAAAATGACTTTTTTAAATAAATTTCATATTATTATGGAGTATAATATCAGCATAAGGATGGTTTTTTTTAACGAACCAAATAGGAGAGCTGCTGATTATATTGAAATGATTATATTGAAAAGAAGAAAAATCCAGATTAGATAAAAATAACAAATAACAACTCTGGCCGGTTGGATTGGGACATCAACTCAAATCGTACAGCCTCATGCACGATACATCACTCTAACTGAACTTATCAATAACACAGGCCAGCTGGATTCGAACATCAACTGCACTACTCAACGAATAGGACTCATCAACCTGTGCCACACCACCACGATGTCTCTAACGAGCAGCCGAGCAAGCCGCTGCCGGCTACGCCACCACGACGCTGCCGACGCACCTCAGCGCGGGCGGCCACCGGAAAGAGAATCTGCACGCGGATGGAGAAGGTCCGCAGGGCTTGCGCCGAGCTCGTGCGGCATCAAGACCGTTCCAGCACGCATGCCGAGCCCTGTGCCACCAGGCGCCACCGAACCACGAGGTGCGGGGCACCCGCACCAGCCTCCGCCTCCGCATCCGCCTAGGTGCATGCCGAGCCCGCATGGCGCAAAGGCTGTGCCAGCGCGCCCACGGAGCCGCCAGGTGTCACCGCGCCGTGAGGCGCGGAGCACCCACGTGAGCCACCACAGCCGCCGCCTGGGCCTACGTCGAGCCCGTGCGGCCGCGCCAGCGCACACGCGGAGCCGCCAAGCGCCGCTGCCCCACGAGGCCAGGAGCACTCGTACAGGACGCTGCCGCCACCGACGCATCCTCCGCCTGAGCCCAGCCGTCCCAACACAACCCCCATGGGAACCGACCGGGAACCACGAGCAGACAACAGATCCGGTAGCGCCCTGTGTAGATCCGGCCTCCGCCCGCGAAGATCAGGCCACCGCTCGCGAAGGTCTTGCCACCAGCCATGGCTATGCAAGCCGAGAAAGAAGAGCGGAGGGAGAGAAAGAAGGGGGCTAGAGCATCTCCAGCAGTGACCTGCAGCAGTGACCTTCGAATGAGACCCTCTACTGTTTGAAGAAGAACTTTCTCTATTTATAGGAGCTAATGTTTTAACTTCAACTTTAACAGTGGCATCTAAATCTTACCTTTTTCTTTTAGATTTAATTAAAAAGTGGGACCTATTTGTCAGTGGATAAGAAGCTCTAAAAACCCTCCAGAAATAGAGGGTGGAGGAAGAGATTTGGAAGCCTCACCAAAATGGGGCTTCAATAAAGGGTCTGCTGGAGTGTGATCACATGTTCCATCTTTCATCTCAAACATTGATCGGGGTTTTCATGATAATTTCTCGATACCGAATTGGCCCGACATTGTACAATTTTAATTGGCTGTTGTGTGACCGTGTGATTTCCATGTTATAATAAAGGACCAAGATGTGATGGACTATCTTCCAAAGGAATTCGGTTTGTCCCAAAATGACCCGCGGTCCTTGATAAAAACACTCGATTTGAGGACTCAACAACATAAAAATAAATTTAAAATGAAAGAGTATGTTATACCAAATTTTGAAATCTCTTCTATTAAAACTCACCGCCGTTTCCTCGCCCCAGGAGCGGCCACGTCGGCAGCGGCCGCGTCCCGTGCCGACGCGTGCCTGCGCGCTGGCTCCCGTGGATGGCCGCCCCGGAGCCGGCGATTTTGCAAAAAAACCCTCGCGTTTAGTGGGAATTGGGCTTTCCTCCCGGAGGCGCAGACCCTATCCGCATCTCCCTCTCCCGTTGCCGCTCGATTCCGCATGGCCGCCGGCGCCGCTGCCGCTCCGCGCGCCGCTCGCACGCCGGCGCCGTCGTCCCGTCCGCGTCCCCGCCACGCCGCCGGTGTCCGCCTCCGCGCCCTCTCTCACGCAGGTCCTTTTCTGCTCCACCCCGCCTGCCCCTCCCCATTGGCCCTCGATTCCGCACGGCCGCCGGCGGCGCTGCCGCTCCGCGCGCCGCTCGCACGCCGGCGTCGTCTTCCCGTCCGCGCCCCCGCCACGTCGCCGGTGCCCGCCTCCGCGCCCTCTCTCCCGCGGATGTTTCTGCTCCACCCCCGCTTGCGGCTCCCCTTCGGTCGTATCTTCCAGATCCTGCTCCCGGCACAGCGGCTGCCGCCGCCGCTGCACGCGCTGCTCCCGCGCCGCCGCAGCCGCCCCATCCGCGCGTTCCCGTCCCGCGGCCGATGCCCACCTCCGCTGCCCCTCACGCCGATGTTGGTGGCCTCCGAGCCGTGTCGACGGCGACGGCGACGGAGGCGTCGGCGCCGGCGGCGAGCGGCGCCGCAGCGCGGCAGAACCACCCGTTCCCGTGGCTCGAAGCGGCCATCTCCGAGCCCTACTACTTCCTTCACCTCCTCGCCTTCTTCTCCTACTTCGCGGCCCGCAGTGCGGCGCTCGCCGCCGCCGACGGAGGGGAGCTACACGACCGCCTACTCCGCCGGGTAAGCTTCAGAGATCCCCGAGTGCTCGATCTGGATCGTGTCATTTGGTTGGTGATTAAGCTGTGCTGGCTCATGCGAATCGGAGTTGGTGTACTTGTTTTTGCAGGAGATCCAGGCAGTGCTTGTGTTCCTCGTGCTCTTCGTAGTGAAGGTGCGATGGTTAATGCCAACTAGAGTTCCTGTGTAAACTTATTTCCTGAATTCTGTGCTGAGATTTGGTGATAAAATTGGTGGGAGTATGTCTTAGCTTCAATGTTGTTCTAAATTGTAATTTGATGGTCATAGGAGAGCACTAGGCGGAGAGATGAAATTGTGGAGTTGAATTGCCATGTGATTCGAACTTGGATCATATTGCCGTCATGTGTAACTTCATATGTTTTATTTTTAAACGAGGCAACATTTTGCGTATATGTTATTTTGCATTTTACATCAGTTATTCTGCAACTCAACATGCTGAACTTGGTGTGGTAAATTTGAAGAAAATGGGCCACTTTTCCATATCCTAATATGGGCCTGGTACATGGTTTGTTTTTATTAATGGAATTAGATATGTATGCTGTAAGTTTCTATCAGATTAAGTATGCAAGGTCCATAGAAATTATAACATTGCAGGTTGTGATGTGAGGATAATGTTGTGCTTTTCGTTGTGGGATACTTCCTCATATTGCAAATATGCAAAGAGGCTTGCTCAGACCTATTCTTTTTGTTGCTGGAAGCCTGGAAGTGGAGCACATTCTTTTACTTGATATGAGATGATGAATCGTGTAAAATCTCCTGAACATGCTTTTTGCTAACTAAACTGTTGATGCTTGGCAGATCGTGAGAGAGGAAACCTGGGAAACATCCATTGCTGATTCACTGCTCTATGCAAAGGTATGCTAAAGTGGGATGATCCTGGTTTCTTATCCATCGTTCTTTGACCCCATATGAAATAATGAATCTTTACTTGTAGTTTTCTTTGATAGAATCAG
Source organism: Panicum hallii (assembly GCF_002211085.1). Classification (NCBI taxonomy): domain Eukaryota; kingdom Viridiplantae; phylum Streptophyta; class Magnoliopsida; order Poales; family Poaceae; genus Panicum; species Panicum hallii. Next base: position 4,619,994 of record NC_038049.1, on the reverse strand, counting down.
GTAACTACAGCATTCTGGCCCATTACTGTAGTTAATGTTGCCGAATTCACATTCTGATTCCTTGTCCTGAATTTCCCTGCATTGTAGGGCTTATTGCTGGCAGTTACTTTGGTTATCGACTATTGGTTGGCCCTTGGCTACTTTCTGGGATTTGTTGGTATGTTTAGTTTATCACAGATGATTTTTGTCAATCTATTATCTATGTAACTATTATTACTCTTGGCCAGCATATCTGAATTTGTATATTTTAGACTGGAACGTTGATTCACCAATCTTAATATATCCTATCCCCCCTTTCCTCTCAAATTATTGAAGTGTCTTTTGTTTTCTCTATACATGCATAGAGCACTATAAAGGTAGTAACCCTGATTGGGCTACTTCTCTGTAAGCAGGATGGAAAATATTGTTTGCCCTGCTATCTCATATGCCGTGTAAAGAAGTTTGATGTTTAGCCTGATGAATGCCCCAACATTACTGATTGGCTCGTTCTGATTTCTGAACCAATTGCTGTACAACAGCACTGTTGGTAGCCTGGTTTTGCAATCAGTCAGTTACTGGCTTACTGCCAGATAATATGAAGTGAATGATTTTGTTATATGAGCCCTTAAGCTAGGCGTACTAGAAAGTAGAAAGTACAATAATACAACCTTCTTATAGCTGATATAGGACGTGCTGGATGGAGATTAGCTTGTTGCTCCTTATTTTTCCTGATTTACTCAGCTGTAAGATTATCAATATTTCAGCTGTTACGTTCTAAGATTACAACTGTAGAGTACTGTGCCCCCAGCTTATGTCATGTAAAGGCAAGAAATGACTGGTAGCATTTGAGATACCTCTTGTCTGCAATGATCTTGCTAATCCCAAGTTCTCAACTGCTTCACTTTTTCTCCCCTTTTCTAATGTTTATATACTTTGAATTTGTCATAACTTGTGCTTATATTTTTCCTCCTGCAGTTATATATGCTGTAGCTCAACAACCACCTTATGATGGCCTAGGTATTTTTTATACGTTCTTATTCTATATTAATTATGGATATGACTAGAATGTTTAGATAAGTAAATCTCTGACGGCTGAAAACTGTATTCCTAAGTATTCGATGCTGTGCTTTTAATTTTTAATTGTATCCTTGTTATGCACCCTTGGTGTAATCGTTTGCAACTTGCTCTTTTAGTAAAATTTTACTCACTCATTCCTTGAGAGTAAAAATACGTACAGAAACATCACCTCCTGATTACCATCGACAAAGTTAGCGGCCGATTACAAATGTGGGTGAGGCAATTGCTGCATTGCCAGAGAACTGTATGATATGTACTGCTGCTACTGAACATTGGACGTACCTGAGGGCAGGCCATGGCACTCGATCAGATGAAGGAGCTTGCTAGCAGGGGCCTGTTCTTGAGCGAGACACAGAGAACACGAGAGAACCGCACGTGCTATTGTCTGTCCTAACAACCAAGATGCTGACGACATAAACGATTATATCGTCAAACTGGTTCCTGGAGACGATGTTCAATATCTTAGCTGCGACATAATATCTAAATCAACTGAACATATACCTGATTTTGATGTCTTGTACCCAACCGAATTCCTAAATTCCATCAACACAAATAATTTCCCTATCCATAAACTTGTGCTGAAAAAAGGGGTCATTGTTATGTTACTCCGAAACCTTAATCAAACTACGGGCCTTTGCAATGGCACAAGACTACTTGTGACGCAACTTGGACAGCGTGTATTATGCTGCACAATACTGATTGGCTGCAGAGTTGGTGAAGAAGTTTTCATACCGAGGATCGCTCTAAACACTACAGATGTAAAGTGGCCATTTACACTGCAGCGAAGGCAGTTCCATGTGCGAATATGCTATGCAATGACGATCAATAAAAGTCAAGGACAGACCTTATCAACGGTTGGTCTTTGCCTAAAAAAACCAGTTTTTACACATGGCCAACTTTATGTTGCTGTTTCAAGATCAACATCTAGAAGCGGCCTTAGGGTCCTGATTGAAAATGACAATGGCTCATGTGGTTCGCAGACTCGAAATGTAGTTTACAAAGAAGTCCTGGATGCAGCTAATACGGCATCAGCTTAGACTTGTTTACATAGAAAAAAAAGCACTGTACGTATTTTAGCGTGTAAATATGATTTTATCGGAGTTTGGTGATCTCTGTTGTTGGCTCTCATTTCTTCCGTTTCTGCTGCTGAGCTTGGTGCTGCATGCAAAGTATTTTGATCCTAATATGTTAGTGTGTTTGACTGATCGCAATCCCACATTTGCTTCTTTCTGTCCTACTATTTCTGCACCTAACAGCTCTGTTTCTATACCAACAGATGGGAGACGTTTTGATTGGTGCCCTTATGGTTGGGGACTGCAGTGACTGCTTATGCGTACGTGCCTCTAGGATTTGGGAGTTCAACGATCTTCAAGATGAAACAAAGCTGCTGCATACTGATCTGGTGTTGCTCGATGAAGAGGTACAGTTTATTTTTGTCTGCCTACTCTTGCCTACATGAAGAGATGCTTGCGTATTTTTATTTGCATTATATATCCAGTAACAACATCCATTGGACAGAGTAATATAACAACACCAAAGTAAACTAGGGATATTTCCAAGGATAGAAGCTGTTGTGTTATCATCCGAAAAAGTAAACTAGGGATATACTGTGCATTGTTTGTGATTGTCCAGCCAGATGAATATATTTGTTAGGCATATTCTCAGTTGATTGCTTTGACTATAGCTTGACCATATTACTTGACACATTAATTTGTGACAGTTATTTTTTTACCAGAATTACCTCAACGCATTTACAGCACACTGCTTCTCTAGGATTTTGTTTATTCTTGTACTGACTGATCTTACTGACTCGTTCTACAATATATGCTAACTCTGATTAATCTATACAGGGAAGTAGCATTCATGCACAAATCTACCCGCCTCTCCCTGAAAAATTCAAACCTTTGTTAGAGGAAGGAAGAGTTTACAATCTCTCCTTTTTCCAAGTTAAAAAGGCGAACCGACTTTATAAACCAGTTCAAAACGACATTATGATCAGCTTCACAAGATGGACTACAGTGGAGGAGGTTGTTGAGATTCCACTAGCTTTCCCAGAATTCACCTACTCCCTTACTCCCATAGAGAAGCTCCCATCAGTTTTGGATAACAAAGAGTACTTTACAGGTAAGATTCCATAGGCCAATACATTCTATATGTATGCAGGTAAAAAACAAATAAAAAGCTTCTCATGCATTGTTGTTCTCCATGTTAGATGTGCTTGGCGCAGTCACAAAGATCTCGGATGCTTTGCCATTACGGCCAAGATCCCAGCAAGTTCATACCATGAAAAGAACTGTGACAGTATGTGATGAAAGGTTAGTTTTACATGCTTTATTCTATTTTGCATGGCAGCAGGTTCTGCACCTATGTTTGTATAATATTGTGTGTCTGCAATTTCACATGAGCAGTGGTGCTTCTCTGGACGTCACGCTTTGGGGTGAGCGAGCCACTTCATTTCCAGCTGAACAACTTCATAAAGATGGACAGCATTCACCACAAATTGTAATATTTGTTGGCACTCTTGTGAGGGGCTATGCTGGTGCTGGTATGTATATCTAACAACTGTATAGTGGCAAGTGTTGTACCACTATGCTTAAAACCGTTCCTTGCTGTTTTAGGAACCATCTCATTGTCTGGCGGCTCATCATGCAAGTGGTATATAAATCCTGATGTCCCTGAAGCAAAAAAACTTATTGCCAGGTCATGTGCCCATCTAAAGCATTATTGATACTCACTACCAGCATTTGTCTATGTACTAACTAACAACTAACCTCTTTTCTTACCAGCATGAAAAGCGTGCACCAACCAGTCGCACACGCTCCACAAGTAAAATACAGTGAGCCCAGAACTTCCGTTGCAGAACACAGGAAAGTATCTGATATCAAGTATCTTCACCCCTTCAAGAACAAGGTCATTCCTCTGGCACCACATTCGAAACGATAGACCTAGCTGGCTATATAAGGCTGCTTACTTTCCTTGTATATTTTACAGAAAGTAGAATGGTTGGTTACAGTAAAGATAATGAAGATTGATAAGTCATGGTGGTATGAGTCGTGCAAGAAATGTTTCAGGACAACTAGGCCTCATGGCAACACCTACAAATGCTCTAATCCAACATGTAGCACCATTAGTGCGCCTAGCCCAAGGTACAAGTCATACTTGCTACACTACTATCCATTTTTTTCGTCTAGAGGTTATCTTCTTCACAAGCACATTAGACGTATACAACTTTTACTAATTGATTCTCTCACTGCAGGTACAAACTGGTCATCATTGCTGGGGACGAGACTGGTGACACTGAGTTTGTCATGTTTGGACGCATAGCGCAGCGTCTCATAAAAAAGACAGTCGATGCTCTCATTGCCAATAATCCGCCTGGATTTATCCCTGACGAGATCACTAGACTATTGGAAAAGGTTTTCACGTTCAATGTTTGCTTCACAGAGAATACAATTTCTTCTGGCAATGTCTCTTTCCAGGTCAATACCATTGTTGCGGAGATTGACGATGGGAATCCTATTCCACTAACGCCGGTTGGGTCACAGTCATCGTCAGCTGTGCTCTCGCACCATGCAGGCACCAGTGTAGAGTGCACACCAGAAAAGGACTCTGACTTCACTTTACCTTCACCATGAGCCAGAACACAGGCTACTCATGCATCAAGCACCACACCTTCTAAGACCGTGATGCCTGACACTGGGCTACCAACTACACCACGGAGCAGCACAAGATCTGATAAGAATAAGGTAGAATAGTTCTCGCAGCCTGATGTGCAAACACATGTTTTACTTCAAGACTTACTCTTGTCAAAATCTCATGTACAAAATTACAGGCAGTGCAGGACAAGGACAGCCGCCTTCCAAGCGAGGGTCCTGTTACAGTGTCACCAATTGTACCAACTTATTCAACGCCTGAAGCGCAGCAAAGCACAACTAAGAAAAGGTCAGCACAACATTGTTTGATTCCTTTAGATATTTCAGTTCATACCACATAATTTTGTACATCACTAAGGGATAGAATAATGGTTCTAGAAACCGTGCATCACTCGAGAGAAAAACTGCAAGGAAGATTGTTTTGGATGATGGTGACAAGAATGACAGTGGGGATGATTCCGCTGCTCCCCCTACTGGGCCTAGGTATCTCCCACTATCTGCTTAATTGATATTGCATTGTGAATATGGCTAAAAAATGTACAATGTATGTAATCTGGCCTGGTATCCAATACATTAACAGGTTAATAACTAGAATGTGGATGCAGTTCTGACTTGGCCCAGTATTTATTTGCCAGCTTACAGCTACATACCTCTAATTTTGTGTGGCTCTCTCAGGATATAGGTATCTTTAAAATGTCTGCCTCTTGCTTGCAATCAAGATTAACTTATAATTGTGTGGCGTGAGGAATTTGTTTTGATGCGTGTGGTGTGGATCACAATGCAAAGGAACCAGCTTGGGTTACATTGCACAGCATTTATTTCATTGAATGCAGAATGTGCTGCCATGCCCACGCCATGGTAATAAATCCTCTTTAGGCTTAAAAATAATAGAAAAATAAATGACAGGCTGGTACGTTACTCTGTTTACTTAAACGACCATGAAGATGAGGTGGTATGTCGCCTGCCACTACACCTTATAGGCCTATTTGTTTCTGTGTCTGGTGGCAGTGCTCCCTGGAGAAATACGTTGCAGAAAAGTGGGGATTCTTGTGCCTTGCATTTCTGTCGGTTTGCGTTCAAAGTTTGATTATTTCTAGCGGTGCAGTGTGGAAACGTGCAGCGCTCGGTGGCATTTTAGCTGTTCTGTTGGTGATGCTGCCAGCTGTGAATACAAATGGGGACTATATGGTCATCCTTGTCTAAATATGTTTACATTTCAGTCATTTTACCTATTCATTTACTATACCACGTTTAACCCTTATAATATAACTAGCTGATTAGTGCATTGTGCCTATTTATGCTTTGGAATTTAGGCTGTTCTTCTATATCTGGATCTTGGATAGGCTGTCCTATGCCTAAGTAATGTGATGACCTCTTTTCCTATATTACTTGAAAGTTTTGTTGAAACTACTATAGAAAAGAATAAAAGGAGTACATTGAATAAATGGAAATGTTTTGTGATGTGCATAACCTTTTAGTGGTCCTATATTTTCTGAGAGATTTTCTTTGGGTTTAGCTAAGTCCTAGATGAAAGTTTCCAGTTAATAATCTTCAAGTGACATGCATAACCTTTTAGCTGTTGCTTTATTGTCTCGGAGATTCTCACTGAGTTTAGCTAAGTCCTTGCTCTAATATTTTTTTTGATATCCCTATTTGAAAGGCGATTCTACATACTCATCAAGAATAGGCTTTTGAAAATGCTAGAAGTAAATCAACGTAATGAAAAATTAGTTTTAGTATGTTATTATGCTTTGTCCTTACTATCCTCTATCATTGATTGAATTATCCCTGATGGCCTCTTTTTTTCTGTACAGCCCAGCCAAAGATGACGCCTAACCGAAACAGGGATTCTCCTACTTTTGTGTCATGCTTTTATGTTCATATGGATAGACTACAACGGATGTGTGTTAATCTACTACTAGGAGTGGGATTGAGCGAAAGGCCGCCATCCTTTTGTGTTTGATTTGAAAGCAAGTAACACGTGTTCATCTACTGCTACGAACACGCTGTCCAGCGCACTTGCTACTGTAACAGTGCTTGTATTTTGAGAACATACCGTCTTATATGCGCCCATATGGACCCTCTTTTGTTGGTAGTATCAAAAAACTAATTTACTGTGTTGGTGCTTGCTTTTCAGTCAGTGCTCCGAACAACCTTACAGGTTGCAATGTAGTCCAAATATTGTTGTTGCCACTTATGCATATGTAAATAGAAACTTATGATCGCCTTCTGATGTTTTTTAATACATTTTCTTCATGCCTATTGGACTTCGTAGTCACCGTAAGGCATACGACTTCCAGTAATACTGCTATAATATTCTGCTGCCTAACTGATATGTGCTCTGAATTTATTTTAATTGCTCGTGCAAATACAGAACTAATAATGTGCTGTTATTTATTTCTGTGCCTAGACTTCTCTGAGGCAATGGTGAAACTAGACTTCTTTTTTATATATATTTATTTCTGTGCCTCACATTATGTTGCGTTTGAGCAATTTAGTTGTCTCGAGTGCCATTGAAACACGCAGTGACGCAAGTATTTAAACTAACATCTTATATTTGATTTATAGGCACTACAAGTTGTACAAGTTGTTTTCAATGATAGGGCGCGCAACGCGCGCCTCAGGTTCTAGTTCCAATAAACCGTGCGTTAGGTCCTCTCAATTGTCGAACCAGGTGTCCCACATTGTTGACTCGAAATTTCATCGGTTGAGTTGGTCTTCGGACTCTACTAGTAATTGGATCAATTCTTCTGAAACGCAAACTGGATCTGCTTTGTGTAAGTGAAGATTGTTACGCACGCATCGGAGGGCCTGGAATCGAATCGCCATAGCGATCGCCACTGTAACTGACACAACGATTGTTGCGGTCATTGTTCCTTCAGTCTCGTGATTTTTCAATTTGGTTGGAACTGTGCGGGTGGGTGGGGATGAATGATGATTTCTGCCAGGTACCGTTGTTCCTCCGTTTGAGAAAGTTCACCAACTGCAGGTACCTGATAGAAGATGGAATCACACAGCTTAACTGTCAGTTGACAACTTGTCCTGCACTCTGGCTACAGCACGATCTCCAGATTCGGCTACCAGTCGCAATAGAGTTTAACGAAATAGTACTAAAACTAGAAGACCAACTTTTTAAATACGATGTTATTCTAGGCATATTCAGCCCAAGGGTAGCATTAGTGCATTACGTATTCATAACATTGTAGTGAGTGGTGATTATAGCAAAAATAGAATGCTTGGAACTGGTGTGACTGATCCCTATTATATTCCAGGATGCATGGTCACACCCGCTGGTTTCGAGAAACCATTGTTCAAAAATATGTAAACCTTCAATAACAACGTTATTCCAGACATACATCACAAATGCAGCACAAAAATGTTCATAAGAAGGGTATACACTACATTTTGTTTGATAACAACACACCATTGGTCTGAAGTCTGAAGAAAAGCAAGAAATTAAATAAAGGCAGATGACCTAGAATTGGAGAGAGTTATGTAGTTATTTGTGCTGAAGAAATTGAGCAGCACGAGGGTAGTAATGAGAGTAAGTTCTAAGCGGACTGTTGCGCTTTCTGCTCAAGCTCAGATACAACTTCAGAGAGGAGAGGCCTGACGGTCTTCTTTAGTCCAAAATCAGTCCCAACAAACATCATGCAGCTTTCAAGGCTGGACATGACTTTCGAAGCCTTAGACAGTGACTGGACAAATTCCTTGTTTCTGAAGTGTTCAGCATACTGTTGGGACTGTATCGTTGATGCTGCAATGTGACCACATAGCTTCACAATTCTCATACTGTCGGCTGTTGACTGACAGTTGTCATCAATTATGGTCTTGAGTTTCAGCACAAATGCTTCACCTCCTAGTGCTTTTTCTTGATCAACTACATCTGCACTGATCAGTTTATCACATATCACCAGAGCAAGGGATAAAAATGCTTCTTGAAGTTCATTTGTAGCAGTTTGCTCGCCATTTTGTTGATCAGATGCCTTTTTTGTCACGACATGCTTCCGGTGCATAATTTCCCTGACTCTTTTTGTCAGTTCCAAGTGCAAATCTTTGCTGGTTTTCTTCATCGTTTCTTCGTGCAGAATATTTCTGGTTTTCTTCATTGTTTCCCACTTCAGAATTTCTCTGGTTTTCTTGATTGTTTTCCTTTTGAAAAGTTGGTGACCTCCTGGTCCGTTTCTTCTTCTCTTTTCCTTCAGAAATTTGGCTTTCAGGTTGATCACTTTTACTGGATGGTATTCCTATGATGACCTGCAACAATAATGCGACTTATTTTTCAGGAACAACAGGGTATACTAGTCTTTCAGCAAAAAAAAGGGCATACTGGTACGAATGAAAAGCACAGAATATGTGGTTACAATTTTTCACGTTTTCAATTTCCATGCCTTTTGCACTTGCGATGTTTGAAATAGATAGATAAACAGATTTTCACACTCACCTTTGGCAGCAATGTGTCCTCCATAACCTGTTTATCCAAGTCACACTGAATACACAAACTCTCCAAGATCTCAGCAGCTATTATTCTGTATGTGATGTTGTTTGTAGCATCAAGCAATTCAGTGAGACGAGCAACAGTGTTCTTCTTATACCCAGTTAATTCGGTGAGGTGAGAAACATTGTTGTTGTCCTCATTTGCCTCAGTGAGATGTGTGTCTTCTTATCCTCAGTTACTTGAGTGAGATGGGCAACGGTATTCTTATCATCGGGTAATCCCGTGAGAGGAACAAGGTTGTCATTATCATACGCTTTCATGATGAAATTAGAGTGTCTTACTGTTGCTTGACAGCAATACTAGTGTTCTCCCAGCCATGGCTTTGATCGGTTTCGACACAGTGGCAGGCGCTTGTTCTCCTTCAGCAGCAAGGAAGGCCTCAAGCTGCTTCTTGATGAAAGTTTTTGCAGTCTTCTCGGGGAGCTCGATAGACGGATCCAAGGCCAGCTCTGTTAGGATCTCCATGGCTTCAATTTTGAGTTCTTGGCTAGTTCGGTTGCCCTGATCCAGAACCATCTGCAGGTTGCTCACTGCTGGTTTGTCACTAGAAGAGATTTCAAGGCGCAGGCTTCTGCTGGTCTCTCCTGGAGCACAGATGAGACGGTGCAGCACTTTGAAGGATCCGCTTACTACGTCAGCCCACGCACCACTGTTTCCTATATCTTGGATCAAAGTGTTGGAATAGATGGGCGCCATAATTTTGGGGAGGAGGCCAGGGGCGCTGCAGATGTCCATGCAGTCACTACCAGGATCTGTAACTGTACCGAGTGCCAAAAACACTCGGTACAAGATAGAAAACACTCGGTACAGATTGTGCCGAGTGCAACACTCGGTACAATGCACTCGGAACAAACACATTCGGTACAGATCGATATTACACTCGGTAAATGTGCAATACTCGGTACAGAAAATATATACCGAGTAATTTGTAAGCACTCGGCACAATTTTACACTCGGTACATATTTAACACCGGCATTCGGTAACATCAGATTGTGCCGAGTGTGTACTAAACCACTCGGCGTTTCACTTAAAAGTGTACCGAGTGTAAACACTCGGCACAATACACTCGGTATATAACTCATGGTTGTAGTACTACCATCTGTACTCGGTGCACTCGGTGCATTCTTAAAGATGCACTCGGCACAATTCACTCGCCATTTTAGTACATTAATTGAATATTATTTGCTGCAGCTCAGCTCAAATATGACAGCCACAAATTAAGTAACAGAACTGCAGCTCAGCTCAAATATGACAGCCTTAAATCAAGTAACAAAATCAAATATACTAGAAATTATCACAATCCAACACATAAGCCAAATCTCATACAAATAGTTCATATACATATATGTTCTCACTCAAGTAGTTTCACAGAAAGTAATTTGTAAACATCCAACACACACATATGTTGTCATACCAACAGATTTGCAGTTCGTCAAGATCACAAATAAAAACTGAGATATGTGTTTGCATTAAATCTGCATATTACATCACCCCATCATCATTGCACTCATCCTGATGCTCTTGTTGTGGATTATTCAAATTGGCAATAGTGTTGTTTCCAATTGAAGCTGCAGTTCCCTATAAGCAACAATCATGTAAAGTTATAAGTACCAAGCCACAGTAGTGCTTCATGCAGCAAGCTGTAGACTGGATAAAAAGAGCTCTAAGAGTGAAGAGACTTACAGGAGTGCTCGCTTGAGTACCTCCTGCTGTGCCATTGTTTGCCACAAGATTTTGGTTCTGATTCTGAACTAGGGACTACAATTGGCAAGAGTAAAAAAGCTAAGTAAAAGTGGACAGAATTAGTTATGTAACAAAATCTTGATATTGTAAGAACTTACAATGAGCATGTGACGTATCTCTTGCATGTTTTTCTCAAGTTCACCAATTCTATCAACTGATGTCTTTATCCGTCTTGGAGGACGCACATCTTCAAATGATCCAGAACTCATTGATGATCGACTTTGAGAAGCACTTACCCGTGAGTCAATATAGCCATTAGCAAGGACATGACGTCCATGTTTTTTGCCACAGCCAACCTTGTACACAACATCCGGATCAAGTGGTTCATTCATCACGTCAAAATCTGAACCATGCTTCTCCTTTGCAACTTCAGTATACTTTTCCTGTTAGAAATATTATCACCATGACACAATAAAAGAGAAATATAACCACACAAAGAAAATAACTGATGCAAGTCTATTATTACCAAGATTTCTTGTGCCCGATCATTGCACAATACACCATTTTCAGATCCATTTCTAGACGCTACGTATGCAGCCAAATCAGACACAGATCTCTTCTCTTTCTCCGCCTTTATGATAAAGATACTTTGATGAAGCAACATTTTATCAAGCAATAAGTCATACAGCAGGAAGGTAATTTTTTTACCATTTTTATTTTGTAACGAGGAAAGGCACAACTTCCCTGACGATGTGCTGGCCCACTCATCAAGGATCTTCGTCCTCTGCAACTATTAGATTTCTCGTGCCATTCATTATTGCACCATTTTTGTCGCACAATTTGAAGCCAACAATCAGAGTAAGGGGCTGCCCAGGATGGTATTGCCTAATTGACATAGATTTGAAAAAAGAGAGAGTAATAATTACTTATTTACAGATCGAGGAGTATCATTAGAAATTTGAAACCTAGCAGCTCAGTATCATTAAGCAAACAGAGACCTAGCAGCATAGCAGATTTCAAATACTTATTACGGTAAGCGGCCATTTAAACTTTGCAGCTCTAAATATGACTTGCAACGAAAATAGTCATTAAAGAAACATGGACCTAGCAACATAGCAGATTCCCTACTCTTAAATCTGATTTGAAGCATATACATTTAAAATATGATTGTTGCAGTAAGCAGCCATTTAAAATTCTCAAGTCTTTTAAGTAGAAACAAGTGAATTACCTGCATATATTGAGTTTCAGTCAATCTTATACCACAAGCTTGCGTCCTAGTTATTTTCTCCTTTTTAAATCGTGCATAATAAAAGACCACAACTGTTTTACGCTCTTCATAGTAAAGTTGTCCCATCTTGTTCTCGATAACTTTACGCAAAACTCTCCTAGCCTCCTGCTCCTTCCGTGCTTTTTCAGCTTCAGTATCTTCGATATTAGTTGCCCATCGATAATATTGCTAGGAAGGACATGCATAACAGTAGAAAAATACTCATCAGTTATTGCTAAGATAGCAAAAATAATTATCCAGAAAAAGCAGGTAGAGATAGCAAAAAATTACCCAGAATCTTTCCTCCACCCGCTCTAAACAATTGTTGTATTCAACTCCATGCTTATCAGGAGCATCTGGAGCAGCAGCATAATGCTCCCATGTCCATGGAGGTTCTATCCTTCCATTGTAGTTGACAAGCCCAGGGAAGCATTCCTTTAAAAGTAGAGTGATAACACCACTTGGATTTCTACGCTTCTTGCCCCCTCCTAATTCAATCCAATGGCTATAGATAAAATAATTTACAGAGACAAGAACACAGTCAGCAATATAGTCTGCAATATAAACATAGTAATTCTGCAATATAAACAGAGTTACAGTATTACTTACAAGTCTCCAGTTGGCTCTAAGACAGACTTTTCATGATCATTTGCTGGTAAGGGTGGTAGAGTAGCAGGACCACGCAAGTACAAAGTTTCTTGCTCACCATCCTCCTCCTCATCAGCATCCAGCTGAACCTCAGCCTCCTCCTCAAACTCCACTCCATCATCCTCAGTTCTATCATACTCATCATTGTTCTCAGCCCCATCACACTCATAAGCTTCCTCGGACTCAAATTATAGTCTTCTTACACCTCTTGGGCCACGAAGGGCGGCCCCACTGCCTGCTCTTGGGGCTGTAGCAGCCCCTCTTCCTCTTTGCCCTATGGCAGCCCCTCTGCCTGCTCTTGGGGCTGTAGCATTCCCTCTTCCTCTTTGCCCTATGGCAGCCCCTCTACCTGCTCTTGGGGTTGTAGCAGTCCCTCTTCCTCTTTGCCCTATGGCAGCCCCTCTACCTCCTCTTGGGGCAAGGGCAGCCCCTCTACCTCCTCTTGGAGCTGAGGCAACCGGCCTTCCTCTTCCAGTGCCTCTTGCACCATTGCCTTTGCGTCGTCTAGAAATAGCAACTGCTATAGCAGCCGGTGTTGGTTTGATAGTCCTCCCACGACTTGAGCGTGCAACATCACTGCTACTCCTCATTGTTAGCTTTTTCCTGCAAACAAATCAAATATAAAATATTAATATTAACAATGATGCAAACAGAATATATGAAAGGAAAATAGAATGAATCAACAATGCAAACCATACAATTGGGATCCCCTGCAGCTGGTACAGCAATCTCATCATCACTAAAATCATGATCAAAAATATTGAAAACATCATCAACATGCAGCACATTGGGTGGGATGTCATCCTCTCTATCACAACTAATATTTAAGCGATTAAGTAATTCCAAGTCTTTCTCATTAGCAACCTCCTCAACCTCAACCTCCATTTCAGTGTTATCGGAGTGGTCATCCTCATGTACAATAACAATTTCAAAGTTTCCAGGCAGCCCATCTTCTTGAAAGAATTCATCAACATTTGTGACTGGATCAATGTTGTAGTCCTCATCACTAGGTGTAGGTAATTTAGTACGTGGTGCTACCTTATATACCACATCCCAATCAACTAAAGATGTAACAGTTTTGCAAGGATATGGAACATAGTATACTTGTGTTGCTTGTTGAGCTACAATATAAGGTTCATTCCCTGGTAAGACCGATGTCTTGTTTACTTCCACCAACCCAATATTAGGCCTTCGTCTCACTCCTCTAATTGGATGGAACCAATGACATTTGAACAAAACAATTTTCAGAGGTTTGAAAGAACCAAAACAGAGCTCAATTATTTCCTCAATAATTCCATAGTATTCAATACCATCTTGCCCATCAGCTACCACCCCACTATTTATAGTTTTTGCATTATGACGTTTCCTCTCATGTGTTGCTGTTCGGAAGCGGTATCCATTTATATCATAAGTGTTATAGGACAGCGTCCTATATTGGCATCCTTGAGCAACTTTTCTCAGCTCAGCACCCATGGCCTTGTCAATAAGGCTCTACAATTTAATTTGGACAATGTCGATATATTAGTCACGTGTAAAAGAACTATAATGTGAAAGCATGAAAGGGTAGTAAATTAGTTACTTGTTTACGGAACCAAGATATGAAATTTTGCTTGCCATAGCTAGCACCCTTCCTAAGAAGGTTCTGAATTTATTTTTGAGATGGACCTTGCTGATGTTTCCACTCCTCAAGGATGAATTTGCTACAAGAAAAAATATATTGATGTTTGCTATGATTTTCTACAGAATGAAGTTATGATTTGGTACAGAATAAAGACATTTCTAAATACCTTATGTATTCTTGCACCTCTTCAAGATTAGTCAAGACATATAACGTTGCAGTCAGCCACTCTTCATGCAGTAAAACTTTAATATCTCCTCGGCATGAAGTGTCGCCTCTCCCATTAAAAAGTTTCAGTTGGCAACTATTTTCACGTCCAGTATTGTATCTAGGGACTGGGTTGTGTACCGTGCGAACATTGTCACCAAAGTATTTTGTTGTGAAATTTGAATGCTCCTCTAGGATGAAGGCTTCTGCTATGGTAGCCTCAATACGAGACTTATTTTTACATTTGGCTCTAAGATTTTTTTGCTCCCTCTCAATTGGATACATCCATCGAAACTGCACAGGCCCTCCCATCCTTGCTTCATATGGGAGATGCAGAATCAAATGCTTCATAGGGTTAAAGAAGGCAGGTGGAAAGATTTTTTCTAATTTGCAAAGCAACACAGGCGCTTCATGCTCTATAGAAGAAATCAGGTTTGGATCAATTTCTTTAGCACAAAGCTGGCGGTAGAAGAAGCTCAATTCAGCCATTACTTGCCAAATATTTTCAGGAAGATAGCCTCTTATCATAACTGGCAAAAGACGCTCCATGAATATATGATAATCATGGCTCTTCATCCCATTGATGCGCATAGTCTCAAAATTAACACCCCTACGCAAATTTGTTGCATAGCCATCAGGGAACTTAAGTTCCTGAAACCACTCCAAAACCTCCCTCTTTTGAGCCCTATTTAGGCAGAAATTAGCTCTTGGCTTCTGCCACTTATCTCTAGATATATCATGGTGCATATTTAGAGCTGGTCTATTGCAAAGTGATTGTTGATCAACTCGGGCCTTCACATTGTCTTTGGTTTTTTCAGGAATATCAAATATTGTACTAAAAATTGCTTCAGCAACATTCTTCTCATTATGCATGACATCTATACTATGAGGAAGCAGCAACTTATGGAAGTAGGGCAAACGCCACAATCCAGGAACATGAGTCCAATTGTGCTCCTCCCCATAACCCTCAAAACCCTTTCCATCGGGACTAGGTTTTAATGATTTCAATTGATCATGGATTTGCTGGCCTGTTAGTCGAGGAGGCGGTTCACTATGCACAACAACACCAGCCTTGAAACCATTTGGATCATTTCTAAATTCATGGCTAACTGGCAGGAATTGTCTATGAAGGTCAAAGAAAGAGAATTTCCCCCCCTTCTTTAGCCAAAGGCAACGCAAAACCTCCCTACAGACCGGACATGGCATCTTCCCATGAACACACCAGCCACAGAACAAGCCATATGCTGGCAAGTCATGCAAAGATGTATGATATGCAACTTTCATAGTGAAGTTCTGCTTTGTTGCACAGTCATACGTCAATATGCCTACTTCCCAAGCAAACATCAACTCGTCCACTATAGGCTCCATGTACACACTCATGTTTTTTCCAGGGTATTCAGGTCCAGGGACTATTAAAGAGAGCAAAATATTCTGCCTTTGCATGCAAACACCAGGTGAAAGGTTGAGTGGAATGATGAAAACAGGCCAACAACTATAAGATGCAGCCCCCATACCATATGGATTGAACCCATCCGTTGCAATTGCCACTCTAACATTCCTAGCATCACTAGCAAAGTCCTTATACTCCAAATCAAAGGCCTTCCAGGCTTCACCATCAGATGGATGGACCATCTTCTCAGGATGGTATCGGTGTCCATGCTTATGCCATATCATTTGTTTGGCTGAACCTTCAAACATGTACAACCATTGCAGCCTAGGTAGAAAAGGCAGATAGCGAAGGACTTTCATAGGCACAGTTAGCTGTTTTTTGTTACCATCACCACTATCCACCTCAATATATCTAGAGCTGCCACACTTAACACAATACTTGTCGTTGGCATGCTCATTCCTAAATAGCATGCACTGTTTTGGACACACATGTATCATCTCATATGGCATTTTAAGTGCGCTCAATAATTTTTTTGACTCATACATGTTGGAGGGCAGCTTGTGACCATCTGGAAGAAGGGTGGCAATAACTGACAAGAATGCATCAAAACAAGCAATGCTTACACTAAACTGAGTTTTCACAGCAAGTAGACGTGTAATAGCATCTAGTTGGGACACTTTGGTGTGACTATGCAATGGTTGGTTCGAAGCAGTCAGCATATCAAAAAAAAAGCTTGTGTGCTTGGCTCTGGTTCTTCCTCTAAAGGTATCTCAAATGCATTGCACACATCATCAACCATTTCAGGAATCCTATTCTCATTGTAACCACCCCAATCATTATTAGTGCGCTGGCGTAACACATCTGATCGACTTTGGCCACGCTCACCATGGTGTAACCACACGGTGTAGCCTGGTCTAAATCCATGCTTGACCAAATGCTCTATCATTTTTGACCTAATTTGTGGTCACATATTATCACATAGGCTACAAGGGCACATAACACCATAATGACCAGTATCTCTTGCAAAAGCATAATCCAAAAATTCAGTTGTTTTCTCAACCCATTCGGAAGAAATATCACGTTTGCTTCTACGACCAGTGTACATCCGACGACGATCTTCATTCATCCTAATGCAATCGATGGTAACTTATGCAAATAAACCACTAGTTCATCACAAAAAATCAAAGCATTCACAGCAACTGTAATACCTTGAGAGAGCCTGGTCGCTGGCGCCGGGGGGGGGGCGCCGCAGGCAGGGCCCCGCGCGGGAGCCTGGACGTCGCCGGGGGGGGGGGGGGCGCCGCGGGCAGGGCCCCGCGCGGGAGCCTGGGCGTCGCCCGGGGGGGGCGCCGCGGAGCCTGGGCGTCGCGGGGCAGGAGCCTGGGCGCCGCGGAGCCTGGGCGTCGCGGGGAAAGGGGGTGCGGCGGTGCCGCTGCGGCGGGTGGGGGCGGGGGGCGGGCGCTCCCGCGGCGCCGGCGCCGGTGTGGGCGGGAGCGGGGGCGGAGCTTCGGCGCCGGGTGGGTGGGGCGGCGTCTGGAGTTTGCGAGTGTGGTGAACCCTAATGTTGCCTGCCACCCGCATGTGTTGGGCCGTGGAGACAAAAATTTCGTTAGCTTCAGCCCGCGGAACGAAATTTCGCCGAGTTAGAGCCCGCGAAGAGAATTGTACCGAGTGAAAAGTCTATACCGAGTGTTATTTTACAAAACACTCGGTAAAGTAATTTGAAAATTACTTCAAAAATAATTTTAAAAACAATTAACTAGGAAAAATAAGAATTAAATAATACATGTACTAATATAAATGCAAAATGTAGCTTACAAAAAATTGCTGCAAAAAAATCAAAATTAAATGTATCATCTTATTGAATCATGAGGTGTCTTTGAATATGTTCATGAAACTACTCACTCATATGATTACCAAATCAAACAATTTTGAGATAACTTTCGATTTTTATCAACTAATTTTTATGGGGACATTATTACAACATGAATTGGTAACACACAAAAAATTATAATATTTTGACAATATTTGTGTATTACTAAATTTTTGAAACGTTTGATGACAAATTAAAACCTATATAAGAGTACACAAATATATTAATTTTTAAATCCCACTTGGAATGAAAGTAGGTACATAGTCGTTGTCCTCATATATGAATTTTGCGGAAAGAAGTGATAAGTATTTATCATGCTTGTAGTACAAATTGGAACTAAATACAATAATTCAAAGAAAAGTGTTTAAATTTGCAATAATAGGAAAATTGCTTAAAAATTTACAAAACTTGGATACATTTCTAAACTCTCTGGACCATGCTACACAAAAAATATTTGAAACCATTTGGATATAAAATTACTTCTACATATACCGAGTGTTATACCTTTACCGAGTGTTAGGGAAGAAAGCACTCGGTACATGGTTATATCTACCGAGTGTGCTGCCTTTGCCGAGTGGCTACACAAATAAACACTCGGTACATATCGGCTGTCACGTTACCGCACCATTAGGAGGTCATTGCTACTGAGTATTAGTTAATGAGCCGAGTGTATACAAAATAGCGCTCGGTACAGACGGACTTTGCCGAGTGGTGAAACGGTTTGCCGAGCACACTCGGTAGACAGTGATCTGTACCGCGTGCCCGATAATTTACACTCGGCACAGACTGAAGCACTCGGTACCGTCGCAGATTCTGGTAGTGAGTTGTTGTGGCCCGACGCTAGCCTCTCGAGGATGGTCAAGCCTTGCAGAGTCAGTTGGTTGCAGGTACCTCCTTCCCTGTCGTCGCCGGAGGAGCGGTCCAGTTCCTCTTGCTGGTGCACGTCATCATCATCTTGTTTCTCAATCCTTCCCTGCTGGTAACGTTCTTCAGTTATCATCCTTCTCTGCCTTTTCCGGTGACGCTCTTCCATTTCCATCCTTTTCTGCCGGGAACGCTCTTCCACTTGCATCAATTTCCGCATGTACTGCTCTTTTTCCTTCAGCTCTTCCAGCTGTAGTTTCTCTCCTACTTCCTGCATCCGTCGCTCTTCCGTTGTCAATGGCCACACTCGTTTCTGGTGCAACTGAGGATGGGGGACTTGCTGGTTTCTGTTCCAATATGTCTGGGTGGTTTCCTCTTGGAGCAGGGAGGACATGCACCGTATCGCTCCGGGGTATTGGGCTAGATCGATGTCACAGCGAGATCTGCCACAATCATCGCAGCAAGCTCTCTGATCTCTCTGTTCTCATTCGGGCTGCTTCTCCACCGCAGTGTATCAATCAGTTTCTGAATCTTTGGCCTCGAGGGAAGCAGCAGTGACCTCACATCTTCCCCCATTTCAACAAAGGCGCCGAGTAACCTCGCTCCGGAGAGGTATTCTTCCTGCGATCCAGAACCCAGCAACCAAACGGCATAGTTGATCAGGTTCCTGCCCTTGATGGATGCAGGCTTTCGCTCTGGTTTCGGAGAGGTACTTCATGCCCATTTCTCGGATAGAAGGTTTCTTGCATGCAACTCAATGGCCATGCTACGTCCATGACATGCCACGACGCACCAAACAAAGAGCAGGGCACATTGGCAAAGAACAAGAGAATAGAATATGTCCAGTGCCGGCGTCATGTTTGCTGCCATCTTGTCGGGGCCATCCATTTTACCGTAATTGCGCTGCGCTATGCGCCATAAAGAGGGGCGCAAACAAGTAGACAATCTCTACGAAGAGAATGAATAGCAGCCATACGATTAAGCAAAGCACAGTAAAGACAGTTGAAGGGATTTGGATCATCGACGCCGACAGGCATTATTGACCCCTTCTGCATAGGCCTGAGTAGGTCAAGAAGAAAACCGAGGAACAAACGTTCCCCGAAGTCGTTGAAGATCCTGTGGACGACAAACATTATAGCCGGTCAGTATATTTTAGTCGGACTCATGGATTCTCCTCTGGTGTAATCAGGAATTAATGAAAATGAAAACAGAAAATCATGTTCAACTAGACTCCTTTTTGAGATTTGATCGTATTTTGGGCAAAATGAGAACGAAACCTAGCTATTAGCCTATTACTAATTGGAGCTCCCAAAGCCTCCACGTTAACCCTCATGAGACACGTTAGGAGAAAAATAGATCTTAGAAATTCTATTATTATTGGTTCTAGACCTGATCATTTATCAGGTCGGGTAAACAAAAAAACTCAGTGTTTTTTTTTCAATCCGAACCTGATCCAACCACCGGGCTAGATTTTTGAGCCTGACCTCACACGTGGTCGGGTTTTCTTAGCTTTCGGATCAAAGATATCGATCCGTCCCCAGTCCAGATTTTTATGGTAGGTCATAAATTTCGACCCAACCAGGCCTACATATTGGTCTGGTCAGATTTTTTATTTTTGGACGGGTTGGGTTGGACGACCATGATCAGATCTAGTTTATCTTATAGTTTCTCGCATTTGTTATGTGCTCATGGTGTCCGGCTTAATTCAGAGGATGGCTCCTTGGTTGTAGACTCAGAGGTACAATATGCAGCCGAGAGGCTTGTTACAGCAATAGAAGTGTCCCAACAAGGAACATTCAACCTAAACAGGGGAAAAAGATAAGCTAACCAGGGTCGGCAAAATCCTGAAAACCCTGGACGATCCCGAGGCATAGGCATAGTTTCTTGGAAATGTACTTGGGATAAGGATAAAGGGAAATAAAACTCATCAGAGAAGCAAGACCGAATGGGATGAGAGAGTCTGTGCCTTAGAAGCTGATTATGGTTAAACGGCTAGTGGAGCAAGCTCTCAGTGAACAAGCTACTCGATCACAGCAGCCTGATGTCATGGTTAACCTAGTCTCTCAGCGACGAAGCAGCTGCGCATCCACGATGGCAGCCAATATTGAGGCCCCTAAGATCGAGTCCCATGTGAGCTACATGTCAAGGTGGCAAATCAATCCATTCTGGATGCTCAGACAATGCAACCGGTACTGATGATGACTGAGACTAAACGTTTCGATTGCTCAATACGGCCGGTTGTAGAATATGTACTGACGGGACTTACGAACCTGTACTAATCCTTATTTTTCTAATAGTGCAAAATTTGGATTGTTTCGAGTTTTTCTTCTTGCTTTCTCCATCCCCACCCACCAGACTGAGCCCGCTACAAAAGTTGGTGTCCAAGAGTATTCAGCCTTGCGCTCCGACTTGAGTAATCGCTCCGACTGATGCATGAGATTTGAGGGTGCCTTTTCGATCGTCAGATAAGCGTATTTCTCTTCGTCTGCTTTTGCTTCTAAATAAAGCTGAGCATTCTCACCTTCGCTTCTTTGACTTTCTTCTTCCATCAGGCTACCCCGACGCCTGAGCCCAGGACCTCTATCGGCCGTCGCTTTTCCCCACGCGCGCGCCCCGCTGTTGTTTCCTCTCCGCGCACGCCTCCACAACGCACAGTTGTTTCCGGGGGCGTCTCGCAGCTGCCATTGGAACTCATCCAATCGCGCAGTGCCCCCGGCCCGCCCTCCAGCCACCGTACCGGTGGCGTCGCCGTCTTCGATCCGTCTCCACCACTCACCCTCACGCTAGCCCGCGGCGACGTCGAGGTCCTCCGCCCCAATTCCGGCCCACTGGTTATCCCCCAACCGCCGGCAGCGTCCCCGCCGTCTCGCTGCGCCGCTCTTGCAACCCGCCTCCGTCGCCGGGCTTCCCTACCCCCATCTCCTCCTTCTAAGATCACCAGTGGCCACCGGACCCCGGCAACCCTCATCCCTAACTCCAGCCGCCGCTGCCCTCAACGAGGAAGATGTGTTGGAAATCGATCGGGAATCAGAGGATCTCTCTCTCTCTCTCTCTCCCTCACTCTCGGCAACGGCTTAAGATGGAAGATGAACAGTGGTTCTGTCGGCGATGAACGCCGTGGAGCCAATTGCTCCTATATATCGTCGTTGATTGAACTAAAATGGACTTGGCAGGCTACAATTGAGGAGCGCAGGGGCTTCTTGGACATCTATTAACCCAAATCCATTCATTTACTTTTGCTCCATCGATCCAATCTCCACATCCTAGCTTGAGACGTCGGCAGACGCTATACCTCGCTACCGATTAAGTCCTTATATTTTTCAACATTATTAGGCATATATCTTTATGTGATATGGTTAGAAGTGAATATATGTTCATTTCTGTGCAAAATGAGAGGTTTTTCCCCAAATTTTGTCCGAAATTTTTTTCTATCACCGATAGAATTCCGATATATCCGATATTCCTATTTATCACCAACCTCCGATATTTTTTATTTATCGATAATAAAAACCCAGGTTGTCCTCATGTTTTAGCGATGTCGTCATGACGCTGAGATATCTGTGATTTCTAGTAGTGTGTTAGCTAGTGACATCTGAATATTTGATAGATCTTTAAAAACCACCATACATGCATGGAGCAAAGTTCCGGATATTGATATTGAGTGGAGTTCATTATTCTACTGTACGATACTCCTTCCATTCCAAAATATAGGTTGTTTTGACTTTTTTAGGTTCATAGATTTTATTATGCATCTAGATATACATTATATCTATATACATAGCAATACTATAATTAAAAAAAGCTAAAACGAACTACATTTTGGAACTGAGAGAGTACAGAAGAACAGTGACGATGGATGGGTTTTCTTCATCAAACAGTTCATATATGTCTAATGTATAGAATTAACATGAATGAATAAGTATGGGAGCTAGAAAGGGAAAAAAAAAGGCACTTTTGCCAAGGCTTTTCTTTCCCAATGACTCGGTATTTCGGTATGTCTTGCGCAGGTTGTTATTGTTTTACAGTTCTCCCACCCCTTTGCAGTCTTGATTTACGGTTGAGATATCATTTAAGCATCATACTGTGCTATGCTGATTGTGGCTTCTGCCACTGTCATATGCTTTATTTCCAGTTTTTGTTCATCTCTACGGACTACGGTTCAACTTATTCCCTGAGACACATACATGTGGGGCCTCGCCCTTTCGTCCGCCATGCAGGTTGCTGGAGCGTGGGAGTGGGGTCCAACAATGATGAAATGAGTAAAAAAAATGTTTCTGACAGAGGCATGGAGATCCGGAATGGAACGTGATTATAGAGTATCCTTAAGCTTGGAAGAAAACAATCAGACAAAAATGCCGTATTGCTTAACAGGTTGGCTATACTAGACCTCTTCGACGATTGAAAGGCTATCCTTGCGCATCAAACAAGGTCAATGATATGTTTCTTTAAAGGACCTAGGGCGAGCCGGCGAGGTCACGAATAGTAATTGGAAGATTAGGTCTAGCCACCGTACATGTTCAGCGCTAACTATCTAGGCAGTTATCGCACATTTCTCTCTAAAGTTTTGATAGGAGCGACTCCAACATGTTAGCTAGCTCTTAGCCAGTGCGTGTCATGAATTGCTCTTGGAGAAGAGAGAGTGAAGAGTGAATATAATGAGCTTTTGCTTAAGAGCTACTCACTGCTACGAAAAAGTTTTCTAGGAGCAGGTAAAAATGTATTTTTAGAGGCGGGTGTAGTACCCGTCCATTCTTCTCGCAGCTAAAAATACGGTTTTTAGAGGCGGGCCACGCCGTGACCTGTCCCTGCAAATCGATTTCCAGAGAATAAAAAAAGAAAAAAATGAAAACAACAAAATAAAAAAGAAAAAAAATATTGCAGCGAACCATCCACCACCACAAACCCTTGTACTATCGAGTTACAATTTTTTTGACGACATATACACATTTGCATCATCCAGGGTTCGAACCGTATATCTCAAGCCTCGCACGTTACCTTACTCTCCACCACACTACACAGTCACTTAGGACTCTACGAGGTATGCAGGGGCGGGTGATGCCACCACCCGCTCCTAAAAATATTTTTCAATTTTATCCGAATATTCATTTAAATCTTTACATATAGCAAAACAATTAAAAAAAGTGATACTTCTACATTATGGTTATTATGAACTATAGATGAAAAAATACGCAAGTATATTTTAGTGTATATAAAGGTTAAGATTGTTGAAACCTTAAAGTATGACTTGAGTTGCATGAGATACTATATAGTCATAGCCATATGTAGGCTCATAATATTTTTTTGGATAATTAAATGATCTTAATTGAAAAAATTATCAACTACAAAGTTTTAAATCTAGTCATTCTCTAAAATTTTGATATAAAGTTTGATTTCATCCGAGATCATATGAAAAAATTATAAATTTTTTTGCATAGAACCATTTTTAGAGGCGGGTCATGTCATCACCTGCCCCTAAAAATGCATTTTTAAGGACGGATGACGCCATCACCCGCCTCTAGAAATGCCACCATTTTCAGAGACGGGTTGTGGCGTCACCCGACCCTAGAAATGCTATTTTTAGAGGTGGGTGACGACATGACCCGCCCCTGAAAATGATACCCATTTGCAGTGGTGGGTGATGGCGTAACGCGCCTCTAAAAATACTTTTTTAGGGGCGGATCGGAAGCAACGGTACCTCCGCTCTATTTGTAGGAGCGGGTTACCTTTTGACCCACCCTTAGAAAAAACAAAACATTGCTGCAAATTATTTTTTATAGTGACTCTGTATAGAAAAAAATGCCTTGTAGGCACACTTGCGCTTTTAAGCGTCTATACATAGAGGCACCTAAAGGCGCGTTTTGACACGCTGGTATTGGGAATGACACAATCCGACACGACAATAGACATGATTTGATTGTCATTAGCTATGTTAACATGCCTTTATTTCGACACGATACTGAGGATGCCTTAAAAGTAATGCTGAAAGTGGAATACAATTAATACAATGATCTTGACGTGTGTGTAACGTGTTTTATCTTACACACGTGTGCACCCTGTCTTGTTTTAACCCACCCCGTGGGACTTTTACTCTAAATAGGTTTGCTGCACCAAACTACCAAACCCGTTAAGGACTAATCTTTGTACATGCCATTTAACTCGATTGACACCCGGTGATGGAAACGAGGATCCTGTCCCATTTCTACATAGAATGCCGGAACTAGGCTGGCACATATATGACTTTTAGTCGATTGTTCATAGCTCCATCTTTGCCTTCCTCATGAGTACTGGTCTTATATATAGGTTGTTGAGGTGTGAATGTGTGATGGTTGGATCAGTTAAGAAGATGGACTCGAATAATTTTATATTGAGAGGCCACAACAGATGGACATGTTCGATATGTCTCCATCACAGGTAGCTTATTAGTACTCTTCGTAGATTGATTGAAAGGGCATTCCTCGTGGTCTTGGGGGCATCAAGCAATGTCAGCAATACGTTTTTCAAACACCTATGGCAAAAGTCACCACCAGATGTAGCCAGCCTTGTTCGGTGCCAAAATGATCCAAACACAGTACCCATCGTGCATTTTTTATTTGGACATAATAATAAGCTCTTGCCATCTTTTTGGAAAAAAAAAAGACATGGTG
The DNA here is from genome assembly GCF_002211085.1 of Panicum hallii. Taxonomy (NCBI): domain Eukaryota; kingdom Viridiplantae; phylum Streptophyta; class Magnoliopsida; order Poales; family Poaceae; genus Panicum; species Panicum hallii. The sequence continues at coordinate 4,594,592 of NC_038049.1, read as the reverse complement.
ACTTGCTTCCTTCTGATGCCAGGACCATATCTGAGAGATGCTTGTGCCATATCGCATAATTAACTGGCTGCATATAAAACATCCTAAATCACAGTTACAAATTTAGGCATGTGCATCAAGACGGCCAGAAATTACTCAAATTTTTAATTGGAGACCAAGAATGTCTACATTGTTAGGTAGCGTGTGTGTGTGATGGCCCTGAGACAAATTAGATGGAATTCATCACCAGCATCAAACATGCATTTCTATAAACGCATTTGGAGGGAGTCATCGAACAAATAATAACCAGCTCAACAAAATCACTAGAGACTCAACAAGTCCGGTCCACTTTACACCACATGGCCAGGTGAGCACGGCGGGCCATTGGGGCTGTGTAAACTAGTTGAAACTGCTTATTACTTTATGTGACATGTGACAGGAGAAATCGAAGACTTGGTACCTCTCTTCTCCGGCGACCTGACTCCGTTCACATCTTGGAGATGCATGCTTTATCCTAGGCTGACATTCCGAATTGCAATTAGAAATTCAGGCACATTTAGTTACAATCACCGTTCTACTAGCAAAGGTGTTTCTCCTACTGCTCTTTATTCCCACAGGATTTGAAACTTAATGGAGAAAAAAAGGTTGATGCAAGTGATGTAATTCAGGAAACACGGTAGTTCATAACTGCCAATCCGCCAACTCACCAAGAAACCACTGTTGAGAACCAGATGTTGTAGTGCATGGTTTCTCTTGGTGGATCCATGATAAATTTCCTCTCCTCTTGGTATGCGGCCGGTGCGGGTGTGCGCGAGGAGGAGGCAAGTGCGAGCATGTCGGAGCTGGGGTGGGGCAAGTGCGAGCGGCAAGTGTGTGCAGGCTGCGGAAGCAGCTGCAGGGTAGGCACCACGTGAATGGGAACGAGATGCTTTCTCCAACACCAAAGAGGTCCTTTCTTCGCTCGCTCTTTGGTGTGCGTGTTGACACCATTTCTTGAAGAAGAAACCATTTCCCTTCCCTCTCTCTGCTCTTTAATTATCATGCCACATTATTAAATTGCTTATATGACAGCCTATTTAAAGCTATAAAAAACCATCCTAGTCAACTAGGTCATCAACTCGTCCAGAGTCAAGTCAATGACAAATACTATATGGATGGTAGTTCTTTGGTCATCATCACAACCTATACATACAGAATAAAAACCTCTGAAGCATAGATAAAACCTGCACGTCGTCACTCATGTGTCATATAAACTATGCAGGCATCCAGCTCAGGCTGTGCTTCCTCAAGATTTCTCTTGTGATCATTAGCATCGTCCCGTCGAATTTGCATTTTTTTTGAAATTTGGAAGCTTCCCCAAAGCCACAGGATAGATCATCATGATGATGCCAACTCAACTCATCATGTTTTGCCTTGCTGACGAACAGCCCCTTATATATCTGATCAGACAGAGCTTCAGATCATGACCTACTCGAGGTTGAGGCCCCAACGATGTTTCCTGCCTCCATGCCGGAAACGGAGCTTCCTACCACCGGGCAAACACCGGACACTATCACCGAGCAAACACAAGAAATCAGCCAAGACGAGACCACCGATCAGCGAGCACACAACAAGAGCCAAAATGGTACCAACCAGCAGCAAGATCAAGAAACCAAGGGCAAACATGAGCCCACGCCCACGAGTGACCGCCTCATGCTGGAGCTCCGCAAGTACATCCTGCTGCTGGCCACGCTGGTGGCCACGGTGACGTACGCCGCCGCGTTCAGCCCGCCGGGGGACGTCTGGCAGGAGACGGCTGCCGGCCACCTCGCTGGCGAGCCCATCATCCGGGACACCCACCGCCACCGGTACCTGGTGTTCTTCTACTGCAACGCCACCGCGTTCGCCGCGTCGCTCGTGGTCATCGTCATCATCCTCATCCTCGCCTCCCTCGACGATGTGGAGGGCTCCACCTCCGCAATCGTCCGCAAGTACAAGGACAACCGCTGGGTCGCCGTTCGGCCGCTGCAGGTGGCCATGGTGTTGGACCTGCTCAGCCTCATGGGAGCCTACGCTGCCGGCACCTGCCGGGACACCTTCACCACCATCTACTCCTCTGTGCTGGTGGGCGTCGTCATCGCCTACCTCCTGATTCAGATGGGGGTGGCCTGTTTCACCGACTCCGGCGGCTCCGGTAGCGTCCCCGCACGCAAAGTCGATGAACGGCCCCCCGAGGAGACGATTGCTTCGCTGCCTGGCAAGAACTCCGACTCCGGCTCCGGTGGCGTGCCCAAGGTCGAAGAAGAAAAGGAAAAGGAAAAAGAAAAGGAAGAAGAAGGGTTCCGCAAGCGCAAGGTCCTGATGCTTCTTGCGACGTTCGCCGTGAGCATCACGTACGTGGCCGGGCTGAGCACGCCGGGGGGCTTCTGGGACAGCACCGACGACGGCCACCGCCCCGGCGACGCCATTCTCAAGGACCTTCACAACACGCGCCTTGCAGCGTTCTTCGGCTTCAACACCATGTCATTCGTCGCGTCACTGCTCATCATCGTGGTGCTTCTGAACAGGAAGCTCCGTGAGACACATGCGAACATATTCATCGTGGTCGCGCTGGTCAGCCTCATCGGCGCCTACACCGCCGGCAGCTGCAGGCAGACCGACACGACTGTCTACGTCGTCAGCTTAGTTGGTGCCGTGCTGGTATGCATTTCGTTCCTCCTGTTGGTTGTTTGGGCCATCGACTTCAGGAGGAAGCAAAAGTCAGCGGCACAACCAGAAATGACAAATCATCATGGTGGGGACAACAGGAATGGCAGGTACTACCAGAGCTTCTTCCTGAGACTTCATATGCAAATAACCATTAGGAGTAAAATAAATAATCATTAGGAGTAAAATAAATAATCTAAAAATGTATTTTGAGAGTTTAGGAATAGTCTGAGACAGTTTTGGGAACCGCCCTTAGCTTGTATTTTACTCTAATCATTAGCATTCATTGGTCCCAAACATAAAATAGTGTACTTGAAATCTTTTAATTTCTCTACAAATCAGGGAGGATGAAACTAATCATCCGGCAGTAGCAAAGCACGAGCCAACAGAGAAGGAGAAGGCAACGGACCAAGCTCGATCTCTTGTCCTGCTGCTTGCCACTCTTGCGGCGACAATCACCTATCAAGCGGGGCTGAACCCGCCCGGCGGCGTTTGGCAGGACAACATGGACGGCAACAAGGCCGGCGATCCAATCCTTCTGACAACGAATGCCCGGCGGTACAGAGCTTTCTACTACTGCAACTCGGTCTCCTTCGTGGCGTCCTTAGTCGCCACCATCTTGGCCGAAAAGAAGCTTCTGCTAAAGCACCACGTCCTCGAGGCAGTGATGATACTGGACCTGTTCGGCCTCATCGGTGCATACGCCGCCGGAAGCTGCCGGGATGTGAGCACCTCCATTTACGCCATGGCCTTGGCAGGTGCTGTCCTTGTCTATGTGGTGATCCATGTCATCTTCATCACGCTGGACCACACGGGCAGAAGCAAGGAGGATGATGACGAGTTGGTGGAGAAGACGCGCAAGCGGTTGCTCCTCTTCGCGATCTTGGCAGCAACCATCACCTACCAAGCTGGCCTCACTCCTCCAGGCGGTTTCTTGCTCCAAGATGACCAGTCCGGGCACCACGCTGGCGACCCGATCCTCTTGTACAACTTTCCGCGCCGCTACAAGTCCTTCTTCTACTGCAACTCGGTGAGCTTCATGTTGTCCATCGCCCTCGTCCTCCTCCTCGTCAACCCCAACCTGTACAGGCCAGCCATACGAAGCCACGCGCTATCCGTTTGCACGGCGGCAGGCTTATTTGGCCTTTTGGGCGCCTACGCCGCCGGAAGCACACAACACTTGAAGACATCCATCTACACATTCGTGCTGGTGGCGGTGGTCATCTGCTTCATAGGACTATTGTTCCTGGTGTTTTTGTTCGCGGGCAGCAGCACACAAGCGGCGGTGCCCACCATCGGCAACAACAACACAACACAAGAACAAGCAATGGAGGTGAGCACCGAACAGGAGGAGGCCACCAAGAAAAAGAAAGAGAAAAAGAGAATACATGCCATGCGCAAATACCTCATGTTGCTAGGAATCCTTGTGGCAAGCGTCACCTACCAGGCCGGCCTAGAACCACCAGGCAGAGCTTGGCAGAGCGGCGGTGACGGGCACGAGGCCGGCAACCCGGTCATGCATGACAACAGGAGGCCCCGGTACCTCGCCTTCTTCTACAGCAATTCCACTTCGTTCATGGCATCCATTGTGGTCATCCTGCTGCTACTGGTACCGAAGAAGATATTTGAAAACCAGACAGAGCTCAGGAGATGGCTTGTGGTGATGAACACAGCAATTGTGCTGGATTTGCTTGGCCTCCTAGGTGCCTACGCAGCCGGCTCAAGCAGAGGGTGGAAGACATCTGTGTATGTCTTCGTTCTTGTCATAGCCGTGGCGGCCTACATGGCAATCCATCTCTTTTTGTCCTGGATCAGCAAGAGAAGCAACCCGATCACCCAGGAAGATAATCAGAAACAACATGACGCGCAAGTGTGATCCCATTATCAGTATCCTCTGCAGCTATGTGCCTCTGTTCTTGCAGGGTACAAGAGCCAATCCATACAAACCAGCCAATCCCAAGGCAATTGCTCATCTATACATTTATTTGGCAAAACCAGCCGTTCATGACGACAACAGGAGGCACCTGTACATCATTGTCATTGTACTCTAGTCTAGGCATCTTTATTTTGTTAAATACATGTACATGTAGTACACTATATTTGAGCTTGACATCAATACAACAAGTCTAGTTTTCCAAGGATCCCAGGCACAAATACGGAAGACTACATTTATACTTCAGTTTCAATATTGCTCCGTATGTTTTAAAGGACCGTAGGTTTTAAATTACAATATATAATTACTCAAAAATAAAACAAAAAGGTCACTGTAACTCATGTGTAAAGTAACTATAACTAACAATGCTAGCAAGGGTAGCTGTTTTGATGGCAAGATTTGGTTTTTTCTTTTAGTTCAAAATATTTGTATGCAGATAGTTTTGTGTAGTGGTGTCATTGTAACTGTTTTATCCTAATGCCATACAAAGGTATGGTCTATATATGTTTCATTCTCATCATCATATTCTATGGCATATTTTGGGAATATGAATTCAGAGAGAAGGGAATAAATTATATAAGAAAATACTTTTTGGTATTTATTGAAAGCAACATAAAGATTTATCTGTTTTTTCCAAAGAAGATATAGGTAATAATAAGAATTTAGTTTTTTATATGTAATAATTTGGATTTAACTTTGAGCTCAATTTGATACCTTAATGAGCAGTGGATGCATTCTCTTTAGCTATCATACACAAATCCCCTTTTTTTTCTTTGTTCTCCAATATCTACAGTTGCTACAGAAAAAAAGGATAACAAGCCCTTGAGTTGGATCTCTCATGTTATAGGCTAACAAAAAATATAATTGCTCTCTCATGTTATAGCATGTGGGTGATCCTTGAGATTTGACCACCTCATGGCAATATAATTGATTTCGTTCTCATGTTATAACCGCAAGTATACAACAGTGTGAGCGCGATCAAAGATTTGGCCACCATATAGCTTATGACAAATTAAACTTTTTTAGACAATGCAACGAGATACGTCCTTTAGCATCGTCCAACATACAACCCCTTTCTCAGTATAACAACATAATTAATCCCTCATCATGCAAAATCCTTATACGACGCGTGTTCGTTGGTAACGATAGCAACGAACGACGACCAGAGACAGGACAACGCCACTACTCAGAACTGAAGGAAAGGTTAAGATTTGGGATTCGGGTTTTGGGGTGCCGGGGTTGGAAAAGGAGGTCCGAGTTTAGAAGGAGGTCACGGCAAGCGTTGGAGGAGAACCGGTGGGAGGGGTATGGTAGGAGGCGAGAAATTCCGATATTTGACATCCAATTCGCATCTCTCACGTCTTTTAACCTTCAATTCGTAAGCCTTTTAAAATATAACCCTCCATTTGCGAATTCTTTCGATTTAGGGGATTTCTTCTGTTTTCCTCGGTTTCTCTCTCTCTTTTTGTTTTCAGTTTACAGCCCAAGTGAACGGACCATTTTACCCCTAATATTATCCATCTGTATCAATTGGATTGGATCCATTTTTGCTATCCCGTCCAGTTCATGCTTTAAAGATCCCTTGCTGTGTGCATCCACGCTCTTGATGTGGTCTTGTTCTTGCGCGGTTCTCGGAGATGAGATCGTCTCAAGGAATGATGAGCCGGAGCTACAACGCGGGTGGCCGGAGGGGGCTGCTAGCCTGCAACGTCAGGGCGAAGCCGAGGCCATCCAAGTGGAACGACGCGCAGCAGTGGCTCTCATCCTCCCGAGCGCCCGACGACGGCGCAGGAGCTCTTGCGTCGACAACCGGCTGCTGCTGCAGCCGACTTCGCACAAGGGGAGCCCCTCGTGGAGTGCCGCGGACGTCGCCGCCGCTGTGGACGCCGCCGCTGGGTCTGCAGCTGCGACTGCGGCGGCGGCGGCGGGAGGGCGGGCGCGGATCTTGGCGGCGGGGTGGGCTTGCGTGGTGGGGGAGCCGGCTGATGCCGCCGCTGCGGTGCCCGCGGCGGCAGACCCCAGCGCACGGACGACGGGGAGGCGGAGGCGGAGACCAACTGACGAAGACGAAGAGGTGGAGACGGAGACAAAGACTAACGGTTCAGGTGGATATGGTCAGGGGTAAAATAGTCCATTCATTTGGGCTGTAAAATGAAAACGAAAAAAGAAAAGAGAGAAATTGAGAAAAAGAGAAGAAATCCCCGAATCGAAAGAATTCGTACGTGGAGGTTATATTTTAAAAGACTTGCAAATTGAATTTTAAAAAGGGTGAGGCATGCAAATTCGATGTCAAATATTAAAATTTCTCGCAGGGGGCGAGCAACCGAAGGGTCATCAGGTGGAGGCTACGAGAATGGTTGGTGGGTGGCATGGGCAGCGCGGGTGGTTGACAGAGATACATCGGCTGGCCGCAGCGCCGGTGACGGCCCCCGTCAGCTGTGGGTGGCAGCGGGGGCGCACTAGTGGTGCATATTATAGTTGGCCATCCGACTCGAGACCCACAGGTCGGCTCACGGCACGACATTTTGGCCCGGCATGAGATCAATCGGGCACGGGCTGGTCCGGCACAGGCGTCGTGCCGTGCCTAGACCAACGCCTCGGTATGTGAGCCAGCCCGGCCCGGCACGATTAGCAGTCGGCCCAATAGTAGCCCAAAATACCAGCTCACCATAACAAATTCCCCACATTCAGCCCACCACAACAAATTCTCCACATTCAGCCCATTTCAGACCCTAGCACCCCAACCCCAATTCCCACCCTCCACTTCACCTCCTGTCACGGCAGGCGGCCGGCTCTCCATTCCTCCTCGCGCGGCCGAGCCGCCGCCGGCCGGCCCACCTTCCTTCCCCACATGGTGGTGCGGCCGGTGCCTGGCCGCCTCCCCTCCCCGCACGCCCGTCCACCTCCCTTCCCCGCGGCGGCACCCGGCCGCCTCCCCTCCCCGCCCGGCGGCGAGGCCAATGTCGCTTGGCCTCCCTCCCCCCCCCCCCCCCCCCCCCAACCCCGGCGGCGCCCGACCGCCTCCCTCTCCCGCGCGGCAATGCGGCCTATCTTCCCCGCGCGGCAGTGCGGTCTGTCTTCCCCGCACGGCGGCGCGACCGGCCTGCCCCGCCCGGCGGCGCTAGTCGCCTCTGCTCCCTGCGCGGCGGCGCGGCGGGCCGGCCGTGCCTAAACGGGCCGACGGGCCGACACGGCACGGCTTGGGTGCACCCGTGCTGTGCTTGGGCTGGCACCTCAGCCCACGGGCAGGCACGGCATGGCCCGTTTAGCAATCGTGCCTTAACGGGCCGTGCCCAATCAATCCCGTGCAGATCTTGCCTTAACCGGCGTGGTCCAATAGATTTTTCTGAGAGCATCCAAGAGACTAGGAAGAGAAGCGCGCTTCGCCGCGCCCGCCATGGTTGTAAGCATCGCTGCCTACCTGAGAGGATGCAATATTTTATACACCGTATTTTGTATTTTTTAAGGTAGTGACGCGTACATAACATGTGGGTTGTATCCTTGGATCTTGGTGGAAGATTAATAGCCAATGTTTTGTTCTGAATTTTTTTATTTACCTTCTGAATCTGTGGCATGAACTTTCCTCTAGACTGTGTAAATGGCAAATGGCAAGCAAGTCTTTTTACTGCTTATGTTTATATTATTGGTCGGTTTGAACCCATTAACATTTGTAGCTAATTAGGTATATGTATTCGTTAGACTAATAAGTAGCAATGTCACGATGTAGCATGGCAGCCAGGGGCGTAGCTAGGAATCAAACTTAGGAGGGCCCGAGCCAAGCCATATCAAATCAGTAAATAATAAATCTATTTGTATTGGTGTCTAGAATGTTGGTGTCAGTAAAAAGCTACGCCAAACATACTTTTTCACACTGAACAACGATCAAAACGCGGGCTCTAAAGAACAAATACGAGAAGCAGCTCTTCTGGACGCACTTTATATACAATGCGCTACCACATTACACATTTCCAAACAATCCAATATAATTGTGGTTGTAGAATATATAATATGATAGAATACTTATTGTAATGTAGCATGGATAATTATATTTCACCGATATCAACAGATGGCCAAAATATGAATAAACTGACAGTGTTTTTACAGTTTTAGCATAATGTGTAGCTTATCTATAGAAAAAATAACTTGTATGTTTGGTAAATAGGATAGTAGAACATGACATTTATATATATAAAAATCTAATAGAACTTGATTCTAATGATTAGAAGTTCCAATTATTAAAAAGAGACCTAAATAATTTATGATTAGTCAAAATCAGTAACCTAAGCTTGTTTATCTGGATCATTAGGGGGGCCATGGCCCCTGCCGCCCCGCCTCCGCCACTAATGACAGCTGGTAGTCTCTTGATGCAAATGGCTAAGAATGACGAGATTAAACGACTCATCGACGTCACAGTTGTTGTGACACTATAACAACGTACGGGCGATGAGTCGGCCTAGATACATAGGCAACTCATAAACCAAGCACAAAAAATAGCACGAGGTCAAAATGCTGGAGACACATTAACGACGTGTACGTCAGCCCAAGTCCAGCACGGATCAAGAGGATTAGGAGATCATGAACGATGGTAAAAAAGACGGTAAGGAAGGGATAAGAGTGTAGTTATTTGACCCCCTCATCACGATAATATAACTTTTATCTCTCGTGTTAATCAGCTCCGATAATATAACACGATCCAAGAGATTCCGTACCTCGTGACCAGACCAGCTAGCCACTGGACTCTCAGGACTCAGGAGCTCCTCCACAAGTCTACCAGTCCCGCCAGTGCGGCCTGCGACTCGCCGCCCTGGCGCAGCGCCTCTCTGGCCTGCGCCATGGCCGCGAGCGTGCGCTCCCGGAGCGCCGTGCCGCCGTCGGAGTCCATCAGCCACCGCACCTTGGTCGCCACCTCCTCCGCCGCCACGACGCCGCCGTCGTACCCCTCCAACGCCACGGCCAGCCGCAGCTCCTTCTCCAGGAGCAGCAGGTTCATCCGCTGCTCCGCGTGCAGCGGCAGGCCCAGCATCGGCACGCCGGCCGTCACCGCCTCCAGCACCGAGTTCCACCCGCAGTGCGTCACGAACCCGACCACGGACCCGTGCGCCAGCACGTCGCGCTGCGGCGCCCACGACCTGACGACGAGGCCCCGGTTCCTGGTCCGGCGGAGGAAGCCGTTCGGGAGCAGCGCGCCCAGGTCCGGCTCCGGCTGCTTCCGGAACTTCTTCGCCGGGTCGCCGTCGCCGTCGCCGGGCGGCGCCCGGACCACCCACAGGAACCGCTGCCCGCTGGCCTCGAGCCCGGCGGCGAGCTCCCTCGTCTGCTCCGCGCTGAACCGGCCGATGCTGCCGAAGCAGAGGAACACCACGCTGCCGTTGGGCTGCTGGTCCAGCCACGGCAGGCACTCTGCGCCAGCACCGCCCTCGGCGAACTCCAGCGACTTGATCAGCGGCCCGACGCAGTGGACCGGCGGCGTCGGCTGGCCGGGCGGCGCGCAGCGGCCCGCGGCGACGGCGTCCACGGCGCGCGGCTCGAGGGACCGGAAGGTGTTGACGATGACGCCCCGGCACCGGCGGAGCGCGGCGGCGGCGTCCATAAAGGCGCCGTATGCCGCGTCGCCGCGGTCCATGGTGGCGTGGATGGCGTGCGTCGCCGGGAACGGCGGGACGCCCGGCACGCGCACGAGCTCGTCCCCCATGTCCCGGAAGCTCGCGGCGGTCCGCGCGTGCAGGACCGGGAGGTGCAGGAAGAAGGCGAGGCACGCGGCACCGGAGGTGAAGAAGAAGTAGGCAGGCACGCCGAGCTCCCCGGCGACGTCGAGCGCGGCGCCCGAGAACATGTCGACGACGAGGGCGGCCGGCCGGGTGGGCCACGCGGCCGAGGCGAGGAGCGCCCGGAGGTGAGGGTTGGCGGCGCGGACGGCCTCGACGATGAGCGCCTCGTAGTGCTTGGACGCCAAGGGCGGGAGGTCGTCGGCCTTGGGGACGCGGTGGAAGGAGATGGACGGGTTGGCCGCGGAGACGCCCGCGAGGAACGGCCCCGGGGCGCCCGTGTCGTAGGGCGGGTCGACGACGACCACGGTGACGGCGAGCCCCCCCGCCGCGAGCGCCCTGCCGAGCTCCACCATGGCGAACAGGTGGCCCATCCCCGGCGTCGGGTACAGCACGACCTGCCTCTTCAGAGGCCTCGCCGCGGTGGCAGTCGTCGCGTTCCGGGCGCCCTCCATTGCTTTCACGAGTACTTGCGAGAACCGGTGGGAGATGTTGACTTATCTTGATGAGAGCCTAGGCCTCTGCGTAGATTGAAAGGTCAATGCTGCTTGGATGGGGCATCAAAGACATACTCACATGGAGAGAAACGAATAACAAGAACAGCTACACATTTTAGCGCCGTCACTAAAACTAATCAAATCAAATAAACTAATTGACAACCGTCCTCTTAGCCAACCGTCAAATTGACAAAGCCATCTGGATCTCCCTATGCTTGCTCTCTCTCTCTCTCTCTCTCTCTCTCTCTCTCTCTCTCTCTCTCTCTCTCTCTCTCTCTCTCTCTCTCTCTCTCTCTCTCTCTCTCTCTCTCTCTCTCTCTTCTCTTCCTCACAGCAATGGCTACTAAAAAGCAGCTACTCCTGCTCATAACCTACCTCATGGAGCTGCAGCTAGCCCTCTGGCGGCTTGAGGACCGCCGGCTGACTACACCCCGTATTTGTGATGACGGTCACTTAATCTGACTACTACCATGAATGTATCTGTGCTAACACCCTTAAGATACCGCCGCACCATATATGTGCAGGCCGGAGCTCCTTCCTATTCCAACAGTGCTTGTCCGAGAGGAGCTAGTGGCGGTCGGGAAAATCACCAAGTACAATAATATAGGGAGATTTTGCTCCTCAATTCTTTGGAGAAGGTGGCTCTCTAAGGTGATGAGTTCATCATACTCCAACCATATTTTTCAGATTTTCACCACAAATAGAGTGATGTATTAGAAGATTAAGCAAGTATTTTTTTCCTTTCCGTGAGTTTCTCTCTTCGACCTAACAAAAAATATGGCGCTTCCACTCTTTGTAGCTAGCTGACTTGTACAACTGGAGACACTATGTGAGACTGTTGGAATATTTCAGTGGTCAAAACGCCGAGAGAAAAGGGAAAACGGGAAAAGGATAATAATACCGTTTTCACACCTTGATCGGAGGCGCAACTGACTTATGGTTGCGGCCAAGAGGTTGCCTGGTGCTTTTTGGAAATACGTGAAAATCTAGCAAAAACCCTAAACAACCCTACACGCCTCCCGATCCGTGGCGACGTTGGAGTGACTTGAAGGCTGCCGCCAACTCATTGTCGCCATCCCCGGGCAAACAAGGTGGAGGCCCAAGGACGACGTGACCTACGCCGTACATCTATGCCAGGAACGACTATGAGAACAACTATACCGACCCATCACCAACCGAGATGGCCGGATCCGCGTCCGTGATTGCTCCTGGTCTAACTCTTAGTCCTTAATCAAGTTATTTGAGTTGTGCTTACGTTGTTAAGGTGCTAGATCCTATGAGTTTTAATTCCTACAGAGACAACTAATAATGTAGAAACCTGGGCAGGGTAACAAGGCAGCAGGTACCGTGTTGGCCAGGAGCCCAGGATAGGTATGTAGGTGATGGCCGGTTGGATCAGTGGTGGACCCAGAAAATTTTTGAGCCCGGGCAACAATAGCTGTGCCCGCCTATACTTAGATTAATTTGTGCTTGTTGTGTGCACTGGCCATCTGTCCTAAGCTTACATCCATAGCATTTCTTTTGCCCAGAGCTGTGTAGGTGCCCTTCGCCTCACCTGGGAGCCCAGGCCAGCGTCCAGGTGGCCGGGCACTGGGTCTGCCACTGGGTTGGATGGTATTATTGGGGTGGCGGCATGTACTAGGTTGGATATTATTATTAGGGTGGCGGCATGTACTGTGTTGGATGGTATTATTTAGGTGGCGACCTGTGTGGGAAGAATAAATGATATTCTGTATCAAGGAAATGGAAATGACCGTGTCTCAGATTTGCAAGAGGCGTGTCCTGTTCAGACTTGCTCGAGTGATGATGAACACACGCAAAATCCCAATAATTTCAGTACGAAAACCTTTTCCCGACGTGTCCATCACTAAGACCGTCCGATTCACACGGAACGGCCGATCAAGGTGGTCAAGCCGTCAAGCAGTCCGAACAAGCCCTAGCTAAAAAAGGACAGTCTTTTCTGCCTTAACAACGGACAGCTAGCTAGCGCTGGGAAGGAGTGTGCACGCATCACATCAGCCGCCCCCGTCCACCAGCTCTCCGATCCGTGTGAAACCCTAGCTTGCCCATCCCTGCCGGCGGCGGCGGCGGCCAAGCAACGGGATCTCGGAATGGATCCGCGTCAGGACGGCAGCTCGCCGAAGCCGGCGGGGCCGTCTGCCCACGGCGACGTGCTGGAGGCTGTCCCAGTGCCAGTGGTGGCTGCGGAGCCACGTCCTGGCCAGATCCCCGGCGGCTCCGGAGCGCTCTCTCTGGCGATCCCCATGCCGGACGTTGTCCCCTCCCAAGCGCTCGACGAGGAGGTCGCCGCCGTGGGAGGTGCTTCTGCTGCGATGGGGGGCGGTCATCAAGAGGAGGCGTCGACAGCGGCGGCAGATGCCGCAGCAAGGATTCAGACGATGGTGGCCGTGAACGACAGGTACTGTATGTCCGCTCTGCTCTCTGGTCCTCCGATCCTTCCCTCGCTGCTCGTTGAGAAGAGCTGTAGTAACAAGAGCATCTTCTGTACGTTCTCGTGCTTGGTTGCTGCAGGTTTGTGCCGATAAATGATGTGAAGGCCATGCTGCAAACTGGGCGCTTTGAGGGGCAGCAAGTCACTTACAAGACTAAGAGGCATAAGTTGGTAGGTTCTCCTCCCACTTCATTATATTTTTAGTGAAATGCGTTGTAGCTAGGTACCAAAACTTGTGTTGTGTTGTGGGTGCATGCAATCTTGTCATAAACTTGAAAATTGAGAAGTCTATAGTCACTAACTGGACAGCAATAATATGGCATACAAAACGCGCATAGCTGATTAGATCGCTGTTTTATTAGCAGAAGTATATAAAATAAAAAGCAAATCTAGGTATGCTTTCTGGCAGATATGATCAAAGGCAGGCAAGTAGAGCTCTTTAAGCATCCGTAATCTATTTATGCGTCCAAGGTTATTATCATTGGCCCCTTAGTTTCATTTTGCCCCATCAGTTACTGCCCTTTAGAAGGAACGTACTGCACATGTAATGTATTCTTGCACTTGGTTAGATTCTTCAGTCGGCTGTTTCTTTTACAGGGTTGTATCTGTATGGTTAGTTCTACTGTACTGTTTACTCTAAAGCTAGACACGTCTACCGGAATTGCGTTAGGATCATTCAGGCTTTGTGAAAGAATGCAGCGATTCTAGTAGTGTAGGTTTTCCTTTGTCATTAGTCACTAGCTAATTTTGCTTCGAATTCACTAACTTGTTTTTTATGGGGAGTACTAAAACAAAATCTAAGTTGATGCACAGTACCTTCTATACCTAAACTAAATAGGCTGAAGTGGAAACATATTAATTAATTTTTTTGCAGAACCTGCTTCATGGTGTAATACGTGGAGTAGCTTACTTCTGCTCTTGTGGTGACTGCGATCATAATGGGAAGGTAACATGTTAACCATCTATTCAATTGAATACTTTCTATTTCATGTGTTGTGAAAGGGAAAATCCCACTATTTGGTGCTTAGGCTGTTGCAGTGAAACCCAATATGTTTTCATATGTTTCCTCCTTTTATGCAATATACTTATGATTGTTGGTTAATTATATTGTCACCTCAGTTGAAAATTGTGGCTTGTCTAAACAGAAATCTTGCAGCTTGATTGAACTATCGGCTTAGAGTTTTGCAAAAGCTTTATTTTATCGGTTACTGCTCCATGATGTTGGTTCTGTTATATTATATTAAGGTGCCATCATATTCAGTTCTTTCCTCTGAAGAAATATCTGCAAATGATCAGCGTTGAAAGATTTGGCTCTGTACCATCAGCATGAAAAGTTTGATAAAGGCACACTGAAAATTCATTTAGTCTGACCTTTGAGGCAAGCTGTAACTTTTGCATATTCTCACTATGTAAAATAAGGTTCTTACACCCAAAGATACTCCAAAGGGCATAGTGGTATTTTTGCTCCTTGCAATTTGGTGGTGGGTACTTGATTGGTGAGCTTTCAACTTAAGTGTCCAGGTTTAAATGTGCCTTAGCTTCAAACTGGATTGCTTGTTCGTTATGAAAAACTCGGGCATGAAGCACTGGGCTCTGAAAGAAACTATCGGCTATTGCGTAGATTGCTCTGTCATCCTTCCCATGTTGACTTTATTAGATGCTTGAATTGGGGACAAAGTGCCATTACCCAACCACTACATTGAGAACAGTTTTCCTCTTTTCTGCTGTCTGAATATGGTTAACAGCTGAGTTTTGGAGTTTAGTAAAGAGATGAGCTCTGTAAAAATTTTAAGTTATATATTACTCATGTTACGTAACCCCATAGTGGCCTCAATTTTGTGTGTTCTCTTCATGATCTTTGCAGCAGAATGTTGTGCCTTGGCTTGTTAGTTGGTGCTAATAGTTGTTGAGACATATATGTTCTTTGTGTACTTGTTTCAAAGCTTACATCTGAGTTTACCATTGTCTGTAAGAACCATGCAGCAGCAAGGTGTGATATTTGTGCTGTCAATAGATGGAAATGATACATTGGTTTCAGGGAATTGATTACCAATCAATGCTCAATTTTCATATGATTATGCCTGAATTCTGAGGACAATTGTTTTATGGTTTGTCCTATTTTTTTTGTATTCCTAGTTCATTTAGCTCTTATATTCTTTCTAATTTGTTCTTATTCATTCCTAGGCACTCTCCGCGAGAGCATTTGAGCAGCATGCACTGAAGAATCGAAAAGAGACACACAACCCGAATGACCATATTATCCTTTGTTCCTCAAATATCTCACTGTTTGAAGCATGCCGGAAACTGAAAGAAGCGAGAAATGAAACTATACTTGAAGCTACATTTGATGCTATCATAAAAAGCCATCACGAGGCGGTGCCAAAACAGAATGCGGAAGCCCCTGTCACTAACACATCTGCTGATGACTCCAATCTAATTGACATTGTTCGTAATCTCGAGAAAAGGGTGGAGAGCACTGAGAAGAGGGTGGAAAACCTTCAGTCTCACGTGGACACAATAGAGAAGAATATAGATTTTTTCTGCAAAGAAATGGTCCGGTACCAAGAACTGTTTCAAGATTTATCAAAGATTCTGGGGAAATTTGTTGATGACATGTGAAATTGAGAAGAGGTATACAATGTGATGGCCTGAGAACTTAGTCTTGCTAGCATTGCTAGCATGAGCCGTACCAATATTAAAATGTTATGGCTGTTGCTATTGATAAGTTAGACTTAATCGGTAGACTTTACCTTTGTTTTGCTTCGTTTGCCTAATTATTGACCTCTTTTCTGCTTTGTTACTGAAAACCTGTGTGCTATCTGTTCATGGTACATACAATGCAGGAAAAGAACACCTTGTAAGCTGGAGTTTTGTTTGGAATTTATTGCTTGCACACCTGAATGTGCATTTTGTTGTGTGCAATGACATTATCATAAGGTTCATTCTAAAAATGCTGTTTTCCAATCATTCGACATTATATTACAACCCAATATTTGGTATGTACCACCAGAACTCATAGTGTTCACTTAAACAGAAAGGCTTGAATATCTATTAATACATATGCGCAGTGTAGGTTATATACATGAGAATATGACATAAACAAGCTAGCATTAATCAATTAGTTTTGTACTAATATGTCTGCATTTTCAATATCTCCACTTTGGTGGAAAGAGCTTCCAATATACTAGAACATTCGGCGCGCGTTGCGCACCCTACCATGAAGTGCGCAAACGAACAAAAAAGAACAGAGTTTCTGAAAATGCAACGCCCATTAAATAACAAACCATCAACGTTACAGCACATTGTGTGTCTGGCATTCTGATCATCAACGTTACAGCACATCCGAGCACATCCAAGAGGTATCTGTTCAGCATCTAGATCATCAATATTACAATACATCCGAGCACCATGGCTATCCTATCGATCAGAGGTGTCTGACCGGCATTTGAAACATTTCGACATTGCAGTACATCCGAGCACCATTAATCTACATGTTTCAACCAGTATCCATAGTTACCAAACTATGTAGCTGCACTGAAATCAACAGCTAACAATGATGCTACACAGCTTGCAGGTCCATGGACGAAGCACAAAAACACAAAAGTACTGAATGCATCAGACTCTTCACCGGAGAGCACACACAAAAGTTGGCCGCAACTGGTGGAGGCAAAATGAGCACGAGCTCGACTGCTCATGCATCCTTATTTGGGCTGCAAAAGGATAATAATTTATTGTCTAGCTCGTCTCCTGGAGATGTAATAGCAAGAGGCAAATGATCCACTATCTTGGTTTTTGTCCTAAAAATTGCATGGCTAGTCCTTGCATTCATCCTAAAAATTTAATATCTAGCATGTCTCCTGGAGATGTAACTGCAAGGGTGATAGTGACCAAAGATAATTTATTCTTAGCTTATTTAGCATTTTGAAAAGTTACTGTGCAAGTTCAGAGCTGACAAATGTGGACAAGACTATAAATTGTTATTGCTCAAAGATCAATCATCTTCATCCTAAGTAAAAAACTACACCTTACAGTACAAGATTCCTTGTAGTCCTGTAGAGCATGATGGGAAGTCCTTAATCCTTTAGCCATTTTACTAATAGTAACATAGGGAAGTAAAAGGGGCAATTACCTGGTCTGATCAGAAGCACCTGCACCATCATTACCACTGCCACTGTCATCTCCAGCTTGCTCAGCAGTGAAAAGTTTTTTAGCAACCTTTTTGTTAGGGGATGGGCGACACCTATAAGTATAGATATAAGTTTTGTGCTTATTAACAAAATGACAACAAAAAATTAAACTGGATGGTGATAGGGATAACCTCTTCTTTGTAGCGTTTTTCTGTGTCTTTGTAGAAGAACCACCAGTGGCATGTGCAATGGAAGCCAAAGTCTTGTCCTATGGCAAGAAATGCTAAAATGAGCATCTAAGGCTACTGATCATAAGTCTTCATCTCATGAAGCTGAGGCATGGCAAGTATCCACTCATCTTCAGCTTATGATTTTAAGTATAAACAGGTTTTTCATATCCACAAGACATTTTAGGCAGAAATGCATATCTGATCAGACTGAGGACAGCACAATTTGCAAAATGCATGTCCCTCTGTGGAGCTGTAGTCTACTGTGGTGGATAAAAACAGCAAGGAGTAATTTTATCTCATCATGAGCACAGTGTGTCTTTGTAGGAGAACTACCAGAGGCATCTGCAGTGGAAGCCATAGTCTTGTCCTGGGGCATGAATATAAAGTATCCACTCATTTCGCATGTATTGATCAACATAGTAACGTCACAACTAAGCCATTTAATTCTGATAAGAAGAAATTCTAGAGCTGTAGTCTATTACTGTGGATAAAAACATAAAGAGACCATTGCCTGTGTATTTCAGATTTACTTATTTCATCCACAGCAAGAACGTCTTCTTCCCTAGAGACTCACAGAGCTGCTTTAATTTGGTTACTTGAAACCTATAAAGAACACAAGTTAAGAGAAATATAGAAGATATTCAGAAGGGCAATATGTTTGTCTGACGTAAAAGGAGGCAAAAAAAGCACCTGAATACAGGGGCAAACAATGCCACACAAGTCAGGTTGGTTTTGGAGAGTATCACACAACACAATTTGTAGGCAATGTGTTCTGCACATTAAGAAATGTGGCACCATTTAGTATAGCAACCTTAGATGTAGCTCCAAAATTTCCAATGGTGATATTCTCTGCAGATGCCCAAATAATTTTTTAAAAAAATCAAGAACTTAGTTTATCTATCTAACATAATTAGCTCATGGCGTTAGATTCTATCCAAGGTCCCTGGCATGGTGTTGTCAGTACCATCTTTCATGAGAGCCACATTTTTGATAGAAAAAGGACATTGTATTATTATTCATCCAAGAAATCAGTTAATCCCAATTTGCAATCCAATGCAGAACAACTTGTTTCTAGGAGCACACTATAAATTATGAATGGACCACTACCATTGATCTCTCTAATTCCAAACAATAAAAGAGAGAGGGCATAGGGGACTCACTCTGGGTGGGCGAGTGCTAGTCTGCAAGCCCTCGGCGCCTGCCATTCAAGAGCATATCGGGCGTGCTGACCGGCGCTCGTCGTTATGCTTGAGCTCGAGGTCGTGCTGGAGCTCAAGCTCGACCGGGAGCATGTTGCCGCGCCGCCCTCTTGCCACCATCCGGGAACGACCCACCGCGACGCGCCCCTGTGGCCTTGCCTGCCCGCCGCTCCAGGCCGCCGCGGCCTATGCTGCGTCCGAGCTGGGATGCCGTGCCTGCCCAAGCACCGGCTTTGGCCGGACCGTGCTGCAGCGGCGTCCAAGCTCGAGGTGCTGCCGGAGACCCTCTCCTTCAGGCGCCCGACGGCGGCGGAGAGCAGGAGGAGCGGCAGCAGGGAGGGGCGGCTAAGGCAGGCAGAGAGGGAGAAGGAGAAGGGGAGAGAGAGGGCGGCGGTGGGGAGCATGTGAGGGAGGGAGACGGCGGCGTGGCGCGCGGATCCTGGCGGCATTGCGCTTGGTCTCCTGAAGCACGTCGAGGAGCTCGGCCATCATGCTCTCCCGCGCTCGCGCCGCCGCCTCACCGTTGACCTCGGCGAG
The DNA here is from genome assembly GCF_002211085.1 of Panicum hallii. Taxonomy (NCBI): domain Eukaryota; kingdom Viridiplantae; phylum Streptophyta; class Magnoliopsida; order Poales; family Poaceae; genus Panicum; species Panicum hallii. Next base: position 4,575,188 of record NC_038049.1, on the reverse strand, counting down.
TCGTGCCTCCTCCTCCGCGTCCAAGGTGCGGCTGGGCAAGGGCCTGGGCACACGGCGGCCGTCGCTCTGCTCCATGCATTGGAGCAGCCACACTGTGGCCGGCCGGCCTGCGCCCCCTCGCACCGAGCCGCGGCCCGCGCTGGATCTGGATTTTGCGGGAGCAGCGGAGAGTAGGAGGAGCGGCGGTGGGGAGGCAGAGAGCAGAGAGGGAGAAGAGGGCGGCGGCGGGGAGTAGGAGAGGGAGGGGGAGGGCGGCGGGTAGAAGGGAGAGGGGGTTAGGGTTCGGGGTTGTGGGAGGGGGTGAATGAAAAACTACTTGGGAGGGTTGCAAACGTGACAGAATTATCGAATTTTTCCTTCTTTCTATCGAAATAAATATTAGTTTGAGGTTCTACGTGGAAAATAAACGAACGTGGGCATTGTAGCGTTCAGGAGAGCTGGATTTAGTTGTGATTATTAGAAAATAGAAGGTTTTTTTTGCAACACGCGTCACCTTTTTCCCGCGAAGCACGGCGGGGAGGGCAAAGCCCAGCAGCTTTTAATCAAGTTGATGTGTGTATACTGCAGTAGCTCTGCAGCCTTCAAATTCCCAGTTGGAGGTACATATAGAGCCAACTCTGAAAACTAGCTACGACTATAGAAATTATATCGTCATTACCTTTCTTGATGCACCACTTTTTAAACTCCGGATAATCCTTCTTGATATGACCATCACCGTTACAGTGGTAGCCCTTTGGAACCTTAGAGGAGGACGGCTCATCCTGCTTAGGAGCATCATATAGTTTTTTTAGCCTTTTTCACCTTTTTGAAGTGCATGACCCTCTTATTTCTGCCCTTATGCACATCTTGCCTAACGTGGTTGGCAAAGTCCTGGTTCTGAGAGCGCAACCTCTCTTCCTCTTAGCTCACTTCTAATCGCTTGCATTGTAGTTTATCTTAAAGGGCTCAAACATTGATGGAAGCGATAGCATCACGTGGTGAACTAGAGTAGCATCATTAAGGGGACACTCCAGGTCTTTGAGCTTATCTGAAGGTCAACCACGCCTAAAATATAGTCCCTCACATTGCCTTACCCATTATACTTTGCAGTCATCAGTTTAGATAAGAGAGTATTGGCATTGGTCTTAGCCGACCCTTTGAAGTACTCTTCAATCTTTGCTGCGAAGTCCTTAGCATTCATAGATTTCTTCTCAAGTGCTCCCTGATGGTCGGGCGGGCTGATGCTTTATCCATGATCATGAGGGTCACTCCGTGGGAACGCTCCCAATGCTCCTTCTTCCTCTCATACGCAGCAGTGCGCTCAGAAAGGATAGCATCTTGCTCCCCTTAGCTGGCTGGTGCAGCAACCGATGCAACAGGAGCGGGACGCGATGAAGAAAATCAGAATGGAAAAAAGCAACTTACCAAATCCAAACGTCAGTCCGTCGTGAATGAAGGAAATGAGGAGCAAACCGATCTAGAGAGTTTGCAAGAAGCGCAGTTATCCCTTCTATTATTGCGGATAAACAACTTGGTCGGTGCAGACGACAGTGTTGCTCTCGTTGTTCAAGAGAAAGCCCCGGGAGAGTGCGCATTTGTGTCGTATCTCAAGACTATAGTAGAATTAAATTACGGAGACATCACACCTACCTCATTGAAAATTACGGTCAGATTGCCGTGTCAATGGTTCAGCACAACCTATACACTGCACACTTCAATGAACAGAAATTTGTGGAGTCACTTTCGAAGGCATTGGATATTATGTCTGAACTCGAAAGCTGCATGCTCGTAACTGGTACCAATTGCCCGATGAAGCCTGTCAGGCCTCTGCTGTCTGCCGTTGTGTCTGATCTGGAGAAAAAACTCACACAAGCATTCATATGCTCGTGAGCTAGCATGATTATTAGTGTCCCGTTCCCATTATCATGGACACACATGCATCTTCCTTTGATTTTTTTTTCTAAACGGCTTTCATTCGAAAGCAACACAGCGCTGTTTCTGAATAATTGTACTCCTTTTATCCAACAAAGAAGTGCCACACTTGTGATTTGTTTGTGCCTGGAATAACAAACTGTTATAGAATATCTATATTCCGAATGGTTGTTTCACTGGTACTGGTGCTAACTGCGTATCTTTTTTTTCCTGCTAGCATCCAGACCTTCTTAATACTCCCTCCATTTTTATTTAATATCATATTAGATTTGTTCTAAGTTAAACTTTGCTAATTTTGGTCAAAATTTATAGAAAAATATAGCAATAACTATACTATCCAACATATATACTATCAACTTATACTTCATGGTGGATTCAATGAAACAATTTTGATATTGTAAATATTATTATTTTTTCTATAAATTTGGATAAAGTTGATCAAATTTAACTAAGGACAAACTAATACGATATGTAAATAAAAATAAAGTGAGTGTATCACATGGAACAGATCACCAAGATCTCCACGGAAATCACCTCCGTTGCAACAACTTCACTCTTAAAACTATTGGCTGATTAGCCAACTCAATACAAGATTACCACGATTCTCGAAGTGTTTTTCTGCAAGTGGTCGTCATCAATTTATTGCTAGGGGTGGTAAAGGGTTTTAAATTTTAGTCTAGATAATCTAAAAGCTGGGCTCTAACCTTATACAATTTTGAGCTAAAAAAATTAAGGGTCAAGTTGGATTGTGAAGAGGGTATTAGGACTGTGATCCATTACCAACCCTAGTTATTGCTCTTTTTATATTTTTTTAAATAGATCATGTTTTTGTTAGCCTAATTGCTCGGCAATCCTCGATGCCCATTTATCAAGTGGACGATGTTTTCTTTTGTTAGGGATTCTTGCTTGCTAAATTGTTTTTCTCTCAGGAAATTTCCAAATTAGACTAAAAAACTATCTGCCAGTTGATAAGAAATTGTGAAGAAAGCAATTATTTAGCTAGGTTCCTGTGGTGGGACGTGCACACCGGTATTCAAATCCTCGACCAAGTACAGGGTAATATATATATATATATATATATATATAGTTGGTTTTTTTAACTTTTAATCTTCAATAATTATTTTCTCTTTTCTAAACTTTAATAGTTCAGATTTATTTAACCTAAGAGGAGCACTTTAGCACGGCTCCTCGATAAATCTTTGATATCACAGCCTTCCTCCACCACGCTAATAGTGACAACTTACTTTGATGATTAACGGATAGCATCAGCAGCCCATTTGCATCTCTCTCCTCATGGGCTCCTATGTATGAGTGTGGCAGGCCTACACTCCACTCGGAGCACTACAGGCCATGGCCCTAATCTTAGGCCCAATTGCAAGAGCCCAATTCTCTTTTCTCAACTAAACATACATACATTACAGTCATACAAAGTAAGGCCAAACATACATTATTTCAAAAAAAAAAGTAAGGCCAAGAATACATACCTGAAATGTCACGTATACACCCCAATTCCTCCTCTGTTCATGCATACATACATGTAGAAGTTGCTGCGAATGCACCAAGCAAGCAGGTTCAGAATTCAAACTAAGCAAATATTCAGTTAAACACAGATGCAAAATAAGAATGAGGTCATGGGGCAAGCATCTTCTCCTAAGACATGACCGTGGCAGGATGAAAGCTTGTGAGCTCAGCTCCATTCTGTTCCAGATCAGATTGCTTATCGCTGACTCCAGTAACAAAGACCTAGCTGCACAGATGCAACTCATCAGACTCCCATGTAAACAGCAATTTTGCTGCACAAGAGAAGCGCTCGATCTTATCACTGAATCTATTGAACTTCTGCACAGTTTGTTACAATGTTCCTATCCACTGCAAGAACTTCCCCAACTGAAAAGAAAAAACTATGATTTATCGCAACCAACTCTCGTGAGTCATGCCACTAGAATTTCTGTTCGGTCCTTTCAGCTGCATGTATGTATGTTGCAGTGACAGTGAGCCTGCAACGGATTACGGATCAGACACAAGTTGTTGCCACGCACACCATCATCTCCTGGACTCCTTGCATTGCCGGGCAAGAGTGCCCAAAAAGCATGTCCCTGCTTCAGCGGCACTACTGCAGAATCCTACCTCAGGTTTGTGTTCTCTTCGACTTCTTTTAGGTGGCAAGTCATGCTCCTTGCTTGTTGCTGTTGGGAAACTGGTTGCTTGGGAGCTGGTGGCTACTGGCCAGCGTGCTATTGAAGTGGAAGCAAAGAAACCAGCCTCACTTGGCTCCATATATTCCTCCAGAGTGCTTGTGTTGCTTGCAGTCCTTCCTGATCAAGTGACCCTTGAGGAGAAGCACAATCCTTGTTGCAGGCTGCTCTGGCATGGCTGCGGTGGCCTCGGACCGTGCCGAGGTCGACACTGCCCGCCCCTTTCGGTCCGTCAAGGAGGCGGTCGCCGTGTTTGGTGACCGCATCCTCGTCGGTGAGGGGCACTCCAGGCACAGTAGCAGTGCTGCCACCATTTCCACCCCCAATGCCAATGCCAGTGCTAGTGCCAATGGCATGCCCACCGCAAGTGCCAAGCATGAGGCTAGCAGTAGCAGCAGTACCATGACCTTTTCCCCGAACCCGATGGCAGAGGCTGAAGAGGAGATCATGCCTGCCGCTGTGCCGATGTACTCCGCACCGTCCTCGCCGCCGTCGCTCACGTCGTCGCCATCGCCAATGAGGGCGTGCAGCGGGCGCGGCGGCGACGACCGGGACCGCGAGGCGGGTGGGCTCGTGGTGATGCGCTCCATCCAGAAGCTGGAGGCGGAGGTGGCCGAGACGAGGCAGGAGGTGGCGCAGCTCAGGAAGCGCGGGAACGAGATGGAGATGGCCGTGGCCAGCCTCAACGCGCAGCTCCACCAGGGCCTCTCCAAGCTCGCCGAGATGGAGGCCGACAGGGCGGCGGCTGCGGCGCGGCGCAGCATCGGCGGCGACACCGACGCGGCCTCCACGCTCCGGAGCGAACGGTGGGGCGGCGGTGACAAGCTCGGCGCGAGCGAGTACCTGCCGTCGTTCTCGCACGCGCTGAGCCTCGGCGAGATCGACGACGCCGAGCTGATGGGCAGCCGGAGGAGGAAGGCGCAGAAGGTGAAGCCCATCGTGCCGCTCATCGGCGACATCCTCTTCTCCAAGAGGAAGAGCACCAAGGAGAAGGGAGATGACGGCTTCTACAGTGGTGATCTCTACAGCGTTCTAGGCTAGGCTGATGATCAGTGCACTGTGTCTGCTCATCTCGTGGTTGTGGCTGCGTGTGTGCAATTTGTTTCTTCTGCTTGGGCTTTTTTTCCCTCATCTTTTCCTGAAGCTCTTGTTTGTGTGGCTTGTGCAGGGGAGTGGAGTTTGTGTAAATGTACAGTATCTTCGGATCATGAATGAAAAAAAGTGTGTGATTGCCTAGACTTTACTGAATGTCTGAATTTACATTACCATGGCAGTTTCAGATACTTCTATCTACTAGTCCTGAAATGCAAATGCAAATGCAAAAAGAAAAAAACAAAGTATTTGGCAGTGGCCAATTATAGGGGTTTTCAGAACTACCTCTGTCCACAATTCTCTCTGCACCTCTCCCTGCATTCTTGGCCTCCACATTTCCATTGCTAGCTTCACCTCAGCCAAGAGCTCAAGATCCACAAAAAGGCAAACAACATAACAGATCAAAACTTTTTGGCACAATTTTGTTTTCCCCACAATCCAAGAACAGGAGCGCGCGCGGAACACGGCTGGCGCCATTGCCATGCGCATCGCCTCGCCTCGCTGCTCTTGACGCGCGCCTAGCCCAGCTAGCGTTCCCGGCCGGTCGATCGTCAGCTGACCCGGCGGCGACGACGACAACCATGCCGCCCAAGCAGGATGACGGCCAGGGGCAAGGGTCGCCCGGCGGCAGCCTGTGCTTGTGGATGGTGACGGTGCTGCTGCTCCTCTCCCTGCTCGCCGGCGGCGGGTGCCTCGCGGGCTACATCCTGCTGCCGCCGCACGAGGCGCCGGCGTGGCTCCCCGCCGTCGGCCTGGCGCTCGTCGCGCTCCCCTGGGCGTTCTGGATCCTCACGTGCGCGTACCGGTGCGTCGCTGCCCAGGTCGCCGAGCGCAGGATGATGGCCGTCGCGCCGGTGGCCTCCGGCAGCATGTGCTCGCGCTCCGGCTCATGAGCAGTAAGCTGTAAGATTCTTTGCCGTGTAAACTTCTGCTCATCAGCTGCTGCGGCCATGATTGAGAAATTAAGATCATGCTCGTATCTCGTCGGCGTTTTGCAGTGTTATTAGGATCACTGAAGATGCAAACGATGTGAGGCGACAGAGAGATTAAATTTCGTCAGCTCAGTCTACAAATTTGATGAAAACTGGAGGATGCCAAGAATCTGGAAATTATTGGAGATGAAGAACTGTAAGGCCCCGTTTCCGACATGGGAAATGTATATAATTTTTCGATGAGCTCCTAGCAAGCATTTCTTTCTCCGTGTAATTCTCGCGAAATTTTTATGATGAGTTGGTGGAAATGGAGCCAGAGTTGTTGAGTTGGAACAAAAAATGGACTAAGAGTGTTATTTGTAAAAATACAATAGGTATCAAACGATTAATTAAGAGAAATCTCATTTTAGCATAGATTACTGAATCGTCTTGGTATTACTGATTGGAGATTCTTCTGGGCCGGTCTTCACATTAGTCCTCATGTAACGCTCTAGGATGAAAAGAGAAATAATCTTAATTAGGAACTCCAAAATAAAACAAAACTGGACTAACTAGTAACAAACAATGGCAATCCCATTATATTACCCCCATCTCTATAAGTACGTAGAAATTACAGCAAGTAATACTTAAATTGGGAAGCCAAAATCTAGACTTACAAAGTCATGACATATGCACACACGTGAAGGTGCAATGAAATGCAAAACTTGTGAGTGGGAATGAAAAAATATACAAGATATATTTAAGGCAACAACATATAAATATTTGCTAATAGAAATATAGCACAAGTGGTAATGTCGCAAATTATATGTATGGGTATTATGATAAATAATTAATAAATTAGTGATACTAATGTATAAAAGTTCTTATTGGCTGTGGGTCCCAAATATATCCATGAACTTCTTATATTATACATCGTGTAATTTACTCATGTCTCTTAAACACTACTATAGAAACTCTCATGTCTCTTATCATGCCAGCTCCCAGCTGTACGCACACGAGTATCCCAGTTGGATCCTATTATGAACCAGCATGTTAGTCAGACCAAATATTAGTTAAAAAGAGTAGTAAAAATATGTTTCCGGAACCAAAGCCATCCTACCAACACGGTCACTGTCCCAATTCACAAGTTGAGTTATTTTACATCAAGTACATGCACATGATGTCCGGCTGCAGAGGGACTCTCCCTCACTGATGTGTGGACCGCACTGCACTCAGGTCCACACGTCAGCGGGTGAGTCTCCTTGCAGTACGGCAGAGGAGAGTAGGAGACTCATCCCTATTTCCATACTTGGTTGCTAACTCAAGAGAGAGTTCTATTCATTTTGACCGTGTTTATAAAACTTTTGGTCAACTATTTAAACATCTAAACGACTTCAAATAAAGAAGTTTCTATTGAAAAGGTGATCTTGTTAAAATCTACAGTTTTCATATAAACATTATTTCTGAAGTTTATGTATCCCTTGATGACTTTGTTGTAGATCTCGTCGCGAAAGTTTTAAATATTTCGAACTAACTGGCCCACTCGTTAAGAAAGTTTCAATAACTAGTCAAGTATGTTAAATGTTGATATTGTCGAAAAGTTCCAACTTGAAACTGACCAAATTATCAGGCTTCTCATCAACCTCCTTTTCTAAGGGATACAGCCCAATGCACATAAACGCTAAAATTTCTTTTGTTCATGAACCTACTAGTTGCCTGTCAGTGGAGCACACTATGCATACATCCAGAATAGTGGAACGGAATATATCTTTTCGCTGATAATATCGCAGCAGCTTCTTCAGATGTGTTGCTTCAATGAAAACAAAAGCATGAACTGTGCAAACAGTCTACTGATATATGCTCTGCGTGACGAATAACTTATCAGGATGTTGTAGCGGATTACCATGTATACATTCCTGCCGCCGTATTCTTTTTTCTGGGAAACGCAGACAAGTAGCAGAACTTTGAGAGGAATACGTACAGAATATTTACCGAACGTATTCAAAAGTTTTTTGATCATAACTTTATCTGTGATATCGACCTCAGTATGCTTAGTCACCAGAAATTCAACTGGTAAAGGAAATGGTAAATCCAGTCGGTTTCGGTGATTTTGCTACAACTACATCAAAAGAGCACAAGAAAATGTGGAGGAGCAAAAAAAAAAAACAGAGAGAACTAGCAATGGAAAATAAAAAAGTGAGAAGCAAGTCTTAAAAAAATATTAGGAAAACCGGCCTGTTGTCACACGGTTATTGATGTCCCGGATACAACGATCTGTTCTAAGTCCACAAATAAACCTCATTTCACTAAAAGGTGAAAAGAAAAGTGATCAACGGCGCTGCAAAAAAATAATCTGAGTTACGGCTAAAATAACCAGGCCAGCCTCGTTTTCCGGTGAAGATTCTGTAGCCTATGTGGTCACCATAGTATGGAAACCAATGCAACATCCTCCAGCGATCAAGGAGACGCTTCTCCTCACGCAGCATTAGGTTGTTGTTTATCATGAACAACAGCCGGGGCAGGGGGCAGCTACTCATGCACAAAACACACTAAGTAACCGAACCGAGTTTGGCTTGACTTGCGTCCATCTTTTCTTTCACAAACAACGTGCTGCTTCTCATCCCACCAGCAAGGAACACACTGCAACAAGTCTTAAGATATTCTTCACTAATGGACCCTGATGACAAAGTAATTTTTGAAAATAGCTCCTTTTTGAAAATGCCCCAAACCAGCAAAACACAAAGAAGACACCACGAAACACAGCATTTGCATTGCCTTTAGGACACTGTGAGAAGGCAAATAAAATTGCTGAAAGAAAAGCAGCGCATGGACCAAAAACCATCCGCTCCCGATCATGCCAAGCAAACCTGCCCATCACACGCCCATGATTGCAAAATATCAGAGGATCCAACAACCAGCAGGAGTGCAGGGATTCCCGTCCTCCATGAACCATTCTTTTTCCTTACCCCTGCAGGGATCTCGGGCCATGTCAAAGCAGCCATCACCTCGCCTGCTGGCCAATCAAGAGGAGCTGCACACCAATGGTCCAGACGAGCACCCTGGAGCAGTAGTACCAGTCGCCAGGACCCCAGCTTAGATCCAGTGCGCATGCGATCTCATCCTATCTCGCCATCCTCTCCTCCATGTCTGCGTGTCTGTCCCCTCCTTTTGGAGGAAGAGCAAGAAGGGGACTTCTTCTCAGCTGTCATGGTCCAACAGTGGACTCGCCACTACTTTCATTCTTTCCTGGTGATAGGAGATATTCCTAACCGAGATCTATCGATGGAGCTTGTTGTTGATAATGGTCCATGGTGTGATCATGTGTTGGGCTTGTCATGTGTACAATGTGTGGGCCTTGGGGGATCTTAGGGAGATCAGGTGGTGTAGATCATTGGCATGCCAACATATCATGAGGTCAGAAACATCTCATGTGCAAAAGGGTTTCATTTCTCCCCTCTAGTGTACCGACCCGTGAAGTATGATCGAACAGAATTTGCACAAGAGATTGTACTAGAATGTTTGTGGAAAGAAATAAATCTAAGCGACAATATGCATGCCTCGCAAGGATGTGCGCCATTTTCATGTTAACTTTGAAATCATTTTAGCACTATCAAGTGGTTTCATGGAGTCTTCTTTTATGTTCCTTTCAAGTAGTACTAGTCAAATCCTATATCAAACCGTAGTCAAACCACTCCTGAAACTTTTTGTGGGAAAAGAAGGTATGGAGAGTTGGAAATGGATTTTTCCTATATCAACAATGCGTTGACCCTTCTTGCCGCTGCGGCACTGCACCCCTTACAAAGTCGTCGTTGTCGCCACATTCTCTGTATGGCTGCTAGCACTATATACCTCTCTCATTCGCCGGCATTGCCACACCATTGACTTTTTCCTATCTCCGGTGGTAGTGCGATTTGATACCGCGTACCACCATCTCCGCCCAAGAGTCTCCATTCTAGATCTCGTATTCTCCGCGTTGCGTCTAGGTTATTCATTTCTCATGGTTTCATTTTAGCATGTTGAACCTACATTCTATCCCACTGACATTTCTAAGTTGGGGCCATTTGTATTTGAACCACGAGCGTGGTGAAAACTAACTTCAAACTATAGTAGTGGTAGAAGAAGTCAACAGCCTCATCAATAAAAAGTATGAAGTCAACAAATTGGAAGGGGCGTCTTCAGAGAAAATAGAAATTAAAAAATGAAGCAGAGGAAGGGTGCGCGCTGGAATTAATTAAGTTCTGCACATAATATGAGAATCTTCAAGGCCCTAGACGAGAAAATGCCACAAAAGTTCAGTGGCTTTGTTCTCCATTTCCTTACAGCTGAGCTTACACCTGGGACCCACTGTCAGTAGTGTAGCACACACTACGCATGCCCACGGCAGCACGCGCCTCGTTCCGGCCCTGAACTGAACTACTAGCCGCTGAACGGGCGGTACACCTTGAGCGCGTCGATGACGTCGGCAATGGAGCCGGCGGCGGCGGCGACGGACACGAGGAGGCAGGCGGCGCTGAGCAGCTGCAGGCAGACCCATCGCGTGCTCCCCCTGCGCACGCCGCGCTGCACGACGTACATCTCGATGGGGAAGTAGACGGTGAGCGGCCAGAAGGAGACGGCGCCGAGGAGCCCCACGACGTCGCCGAAGAAGGGGAGGAGCATGGCGGCGACGGTGGTGAGGCACACGAACGCCGTGCGCCAGGTGAGTCGGAACACGCTGAGGGCGAAGGGCCCGACCCTCACCTCCCGGGAGACGAAGGCGCTGTCGGGCCACGCCGCCGCCGCCCACCTCTCGACGAAGGCGAAGATGGGCTGGCAGAAGACCTGGTAGGCGCCGACGAGGTGCACGACGATGGCGACGTTGGCGACGTCGAGGAGCCAGAAGGGCTCGTAGAAGCCGAACCCCGTGAGGAGGTTGTCCGGGGCGGCGTCGCCGAACGCCGCGTACCCCATGCACCCGCACAGCATGTAGAAGACCGTCGTCGTCGCCACGCTCACCATCGTCGCCTTCTTCATCACCGTCGCCTCCGACGGCGGCGGCGCCTTGATCGTGTCCTGGTTGTTCGGAACAGACAGGTGTACGGCGGGGTCAGGAACAGAGGAGCGAACAGAGGAATGACAGAGGAGCTAAGAACAGAGGATGGCTTGCCTGGATCTCGATGAGGATGATAGAGTAGGAGTAGGCGAAGGCGATGTTGCCGAAGGCCTGCAGGCTGCGCCAGACTTTCTGGGTGGAAGTGACGCCGTCACCGATGGCGACGCCGGTGAGGCTGCCCTTGAACCCGCCGTTGGCGACGGTCTGCATGACGCCGAGCGCGAGGCCGATGCCGGAGTAGGTGAAGGACATGACGGCGGCGACGATGGAGAGCCACCATATCTGGTCGAAGTCCGGTATCTGCGAGAAGACGACCTCGGCGGCGCCGAAGAGGATCATGTAGGGGTTGCTCGAGCTCCGGCACGGGTTCTTGTGCCCCTTGTCGTGGAAGCAATCCGCCCTCTTGATCGCCCTGCCCGACCGATCGATCCATTGCAGTAACCAAGAGCAGTTAAGTAACTGATCAATCACCTGATTAATTAAGCAAGCATGAGAAATCAAATCACTGGATTCTTACATACCGCATGCTGATGGAGGCGGCGATGGTGTATCCGATGGCGACGCCGAAGAGGTTGGCGTACTGGATGGCGCCGCAGAGGCGGACCTTGGCGCCGCCGAGGCTGGCGCGGACGGCGTCCATGTAGGTGTAGCTGCGCTTGCCGGCGACGGGGTCGCCCGAGCGGTAGCACTCGGCGAGCAGCGTGGAGGTGTAGTAGATGACGAAGGCGAAGAGCAGCATGACGGCGGGGCCCGCGGCCCAGCCGAGCTGCGCGATCGCCCACGCCAGCGAGAGCACGCCGGAGCCGATGACGGCCGTGACGATGTGCGCGCTCGCCGTCCACACCGTGCCCGATCGCCGCGGCCGCCCGTCGTCGTCCAGCCACGCCGCGTCGCGCGCGTTCCCGGCCTCCGCCGACACCTCGAACGGCGCCGCCTTCGACGACACCATCTCCGGAAGCTAGCTCTTGCTAGTTGCTGGCTGGCTTGAGAGCGAGCGAGAGACAGAAGCTCGGAGGAGTGGTGGAACTTTGGTGTGTTGGGGAATGGGGAGGAGGGGGAGGGAGGTAGAGGTATATATAGAGACGACGGCAGCGGAGGTCGGGGAGAGAGAGAGAGAGGCGTAGGGGGGTGGAGCTTGGAGCAGCATGTGGTTGGCGTGCATGGCGGCGGCGGTGGCTGGCTGGGCGTCCGCGTGGAGGGTCAGCGAGGGGAGGAGGACGTGGTGGAGCCTTGTCTCCTTTCTAACTTCCACTGGCGCCGCTGCCGTGGCACCTCACACCTGCTGATGAATGACCATCCTCCTCGCCAAGCTACCTTTAATTTCTCTTTAATTTGCTCTGGCGATTAGCGCCGATGCGAGACGATGAGCAGGTGTAAGCGTGCTGGGAGTACGTACGGCACCGTACCGCGTACGTAGACATGTACATGTACGTGTACGTACAGGGAGTGGTACGCGTGTGCGTGTCTAGAAATACCGTGATGCGGCCAGCCACCATGACAAAGACGGCCGGGAGAAAACAGTCGTCAACCCCCCCCCCCCCGCCCCCCCCCCCGCTTTGTCCAAAGATTTGGACCAAAGAATAAATTTAGAAGCCTCCTTTTATTTTAACATAAACGGACTTGCTAGCACCCGGATATCCGACGAGGCTAGTATCGGACGGTGGCTGAACCGGTAAAACCCCCACCGCAACATATGTGATGTTACATGCAACATTTAGAAATTTTTGTAACATCTAAAAATACAATATGCAACATCAGAAAACTTCTTTAACAACATGGTCAAACACAGTTTGCAACATCAAAAAATATGAAAAATAGCTTACTCCCATCCAATAAAACCCTAGAGAAAAGTTATGCAATAATATGAGTCACTCGTTGCAACACTCGAAAAAAAATTCAATAAATTGTTGTAACACCAATGTTCACCAATTGCAACATGTAAGAACACCAATTGCAACATCATGCCCCCATCCTCCATAGACTTGGCGAATTCAGGAACCTCCATCTTGGATTTGCCTCCTCTACCATGAATCAAGGGGCTTCGACTTGCTCATCCACTTCTCAGCGAGAAAGCAGCCCGGTGGCGGATTTCTACCTCATGATAATGACAAGATCAAATACTTCTAGATCCGAGTCTCTTGCTGGAGTATTTTGCCACAGCGGCATGATTGGGAAGTCAAGGGAAGTCTTACATGGCCTCTCCGCTGCTAGGGATGGTGAGGAAGGAGAGGATTCGGTCGATACGAGCACAACCTCCATGAATCTAGGCATGACCTCCATAGATCCTGCCTTCATCGAACTTTCTGCGAACAACAGCTTGGGAGGTCGCAACGGCGGTGAGCAGAAGCAGCAGGCGGAGCAGAAGAGTTTGCAGGGGTTGGGGGTTCCCACGTCACCTGTCGTCGTTGCACTTGGCCGGCAAGCCTTGTCCCTGGCGGCGACATGTGCTTGCCTTGGAAGTAGCGAGCTCAGCAACAGGGGTGTGCCTGCGTAGGCCGCCTGCCGCGTGCTTGTGCAGATATTGAAATGAGAGAGTGAGGCAAGAGATAGTGAGATCAGAGAGGATAAAGTTGATTCAGAAGTAGTAGCAGCAAGGTTACGTGGATAAGGTTGTGCCACGTCTCCCCTCCGAAGGGAGACACACATCCGGACGTCTGTGAAGTAGCATTTCCATAACATAAAACTGCTGAAACTAACTCGTTTGGTGAAAAAGATTTGGCATCAACCTCTACCTATATTCAGGAGCACCGGGTTGATTGAAAAGCGTTCTCTTCTAGATCTTCCCGACGGAGACCAACCTCTACCTATATGGCGCGTTGACTCCGTTCTGACTTCTCAGTTTCTCGACCAGAATAGGAACAAGAGCGCTGGCCCCTCTCAAGATAGTCAATGGGACAGAGCGCCGAGGCCGATTCGCGTGTAGCTGGTCGGCCACAGTGAGAGGCGCCCCACGTCCGGTGGTGGCTGCTTGGTTCGGCGGTACCCTACGCTCTCTCACTGCTGCTGCTGCGGCAGCGGCGGCCAAGTGGCGGTGTGGTAGAACAGTGACGATGAAGGCGATGGGGCATTGGGGCCATCTTCATCTTCCGTCCCCGCTGAATCGGCAGCTCCATTCCCGCTGTTGCCTCAGCTTTAGCTTAGCCTTTGCCCGCATGCCCCGTGGAATGAAACTAGCTGATCATCCCCTCTATTCAAGGATGTATCTCGCATGCCCCAGCCGCCATCATTGATCGATCTACCTGCTGCAAGTCGGTGACATGCTGCTAGGTAAGGAAAATGGATGTATCTAATATTTGTGAGCATGCGTGCATGATCGCTCTTCGCCCCCACCCGCATTGTCGATCGTCTTCCTCGTGAAAGTTTCTGTAGCGGTCGACAAGAGCACACATTGTACTTTTCTCTTCTCAGGAACCAGCGGGGTTTGGCGAAGATGGACCTGTCCGGGAAGATAAATAACTATAAGCGCTACAAGCTAACGCTACTGCAAAATATTTTTTAGGGACGGGTAAAAATCTGTCGCAGTTAGAAATACTATTTGCAGGGCGGGTAACGTGTCTATCCCTAGAAATCGATTTGTAGGCGTGGGTTAAGCCATGACCCACCCCTACAAATGAATTTCCGAAAACAAAAAAGTTAGAAAAAAACTCAAAAACAGCAAAAGAAAAAAGAAAAAAATATCCTAGCCAACCGACCACCACCACAAGCCCATCTACTACCGAGGTTCGATTTTATTTATGAAATATGCACACTTGCATAAACCGAGGTTCGAACCACTTGCCTCAAGCCTCATGTTCACGTGTGCCCTCCTCTCCACCACAGCTCACAATCATTTGTAACTTTACGAGGTATGCTATTCTTTTGTATTAACTTTGAAATGGATTTGTAGGAGCAGGTAATGTCATCACCCGCCTCTAGAAATCCATTTCTAGGGACGGGTGCCGCCATCACCTACCTCTAAAAATATTTTTCTATTTTATTCCAAAAATTCATTTAAATCTTTAAATATAGTAAAAAAAGTAAAACTTCTACACTATGGTCATTGTGAACTATAGATACAGAAAAAAAATATACCAAATATATTTCGGTGTATATAAAGGTTAAGATGTGGAAACCTCAAAGTATGACTTGAGTTATATGAGATACTGTATAGTCATAGCTATTAGAGAACTTATAATAATTTGTTGGACTATTAAATGACCTTAAATGAAAAAGTTAACAACTAGATCTCATCAACCTCTACAATTTTGGTATAAAGTTTGACTTCATCCGAGATCATAGAAAAAAATTTCTTTGTGTGAGACCATTCGTAGGGGCGGGTCATGCCATCACCCGCCTCTAAAAATGCATTTCTAGGGGCGGTGATGGCGTCACCTGCCCTTAAAAATGGTGGTCATTTTCAGGAACGGGTAACACCATCACCCGCCCCTAAAAATATATTTCCAGAGACGGGTGAATTGTTATAGCAATCCCTCTCCGTTTGTAGGAGCGCTGTATCTTTTGGGCCGTCCATAGGAAAAAACTGAGCGCTCTATGAATGTTTTTGTAGTAGTGTAAGTGGACAACTTATAGTGTGTCCATCTTTCCTTTTCTCTTTTACCATGAAAGGAGTTCCCCTCTTGTACTCGGGTAAATTCATGGCGGAGTCCTCGTGTACTATTGTACTGTAGTGACCTAGATATCTAATAGAAGCATATATATTGAGTATCGCGACGCTGTCTCGGAGAGGAGGAAGGAAGATGAGTAAGCAATTTAGGGTTTGTTCGTATAACTCATGTTCAATTCACATGGTCAGATAGTTATTCGAATATATTTTTCTGCACATCGCATATGAATTTGGATATTTTTAGATGTGAGATTCGGATATAAGAATGGCTAAATCAGTTGGATATTGGATGTCCTCGACTAGATAATCCATATAGTTAAGTCAGATATCAAATTCTGATAGTTGGACCGGATACCCATTAGGCTTGGCCTGCAGGCGTGCACTTAAGGCCCAAGAGTGTAAGTGAAGCATAGTTCTATATTTGCTTTTCCTAAACTATTTGGAAGAACTTTTCTAAAAAAACTGTTTGTAAGAACAAATAAGGAACTATGCTCAAACTCTAACTTCACTATATTATTTAAAAATACTAAAAATATATATTTAAAATCATACGAATTGTTAGTAAATAAAAATGAACCTTGCAATTTACAAAAAAATAATCAATTTAATGTGTTACTTTGTGTTTGTAAAGTTTTTTTATTTTAGAAATATACTAGGAGTTTGACGAGCATTCAGGTAACTTTTTATTTTGTTAGAAATTATAAAATATCTTAGTTTTAGTGGTTCTTGAGACAAGTTTAACTTGACCGAGGCACAAAATGTTACAATACTTAGTTCATTTCTATTTCTTTGAATGATTTATCAGTGACATTTTGGATATCATATTCTTTAAAATACAATTTTTTGTAGAACCGAACATAGCGAAAACTGGCATACTTTTGTGTGACTAGATTTTGAGATGAATCTATTAGTATCAACTTTAAATATCTAAACTCAACATGTTCAAAGTAATTTGAAACCAAAATTTGGTCAAATTTTGGACGGTAACTATGTGCATTTTGATTTTCTCTCTGTCAATCATTGTTGCCAGGCTTTGTTTAAAAAAAATCATCAAAGAAGGCTTTGTTTGCTGTTTCGGCCCAGTTGTGTGCCGGCAGTTGGGTCATAACAAGATCCCGATCGAGAGAGTGAGTGGCTCAAAACAAAACGTTGCATCTGCAAACATCTGGGCCAGCATTAATCAAGGCCGAAATGAATCAGAGATATGCGGAAGTCAGAACCCCGTCTTATTTTTATTTTATTTTGAAAGAACGCCGTCTTATTATTAACTGATGTATTCAGCCACACATTATTCTTCAGTCATGCATTTGCGACTAAATCGACTGGATTGCAGTCTGAACATTAAAAACAACTACTCGCTAAGCATAATCGAGTTGGTTGCTGTTTTGCTGCTTATCTTCACAACTATTTCGTTTCTAAGAATGCTTCGCAACTCAAGATTTTTTTTTTAACCTTTTTTAAAATTTTATTTTAAAAATAACCCACCCAAACAACTATTTTCAGATCTAACCCTTTTAGTCGCGTCACATGCATTGGCGTGATAAGGTGTACCACGTTCGAGCGCACGGGAGGGGTCTGCCAGCGCAAATTCCACATGTCAAGATTGTCATGCCACTCCAGCATGATAGTTTAGTCTTGTCAGGCTATTCCCGCCGACGCGACAAGATCTCGTCTTAGAAAAATTATATCTTCTTCATACGAATTCGGATGAAGATGATTTTTATATGAAAATTATAGCCCTCAACTAAGATGCTTAAATAATTGATTTACATTTTAAACATCATATTTGTGCCTCTATCAGATCGTCTCCAACTTGACATGTTCACCATAGTTCAACCAAGAAATTTCTATGTAACATTTGATGTATGGAATAGCATAGAATAACAAATAATAATTTGATAAGAACTAATACAATCAAAAATCAAAATGTATGGAATATAATGTAACACTCTAGATATTAATGATAGCTTTAAGTTAGAATAAATAAATTAACAATTTTAAGGGAAGGGGTGGTAAGCATCACCACAAAATCCTGGTGCTTATAATAGGATTGATTCAGGTGGAGGGGAGGTAGGGAGAGCGTGGTGAGGTTATTAAAACGAGCAGATAGTGGCTCCCACAGAGATCGAGGCTACATGTGGGCGGCGGCGGCGCTCAATGGGCGGCACGCCCAAGAAAGTGGTGGGAACGACAAGTGTACCACTGCCAAGAGGATCACCATTAGAAAACACAAGTTTCCATGTAGCTTTACATCCTAGGTAAAGGCCAAATAAATGTAGAGCAACATTTTCCCTAGAAATTTTGGTGGGGAAAAACTTCTATGGATAATTTCGACGGGAAAGGAAATATGCCCTATGGTTTGTGATAAAAACACCGGGGAAAGATTTTCCCTATAAACTATTGAGGGTAGTGAGACTTGCTCTGCTAGGTTGACCTACATAGAGAGTTTCTTTCCCCGGATCAAGCAAATCCGCTACTTCCACCGCAGAGCACTAGGCAAGCTGAAGCACCGCCTTGCCTGTTCGCCGGCGGGCACATGACTGTTCTGCAATTTTCCCGTAGCCACGAGGTGGGTCTAAAGAAGGAGAGGGGAAGTGCATTACATGCACACGTGGATAGGTATCACTACTAAAAAAATAGTTTTTAGGTGCGGGTAAAAATATATTTGTAAGGGCGGTACGGTGCCCGCTCCTGCTTCTCGCAGCTACAAATGCTGTTTGCAGGGGCGGGTAACGCGCCCGCCCTTGGAAATGGCGTGACTTGCCCCAACAGATCAAATTAAAAAAAATGCCGGCAGCTGGCACCACCACTCCACCGCACTAGCAGCCGCCGCTGCTCACAGCACCGGCAGCTACTGCTCCCCCCCCCCCCGCCGACTCGGAGCGTGCCGCCGGGGACTAAGAGCATCGCAGTCGCCACCGCTCATGCGCTTGCTGCCGGAATCCTCCCATGCGCTCGCTCACCGACGAATCCACCCATGTGCTCGCCACCTGATCTACCCGCCCGAGCGCTCGCCGCCAGTCCTGCCCGTGCGCTCACCGCTGGATCGGGCCACCGCTGCCACATCCGCCTCCCTCTGCCGCGCCGCGCTGCCACTGCTTCCCCGTGCCATGCCGAGCTACTACTCCTCCCCCGCGCCGGCAGTTCCCCCGCACCGGTAGCTTCACACGCCGCTATCCCCCTCGTGCCGCGTAGCCCTCCTAGCATTGCCGCGGTCCCCCTCGCGCGGTTGTGGATCCGGGTGGCGGGAGAGAGAAGGGGAGGTGGCGGGGAGGGAGGAGCGGCTCGATCCGCGCCGTCGCAGCCCCCGTCGAGCGGTCGTGACTCCGCCAGGCGGGAGAGGGAAGGTAGGTGGGGGATGGAGAGGAGGGGAAGGGCGGCGAGGGAGGGAGAGGAAGACAAGGGAGGATAGCGGGGGAGAGAAGGGAGGGGCGACGCGGCAAGAGAGGAGGGGATCGAGAGAGGAAGGGAGGGGATCATAGGGACAGAGAAGGAAGCAGGCGGGTTGTGTAGAGGCCACGGCGGTGCGCGATGGGCGGAGGGCGAGGGGGCGCGGATCGATGACGTGGGATCTGGAAGCGAGCGGGGGATGGCTCAATTTTTAGGGGCGGGTGCTAGAAATGGATTATCCGCCCCTAAAAATATTTTTCTACTTTATTCCAAAAATTCATTTAAATTTTTACATATAGCAAAACAAATAAAAAAAGTAAAACTTTTAAACTGTGATTATTGTCAAATGTAGATAAAAAAAGTATGCTAAGTATATTTCAGTTTATATAAAGTTTAAGGTGGTGGAAACCTCAAAGCATGACTTGAGTTGTATGAGATACTATATAGTTATAGTTATTAGATAATTTATAATATTTTTTTGACTATTAGATGATCTTAAATGAAAAAGTTATCAACTACGAAATTGTAGGTCTCGTCAATCTCTATAGTTTTGGTATAAAGTTTGACTTCATTCAAGATCATATGAAAAAGTTATGTATGTTTTTGCGTGAGACTATTTGTAAGGACGGGTGACGCCATCACCCGCCCCTAGAAATAAGTTTCTAGGGGCAGGTGACGCCACCATCCATCTCTAAAAATATTTTCAGTTTTATTTCAAAAAAATATTTAAACCTTTCCATATAGCAAAATAAAATAAAAAAAGTGAAACTTCTACACCATGGTTATTATGATTTATAGATAAAAAATATGCCAAGTACTTGAGCTGTATGAAATACTATATAGTCATGGACGTATATAGGTTCATAGTCATATTTTGGACCATTAAATGATCTTAAATGAAAAGTAAACTACAAAGTTTTAGATCTCATCATTCTCTACAATTTTGATATAAAGTTTGACTTCATCCAGATCATATGAATAAGTTATAAATTTTTTGTGTGGAACCATTTTTAGGGGCAGGTCATACCATCACCCGCCTCTAAAAATGGTGATGCCATCACCTGCCCTTGGAAATGCCACCATTTCCAGGGGCGGATGGTGGCGTTATCCACCCCTATAAATACTATTTTTAGGGATGGGTGTTACCATGATCCGCTCCAGAAAATGATGCCCATTTGCAGGAGCGGTTGATGGCGTAACCTGCCCCTAAATATACTTTTCTAGAGACCGGTCGGATGGTATAGTACCCCTCTCAATTTGTAGGAGAGGGTTACTTTTTGACCCTCCTCTAGAAAAAAAATGAGATGTTGCTACGAATCGTTTTTAAGTAGTGTATGGATCTACGGTGAACAACTTAAAAAATTTATAAACTTTTGGAGTTGATGGATCTAAGTAACACACCCACACAACTTTACAACTTTACGATAGAATCAATTCAAGGTTAAAATTTAGATTAAAATAAACAAAATAGAAAATCATAGTTGGAAGAAAGTGTCAATTACAATAATTAGCTGAATTTTGTAAGTACTAGAGTTGTTATCAAGTGGGCATGTTGAGAGAATTGAATTTGTAATTTCCTACTAAACACTTGACAAAGGGCCAATGCAATAGTTATAGTACAGGCCATGTACTTTAGCATGGAAGAAGAACAACTTTAAAATTTGGAGTAAAATATGATTAAATGTGACACCCCAAGATTTTAAGAAATGATTAAGCTATAAATGATTATTCGAATGGACTAAGTGGCAATAGAGAAAAAGGGTCATAAGTGATAGTAAGGTTAAAATCTAGCCAAATTTGAGCTAAATTTGTCTAAAGTGAGGAAGTTGAGAATATAAAATGTGAAATTATAAAAAATAGTATAAATAGGTGAATAATATTAATGCTAAACCAAATGACTTAAGCAAGTTCAGCAATTGTTCAAAAAAATAAATTTGGGCAAGTGCTTGAGGAAGGGAAATATGACCAATTAGTCATTTTGGAAAGTTTCAAGTTTGAAATTTAGTTAAGCAGTAAAGTTTTAGCTAATATAAAAGTTATATTATGAATCATGTACTATAATGTGGAAGAAAGTTTGAATAAAACCTTAAAGTATTTATGTTGGTATCAATAGATAAAACTGGATAAGATTGTCGATTTCGAGATAAAGCTGAAATAACCTAAGTGTTGGAATGCAGTGAAAAAGGTGGAAGTTTTGAAAGAACGTCTAGACCCGTTAAGTGAGTTTTGGTTGATTAATGATATATGCTTGTGGAACTAATGCTATTATTAAGAATGATGTGCAGGTATCGAAGCAAAGAGATAGGATGACCCATGGAGATGATCACCAAAAAGAAATGAATGTT
Source organism: Panicum hallii (assembly GCF_002211085.1). Taxonomy (NCBI): domain Eukaryota; kingdom Viridiplantae; phylum Streptophyta; class Magnoliopsida; order Poales; family Poaceae; genus Panicum; species Panicum hallii. The sequence goes on along the minus strand of NC_038049.1, from coordinate 4,553,649 downwards.
GCAATGCAAAAGCTTCATGATAGTTTAAATATTTTATCAATTGAAATTGAGTATACGAATACCATACTATCAAGATGTACATGATTTTACTAGCTTTGCTTACCTTTGCACTCACATATCACTTGATATATCTTTGGAGTGTTTTCTGCAGAAAAGTTAGGAGTTTCCGGAGATTTCTCCAGAGTCTCCGGATATTAGGGTTTCTGCGGAATGTGTTCGGAGTTCGGATATGCACGGAGTCTCCGAAGGTGTTGTCTGAAGTCTTCGAAGAATTCTTCGGACCAGAACTTAAATAGTTAACGGCTAGTTTTAGATGAAGGGTATAAATACCCCCTCACCCCTTCCACATTTACTCTCTGCGACCAGCTATAGTGAGTCAACGATCCATCATGAACTGAAAGCATCATCATCACGAAGGAGAGGCGAGACAAAAGGATGAGATTTTCTTTCTTTTTGTTTCTTGCGCCGAGTTCATGGGTCGAGAATTCGTACCGTGAACAGCTAGCTTAGTCAAGAACTTAAGATACTGGAGTGTTTGGTTCGGTCAGCTAGCTTGTGATGGCAATGAATGGATCATCACCGAGAGAGAGCTTGGACACGCCGCCTGAAGAAAACGAGCACGAATATGTACGAGCGATGCTGGATAAAGACTGTACGCGACTGCGTGCCGCGATGTCCGTCGCGTGCACGTACATGTTGTGCACGTAGATGATGATCATGGGTGAATGCGATGAACAGAGTTGGGTGCCCAGGGCCTACAACCCATCGTAATGATCAAAAATTGATTCGAAGGAACCTCTATTTTTTCTAGAGGCGGATTAAAAAAGTAATTTGCTCTATAAATAGAGCACGATTACTGTAACATCCGATCCGTCCCTAAAAAAGATTATTTTCAAGGACGAATGACGCTGTCACCCATCCTAAAAACTCTGACTAAATAACTCTGACCATATTTAGGGTGTGGTGACGCCATTACCCGCCCTTGGAAACTGTGACTATTTCTAGCGATAGGTGATGGCATCACCCGACTCTAAAAATATATTTTTAGGCGTGAATAATGGCATGACCCACACATACAAATGGTCCCACGCAAAAAAATCATAACTTTTTCATAGGATCTCGGATGAACTGTAGAGATTGACATGATCTTTGTTGTTGATAACTTTTCCATTTAAAGTGATTTAATGGTCCAAACAGTTATTATAAGTTCTCTAATTTTAAAATCTAGAAGTTCTAAAAAAAATTCAAACAGCCTTGGATATAGAGTAGTTTCCTTGTCGAAGTTGCAGTGGTATGATCTAAAATAATTTTATAGTTTATACATTATTCATAAATGAATCTTTTAGAATTACATGATCACTTAATAGTTGTAACGTACATATAGCTATAACTACACAGTATCTCATACAACTCAAGTCATACTTTAAGTTTTCTACAATCTTAAGCTTTATATGAACTGAAATATACATGGTATATTTTTTTATCTATAGTTCACAATAACCATAGTGTAGAAGTTTTATTTTTATTTATTTTGCTATATGTAAAGATTTAAATAAATTTTGGAATAAAATAAAAAATATTTTTAGAGGCGGGTGGTGGCATCACCCGCCCCTAGAAACGGATTTCGAGAGGCAGGTGATAGCGTCATCCGCCCGTAGAAATCAATTTCAGAGTTAATATAAAATAGCATACCCCAAAGAGTCATAAGTGACTGTGTTGTTTGGCGGAGAGAAAGGTATGCGCGAAACTTGAGATAAGCGGTTCGAACCCCGGATGATGCAAATGTGCATATTTCATCAAAAAATTATACCTCTACAGTACAAGGGCTTCTGTTGGCTGGAATATTTTTTTCTTTTTTATTTTGCTGTTTTTGATTTTTTTTTATTTTCTATTTTCTGAAAATTGATTTATAGAGGCATAACCCGCCTCTAGAAATCGATTTTCAGGAGTGGGCACATTACCCGCTCCTATAAATAATTATTTTTAGTTGCGAGAAGTAGAGGTGGGTGCGGTATTCGCCCCTAAAAATACATTTTTACCCGCCCCTAAAAACCTTTTTTCGTAGTAGTGCTGGTCTGGCAGGACACGGATCCGGCGGCTAGCGGCGCCCCTCTGCGCGGCCTAGGAGGATCCGGCCACCATTCGCGCCGGTGACCTGGCGGCTTGCGGCACGGCTCCCTGTGGTAGGGGTCCAACGGCCTGTGGCCTGGCGCGGCCCCCATGGCGGGCCTAGCGGCCTACGGCGCGGCGTCTCGGGGAGGTGGGTAGGGGGGGGGTCCTTCCCCTGCGCGTCGCCGCCCAGTTCCTCTACTTTGCCATCGCGGCTACGATGGCAGCGGTGGCGGCCCACGGCTACGATGGCCCACAACGGCAACGACATGCACGGAACTGTCCTCTTCTGTGCTGAGCTCCAAATGGAGGACATCTTTCGCCTCCGGTTGCCGCCGCCGTGGGGGTTTGCCTTCGATTGCCGCCCTCCCGTTTGGGATCTGCTGGGCGCCCTATGGGCATGCTGGTGGAGCTGCCAGGGATCGCCGGTCACCGTGCATTGCTTCTTGGTGTGCAGGTTCTCAGGCGAAAGTTTAGTTTGGTCATCGACCGCCGGTGATGACAGTGCCATGGGCATCATTTTCCTTCTTGAAGGCGTTACCGTGAGGACCTCAACCTTGCAGGGACAGATTCAGGTGAAAACCAAAGAACCGACGCACTGGTTCGGATGGCGGCAGCATCTTGATGCTGCTTCCTCTTGAGGTGTCGTTTTGAAGTCCTTGATGGCAACACCTTGGTCAGCTTGGAGCAATGGCGGTACCTAATTTATTTGCATAGTAGAGATCGACTTAGTGCGATTTCTAGATCACAGGGTGACCAGACAGCACAGGACCATCGACGATTCGTACATCAAGAGTTTCTAAGAAGACAGATGATGTGAGATTTTCTTTACTACATGAGGACCAAAGCATGGTTAAAGGAAGGATGTAGAAGAAGTTTGAAGCTTACTCTTTCATGCTTTCTTTTTTAATTCTTCCTTTCTTACCTCCTCGATTGGAGGTTTGGAGTCTAAATTCCTGTGTAAGCTTATGCCTTTGTGGCCAGATGTGTTCCTTTGTAGCCGTAGATATTCACTTGTGAATATCAAGATAGGATTTTCCCCTTAATCTAACAAAGATAAGATGATGATTACAAGAATCTCTGCTACTAGTTGCTGGTCATCAGCTTGCTGACACTTACGGCTGCAACGAGCAATCGAGCGAGGACGAAAGCTTAACTAGAAAATGACCAGCGCAGTAGCCATTTAATACTATTATTACTGATCTGCTATCAGATCGATCAGGAGTCGGTGACGTGCTGGTAGGTAGGTAGGTAGGTGCGTGGGTGGGTAGTATGTGCGCGTTCATGCATGCTCGCCGCATCGATGGATGGATCGTCTTCCTCCTGAAGCTTCTGGGAATGGATGCACTGCGAGGGTAGTGATGACCGGCCGGCCGGCTTGCAGGCACGCCTGTTCCTCTTTTTCGGAGTTCAGTGGTAGTAGCGAAGAGCAAAAGGAATGCTCTTGTCCGAAAAGATTCCACGGCAGTAGTAGAAGTGAACGGCTGGTCCTCGTGTCACTCTCTTTTCCTTCGGATCGTGCAATCACAAGAGTCGTTCGTGCACTTTGGGTCGGACAAAATTAGGTGGAATCTGGGAGCTCCGATCCTCCACGATTCTAGCAACAATGCGGCGAACAGGCCGTGCATGAGTAGAGAGGTAGAAGCTATATCGATCTGGAGGGGCAATCATTGCGAGCACACAAACGCCGACACGCGTAAGCGTAGGATCCGAAGAGCTAACCTTCCAAGCTGCTGCTTTTTGTGCGCATCTGTGTATCGTGAGTTAGTGACCGGCCATGCTAAGTATATACTCATGCTACTGTCTTAGGTCATTGAAAGAAAGGTACTTTCTCCATTTTAAAATATAGTTTATTTTAATTTTTCTAGATTCATAATGTTTACGGTATATCTAAACATAAATTATATACAAATGTATAGTAAGAAGCTATAAATCTAAAATAGCTAAAGCGACCTGTATTTTGGAACGGAGGAAGTATCAAGGTTCCGTTTGGATCCAAGTACTTATCAGTAAAAGTGCTAAACGTTAGCACTAGTTCATCCAAACATGAGTGCTAATAGGAGGCAAGACATAGAAACTTTAGTATGGGTATGATGCTAATATGTGCTAAAGTTTAGCACTCAACTTTAGCTCCTCCAAACAGGCTCTCGTTTGGGAACCACCAGAGACGATGGTGACATGTGGGAGAATGTAAGGAGAACATGCAACACGTGCTAAAGAAACATAAAAGGTCTATCGAAAGAGAAGTAAGGAAGTGTAAGAAAACGAGTTGGGTCACTCATCATAAGGAAGAAGAAAATGGTTAGAGAAGTGTGCTTTGCATGGTGAGCTATCTCCGATCGAGTTTAGTGCTCCGAACAGACCTTATTAGTCAAAAATCAACTATGAATGACCCATGAAGGAGAGAGGCGAGTCCCAAGGATGAGATTTTTTTTCTTTGTTCAAACCAAGTTATCGGGTCGAGAATCTCCTCCTTTGCCTGCTGTGGACTGGCAGCTAACTAGCTTGTGAGTTGTGACGGCAACGGATCACAGAGCGGGAGCACTCGGGCACACTTGGACGAATATGGATGTGCGCGCGAAGCTGGTTAAAGACTGCACGCGACTGCGCGCCGGCGCCGCCATATGCAACTATATGCTTGCCCATTTGTATTAACCTGTATTTGGTATCTGGCAACACCAAGCAGATATAGATGGAAATATATTTCACGATAAATTTAGTGATACTTATTTGGTTTATCAAAATATTTCTACTTTTTTGTGTAGATTTTGTCAAACTTTATTTAGGTGGTTTGGCTTAGGACAAACTTGGAATAATGCTACTCTTTAGGATGGGAGGAGTAATTTGGAGGCACAGGTAAGATATATATGCTCGGTGCAGTTTCATAGTCCATGTACAGGTTGTGATGGCCGCTGTGTTTTGGGGAAAAACAGACAAATTGCAATAAAAGCCCTATTATCAACGTGATTATATATTAAAAAGTAAAAGAACAGAGTACAACCGAGTAAAACAAGAAAAGAAAAGGAAAAGATAGACACTCCTCTAAACTTGAGACTCTAGCCATTTTACAATTTTCGGAAAATACTTCCTTTACACCCGATGGATAACCAGGGCAAACTTGCGCAAGAAGCGTTGTTTTGTCCCTTGAACTAAAAACTCTTCATTCTTGAAGATGAAGCTATTCCGCGAGGTCCATATGGTCCGGGACATAAGTATGATTATCTCCATAAAAAAGGGTTCTCCAATTGTCGCCGAAGGTCTTCTAGAACCGCCAAGGAACTTTAGGCAGGCTGGATCGAAAGGCCAATACTGTTCCAGCATAGTCGTGCAAAAGGATAGAGCATGAAAAGATGCTCTATTACTTCATCTTCGGAACAGGGGTAGAAAACACAGCTGCAATCCTCTAGATGCATTGTTCTTCTTCTTAGCATTCCTCTGACATTTAAATAATCCTTTAAGGGCAGCCAGAAAATTTTTTTTTGTATTTGAGCTGGCTGCAAGAATTTCCATAACCATTGAAAGGAGGGGTGAATCTTTCTGTGGCCTTTCATGTACTTATATGCCCGTTGTGAGCTGTAGAAAGGGCTTCCCCAAATGTAGATCCAAGCATTATTTTCATTATTCAAGTTACAGTTGTCAATATTGTCCAGAAGAATGTCAAGCTGACCGAAAGCGATGGGTCGATGTAAGAGCTCTTGCAATTCATCAATATCAGCAATGGCGGAGGCGGATTTTGGACTTAGGAGGGCTCCCTCCATCTTCTTCCTCCATCTCCTCTCCTTTCTCTTTTCTTCTTCTTTCCCCCTCTCTCCTTCTCCTCCTTCCCCTTTGCCTCCAATGAAGTTGTTGGACAGTAGGGGGGCTCCAGCCCCCCTGCACCCTCCGTAAATCCACCCCTGAATATCAGCTGCTCTTTGCAGAGAAATATCCTTATGCTTTGCTAAGAGCTCAGGAAAGACCCATTTTGGAACACATCCACCCCACAGATCTTCCCAAAAACTACCTGTTCTCCAATGTAACATCTCAACCAAAAATCTTGGCTGCTAATTTCAACCTTTTCTTTGGTACAAATATTAGAGTAACTAAGTGCAGGCCGTAGCAGGATGGCTTAGCTCTAACCGTGACTACATCGCGCTATAAGTAGTAGCATTCAGTGGAGCTGTAACCGTAGCTTAGCTCTAACGGTGACCAGTTTAGTCAGCTTTGCAACGGATGGAGCGGGGAGCAAGCTCCTAGAGTCCTAGTAGCCGCTGAACGGCCGGTGCAGCTTGACTGCGCCCATGACGCCGGCCGTGGAGCCGACGGCGCCGGCGACGGACACGAGGAAGCACGCGGCGCTGAGCGTCTGGAGGCAGACCCACCGCGTGCTCCACCTGCGCACGCCGCGCTGCTTGATGTACATCTCCACGGGGAAGTAGACGGTGAGCGGCCAGAAGGAGATGGCGCCGAGCAAGCCCACAACGTCGCCGAAGAAGGGGAGCAGCATGGCGACGACGGTGGTGAGGCACACGAACGCCGTGCGCCAGGTGAGCCGGAACACGCTGAGGGCGAAGGGCCCGGCCCTCACCTCCCGGGACAGGAACCGGCTGCCGGGCCACCGCGCGGCGGCCCGCGCCTCCACGAAGGCGAAGAGCGGCTGCACGAAGACCTGGTACGCGCCGACGAGGTGCACGACGATGGCGGCGTTGGCCACGTCGAGGAGCCAGAAGGGCTCGTAGAAGCCGAACCCCGTGAGGAGGTTGTCCGGGGCGGTGTCGCCGAACGCCGCGTACCCCATGCACCCGCACAGCATGTAGAAGAAGGTCGTCGTCGCCACGCTCACCATCGTCGCCCGCTTCATCACCGCCGCCTCCGACGGCGGCGGCGCGCGGATGGTGTCCTGGATCTCGATGAGGATGTAGGCGTAGGAGTAGGCGAAGGAGATGTCGCCGAACGCCTGCAGGCTGCGCCAGACCTTCTGCGTCGGCGACACCCCGGCGACGACGCTGACGCCGGTGAGGCTGCCCCGGAACCCGCCGTTGGCGACGGTCTGCGCGATCCCGAGCGAGAGGCCGATGGTGGCGTAGGTGAAGGACATGACGGCGGCGACGATGGAGAGCCACCATATCTGGTCGAAGTCCGGGATCTGCGAGAAGAGGATCTCGACGGCGCCGAAGAGGATCATGTAGGGGTTGCTCGAGCTCCGGCACGGATTCTTGTGCCCTTTGTCGTGGAAGCAATCCGCCCTCTTGATCGCCCTGCAACCATTCATCATTCACGGATCATTCGTTGATCAGAATTCAGAATGGAATCGAAGGCTAGCTAGCTCACATTAATTCACATATATATACATATATATAAAGAAATCTTACAGCATGCTGATGGAGGCGGCGATGGTGTATCCGATGGCGATGCCGACGAGGTTGGCGTACTGGATGACGCCGCAGAGCTTGACCTGGGCGCCGCCGAGGATGGCGCGGACGGCCTCCGTGTAGGTGTAGTTGCGCTTGCCGGCGACGGGGTCCCCGGAGCGGTAGCAGTTGGCGAGCAGCGTGGAGGTGTAGTAGCTGATGGCGGCGAAGACCACCATGGCGACGAGCCCCGGGCCCCAGCCCAGCTGCGCCATCGCCCACGCCAGCGACAGCACGCCGGCGCCGATCACCGCCGTGATGATGTGCGCGCTCGCCGTCCACATGGTGCCCGTCCGCCGCGGCCGCCCGTCGTCGTCCAGCCGCTCTTCGTCGCCGCGGTTCCCCGCCTCCACGGACACCTCCATCGCCTCCCCGCTCAGGTGGCTTGGCTTCGACGCCGCCATCACCGCCGGCCACCGATCCTCGAAGAAGCTACCTTGTTAGCTCGAAACAATAATGTCAACACTTGTCTGATTAAGTCAGGTAGATGGTGATCTTTAGCTTGCTGTGGTGAGGAATGTATGTGTGTTTGGTGAATGAGAGGATCGGAGGTTTATAGAGATGAGACGACGACGACGAGAGGGAGAGAGAGAGGGAGAGGCGTGCAGGGTTTGGAGGAGCATTTGATGGCGTCGTTCATGGTGGTGGTGGCGGCAGTACGAGTGGCTGGCTCATCGAGCTGCCGCGTGGAAAGTTGGAGATAGGAGAAGTCTTGCTTTCTTTCTCTCTTCCACTTCGGTCTGCTGCTGCTGCTGCCAACACTAGCAGATACTCTAACAAACACCTCATCAGTCATCTGTAAATTCTCGCACACATTCTGCATGCTTCTTTTCTCTCCTTTCCTGTAATGGACCTTTAGCTTTCTCGCCGACGTTTGACGGCCGGGTTTTCACATCTTGATGAGCCCGTAACTTTGTTCAAACTGTTGCCTCCCTAAGTAGGTGTATTGACATTTATCGTACCCTTTCTTTTAGGACAAGCTTAACGACAAACAACTTAACAACATAGCCTTGCCATCAAAAAAAGAAAACCTCTCATCAACAACATATAGCCTGCTATTGCTTATACATAGACCGTGTGTGACATGTTATCTACTTACTCCTATTGAAAAGTAAGTCTATCTTGGTTTTCCGGAGCTACTTTCCCATATTCCGAATTCAAGGGTTTCAATAAACTACCTGCGCCAGTCCATTTTGGCTTAGTTCTAGAACTATCTTCAACGATTTGTAAAGCCATAAATTCTATTTAATCATTGTTGATATTTCTACCTCGGACTATAAATATCTAAAATAATTATATATGGATTGGCAATATGTACAAGATTAATATGAGTAGACTAATTCGCACACATTATAATATATAGATTTTTTATATAAGACAATATATTGTTAATCTATCACTTATGGACCATAATGTCGATATCCTAATAGACTTGTATTTTTCATTCGGAAGATTATTTGTATGACGGGTGCGCATGGACTCTCTTTTTTTCTTGAATCACATGTACTCTTTTTTTTTTGAGGAAAACAGGAGGGGATTATCCCCTACTGATTACATAAATTTAAAGGAAGTCAAAAAAGTTACATATGTACAAAACAGAACAAAAGAAGCAATGCAAAGGTCGCTTTGGAGACTTCTTTGCAATTATGGATTTGATGGGACTTCATTTTCAAAGATTTTGCCAACTGTCCAGATACTCCAGCATACTCCAGATATTCCAGCATATTATTACAATGATCTCCATGAAGGAAGGTTTTGCCAAGTGTCTTCTGAATGACTCCAGGACTTCAAACCCCGAAGCTCTGCTGCTAACTGCTTGTATTCAGCTGCTATTTACATGTACTCCATTTTTTACCACGTACACGTACTGCTGGCCGGCCTCTTTCATGATAAACCCCATCTCTTTTCATATTTTCTCTGCACACACGTCACTTAAATAATGTGCTATACATGCTACTTAATCTTTATATTCGCTCTCATGAACGTACATAAGCAAGCATTCAGCTTGCATGATTAGGATGTGCAGATGATGGGGAATGAAAAGACGAATCTTGGTACTGGTTGATGCGTGGAAAGCTTAGAAAATGATGTGCAGGTTGGTGCATATCCGCCTAGTCACCTTTCACGTGAGGCTAGTCCTAGTACATTGAACTATCTATAATAAGAGGCTGTTTGGTTTATGAACCACACCATCTAGGATGGAAAGGTCCATCATCTCATGAGTTTTTGTTGGGATAAATCTATTCTCAATTATTATGCGAATCATATGCATGTGAGAGATGAAGCGGTGCACTCAACTTCTCAAACCAAACAAAATGTGAGGAGTGAGGAAGGCCATGGTTGATGGACGACCACTCCATTCTTCGAACCAAACAATACAGCAGAGTTAAAAGAAGGGCTGGACGGATGCCATAGCTTCACGCAGAAATAGCTTTGGCTCGATATCCATGAATAGGAAATCTTGTTTGCGACTTGAGTCGACTCTCACAGATAAATAAAAACATAAAACTAAAGGAATTGTTCCTACCATCTATTGAATACTACCTTGGGTGATATGACTAATGACAGTCTTAAAAATAGCATCATGACATGATACACTCGGAATAGCCTGAAGCTTCTGGGAATGCTAGCTGTAGTGACTGGTCGTTTAAGCTGGCACATCTGTTGCTTGGTCTTTTCAGAAATCAGGATAAGTTAAAACGACGACTAATAATGTCTTGCAAAAGGTGGGTACCCAATCTTTATCTCTCTTTCCTTTTCTTTACTTAAGATCATTTTCAATCCCTTCTCAACCTGGGGAAGAATATGCATCTTAGCTACAGGCCACGGGCTACTAGACAGGGACGACGGGCCCAACGCGACGCTGACCGTTTGGTTGCCGTCATGATATATTTTCACATCGAGCCATATGTTCTTCGTGCGGATTGCCACAGGGATTCTAGCACGACCATTTAGTAAAGTTGCTGAGTCAAGTATCCAATTATAATTATATTGACATCATATCTTTGAATGTGAAAAGGGGATTCGAAAGTGTAAAGCGGATTTTCTCGCCGCCTACTACATAGAGTTTTCGATTTAATTGAAAGGCTATGGAGGAGTGTTACTCGCGGTGTGAGCAGGTTTTCACAATTTTGAAGAAGGTATATGTTTGAAGAAAGGAACCCAAACAATTCTTTGAATGATGATTATTAACTTTTGATGTACTAATTGAAAACCATGACATTCTCGTAATCCTAATTCCCTAGGAGTTAAGCATGATTATATTTAATTTCAATGAAGAGTGTAATTCTGAGTTTATTAGCAATGCAAGATGCCCATGCATTTCCACGATCTACGGAAATAAACATAATATCTAAAAAGTAACAAAAGAAGGGAAAACCATGATTTTTCATGTCTTAAAAACCATAATGAGTCCAAATGCTTTTGCAGAATATATTTCATGATTTCTGAGAAAAAACTTTTTTGAAGGAATATCTGAGAAAAACTTTTTTTTTGCTATAGTTTCTGAGAAACACTTGAGTTACCAGAGAAAGGTGTGTTTATTGCTTATCCACCACGATACTCCTTGCATAAACTTGAAGTGATGACTTCCCCTCCCCCTCTTTTCTGAAACCTCATGAAAAGTAGAGCAGATGCATCAGTAAGATGAAACCTTTGCTACGGTTCTCAACCGCATTAGAGTTAGAACTACACAATTAGTGGTGTGGACAAACATTATAATTCACCATTAACCAATGACCACCAGGAACGTCCAAGGTACATCTAAAATAGATGCAAACTTCAATAATTAGTATAAATATGACTGCTTAAATCCGTGGAAGAGTTAAACTGGCTGCACAAAGAAAGTACTATATTCATATGCCCATTAAGCTCTTGAATTGGTTGTTTATCAGGTACTCGAGCTGCATTGGACCATTAAGGTGAACCTACATATTTCTGATTGCTGTGATTGGGCGCCACCAAGTGGGCATCTGAGTCAAGCATCACTTCATCATCTTGTTCATCTAGGTCAATTACTAGCAGAGCAATAAAATCATTGTCACCACACACACCAGCTTGAATTTATTCTGGGTGATCTTCTTGGGCCCAAAGTCATCCAATGGGGGCCAAATTCAGATCCATGGCCCCAACTTTAGGAGCTTGGGCTGGTAGATGCTGCACATTTTATCCCAAGGTGCCCACAGAGCCCCCCTGGGCTGATGATGGCTATTCAATTCATTGTCCTGCTCCTGCCAATGATTTGGTGGCCCATGATCATGCTATTGCTATCCAAAGCTAAAAGAACCACCATCATTATCATCAGGAGACAGCACTTGGTTCTTCACCAGAAGGCTAACCACCTAGCAGCAGCTGCTGTTAAACTTCACACTGTATTGTCCAAGAATGCCAATGAAAGCCATCACCATCTGTAAAGACAATAAACTCAAGGAGGAATTCTATGTCAACCACTCAAGCCTTGATAATCACTCTAGCAAAATGAGAAAGATCATGCTCCCAAGAAATTAAGCGACCGAAAGTGGAAATACTTATGCTACATAATCATGAGTGTAATCAAAGAGGGAAAACCAAAAGCATTAACCAACATTCTCCGTTAAAGTTAAGGGCCTTCCAATTTCTATACTCCATAAGGATAGAAATTCAGTTAAGGGACTGTAGGGGTGGATTCTTTCCACTGTCCCCAAGTATAAAGACTTTCAGCATTTGAATTTTTTCCCTAAATAGAGGGACTATGATTAAAAACAATCATCAATGGCATGCATTAGCACAACTGAGTGACTGATCAGGGTCTAGGCAGGATGCTAACACATGAGGGGCATAATGGACCTTTTGCTCGCTGCTTAATTTATCTAAAAATTTCCATAGAAGTCCTTTATATTTAGGGCATAATGGCAGGGTTAGATGTCATCAACTTCTTTTGACCCGGCCCAAAGCCTCAGCAGGCCAGTTTTGAAAATGGCTGGCATTTCCAAGATTCAAAATTGAACTCGCAGACTGTTGATTGCGTGAAGCTTGCGCCCTGTTCTTTGTTGTGTAAAGACCATTTGAATTTAGGCGAGAATTTGAATGCTCTAATCTTATACGTGCCAATCAAGAATAAGATGAAACGTTTGAAAAAGGATAAGATGGAAACTAAACTGAATTAGGTGAGGGCATTATACTCCATGAAAGAACAAATACATTATAAATTCATAATCCAGTGCTTCTACAAGACTAGTATATTTACAATCGCCTATACTAAAGTTTAGTAACATCCATCCATCCAAATCTAAACCTTTGGAAATTTTCCATCAGCTAGCTAGAATTCTTGAGCTGATTCATCCACCCCTGAGCTCGAATGAAATTAAAACTAAAGCAAGATGGTCCTCACTTCATCCCTGTGCTTGAGCTGATTCCACTCCTCCACCCAGAGCGTGTAGCTCGACTGCGGCGCGAGCACATCGACGGACACCTCCCTGCTCGCCACAAGCTCGCCGGAGTAGTGCTCGAACTCCTGCAGCTCCTCCAGCTTCATCGCCAGCTCCGCCGCGTCGCGCTCGCTCCGGGCGCTCTCCGTCTGCTCCCTCGCGTCCTCCACCCGCGCCCAGAAGCACGGGTCCTGCGTCAGCCCGGCGTACTTGCTCCGCCGCCTCCTGCTCGCGGACGCGGCCGACGACGACATGGAGGACGCGACGTCGCCGCGGCGGACGCCGGCGCACCCCTTCTCCTGCCACCACCTGTCGAACAGCTCGTACCGCCGCTCCCGGCCGTGGGTCAGGTACCTCCCGCGCGTCCGGTGGAGGTTGTGGCGGTGGTAGTCGGCGATGTCGAGCGGCTCGACGAGGAGCTGGTAGAAGCGGGCGGCGTTCACCCACTTGGCGCGGCGGTGGAAGTCGTGGGGGAGCTGCCCGGCATCGAGCATGGCGAGCACGCCGTCCCAGAACTGGCCCAGCTTGATGCGGTACATGTTGGCCTTGTTGAACTTCTTGGGCGACCGCCGCTGCTTGAACGCGTCGTAATACCCCAGCTCGCCGTCGAACAGCGCCTTGTACCACTCGATCTGCGCCCGGCACGGCGTGATCCGGCCCAGCTTGGTCGCCAACTGCGCGCAGTTCAGGCTCGGCCGCCGGCCCGCCCGCTTCGACGTCTTCAGCCAGTGCCGCGCCGTCGACGCCTCCGTCGCCTGGAACACCGAGCGATGGCAACCCGCACATCAGACATGGCATCACTGGGCACACGATGTCATGGACACGCTCAGACCAATACGTACAAGTGCTCTCACCATGGCGTGTATTCCCGAGGCTTCCAGGGCGAGGGAGACGCCGGCGTCGTAGTTCGACGTGGCCGGCGCGTCGGCGGCGCGCAGGCGTCTCTTGACGAGCAGGTGCTGCGGCATCTTCAGCACGAGGTCGCCGTAGCAGGAGTGCGCCACCTCGGGGGACTCCAACCCAGGCGAGCACCGTGACGCGAATGTGGCGTAGAGCATCTGGACCGCGGCGGTGGGGTTGTCCACGCACACTGCGCCGTCCGGGGAGCACATCACGTATGTCCCGAACGGCCGGTACGGGCCACCGCTCAGCGCCGCCGGGTCCGCGAGCTTCTGCTCCATCGCCACCGCGCCGACGTGCGTCTGTATCAGCTGCCGGAGCGCGTGCCTGTCAGTGTCCGCCACGCGCGCGGTGACCGCGGTCACCGCGCCCGCGTGGTGGGTCCGTGCCGGCCATTGCTGCAGCTGCATTCCAACAATGATGTGCGCGGGGACGGTGTCCAGGGGGCAGAAGAGGAGCCTTGGGACGACATCGTGCTGTGAGACGACATGGCAGAAGTTGCTGCCCCATCGCTCGCGCAGGATGGCCTTGGACAGCGCCTCGTTCCCGAGCAATGGACTTCCGAAGGTGACGCACAGGACCGGAGGCGCTGGGCCAAATGTCGAGCTTGACGACGAGATGCAGAGGTAGTGCAGGGTCGCGAGGGCGGCAATGGCGCCACCGAGGGAGTGGCCCGTGAACACGGCTGCCTTGCCTCTGATCTGATCCAGTAGTATCTGCATTGCCAACAAATTGCGAAGAGTAAGTCGCCGTTTTCCAGTGGCAACACGCTGCACAAATAGAGCTTTTAGCAGCTTCATTTCAGTGACATAGGTGCAAAACTACAGTGATCGAAGATATTTTAGCTGCATAAGAAGAAACACACAGTATTCATATTGGAACAGGAAAATCGTGGAAATATGATGTACTTGATTGGGGTCAAATACTTGACTAAAAAGGCAACAGTGATAACGATGCTTGACTAAAACATATATTGATTCAAGAGACTCAGATCTCAAGCTGCATAAGCAACACACAATACTCATACTGAACCCAAAAAAAATGCAAAAATAAAATATAAGCATCATTTATGAACAATAATTTGAAAAAAATACTCAATTAAAAAGGCAATATTTAGTGATGATACAAGAAGGTATAGACGAAGTGGGGGACAGGGTGTGACCCTCTGAGACATAACTGAAAAGATCAACAGATGCTGAAGTTTCTCTTCAGTAGTTATCCACCTAGTATGGAATTAAAAGGGGCCCATATGAACTTGTGTTGGAGCACAGGGCTGTCGTCACCGAGGACATAAATACTTGAATAGTGGAATTTAGTTCAGATGTCTAAATCACGCGTAAAATTATCAAAAAATTTGATGATTATATGAAATTATTGAAAAGCAGACCATAATGTCCAAGTGAAAGCAGCCTGAATTTTGAAAGATAGCAAACTATGTTCATGTAGTACGACTCTTCATAATGATCAGATTTTATTCCTCCAGATCAATCCTTCTCCATATCTTATTTCAAGCAATTTTCAAGATCTTGAAATTTCTTTAGATCTCTGTCTGCATGTATATTGTAGGCACCACTGTCCCAATCATGAGTAGCAGTGCAGTGCATTTTATATGCCTTATCACTATCATCTGTTCTATTGCTTATGGGCCCTTGAAATGCATCAGATTGTAAGCCGCAATAAAGGAGAACAGCAACTTTTGGTGGGGTATTGTGAGCTATGTAATGTGGATGTACTTTTTGTTTGCGTTGGTACAGCATGTGCATAGCATCTCAAGTTAGCCGCCAAATTTGACAGGGATTTTACCCTGCACTACACACCCTACTTTGAGCTCTGAGCTAAACTTTACAAACTCTTACAGTCTTACTATGCCAGAGACAGCAAACTAACAGAAGAGATCAGAAGATGGAGATAGAAACTGAAGGGGTAATAGCAACTTATACTTTGTTCTTTCTAGATTTTCCCCCTAAAAGAAAGAATTTGTTCTGGTTTCATTCCACAATGTTCTCAAAATTTTGACTGACCAATCAAACTGTAAATTGTTGCAAACTTAAAATACTGAATCATTGACACTGGGGGTTATATATAAATCTGGGTGCATCTGTCTCGTACTATGTATGAACACCAAGGACCCAGCAACAACCAAAGACAGGCACATCAATATCACAACAACTTTTTCCGAAGCAAAAATATCAGAGGAGCATCCCATAAACCCCCGAAATTAACGATACCAATTTAGTCAAATGAGTAGGCAAACTGCTCCAATTAACGCGCAGATATTTTCAATGAAGCAATCGATTACCTGGAAATCAGGGGAGCCGCACAATTTCAAGAAGCACTGCAGCGCGAGGGCCTGCACGGCGACCTGCTCCCCTACGGCGGCCGCGTCGGGCTCGGCGGCGACCAGCGGCGCGAATATCCGCCGCGTGGCGTCCCCGCCAAGCCCCACCGGCACGAATAAGCCGCCGCCGCCGGCCACCGCCGCGCCTGCCGCCGACAGCGCGGCCGGCGCCCCCGAGAACCCCACGTACACCGTGCCGCCGTCCTCGCCGTGCACGAACCCCGACGCGGCGGCGTTGGCGGCGGCGCAGCGGTCCCAGGCGCGCGCCAGCAGCGGCGAGGAGGCGAGCAGCGCACCGAGGACATGGCTGGTCTCGAACCTTCACAAGCACGAAGCATTTGAGCTTCTTCGCCCATCAAATTTCCATCTTTCTTTTTTTTTTCTCCCCAATTGGGCGCGAAAGGTAGAGAAAGGAACAAACTTTTTGCGCGCGACCGATGCAGCAGGTATTTATAAGTGGTGCTGCGTGGAAAAGCGATGGAAATTTGGAGCAGAGGAACTTACATGGAAGCTTCTTCTTCTCCAGCGGCGTCGTCCATGGCTGCCTGCTGATGAGCTTCCCAGAAGCGGGGGTAGAGCGAGAAAGAGAGAGACTTGGATGGAGGCTTGAGAGAGAGAGAAAGAGATCGAGGAAGTGGTCAAGTTTTATTTGGCGGCCTGGGCTCTCTCTTGAGAGAGAGAGAGAGAGAGAGAGAGAGAGAGATCTGCTGAGGGGTCAAATGGTATGGTTGATTTTGCATCAAGGGACCTCTGCAATTGAGTAACTTACTTTGCACTCCTTGCACGGAATGATGCTCTGTTCTCTCTTTTTTTCTGGCGAAAGTTGCTCGGATTTTTTAGTGCGTGGGCTATTTTTCAGGTACCCTAGTAGTACACTGAACTCTGTTTTTTATTTTAAATGTTTTGCTAAAGGGAAAAAACTCACGCCCTAGAGGAATTTTTTGTTGCAAAAGTACAATTTATATGGCATGTTTATAAAAACCTACACGTTTTAAGCAAGCGTACAAAAACTACACATTTAGAGTTTTAACTCTCAAATGAACTTTCATTTCTGGTACATAACGCAAATAACAATTATCCATGGATTTTCTTACCCCTCCATCTCAAAATAAGTATTCATTTAGCATTCAAATTTTGAGAGTAATATTTAGCTTCTAGTGAGGTCCATCTAATTAAAGCAATATCAAACATCAAGAAAAAATTTATAAAGAAGGGTATAAAGCCAATCAAATGCTTATATTAGTATAAACTACTTTTCTAACTCCAGTGTATTTGCATTTATTAAGTATCTAGAAAACTGAATAAACAATGCGGTTTTTCACTAACAACTGCTATATAAGTTATTAGAAGCAATGAGGTCATTTATCACTACTACTAACGTGTCTAACATTTTCTAAACGAGCACTTACTGTACTGAAGGACGGAGAGAGTTTAAAAATGTGTCAGACTACATGCGTCACTTTTATGGGTATCGAATTTTTATGCACCCAATTAGAAAGGAACAATTTTCATTTTGATAATATAAGCTAGTCATTGTGTGTTTAAACTAAATCTTTATTGCAGCAGAAAAAATCTAAGGTGTGGAAACATAAGTGCCATGACATCTTCTTATATTGCAGGGGTCCAAATGAGCAAAGCAAGACCTTGGCAATTCCCTCCTGAGTATACTTAACCAACCTTTTGTGCACCTTTCTGTAAACTCGCAAGTTGTAAAGGCCGGCATATTTTAGAGCCATGCTCAGAATATATTATTATATTACTATATCATTTTTTTAATGTATGGTCAAATCTCTATTCACTGCATATACTGGCTCCCCACATCTTCTTCTCTTTTTTTTTCTAATGTGCCCTTCTATTAAAGATTTGTTTAGATCACCGACAAGGACTGCATCTCTGTCCAGTTTGGGGTCACGCAGTCATGGCGCGGCGTGTGAACACATGCTCGAAAGAGATCCTATACATAACCCAGTCAGCCAATTTAAAAATGTCGTTTTGATACGTGGAGTTCACGTATGGTTGAAATCTACTGGATACGACCATATACATGAGGGTGATGTGAGTAAATTTGTTCTAAAAAAAAGTTTCTTAATAATTAATTTTGTTATGCTTGTAAATATTTTTTTTTTGAAAAAGGAATTGACCGCCAAGTTCATACAGTATCTTCAGCACGACGCTGATCACCAATGCTAATGAAAAAGCACACAATCGACAGGAAATGATCAAATGCAAAGTCTATTATTATTTGTCCATCTGTTACTGACGAAAATATGATAGGAATCATAGGCCAAAACTGCACTGTGACATGAGAAGGTGCATGCTTAATTTTCTTAGGACTATAATTTATCATATCATTAATAATGACTCCCACATTATACAATAAATTATGAAAAAAAATGGTTGCGACGCGATGCATCAAATAATTTATCTATCCTTGAGTATTTTTTCAATGAGTTAAAATTTCCTAAAAACTATTAATTTAATGGAAGCATTGTTCAAAAAAAATCTTAAGTGATAGTAATTTGAAAATAGCACTTTAGTCGGAGCCCTCTAATCTTGCATCCATGGAATTCCGTTTCCAGCGAAACCCCACCCCCTCCTCCTCCCATATATGCCATGCTGAATCATCATCAGGAGATATTAGTATTGATCAATAAAATTCTATACATACTCCTCTGGGAAGCTACAACGTTTGCCTGTAAGAACTTTTTGAGCTTCAAACAAGTCCACTGTCCGATTAGCATGGAAACCATGATGGATCAGATAAGAACAATTGATTCGACAAGTTTCTTAAAAAAAGCAAGGTAAGTTACCATGCAAACTACAGTACCAGTGCATTTTTTTCTTTTATTTCAAATTAATTTCGTTATTAGCTTAATAGTCTTTCATTCTAGATTACACTTGAGCTGATGTGTCGTCGTTGGACCAGTCGTGCGGACAATAATACTAACTGATATTTACTGCATTATTGCAACCTATTATTTATACTAATATATGCACCAATTGGACAGACTGGTATGCATTTCCTTGAATATTTGTTTCGTGACTTTTCTGTCTACGTTTTTCCTTTGTCTTTTGAGTTGTGCGTGGGCATGAAAACGAAGGGGTGTATCACTTTTTCCTCATGTGATTGCACTATCATCAGGGGCATGGAGCCCATTCTTATCACCTCAAGTGACATTCGAATCATAGTTGATCCTTTTCTCTTCGTCTCCGGTTCTCCGCGACATAGATTCTCCGTGTGAAGTTTCACATATATGGAGTTTGATATGACAAAAAATATTATTTTGTTTTATGTCACAATGCTGCACATTGTTACATTGATTGAGACCACATTGCACAATTTTTCCTCATCAACTTCTTCACTGTACAAACTAATTTGACATGAGATGGACGTGCATATCTTCTTGTTTTTTTAAAAAAACAAATATTTTTGTACAAACTAAGAGGGTAAAATGGCATGTTGGTTTCGTTGCTGCTCATAAAATAAGTGGCAGTATATTTTGTTTTTCTTATTTCTTCTCACTCCTATAGGCCAGAACCCTAGGTACATGTCATGGACAAAAAACAGGTAGCGACTTTGATCATGTTATGGTGTTCAGGTCTCGACTTGGAGCTAGCTGTGGGGCTCTAATTTATGAAAAAACCCATGTGGAGCTGTTAAGAAAAAGCTAGCCAACGCGCGCAATGCAGTAGTGCAAAGAATTTTCTTCAATGGTAATTCTTAAATAGCTACCAAATTACAATGCCAGTAAAACTGTGCTTTTATTTCAAATCAGTTCTTTTCTTGGTTGAATAATATTATACCTTCTAGATTACACTTTAATTGACACGTGTCACTGAACTAGTAGAGTGAGGGATATTAGCTGGTAGTTACTTCATTGGATCCTATTTATTCCCTGGAATGGAACTAGCATCAGGAGCGTGGCCACCACTCTTATCGTCCCAACTACCCAAGTGACGATCTAAGTCGTGGCCGATCCTTGACTTAGATTCTCCATCAACGTGTGGTTTGATATGACAAAAAGATTATAGTATTTTATCTCACCACTCTACATCTCATGGTCAATAGACGAATTGAAACCACACTACATCTTTTATTTCCTTCAATGTGATCTTATTCTGATGCAGGACCAGCAAATCTTCTTTACTGCGAAAAGAGAAATCTTTTTTCTTTAACAAACTAAGAGGATAATAACTAAGATGCCATGTGTCCTTTTGTTGCCGGCCTTTTGATATAATCTTCTTACGCTTCCACACTCCTAGGCAGCTAGGTCCAAGGTACGGCATGGACCGGAGCAGCTAGTGGAAATTATTTTTTTATTACAATTATGCAAGCTAGTTCTTCTCCGTTAGGGCTACATGTAGACTGTTTTTTTCATTACAAGAATGACGACGAAAGGCTAGAGATGTCCATAGTGTGCCTTGTTCTGCCCATGCTCTTCACTATGATCGAAGAACTGCAAACTACGCACCACAAAGAGGAGGAGGAGCTGCTGACATTTCAAAGGATTTAAAAAATACTGGCAGTTGAACAGAGATGCATGCAGCAGATGCTGGTCGTGGTCTTCGTTCAACCGACTACGAAGCCTAGGCCAAGTAGACAGGGCCCACACGGCCACCGGCCTCCCATTTTGCTTGCACTCCATGACCGATGAATCCTGGTTATCTTTGACATGTGTGTGTGTGTTCACCAAGATAGGCTTTTTATATGCGCCGACGACGGATTAATTGCTGAATGGTATACTCTGATGATATATGCTTGGTATCACTGGATTTCAGTGTCATTATTGATCCCATTAGGGCCGGGGACTATGGGATTAGTCTGCAAAGTGCAAACTCTCACTGATGATAGATAAGCCAAGAAATTTTGAGTCCTGTGCCCTAACCCTAGGACATCACTAGCTAGCTAGCTACATGAGCTGGTCTTGGGGTCAAAGTCCGTCCGTCAAGTCATCGTCGTTTGAATATCGTGCCCCCATGTATACGCTAGCTGTGGATGCTGTGAGTTCCCTGCTGGTAAGGTAATTCCAGGAGCTAGCAGCTAGCATCCCTTTTAATTTAACCTGTGATTAAGAACGCAGCCCACACAGTACCTATAGCACGACGACGACGACGATGATGATGCACATGTACGTCTTCTCGCCTTTGCTGCTCGCGTCGTCACGAGTCATGACAGCGGCGATGCTGGGAAGGTGGTGCCTTCTTGAAAGGCTGCAACGAGGAGAATGAAGCCGCCCACGCGAAACAAACGAGACAAATACTCTGATCGTCTTTGATGATGCTATACAATCCACAGTACAGAGAGTGATTACATACAGACGTTAGGCTGATAGCAACAGGCAGCCAAGGATTTCAAAATAAATAAAGCTAAGAAAACGCAGCGCTAAAACAAGACCAGGAGATGATGTTTTACAAGGGGTCATCCTCATCATCTTTTGCAGCATCGTCTATCCCCAAGGCCCAGTCGTTTTCCCACGTGTAAGCTGGTTAATTCCCTCTTGCGGCAGCATGCATGCTCATCTATTCCCTATATAATATGCAGCAACAACTGTGAAAATGTAGCAAGAGCTCCTATATATCAATGCTAACATCAGTCTCTTTTGGAACAACAGCACAACATGACAGAGCTACCACTACTGTTTATACATGTATATTATGCACATAGGAAAGGCTAAGTTTGGAGCTGCACTTTTGTATGCAGTAGCATAATTAAGCACTTTAATGCGGATAAGGAAAGCTTGATCGTTGTGGTGCTTATTTTTCTACTGTTGCTCACTACCTTTTTCCTTGTGCGTGTGCTGACAGCTGGCTTTCATAGTGGAAATAATCTAAGCGCCATCACATCTTATATATAGGAGCAATATATGAGCAAAACTAATTAAGCGACCGTTCCAATTCCCATCTGAGTCGTAGTGGATCTTCTTCTTCTTTTTATTTATGCGCCAATGAAGAGTGAGAGGGGGTATCAACTTTTGGGCATCTTCGTCAAAGCTCACGAGTCGTAAAGGCAACTGTCAAAGACTAGCTATCATATTTTATCTCTTTCATTAACGTTTGGTCAAGTCACCAGTACACTACAGCATACTGCTTGTGTATTAAATATTTGTGTTCATCAACTCCAACGATTGCATCCTTGCTGGTGTATTATTTTATCATGTCACTGTCTCCAAAGTTGCCATGTCATATAACAGGAATATGATACGGCCCATCCAATGCATAGTATCATGATATTTATTTTCTATTAATGAATCCAAGCCAAATAATTGTTATATACTGTATCTATGACAACAGACCCAAAATCATATACATGTTTTTTTCTAGCCTTAAATATATCAAGCCTAAACTGTATCTCTAGGATGATACTACTTTCCTCTCCCTCGATCTATTCTTGCCAAGTCAGCAAAGAAATCCTGCGTGGCAATTGTTTAATGTCCATGATACTGTGCACTAGAATTATCCTAGTGGACTAGCTCATCTAGAATGAGGTGACTCCTCAAACCGAACACAAAAAGTAGCAGTTCATACATCGAAATAAAGGGCATATTTTTTTTTTGTTCAGCTAAAATTTGCTAAGCTAGCAGAAATGAATCCCTAAAAGCATTGTAGAATTTTTTTCCCAACTGATGTTGTATGGTAAGATATCTATACCGGCCGATTTATACTAGGTCTTCTAGCCTTGGCCATATATCCAACTTTCAATCTTATTCCAAATTAGTTTGGTTATTGGTTGAATAACCATGAGTTCTCTCGATCGAACTCCATTTAACGTGTAACTGGAGTGAAGGACCTTATTAGCTGATAGTTACTGGATTGAATCCTAGTTAACCAGTGGACCAACTTGCATTTTTTTTTGCTTTAATTTATTTCTAATCTTTTCTTCTGCTTACCTTTTTCTTTTGTTCTTTTGATTGAAGTGTGTGGAGGTGAAAAAGGAGCCCCACTTTTCCGTCCTGTCATTGCAGCATCATCAGGAGCATATACATGGACTCCGTTCTCATCATCACTTTTATTTCTCAGCGCTCTGGAGGCGAAAGCGAGTTTTCACCGCGTATGAAGTTTCGCATATTGTGCTTGATATGAAAAAAGTATTATATTTATTCTCGCACCCTGCACGTGGTTAAAATTGATGAGAGTGCATTACACCTTTTCTCCACTCAATTTAATTCTTTACTATGACTTTATTTGGACACCCTTTTTTTCCGAAAAGTGGAATTGGTTTCTTGACGAAGTGATTATATATTTCGCTTATCTTGCCACTGCAAATGTGCATCTTATATTGTTTTCATCCGTCGCTCCATGCATGTGCAATCCTCCATATGAACATAATTTAAACACCTATAGGATATATTGATTTTGATGGATCACTATGTAGGCGGCTCGCTGTTGATGACCACATTTTTTACCACCAGGGAAAAAATAGCTGCATTACCCGGGACGTCAAATTTGGTGTTTGTTGATCCCTGATGAGTATATAAAATAGAGAATGTCAGAGAAAGGATGGAATTAAATTTCCAATGGCGCTGGAGGGATGGTCTAAATTTCGATGGCATAGAAGGGATGAGATAAATTTTCAATAGCGTACAGAGAATTTTCTCTATATAATAACCACCTGTGCGAATCACCGGTTGCCGTCTTTATTGTTGGTTGCAGTAATAACTATTTCAGTTAAACCAATTGTGGTAGCCATGTCGTATGCTTAGGACAATAAGTTGTTCGAATTTAAAGAAGACGACTTTTTCTAAGATATGGTTGTTGAAGAAAAGGTAAGCGAGGAGCTGAGATCTTGGACGGATGATTCGACTGACTTTGACCAACTGTAGACCTGGCCGTGGTCTTCATTCAGCAGAGAGCGACGACACCGACGGATCCTAAGGCGACGACTTCCCCAGTTCCCTAAGCTTGGAAGTGCTAAGCTAACCGAAGCAAGAGCTTCGCATGATCTTTGTTTAGTAACCATCCAGGAGTCTCGCTCGCTCTGTGAACTCCAGCAAAGAGACAGAGTCAGGAACGTCTCGCTGCAGCGATGACACGCGGCTTCATCATCACTCCCGTTGCATCGGATCCCATCACATCCCATCCCATCCCATCCCGGCCAGACTTGTCCAAGCCAGTTGACCCACCTTGAAGTCTTTGCCGTCTTGGGTGCTGCTTGAGCATGATGCACCGCCGTGCATTGGGTGTGTGCGTGTGTGGATGCCCCTGGTTCCCTGGTAGCAAGGGAATGGATTTGCCACTCGCACCGTCTTGTTCGATTCTGCTGCCTGTTGGTTGGATCTTGTAGGGTGCACTGTTGGGTCAGCAGCAGCACTGTCGCCTGCCGAGCTGGATCTGGGAAACCACAGTGGAGCAAGGTTTCTTCTTCAACTTTTTAAAAGATAAGCTGCCGAATATATTAAAAAAGATAAAACACAAACCGGTCAATTTCCTTTTATGTTTTGTGCTTCATCCTTAACGGATGCATGGCAGCTTAGTGTATTTTTCACCCAACTCGGGAGTTGAAATCGTTGCGGTTTGGTGCTCTCCATCAACGACGACTTGAGCAGGGCAGACTGGCAACATCACATCACGTGCTCTGCTTGTTGTTGCTACAACTGTAAAAGAAAAAAAGAATCACAGCATCTAGCTTTTCATAAAAAAGGAAAAAGAATCACAGCATCGACCTGCGGGGCTGGTCTACTCTGTGTCGGTCGGAGCTAGCAGGAGAAGCCAAAGCGGAGCGTACGCCACGCCCACGTTGGGCGCGCACGTCACGTGTGACGTCACCCGCCCTCCCCCTCCCCGGTGGGCCCCGCTCTCGCGTCGCTTGTGATCGCTGCCTGAACCGGGACCATCAATCAGGAGGGCAGAGGCAACGGCCGACCGATTAGCCGCCCACGCGAGGCATGCGTTACAAAAATGCCCCTGCTGCTGCTGTCAGTGACTCAGTGCGCGTGGTGGCAGCAGAGAGGAAACTGAACGGTGCCCCGAACCTGACCAGACCACACGTTTCGGTGCATCGCACGGTGCCATGGATCATTCCCTAGGTTCAGACCTTTCTGGCACCTGTAACTAGTGGCTTCTCTCTTGTGGCAGCAGCAGGTGGTGGCCTGGCTGGCTGCTACTGCAACAGCCAGGCCACCAGGCTCTGTGGATCATTTGGAAATGCCAAACGAAAACAGTAAGCTCTGGTCGCCAACCAGTTCACGGAAAATATCTGATCCGGAATGCAGAGGCCGCTTCCACACGAAACTGCAGGTTCGGCCGCTACGGGAGTCTGGGGGAAGAGCCGACTTACCGATCATTCCCAAATGTCAAGAAAGCACTGGGAGTTCCTGTCCACAAGCGATGAGATTCCGGGCGCAAGGCCTACTCTCAGACTTGGTGCCACACTATCTGGTTGAAATTCAGGGCACGATCGGGTGAAAGAAAAAAGAGGTGCGGAGTGGACTTTCAGAGAAAGCAAATCATCATCATGATGGCAAGCCAAGGACCACGGTACCGTCCCTGATGTGGATGGGATGAGCCCGGCTCCAAAGTTGTAGCGTGCAAACAAGCTCCGAGCTTGGATCAGTGGAATGCAGTACATTCTGTTGTGTGGATCAAGATGCTTCTTTGTGTGTTCTTGTGCTTTGGCAGCTAAAACATGTTAGCGCCTAAACTATCTTGACTTTGTGGGTTAGGGTGCCACCCCATCTGACAGGCCAATACGGGAGTCGCATCGACGCTGATTCACCAACATAGCTGCACTGGTCCCTTGCAGTACTGCTCCCTCAAAACGTTCTCACGTTTCTCTGCATTAGGCGTGGTCCCTTTCTTCGGCTATTGATCCTCGGTGTTGAAGATCTCGTCGGATTCCATGGGAGACGACCAGTAGTGCAGTAGGGCTTCCACGGTCAGTCGCCGCGTGGCACTCAGCATTGAGATGAAGAAGCGGCAGCCGTCGATCTTGTACTCTTCTAGGGGGTTTCTGTGCCCAAAGCTCCGGACATTCACCTAGCAGAAGTTTGAAATCAAGTCAACACCGTAGTATTCAGAAAAAAGAGACAGATGATAAAATCACAGACAAGGTTCTTCATTTATATTTCTTTTCAACTTTTAATTTGATGGGCGTGTTAGAGAAAGAAAGATAGAGGTAACTCGAAGCAACTCATCCGAAGGATGACTGTACTCACCGCAGAACTAAGCTTGTTCATGTTTACCAAATGGTCCTTCCATAAGGCATCAAGAGTCTTCAAAAGTACTTCCCGCTGCAACGATAGAGATAAAGATGTTTAAAAAAGAAAATAAAATATTCTGCGTAAACTTCAGAAGAAGAAAAGGTAGATATTGTCCATATTGACAGAGTTGACAGAATCAAATATGGCTGAACAAAACTGTACGAAAAAATTCACATGAGAATAAACCTCGATTCCACTTATATATGCATCATCGTAACGGGACTCTTGCACAGCGTTCAGGTAGGTAGCTATTAGAAAATCTCCAAAATATTTGCGGAGCAGATTGACAGTGTTTGTATATCTCCCTTTCCTGGATTGTTTAGCACAAAGAAGCAACATATAAACTATCGAATCAACAACTATTGTTATGAATGCCATATTATGTCAACAATAAAATATATGGGCATTATATCAAAACATACTTTGATGTATCATCAACACAAATGGCAAACCACCGCATCATGGAAGATGTTTTCTTTCGGATTCCTCTGAATGAATCAGGTGGGATTGGCATGTTGGGAAGAGTAAAACTATCAGCCTTCACAGAGCTACTACCATGCACTTGTTCAAGTGCTGATTGTAGGTTTTCCTCTTGGATGCCCTTGAATGATTCTGCAGAGCATCTTAGAGATCAGAAGATCCATTATATAAGAACATTCACTAAATATGAATTTGTGCATATTACCACCCAGTAGCTTCCCCCCTAGACCGACAAACTCATCCAGAAGCTTGGCAAGATTCCATGTCTTCGGAGGCTGAAAGAAACATATGATTTTGATAACTGTCATGGCACCAAAAAGAAATGTTTCAAGAAACAAGCTTAAGAATAAGGACCCAGCAAAGTACCTTTTGGGGATCAACATTATGCAAAACAATTTCATCAGCTACTGCTTGCATGTACCTAATAGCATCACAATTAAAGGCATGTCACCAGAAAAGAAAAATCGAAGTGTTTTGCATACTGAAAGAAGGAAAAGGTGACTACACATAATTATTTAAGTAAAGGACGAACATCATTTCAAAAACACAAAAAAGTAGGTTTTGGCATTAGCAAAATGGAAAGGGGGTTGTCTATCTTTCCTAAAATAAGAAAAAAGATAATGAGTGTGTAAAGTAAGATGGATTCTTAATTCTTTCTACTCCACATCTTTGATCCAAAAGAATCAGTGTATTAATATAGTTTATAGCACTACCATTTCATTACGTACATCGAAAAGCTTCATACAAGAGGCAAAAGTCAGCTTACTGGAAAATTTGGTCACTGCAGCTTTCAGAGTCACCAGATAATATCACCTGCCTAAGGTTGTATACGTGCTTTCTTTGGACCTATAAAAGTTGCGGACAAAATTACCCCCATGAGTAATTGTGATGCCACTATGCAAGAATAAGAAATATCAAATAAACTGGCTACTTAAGCTCATATACATCAAACATGAAATTGTGCCTTGAAACAAGCACAATGGGAAGGGAAAGTGTTTTCCCCACTGCCTCGATAACTTATAGCAGAATTAACATGAATTCAAAGAGCGATAGCATTGCTACTATTCTGTTGAAACCTGTGAAAGGCCACAAATATTTCGACAACAACAAAGCCTTTTAGTCCCAAGCTCGTTGGCACAGGCTAGAGACAACCCAACAAAAACTGTCAATTCAAAAGGACAGAAAGAGAAAAGGATAACAGGAAAGAAAAGTTATTCATAATAGCAAAGGTAGTAAAAGATGATCGTCTGTCTAAAAAGGAGGAGATTGATACCTAAGGTTATGGTTCACGCTAGTGGATAGCAAAAGGTGATACAGATAACTCAATAGCTCACATTTAATTTGAAGGTTACAGAGCAAACCAAGATACTACAAAAATACAAGAATTGCAATAAGGAGCAATTGTGTACCTCCAGGACTTCATCGAACTCAACAAGACTTTTCCTTATTCCAAAATAATATTTCTCTGCGTTGATCTGAAGGCCTAGAAGCTGTATTCAAAGACTTCATGAGCGTAAATAAGATTATCACTGTGATGCCAAGCAAAGGATGCTCATATGCCACGGCAACGAGTGCAAATCTGACCTGTTTTACAACAACGTTGCTTTCAATAGCAATATCTTCATCATTCGTTATCCTTGATATAAGCATCACAGCCCATTCAGTGTCCAAATTAAATTTCTGGAATATTTCATCTTGTAAGCTGGATGAACAAAGTTAGACACTGTCAAATTGATTGAGTAAATATATTATCAGATCACACCAGAAGTTATAACAGTAGAAGGGTGAAGGTATTCTTGTTGGGGGACAAACATACCTCACCATAAACCGTGTCGACCCAGGATCACCCTGTCTGCCCGCTCTGCCACGCAACTGGCAAAAAACAAAGCTTACGGACTTATTTGTACTGTGTCAGCAAAAAAAATTATTAAAACAACCGAAACAAGAAAGCCTTTCTGCCACAAGCATGTTGGGGTAGGCTAGAGACAAAATCCAAAAAGAGCACAAAAGCATAATATAATGTTAATATATAAAAAAGTGGATGCAGCAAATATTCGTTTAGCTAGAATTAACATGTTCCAACTTGGAACTTGGAGGTATGTTTTTTATCCAAAGAAATGGAAAAAAAATCTAAAAAATATAATAGCTCGACTTAAAACAGGATAGAAGCAAAAAAAAAAGTTTGTAAAAGGTTATTTCAAAGGACTCAGACTGATTACCTGATTAGTCTGGGCGAACATAAACAACATACATATTAATTAATTAATAAATATATTTTCTGAAAATATAATTGAAAGGATAAGTAACATATGAATAGAATCTATATTTGACTCTCCAGGTCCTTTTTTGTGACACAGTACCAGTTAATGCTATGTGTGCATCCTAAGATCACTGATGAAATCATTCAAAAACTGCTGATAGCAAAGAATTTTATTTTAGTCCAGAATCAAAGGATTCTATATGATAGAAAAGGCTAAGCATCATGCAACGCCACAGGTGCTTCCTGCTACATGAGCAATATCTTACTTGGTTATCAATTCGGCGTGACTCATGCAAAGAAGTTCCTACTACATGGAGCCCACCTAATGTCTTCACCTCAGTACCTTCAGCAGAACAATGGATTTCACAATCCCTCAAGACACCGAGATAAGCAAGTCCTATTGCATCACAAAGAGGGTACATCTCAAACTCTTCAGCCAAGCGCTCTTGTAGCTTCTCCATCCCAACCGTTTGGCCCATTTCTATAGATTCAGCAATAGTGGATTTTGCCTTGCTAAATGACCATTCATTTCTCTCACTTTTATGAACATATTTTGCTGGAAGAATATGCGAAAGAGTGAGACAAACAACAAAAAACATAACTTTTCACGCATTAATATGCAACCATTAGCCCTCAATACTTACCCATGATTGCAGCTTTGGCTAGGAGACCTAGAGATGATGGGCCAAGTTTTATTTTTGAAAGACCCTACATACAATAAATGGGAATAGTGATAAGGACCCTGCAAAGTTTTGAGCAAGAGAAAAGGCTCTGAATGAACCTTGTGGGATGTCGATTCCCCTTCCATGTCAATATCAGGGGGTTCATGGGTCAGAAAGGGAAGTATGCTATCTTCTACTATTTCTTTTGCAAGCATCTGAAAACAAAAAAGATGGATGATATTTCTGCTAGGTATGAACAACTAAAATACACAAGAATGATGCAACTTTTTACTTTTACATATTTTCTAAAAGGAATTCTGGTGAGCAGTACTTGATATGTGTATGGACTTACTTTGGGGTTACCACCTAAAATAATGTCTGTTCCTCTGCCAGCCATATTAGTTGAAATTGTGATAGCATGTTTTCGTCCAGCTTGTGCAATTATTTCAGCTTCTCTTGCAGCATACTGTCAAGAATAACACAATTAGCTCTATCAATGGCAAATAATATGACAAGAAGATAAACTAAAGCAACATTATACAAACCTTTGGTCTTGCATTAAGGACATTGTGGGGAATATTGCGAGCTTTAAGTAGATCTGACAAGTATTCAGAACTCTCAACACTGCAACAGATATAGACACTATTTGTTTAGACAATTATGTGAATAGCACAGAACTCAAAACTGTTAAAAGCGTAACCAGTGCTGAGAGCCCCCACAAAAGGTGGGGTTTGGGAAGCATATTTCTAGGCAGCCTTACCCTTATTTTGTAAGGAGGATGACTCGAACCTACACAAGGCGAGATTTAAATAGAACTACGAACTGTACATGCAAAACTATGGAACTACAGCTGGCATCCTCATTACTAGTTGGTCATGATAACAACAAGCCACCTTAAATCTTTATAGATAGGTTTCCGTCCTATGGAAACTTCTAAACCAAATCTTAACTTCTTATGTCGAAAATAGGCATCACAAAATCTTATCTTTAGCAGCTTATCGCCTAATTTAAAAAGAAACAGACAGCTAACAGATCTGTTGCTACTGTGCAACTGCAAATAACATGGGAAGATATTGCTCACACTGTTTCTTTACATTTGGAGCTTTTTCTCCAATGCAAACGAGGGTGTGTTCCCACAAATCTATTTGCAATTTATTTCTTTATTTTTTAATAAAGAGGCACCAAGGGACAAAACATAGCAGTAAAAATAATTAACTAATCTACTTTGTCAGTGTCCATCCAAAGATACTGTTGATAGAAACAATCTTCCAGCGGTATAAACAACATATAAAGGTCGTGTTGAAGAATCCTAATTAGTAACATTTCTCTTGCCCACGGTAACAACAAGCATATTCAAACAGAACAAACCTTTTGTAGTATATAAATATTATAATACTAATAATCTCCTGCGCTAAGAATCCAGAATTCCAGATGCATGACCAAATTTTCCTATATCAGGCTTGGTGGCATGTGATATGGCGGTGATAAGATTAAATTTGTATAAAAACATAAAATAAACTCACCTTGTAGTTCCAACTAAAACAGGGCGGCCTAACTGGAACATAGACTCTACTTCAGCCCGTACATATTGCCATTTACCTCTTGCAGTCTACAAGAGCAACAGAATCAATAAAACTTTTCTTTTTGTAATTTCCATGTGATGTTATATTTACCAATTCCTCAAAAACTCACCGCAAAAGCTTGGATAGGCAAGTCCACCCGTATATTAGGCAGATTTGTGGGTACTTCAATAACAGGCATCTTAAACATCTTTAAAAATTCCTTTTCCTGTAAAACCAGCATGGTCCTGCCAGTCAGGAATTAATTATACAAATCAATAAATTACCTAGAAAGCAACCTAATAAACACCATACCTCTGTCTTAGCAGTTCCTGTCATCCCAGAAAGCTTAGGATAAAGCTTAAAAAGTGACTGATACGTGATTTGAGCCACAATTACTGAGTCTGCCTGATTAAATTGCAGTTAGCATTGCACACTAGAAACTATCATAAACTTCCAGAAAATGACAAAAGACTAATTAAATGTAATGTAATGCCATATATGGTTCCACCATTGTAAACTGGCAATGTGTAAGTCAATAATGACCTGGATTTTTAAGCCCTCTTTTGCTTCTACGGCTTGGTGAATACCATCGGACCATCTTCTTTTTGGTTCAACTCGGCCAGTTAGCTGGAGAAGAATTAATATTATTGTCCAGACATATAGGATTCCCAAAGCATGCAATTGCAATGAACTAATAGGCAATGTGAGCTATATTATCAAGAGGATATAATACATATATGATAGACATTGCTCAAAGCTCACCAATGTGATCAAAAGAAATGTGCTGATGTGATGTTTCAAAAATCCAAATAGTGCAGTGCTGGATAAAGGACATGGCAATTCGAAGGATCAGCATGGACAAATATTATCTTATTTAGGTTGACAGAAAAGTTTGTCGATGCATAAACAACTTCCAGGCCATGATTGATAGAAGCATGATGCAAAAATGACTGAATCAGCAAATGGAAGTTCCAGTGACTCAAGAATGGTTGATTCATGCTACAGGTTTGCATAAGCTACCAGTGCACATGGGCATTATCATTGGCACATTGCACAAAATAGTATGTTGTCATCAATCCGTACAGACTGCTATGAAACTATGGCATTCTCGTAAGAAATACTGAAGGTCAGATAGTACCTCATTAATTATGATAGCTTTTCCATCCCTAACAATATACTGCACATCCCTACGGTAGAACACTTTGGCCTTCAAAGCATTCATCACAAACCTGCACCATTTGAGAAGTTATGGTTAGTCACTACTCAATAGAGACTGAACGTCCAACATGCATTTAAGTTGGTTGAACCTGTGATGTCATTATTTAACATTTTATTCTGCAGCTACTTGCAACCATGGCAAAGGAGATGCACAATGATCAAAATGACTTAAGACTACCATGAAAGAACTGATATGTTAGGTTCAATTCCTTTCTTGCACACATAT
Organism: Panicum hallii; assembly: GCF_002211085.1. NCBI lineage: Eukaryota > Viridiplantae > Streptophyta > Magnoliopsida > Poales > Poaceae > Panicum > Panicum hallii. The sequence continues at coordinate 4,520,903 of NC_038049.1, read as the reverse complement.
GTATTTCTTTAGCAAAAGGGTAGAAGGCAAATTTACAAGTGCAATTCAATAGCTAAATTGGCTAACTGATCAAAAGTTGCATATAGGGAGAAAGTTATAATCAGATAAAAGGTACATATTACATAAAAAAAATAGTGACAGCACCTTGCCCACGGATCACTCTCATCCCATAAATCATCTGTCCCGAGAATAATCTCAGCATGTGCTACTCCATCCTCTGTCAGATCTATATTATTGCCCTTTAGCTCAACAGTGTAATGCTGCAGGAATAAGTAAGCATGAATAATCATTTGAAGGAACTGATATTGGGAACTGTGAGATAGCAATAAGAAAAATACTCACAACACCCTCCATAAGAAGTTCTGCGACTTTAGCAGCAACTGGATACCGAGCTGCGTCTCTATTATCCTAGTAAAAATATGGAAGACGCCGTAGAATATGTCACACTTCACAGGTCGAGAAATTCAAACAGCATTGAAGGAATCAGCTTCAAAAAAAGTGAGTGATCAGACCTCTCCACTTATTAACAATGGATTTCTTCCCTCGTCTATAAGCACTGAGTCCACTTCATCCACAATAGCAAAGTGGAAAGGTCTTGGCCTATCAAATCAATAGTATTTGAAAAACAACAAACATGGGGAAACCATAATTTTGAAAAGTGAGAGAGAAGAGAGAACAGTCTCAAATGTACCATCTCATAACAAGTTGTTCTTTGTTTCGAGATAGGTTGTCACGAAGATAGTCAAATCCAAGTTCCTGCAGGGTATGCACAAATTTTTTGAGAACCTTGATATATCGAGAACGTGTAGTAACAAAAACTAAGATCAGTGAAGTCCTCATTGACTAGTATTTGTTTGTGTTTGACCCAAGTTAGCATTTCACCATAGCAAGGTCATACCATATTACCACACGAAAAGTTGATCCTCTAAACTGGATAACCACAAGATAATATTAAAAAAGATCTGATTATAAACTGAGCGTCTCACCGAGTTGTTAGTGTATGTAATGTCGCACCTGTAGCTCGCCCTTCTCTCATCTGACTTCATACCCGCCTATGCAATGCCAAGAAGAGCAAAATATGATTATATATTTCAATATTTGCCTGTTATGCTAATTCTATAAATTACTGTACAAAAGTCAGGTGTTCCCAAACCAGGAGAAGGGGATCTGGAATGTCAAATACTGTAATTATAGGTTTGTTTACCATAGTGTAAATACCTGAATTAGACCTACAGTAAGGCCGAGAAAGCGATGAACACGGCCCATCCATTCAGCATCACGCTGCGCCAAATAATCATTTACAGTCACCACTGAAAAAAGGATCGCAGTGTTTAATTGTGAAGAAATAGGAAAGAAAGACACTGAGAGCTAACTAGAGCAGCTCCCACCACTATAGATGTGAAATGTGGGTGAGTGGGTCAGATCATTATATTTTCTATCTTCAGATTATTAAGCATGGCTTCCATTGTAACTGCAACTCGAATTGCTTCGAATTTACTCATGTTTAAATCATTTTATTCCGAATATTGCAAACAATACTGGCACTGCAATGTTAAAACATAGCTTTAATCAATCTATCTCTTGGCATCAAAAGCAATAGAATAAACATGCACAAGATCAGTCATCTTAAAAAAAGAATACCAATACGAATTTCAGCCAAGCGTAACCATCCTCACATCCTATAGAAACCAAATCATTGATCCCACCGAGCCAGCTTGGTCTTGTGTTCCCATTAAGCTAGCTTGGACTTACGCAGGCAACCAATTACCAAGCACAACCTAAAATTTGCTTGAAAGTTGAGTTCGCATTGAATTGACACATCCTGGGATGCACAATAGTCAACTATCTTCAGTTGTCCAGTTGATCCAACACAAGGACATACGGGAAGTGAAGATTGTGCATTGCATTGATTAGAAATGATGAAATGGAAAGTAAATTTGATGGAGTGGCGAGCCACCTAAGTAGGCTAGATCTACAGGGCGAATTCGAAAGATCAGATTTCATAGAGTACCATGAACTCCTTCCCCAGTCAGCGCATTGAGATAGGCCGCCAATGTGGAAACGAGTGTCTTCCCCTCACCCGTCTTCATCTCTGCAATGCACCCGTCGTGGAGCACGGCACCACCAATTATCTGACCAAATACACCAACAGAAAAGAACTCAAGCACAAGAACCGACTCAGGCCTTACATTTGAACCCTCAACCCTGAGGACGCAAAGGTGGGTACCTGAACATCGAAATGCCGCATCCCCAGGGTCCTCCTGGCCGCCTCCCTCACCACGGCAAATGCCTCTGGACTCAAATAACCACGTGCACATCAGACAGTAGCACATTGAACCCAAGGAAACTCACACAACACTGAAATGCTGGAATTTACAGTAGAATCAGCAGCCTTACCAGCCTGGACGTCAGCGAGCGTCTCCCCGCGCGCCAGGCGGGCGCGGAACTCCGCCGTCTTCGCCTTCAGCTGCACGCAAACCCACACATAGCCTCATCAGCCACACAGAAAAAAAGTAAAAGCACCACCAAAAGCTACATCAAGAAACCATCCGCTGGCGGGGTCCCGCAGTGGCAGCACGCCACCTGTTCGTCGGAGAGCCTCCGAAGCGCCGGCTCGAGCGCGCCGACGGAGTCGACGAGGCGGCGGTAGTCGCGCACCACCCAGGCGTTGAGGCTGCACAGGTCCTTCCATGACCCCGCCTTGGCGGCCGCCGGAGCGGGGGTGGGGGTGGCTGCGGCCGCGCAGGAGAGAGGAGGCGGCTTCTTTGGCCTGGGGCAGGGGGTAGCTCCGGGGAGGGGATTGGCTCTGCGCCTGCGGAGGAGGCGAGGGGCTGAGGTCCGGATGGGGGCGAGGGAAGTGGAGGGGGCGGAGAGCGCGGCTGCGGCGGCGGCGGCCGCGGCCATGGTAATCGGCCAGTTAGGATGAGCAGAGCAGGGGAAAGGAGGGGGAGGAGGAAGATATTACTTACATGTGGGCCATGCGCCTTCTCTTACAAGCTGGCGCCACATGTCAAGAAGGTGGTTGTCTTCTGACTAGCGAAGGCGTACCTTCGTGTTTTACGTCAGCCTTGAACGAAGACGTAAAGCTTGAAATTTGAAAACTGCGTGCGGCATGGAAACTTTAGGCAAAATAGCCATACGGGAATACCAGGATGCCCGGTTCATGCTGGAAAATGGAAATTGCGTGGGGCCATATTTCTTGTAGAGATGCCGAAAATGGCAAGGTGATATTTCGTTCTTTACTTTTTTACCTTTTGTAATTGTCAGGATCTCAATTTTGGATTTTTTTTTCTTCAAATCCTTTCGAAGTTCCCCACTAAACGAAGCCTCATCTGTTCATGACAGCAAGACTAAGACCGCAGTCATAAGACTGTAAAAATAAATACTTCATTGACTAGAATAGTGGAATCATGCCCTGATAAAAAAAACGGTGAGAGAGTAGAATCATGCCCATCAATCATGATCGCAAAAGACGTGCAATAGTATAACAGAATTGTGATTTTAGCCAAAAAAAAAATTTGTGATTTAGGCAACCATGCTTGCACTTGGTCATTCTTGATGGGCCGCTTTTGAAGATGGAAACTCAAAGTCAAACGACTATGGCAATCCTACAATGCAGTGATGCTACTCTTCCAGGACACGGTTCCTCTGGTATACTGCTCCCAGCATTTGGTTCTGGACTTCTGGAGACCCATGACCCATGCATCAGTTACCAGCAACAATGTCAGAGGAGTCTCGTGCCTCTTCCGAACCCTCAACTTCCATAAGAGCATTGAGCCAAGGCATTCACTGACTTATGAGACGATCTCATTTGGCTCACTAGGGTTTTGCATTGCTTTAGTGCACTTTTATTGCATCCCCAGCAGCCCGGTCGGCTCCATATGAAAGGAAGTACTAGCATGTTGTTAATGTCTGCCATTGTGGTTCACTTTTTTTTTTTTTTGAAAGAAAGCCTTTGTGGTTCATATCCAAGGCGCATTGCATTCATTCTTAAGAAATGTTACCAGGCATGTAGCCAGAAAAGAAGTCTAAAAAGAATATGAAACTGTCCAAAAAAAAAATCATTGACACAAAAGGTACGAATTTGACAGTACGTTTCTACTACAATTTATTTTTAAAACCTACATAAATTATAATGCCATAGGAGTTGGAATAACCTCTTAGGCCTCATTTAGCACATTACATTCCATTTATCTAATCAAATTATTATAAACATAAACATATTACTGATTGAAATTCAAACTTTTGGCTGCACACAACAACAAAAAAATAAAGACTCCACAAGTTTGTTACAGACCTGGGAGATGCCTCGCCCCATGAAGGACATCAAGCCAATCCAGAATCCACTCCGTGCAGAATAACAGAAATTCAATACGAGCAAGCACTCTGTGATCTCTGCACCCGGCACAAGTTTATATTTTTAGATCAACACCAGGTGCAAATGACATGGCAGGGCACTGAAATCACAGCAGTGTTTGCGCTTAATTTGCAAACTAATTTGCTTGAGTAAATGTCCTATGCGGCTATGCCCATGTGGTCACTAGAACAATGCATGTTCAGTAACCACTGAACTGAATCACCAAAGCCAGCAACCTGAAGAAAGTGAAACCAACGAGATGTTTACGAGTGACTGTGTTGCACCGGGCAGCAAAAAAGAAGCTGCATAAAAGCATACCTTGTACGTAGACTCTGGGAATAGCAGCTAGCATCCAAGCCTTCAGCCAGCAAATTCATTCACTTTTGTGGAAACAACAATTCTTCGCCAAAAGTTTTTCTCAGTTGATTCAACGATAACTTTTCTAATGTGGCTAATCTTCATAAGTTCTTCCTTCCATTCATTTGCTTCAGGTTCCTTTGTAAGCATCTCTATAAACTCATCTGCAGTATCTATCAAATGAAATTCCTCAAGGGCTCTAAGGAACCTGACGCCATGAGGAACACGCTTCAGTTTTGGACAGTAAGAAAGCTCTAGCTCAACAAGGTTTCCTAGTGCACCTTCTGCTATTTCGACTTGGTTCAGCTGTGGAGCTCCCCCTAATACCAGTTTTGTGAGCCTTGGAAATGACAGAGCAGATATGTACAATTTCTTCCCATCATATGCATTAACAAGACGAAGAAAGCGTAAATCACGTAACACAATAAGGCTAGGAAATGGATCTTCATCAAGTTTGGAGCCTTTCAGGGTCAATTGAGTGAGGTTATTAAGGTGCGACCAGGATGAGAGAATCTGAGGCATCTGCTTCTTTTCCAGCTGCCCTTCCAGTTTAAGTTTTGAAAGAGTTTCTGGTAAACGGAGTGCTTCCCATGGCAATACGTCATTTTCATTTGATGAAGCAATTGACAGGTGGACAAGATGGTTCATGTTCACAATAGCACTGCACAACTTTAAGGAGTGCTCACTTGTCACATCGCTGACTCCAAATGTTCTTAACTCCGTTAAAGCAGCAACATCACATATAATCTCTAAGCTTGCTTTAATCTTTTGCAAAGCATGGAGTCCAGTCAAGTTCCTTATGCCCCTAGGAACCTTAGTTCCAACAAGAGATGTAAGAGGTCCACCTATGGGCCTTGAACCTGCGTACAGGTATCTAAGCTTCTTTAGTTTTGCTATGTTCTTTGGTAATGTTAGCAAAGCAGTAAAGCATACATCCAGTACTTCCAAGTTCTGTAATCTTCCCAGTGCCTCAGGTAGATTAACAATACCAGTATATCTAAGACCCAAAAGCCGTAGATTAAACAAGCTGAAGACCTCATTAGGCAACAACTTGATTTGAGTACCTTGCAGGTCCAATGTTGACAGCATTTTTGAAGAATGAAGGATATGCGTCAACAAATCAATATCAATATATCTCGTGAAAGCATGGATTGCACGGAGATGTGTTGCACCAAATGGACTCAAGGGCGCAACACCAGTGCTTTGTATTGACAGTCGACGTGCGCCTACCGAAAATGTCCCAGAACCCTTGTAAACTTTACCAAAGTATTCTTTCTCTGCTTTGTCAAGGGCAAGATGGCGTAAGATATCATGCATTCGGAAAAATTTCACCCGTCCAAACGCATTCGTCTCTATGACTTGTAGTAGGCTTCGATTTATAAGCTCATTCAGGAAACCCTCTGCCACTTCTTCAAGTGTTTTGTTCTCTATTTCCTTGATGAATCCAGCAGTAATCCAGTGCCTTATTAATCTCCGCCTGTTCAAATTATAATCCTCTGGAAACATTGCACAATGTAAGAAGCAATTCTTCAATTCATATGGAAGATCCTCCAAACTGACTTTCAGAACGGTGTCAACACCAGGGATCACGTTATTAGTTGACTGCAATTCTAGCTTCTTGTACACATTTTCCCATTGCAAGTGAGTTGGGGGTTTGCAAGATAGTAGGCGGCCTATGCAAGCAATCGCAATAGGCAAGCCTTCACACCTTTTTAAGAACTTTTCAGCAAGATCCCATAACTCTGAAGGGCACCCTTTTTCATCATTATTGCAAAATGCTAGCTTGCAGAATAGCATATATGAGTCAATTTCTTGTAGTGGTTCCAGCTTAATTGCACAGTTACTAGTTGCCAATGATGCAACTTCAGATAATCTTGATGTAAGAACAAATCGGCTAGTACAATTAGTCGGAAAGACAGGCATGATGTTATTTATCCATACATCTTGTTCCCAAACATCATCCAAAACCATGAGAAACCTTTTACCTTCAAGATTGATACGGATGACATCAACTACTCTTCTCATATCCATAATGCTAGAGTCTATTGAGATACCAAACTCGATAGCAATTTTTTTCAGCAAGTCCTCAACTTCGTAACTCTTGGACACAATTACCCATGCAGCAGCGTCAAACTCCATTTTCACAATCTTATAGACATGATCAGCTAAAGTAGTTTTTCCAACTCCACCCATCCCCCAAATTGTGGTGATTTTTCTGTTTGTTTCTTCCATATCACCTACAAGCCACTGCTTGAGCTTGGCAGCATGATCTTTAATACCCACTATATCCTCTTCCCTCGCAGAACACAAAGTTTGATAGTTAGATGTGGCATGATGGTCACCGCTCCCAGAGTATCTCTGCATTCCTTGGATGACATAACGGTCCCTCCTCCTTGTACTGTCCTCAATCTCGGCATTGATATCATGGAGCTCAAGAGCAAGACGGCGCCAAACCTTGACATTCTTGATCCTCTTCTTTGTCTTGGCTGCAAATCCTCCATGCTTGTTGTCCTCAAGCTTGTACATGAATTCATCGACAACATCCTCGATCCGGAAGGATAGTTCCCGGATCTTGTTGATGAAGATGGCAGTGGTCTCATCTGTATCCTTGAACTTTTCTGAGTCGCGCAGGTAGGCTTTCATGCTCTCCAGCTCCACCTTGGCTTTACGGATCTCACCAAAGAGTCCCTTGAGGGCAGAAGCTTCCTTCCAAAACAAGGATGCACCAGCTACTACCTCATTTGCCAAGACCGTGCTTAACTTGCTAATCAGCACTCCTACAACAGCCTCCGCCATGATGGTTGCGCCTACTTGCTTGACTGCTCAGAGTCACAAGCATAAGCACTTTGTGCTAGGCAGCTTCTGCAGGGCCAGAGGATGATGACCAGCAACCAACAACCAACAACTACAAGCTTAAAAGAGGGTGCTGACCGGCTCTGAAAATAGCAATGATTGCTCAAGTGCTCATGATCACAAGCATAAGCGCCTATTTTTCTGTGAAAGCCCAAACTTCACAAATCAGTGCAATTTTCAGAGCTAGCTTCTGCTAGACAACCCGAACTTCCAAAGCAAGATTTAAAAGTTCGAACTGATGAAATTTGGTATGGTTACCCGAATATTTATGGTTGCAGGTTTGTCCTCGCTGAAGTGGTAGTAAGTTTCGACGAGTCGATGTAGTACGTCTGGCAAGCAACAATGCTGCGGCTCCAGAGGCAGTTTGCCACAAGAACTGTGGTTCTTCTTTGTCGAAGGAAGGAGACAGGGAAAAATCAATTCAAGCTACGTACGTGTGACTTTCAATCCTAAATCTCACAAGTCAATTCAATTTCATGAGCCTGTTTTCAGTTTAACAATCTGAACTTGCATATTGATACTGAACAAACTTTGAACTGATGAAATTTGATGGAGAATTATTACCAATCTATGAGAGGTAGAAAGGCAACCATGTATGCGTTGCAGATCAGCTATGTTCAACCTGGATGGACTAGGGGGAGTTGCATCTGGCTGGCAATGATTCTGCAGGGCCAGAGGATGATGACCGGTGACCAACATCTACAAGCTTAAGGAGACAAGTCGAGAGACTTTGTGTGGCTTCATGGAATGGAGACAAGGAAAAATCTCTTTGGTAATACTAGGGGGCTGGTTGAAAGCTATGGTACAGTTTTCTTTGATAGCCACTGGATCACATCAACAGCCCAAGAAAAAGAGTACACTGGGTTGAAAATAAAGAGAGAGGGGACATACACTAGTGGCTAGGACAAATGAAATGTCACCCAAGAAATAGACTCCAACTATTGACTGACTAGAAGAAAGCGATTGACTTAATTGCCAAGGGTATAGTACTACTGTTCACATGCCTAGACCCGTCGTTAAAATCTCAAGGATCCCGTGCTTGTACGTTGGTACCCATTAGAGTCTGCAGTTATGAATCCAGTATCAATTATGCTACCTGAAAGAGATGTGGAAGAACATAAACCTATCAAAAGTAGATACATGAACCCTGCAGAATGCAGGTAATCAGTAATCTATGCACAAGGCACAACTGAAGTGAACCACCACAGCAGACCAAGCAAGGCAGCAACCTTGAAGCATATATAGAAATCAAACAGATGTTTATGATACTAACATCGTGTTACCACCGACCCAGCAAGCTGCATAATACTAATACCTTTATTTAGTATGTGCTAGCCAAGTTAGTAAATTTTTTTTTTTTTTGCTTCGCTTGTCAAGCAAAACTGAAGGACCTGCAGGAAAGAGAAAACCAACCACAAAGTATACTAGGTTCTGCGAAACCAGAGTGTGACAGGTTTTCAGCCAAATGAAAAATAAAGACTCAACTCAACCATTCTTGTTACAGACCTTGGAAATGCCTGGACCAAGGGAATTCTTTCCCATATGTTTTTCTTAGCTAATTGGACACAAACATTTCTAATATGACTAATCTTCATACACTTCTTTGCATTTATTTCACTCACTCTCCTGCCTATGCCTAGAGTTCAGTGCCACGAGGTTGGTGCTCCAATCTTGGGCAGTATGAAAACACTAGCATAACAAGGCTTTTCAGTGCAAAGTCAAGTATTTTGACTTGGCCAAGCCATGGAGCACCCGATATTCTTAGTTGTCGTAGTCGAAATGACGTTGTAGCTAAGCTAAATTTCTTCCTGTCATAAGCCTTAGTAAGTACTCCTACAATACAGCATTAACTATCTTCAGTGATCCAACAGATTCACTACAATAGCGATAAGATAAGAGCACATGTCACGTTGGACAGATATGTAAAATGCATGATAGACTCAATGGAACAGATGTTCACCTCCTCAGTCGTACCAAACCAAGCAGAACTCAACTACTCTTGCCTTCAGCATTCAACCTAAAACAGGACAGCAATGCGGCAACTGGCAGTAGAAGTAGAACCTGCCTGGGCATCGGCGAGCTTCTCCCGGTACGCCTGGGCGCGAAGCTGGTCGTGGTGTCTTGCAGCCGCGGCACCTGTTCGTTGGAGAGCCTCCGGAGGCCGGAGCGCCGGGTCGAGCCCGCCGACGGAGTCGACGAGGCGGCGCTAGCCGCGCCCGACCTATGCGTTGAGGCTGCACAAGTCCTCCCATGACCCCGCCGCCTAGGCTGCGGCCGCGCAGGAGAGAGGAGAGAGGAGAGGCGGCTAGTTTGGCCTGGGTCTGGGGCTAACTCCTGGGACGGGCTTGGAGCTGCGCCTGCGGAGGAGGCGAGCGGCCGGGCTCGGGGTGGGGAGGAGGGAGGTGGTGGAGGGGGCGGCGAGAGCCGAGAGCGGCGGCGGCCATGGAAATCGGCCAGTTGGGATGAGCGGAGGAGGGGAAAAGAAGGGGACGATGGAGTAGGAGACTACTTACATGTGGGCCATGCGCAGTTTCTTACAAGCTGGTCCCACATCGAAGGGGGTTGCTCTTTCATCTGACCCGTGACTAGGCGTAAATTAATATATACCTTCTTTACGCCAACCTTGAACAAAGGCGTAAATCCTTGAATTTGAAAACTCTCAGAGAGGAGAATGCAAATGGTGATGCCCACTGCCTTCATGGCTTCAAGTTTCATATCCAAGACGCATCGCATCATTACAAAAAATGATACAAAAAGAAGTTATGTATTCTCTCTACCAATTAGAATTTACATTGGCACGGCCTAAATGTGCGAATTTATAAGGCGGAAATTACAGCGGACCCATTGAACTGGTGTGTAAAATAAGCTTGCCGGCCCAACCTTCAGTTTACTTGTATTATTCTTTCACTGGTCCATTAACCTTTGCTCCTGCACCAACTAATTATAATCTTGTGAGGTATAAGTATCAGAAATTCATAAACAAATTAGAATCTACTAACCCATCAACTTGTGCTCCCCGCACAGGTTAGAAATTTCGATTCAACGATATGAAGAATAGTACAATATTTCTGACTGAAACTTAAATTATTGGCCGCACACAACAAAGAACATCACCAAATACATAATATGTTCATCAAAACGAGAAGTAGAGATTCCAGAAGTTTATTACAGATCTGGGAGATGCCTCACCATGAAGGACATCAAGCCAAATCTCCTCCTACCCGTGGCTCAAAAGAAACCCAATGCAAAGCACTCACTAGTCTCTGCACCAGTGACAAGTCAAATGACTAGGAGCACATAAATCACAACAGTGCTTGGGTTAAACTTGCACAATAAATTGCTTAAGAAATTCATATTGACACTCTCGGTCTATTCTGCAATCTGCAACCGTGCAGAATTCAGGTCCTTCCCTCGCTGCAGCAGGCGTGTCTCTTGTGCCATCGCTAGATATGCATGTTAAGAAACCACTGAACTGAACCACCAAATTAATGCAGAGCGATGAAGGCAGCACCAACCTGAAGAAAATGGAACTAACAAAACGTTTAGGAGTGATAATGTGTTGCCTCCGGGCCAACAAACAAGAAGCCACATAGAACGCATACCGTGTACTTGAACTCTGGGAATAGCAGCTATCATGCAGGCCTTCAGCCAACGAATTCATTCCCTTTTCTGGAAACAATTCTTCGCCAAAAGTTTTTCTCAGTTGACACAATCATAACCTCTGTAATGTGGCTAATCCTCATCTGTTCTTCCTTGCACTCATTTGCTTCAGGTTCCTCCCTGAGCATCTCTATAAACTCATCGGCGTTATCTACCCAAGACAATTCATCAAGGGCCGTAAGGTACTCTATGCCATGAGGGAAGCGCTTCAGTTCCGGACAGTACGCAAGCTCTAGCTCAACAAGGTTTTCTAGTGCACCGTCTGCTATTTCTATTTGGTTCAGCCACCGAGCACCCTGGAATCTCAGTGTTCTGAGTCTTGGAAATGACAGAGCAGATAAGTACAGTTTCTTCCCATCATATGCCTTTATAAGTTGAAGAAAGCATAGACCACGTAACACAACAAGGCCAGGAAACGAGTCTTCATCAAGCTTGGAGCCTATTAGAGTCAACCGAGTAAGATTCTTAAGGTGTGACCAGGATGTGAGGATCTGAGACACCTGCTTCTTTTCCAGCTGCCCTTCCAGTTTGAGTTTTGAAAGAGTTACGGGTAAACGGAGGGCTTCCCATGGTAATACTTCATTTTCATTTGATGCAGCAATTGACAGATGGACAAGGTGGCCCATTTTCCCGATGGCACCGCACAAACTTAAGGAGTGCTCACTTGTCACATCGCTAACTCCAAATGTTCTTAACTCCGTCAAAGCTGCAACATCACATATAGTCCCTAAGCTTGCTTTAATCTTTTGGAGGGCATGCAGTGCAGTCAAGTTTCTTATGCCCCTAGGAACCTTGCTTCCAACAAGAGATATAAATGGTCCACCTCTGGGCCACGCACCTGTGTACAGGTACCTAAGCTTCTTTAGTTTCGTTACGCTCTTTGGGAAAGAAAGCAGACCAGTAAAGCATACATCCAGTACTTCCAAGTTCTGTAATCTTCCAACTGCCTCAGGTAGATAAATAATACTAGTAGATCGAAGACCCAAAAGCCGTAGATTAAACAAGTTGAAGACTTCATTAGGTAACAACTTGATTTGAGTACCTTGCAGGTCCAAAGTTGACAGCATTTTTGAAGAATGAACGATATGCGTCAATAAATCAATATTAATATATCTCCTAAAAGAATGGATTGCACGGAGATGTTGAAAGGATCGATGGACCAAGAGGGGGGGTGAATTAGGCCTTTTTCAATTTCTAAAACAAGATAAAACAACCTTAACCTATGCAAAACTAGAAAGGCACCAATTCACCAACCGGATAGCTAAACAACCTACACAAGCTAGTTAAGATGAAAAAAGATAAAGCCTAGCAAGGTAGAGCTAACTAGTGATCCCTAAATCAAGCACATGAACAAATTGCATGAAAGATAATGCTTGAAATAAGTAAAGTGGACAAGGGACAACCGGATTTTTTCCCGTGGTATCGATGTGTTGGCACACACCCCTAATCCACGTTGTGACACTCACAAAGAGTATTGTCACCTCCCAAGTCACCAAGACGAGGGCGCTCACTAAGAGTCTCCGTTCACCATCCCGGTGTGGTGGAGATCAAGCCACGTACAAATCTCTTCTCCGGGCTTCCACAATCCTTGGCAAGCTCCGCGAGAATCACCTCGATCACCAAGATCGCCTAGGTGATGCCAATCACCAAGAGTAACAAGCTAAGGCCTTCACTTGAGCAAGAACCAATCACAAAGAATGGATGCACACAAGCTTCTCTCTACTCAAGTCCTTAATCTTGCTTCTTGAATGATTGAATGAACAAGTGTTTGAAATGTTGAAGCTCAAGGTGGCTCTTGACTATAGTATGAGTGTTTGGATGTTGCCTGGTGTCAAAAGTACTAGAATGACCCATTGGAGGGGTATATATGAGCAGCTCACACGAATAGAGCCGTTGGAGAAAAAGCTGCCAGAAAACTGCGTAGCGCCGGTTAATCCGACGTCCCTCCAATAGTCATCGTCGGTTTAACCGGTGAATGTAAACTGCCACATCTGAAAACTAGCCGTTACAGCTTGGGCAGATTAACCGTCGTTGCATCGGTTTAACCGGTGAGTGTAATCATCCATTGATCAACAGAAATACCAAGTCACTGGACAACTGCACCGCCGTCCAATTTCAAATAGCGTCGGTTTAACCGGTGAGTGTAGCTGTCCACTGATCAACTGAAAACCGAGTCTCTGGACAACTGCACCGACGTCCCTTTTTAAATATCATCGGTTGAACCGGTGAATTGACTTGTCAAACTCTGCTGACCTTGTTTAACCGACGTATATAAAACTTGAAGCGTCGGTTAAACCGGTGAATAGGATTTTTCTGATTTTGCCTGTTCTGACTTGAGTCTTGAATGAAATCCAAATATTCTTGAGATATAAGTTGAGAACCACTTATTTGAGCTTCTAGAAACCTGAGTGACCATTGTGTGCATCCATTTTCAAATGACCATGTCCATGCTCAAGTTACTAAGCCTAAACCCCTCTTAATAGTGCGATCACTACAAAACTATAAAACCTATACTAACCTAAGTGTCCTTCTCAACCTTATGACACTTAGGACTAGAAAGATCCTTAGTCTTGACATATTATAGAGTTGAATGCCGAGATCGTCTTTTTGAATAAAGAAAATTGGGGGCCTCTTTTGACATATAACCAAATGAGCAATAATGATCTATAAGGCTGCACAAACTCATTAGTCACAATAATGGTTGTCATTAATCACCGAAACATACCTTAAGGGCCTAGATGCTTACAATCTCCCCCTTTTTGGTGATTGATGACAACACAGACATAAATACCGAGAGAGCGTGAAGGATATGGCAAGAATAAACACAGGCAAACTCGAAAAGAAAGGAACCAAAAAGCTCAAAGGCTCAAACGAAATCCATAGATATGTCTCAAAAGCTCAGCATGCTCAAGTGACAAATGTACATATCCATGAACTAACATCAAATATAATACAATAAGAAACATCAAAAGTCAGATCGAGCTCTCTCTACTGCTACCCTCCCCCTGACTCCCTCTCCCCCTTTGGCATCAAAGCACAAAAAGGCTACTGATCTGAGTGCCGCGGGACGGCGAGGAAGCGATCCGGGTCATCGTCGTCGTCGTCGTCGTCGGACGGTGGATCCTCAGTGACTGCTGGTAGCTGCTGATCTGAAGGACCGGCTGGTGCTGAGCTGACGGGAGGTGTGGCTGTCGTCGAGGCAGTCGTCGAGGCCCTGGTGCTGGCACTGCCTGGGAGAGGGTCCGTGGAAGTAGTAGCCGGCTCAGCAGAAGATGTGTCAACATCTGAAGTGGTGAGTGCTGAAGCTGCCGGCTGTGAAGACTGCTGGGCTAAGGACACCTCTCCGCCTCCCCCTGAAGGTAATGACTGTGGTACTGCGGGGAGGCCAACTGACTGCACCGCTGTGGGTGACTCCTGGAAAAGTGAGGTCGCAGGCAGAGGAGAGAAGATAGGACGACTCGCAGACCCGAGAAGTGCTGACAGTGAGAACATGATCTCCGGAGTCGCGGAAGAAGCTGGAGCAGTAGTGGCCGGAGCTGGTGTGACTGCAAGTGGAGGTGCTCCGGTGCCCTGAAGGCCTGACTGTCCTGGCTGCTGAGGGGCGAGTCCGGTGTGAGAATATAACTGTGAAATCATCCCGAACATCGCCATCATGCCCTGCTGCATCTGCTGGAACTGAGCGTCCGTCCTCTGAGAGACTCTGTCGATAAGACCGACGAAACGCTCCTCAGTAGCAGCTCGCTCTCGGGCGGCCTCCCTCTGGATCTGTGCAAGCTGTGCCTCATGGGCTCTCCTGGCCTCCTCCTGAGCACGACGATCCTCTCTCTGCTGTGTGACCAGCTGCTGTAGGAGTGCGGTGAGCTCAGACGGCTGAGACACCTGAGACTCAGAAACTGTAGCAGTAGCAGCTGTCACTGGAGCTGGCTCTCCTGAACCTCCTGCCTCATGATCATGACTAGCTGGTGCTGGTGCAGGGAAGTACTCCTCATCCTCGGAGGAGTCTGACTCTAGGTCTGACCAATGAATCTCATCATCTCCTCCGGGAAGCTGTGCCTCGGCAGCAAGTAATGCCTCGTCCTCCTGGGCCACTCGGGCCTGAACCTCCGGTGACAATCGTGCCATGGCAGCTCTATCAGCCTGCCTGCCTCTCCTCCGGTCCGAAGGTGCTGTCGGTCTGTAGACGGGAAACCATGGGACCTCGTCCTGTCTGTAAACTGCACTGACGGGGGACTCAGCTGGCACAATCATAGAACAAATGAAGCTGATCCAGTGAGCATATGGAAACTGACGCACGACACCCATCCCGTCAGTGATGACATCCTCAATCTCAGCCAAAATGAAGTCAACAATGTCGAACGGCTCATGAGTAAGGATGTGAAGAAGCAGTAGCTGCTGCAGACCTGTGAACCCCTCTGGGTAGCCACTCCTCGGGAGCAAAGTCCTCCGGAGTGCCATGTGAACTGCGTAGGCCTCTGGGGTCAGCAGGCTAGGGACTCTGGCGTAGGAAGCAGGGAATGGCTGACGAAAACACTGAGAGATCGCCTCGTGAGAAGGTGCAATCCCGCCAATCATAGCCCTGCGTGGTGGATCTGCATCACCGTAGACCATCTCGTGCAGAGAGACGTCAACAAGGTCAACTCCAAGTATCCCAGCAAGTGTCGCTCTGGACAATCCAAATACCTGCCCCCCAAACATGAAGTGAACAGCTCTGCGCTCTGGGGCTATCCAAGCAGTGGCATAGAAAACTCTGACCCAGTCCTCAATGTATCTGTTCCTCTCAATCGAGAGCAACCTGGGCAGACCTCTGAAGTGCTCAAAGTGCTCGCGGACATCTGCTCCCCCTGCTGCTGTCCTCAGTGAAACCCAGTCAAGTACTCTGTGCGGAAATATCCTGTGGCCCCGCCTCTGGTAGGTCTCGTAGAAACTGGCCTGTAGAAGTGTCCAGAATCTGCGATCGACCCTGCTGTCTCGTGTCACAGGAAACCACTCCTCCTCCTGTACACTCCACCTGAGCCTCTTGACCTTCGCCGCATTGGCCTTGGTCAAGTTCTGGAGCAGTACGCCTGGCTCCAGACGCACGACAGTGTCCATGCGGAACACTGCGCGCTCGGCCGCTAGGGCCTCGGCTCGTCGAGCTGCTGCTGCTGCTGCTGTGGACCTGCGAGGCTCCTGTGGCTGGTGGCCTCCTCGCGTCCTAGGTCCGGTGCGACGCTCGGTCGCAGGTGAAGTCTCCTCTGGGGACGTCTGCCGGGTGCGGCCAGAACGTCGTAGAGCTGGTGACTGCTGTGTGGCCTGCCCCTGAGACTGCTCGGACTGGTCTGTCGCTGACTCGGACTCTGCCGCTGAAGCTGACTGCGCTGACTCTGATGCTGCTGCTGCGGCTCTGGTGGCCCTGGCACCTCTGACTCGGCCCATCCCTCTGCCTCTGCCTCTGCCCCTGGCTGCCGGATCTCTGATCGCGAACGGACGAGCACGTCCGGACGCCTGCTCCTCGGCGGCCTTAGCCACCATCTCGGCCCTCTCGGCCTCTCTCGCTGCGCGAGTCCGCTTGCGCGCGGGCTCCTCAACCACGATCTCCTTACCCTTTCTCTTGTCACGACCCATCTCGATCACACACGACGTGGCGCAACGAACTAGGTCAAGCAAATGGAAGCGCGGCGTGAATGCGGTGTAATGCGGCGGCGAGTGTGTGTGCAGAGGATGCGATGGCACGGCGTGGAAGGTGGCAGTGGTGGAGACACAATGTGTGGGCGTTGCTCGGGCGCAGGTGCGAGTGCGCGCGGGCGGTGATGTGTGACGGCGCGGAGGTGGTGCACGGGCGCGGCTGGCGCGCGGTGGAAGGCGGCGGCGGCGCAGAAGGTGCGCGGTGGAAGGCGGCGGCGGCAGCGCGTGAGTGCGGCGAGCGGCGGAGCGGAAAGTGCGCGTGCGCAGACGACGGCGGTGCGACGGGCGCGGGAACGCGGCGGCGCACGGATGGCGAGCGGCGGCGGCGCACGGACGGCGAGCGGCGGCGGATGGCGACGGTGTGACGTAGGCGGTGGCGAAGACGAGGGGTCGAGCAAAAACACGAATGCGAGAGAGTGGGTCATGAGCCGGCAAGAGAGAAATATGACATGTGGACCCCGCAGTTTTTCTTATCGCCGGTTGAACCGACGCTTAGGTTTTGAACACCGGTTGATTGCGTCGGTGCAGTTTACCAGAAACCCTGCCAAATCTGTGTCTGTACGCCGGTTGAACCGATGATCTGAAAAATGAACTCGTCGGTTGAATGATGCAAATAACAGTTGATTTTCAGGTCAGAATTGTGTTCTGTTCATCGGTTGATCCGATGCTGCAAACTTTGTATACGCCGGTTGAACGCCTGAAATGACTGAGCTGAGGCTGACACTTAGTAACGCCGGTTAAACCGATGGGTATAGATCCATTGAACGTCGGTTTAACCGGTGAACCCAAAAACCCACTCTCAGCTCACTTTTCTATGCTAAGTCCAATGAACTTATAAGATTCAGCTAAACTCAAGTTAATGGACTTGCATAGGCGACTTTACCCCTCAAAATAGGATAGCTTAATAACTTTAAATAGTTTTTCTTTTCAAGATCAAGGTTAAGTCGCA
Organism: Panicum hallii; assembly: GCF_002211085.1. Taxonomy (NCBI): domain Eukaryota; kingdom Viridiplantae; phylum Streptophyta; class Magnoliopsida; order Poales; family Poaceae; genus Panicum; species Panicum hallii. The sequence continues at coordinate 4,503,063 of NC_038049.1, read as the reverse complement.
AAAGAGACAAAGCGCCAATTTAAAATGTATGAGCCATGTCATAGGAATATTGAAGGAGGAAAGCTTCAAACTCACAATGACATTGCTCACTAGGCAATAACGCACCTAACACTTTACTCTTTTCACTTCTCAAGAATTAAGATCTTGCACGTAAAACAAGTCTCATTTTCATCAAGTGATCTCCTTTGTGACTTTTACGCATGCAATGATAATGCAAATTACAAACACATGCGAAAGGAAGGTAAACATGAGATGCACAACTATATGACAAGAAATGCATAACGAGAATTTAAGATCTACTTGTCAAGTTTGATCCCACGGAAAGCTTCATCATGATGAGCCTTTCTACAAGCCTAGAGGAAAACAAGTGGACCACCACCTCTAGCTAAACCCTTGCTCATCACTATCTTACCATGGTTAGACAAGAGTCCTATATGTATGCATTTTTCTATATGACATGGCAACTTACATGACGTTTGCCGCATCTAACACATTTAGCTCATTTCTTAGCCTAACAAAGGTACTCTCGTCTAAAGGTTTTGTGAAAATATCCGCCAATTGCTCCTCGGATCTCACACCTTGAAGGGAAATGTCCCCCTTGGCTTCGTGATCACGCAAGAAGTGATGGCGAATATCAATGTGCTTTGTGCGAGAGTGTTGAACCGGATTCTTGGCAATTTTTACGGCACTTTCATTGTCACAAAGGAGTGGTATTCTTCCTAGTTTCACACCAAAATCCAAAAGGGTTTGCTTCATATATAGAATTTGGGCACAACATGCACCGGCTGCTATATATTCCGCTTCCGCGGTGGACAAAGCCACGGAATTTTGCTTCTTACTCGACCAAGAAACTAGAGAACGCCCAAGCAAATGGCAACCCCCGGAGGTACTCTTGCGATCGACACGGCTTCCGGCAAAATCCGAATCCGAGTATCCCAAGAGATCTAAGCTAGCGCCTTTGGGGTACCACAAGCCTATGCTAGGGGTGTGCTTGAGATACCGAAGGATCCTATTCACAGCCGAAAGATGTGATTCCTTAGGGTTAGCTTGAAAACGGGCACACAAGCACACGCTAAACATTATATCGGGCCTAGATGCGGTAAGGTAAAGCAAAGACCCTATCATAGAGCGATAGAGGGATTGGTCAACCGGTTTACCGTCCACATCCAAGTCGAGATGCCCATTGGTTGCCATGGGTGTCTTGATTGGCTTACATTCATCCATCTTGAACTTCTTCAAGATATCTTTAGTATATTTTTCTTGATAAATGAATGTCCCTTCCTTCATTTGTTTGACTTGAAAACCAAGGAAGAAGGTCAATTCGCCAATCATGGACATCTCGAATTCCCTAGACATCATGGTAGCAAACTCATGGCTTAGTAAATCATTAGTTGAGCCAAAGATAATATCGTCAACATATATTTGACAAATGAAAAGATCCCCGTTGACGTCTTTTGTGAACAAGGTGGTGTCCACCCTCCCGATCTTAAAGCCTTGCATGATTAGGAAGTCACGAAGCCTCTCATACCAAGCCCTTGGAGCTTGTTTGAGCCCATAGAGTGCCTTGTGCAACCTATAAACATGATTAGGATTCCTCGGATCTTCAAACCCGGGAGGTTGCTCAACATAAACAAGTTCGTTAATAAAGCCATTTAAGAACGCACTTTTCACATCCATTTGATATAACTTGATATTATGATGTGAAGAGTAAGCAAGAAGGATGCGGATAGCTTCAAGTCTTGCGACCGGAGCAAAAGTTTCACCAAAATCCAAACCTTCGACTTGAGAAAACCCTTTTGCCACAAGTCTTGCTTTGTTGCGTACCACCACCCCATGTTCATCTTGCTTGTTTCGAAAGACCCACTTTGTGCCGATGATGTTCTTGTCTTTCGGAGGAGCTTCGAGGACCCATACTTCATTGCGGGTGAAATTGTTCAACTCTTCTTGCATGGCCATCACCCAATCCGAGTCCTCAAGTGCTTCCTCTATGCTAGTGGGTTCAATACAAGAAACAAACGAGTGATGTTCGCAAAATGAAGCATGCTTAGAACGAGTTCTTACTCCTTTGGAAGGACTACCAATGATTTGACCAATTGGATGATCCTTGGAGATGCGACCATGCTTCACTAGCGGTATTTGCGTGGATGCTTGTTGGGGTGGATCATGAGTGACTTGTGCTTGTGGTGGAACATTTTGGTCTTCTTGTTCTTGGACTTGGGGTGTTGGCGTTGACACATTTTCTTGAGGTAGTGGATCAACTTTATCTTGATCTTCATCCACTAGGGGTGCCGTGGAGGTGCTTGGTGTAGATGAGGAAGGTCCTCCCCCTTGATCATTGCCTTCATGCACCTCTTCCGGCTTGATATCCCCAATGGACATCTTCTTCAAGGCTTCTTCAATCTCTTCATCCCCTACATTCTCATAGCCAACAACCTCCTCTTGGGAGCCATTAGATTCATCAAACTCCACATCACATGTTTCTTCAACTAACCCGGAGGTTTGATTGAATACTCTATATGCTTTGGAGTTTGATGCATAACCAAGAAAGAAACCTTCATCACATCTACTTTCAAACTTACCGAGCCTTTTCTTCTTATAAATGAAGCATTTGCAACCAAAGACCCGAAAGTATGATATATTTGGTTTCTTCCCGGTGATGAGCTCATATGGAGTTTTCTTGAGGAGTCGGTGAGGATACACTCGGTTGGATGCATGACACGCCGTGTTGATTGCTTCCGCCCAAAACTTCTCGGACGTGCCATAATCATCCAACATTGCTCTTGCTAGGGTGATGAGTGTCTTATTCTTTCTTTCCACCACACCATTTTGTTGGGGCGTGTAGGTGGCGGAAAACTCATGTTTGACTCCTTCTTCATCGCACCATTCTTCAATCTTCATATTTTTGAACTCGGTGCCGTTGTCACTCCGAATCTTCACGATTGGGGAATTATATTCCCTTTGAGCTTTTCTTGCAAATGTCTTGAAGATTTCCGGAGTTTCACCCTTATCGCCTAGAAACATGACCCAAGTGTAACGTGAAAAATCATCAACGATTACTAGGCAATAGAGGTTACCACCAATGCTCTTGTATGAAGTTGGACCAAAGAGATCCATGTGTAGTAGCTCGAGCGGCTTGGAGGTAGATAACATCGTCTTGATAGGATGATGAGTTGCAACTTGCTTCCCGGCTTGACACGCTTTGCATAGCTTGTTCTTGTCAAAAGTGACGTCCTTTATGCCGGTGATCATCCCTCTCTTGTGGGCTTTCTTGAGGTTGCTCATGCCAATATGAGCAATTCTTCTATGCCAAAGCCACCCAAGAGACGACTTGGTGAAGAGGCAAGTCATGGTGCTTGTTTGCTTTGAAGAGAAATCCACCAAATAAATATTGCCATGCCTAAACCCCGTAAATACCAATGACTTGTCTTTTTCATAAGTCACTACAACACCATTCTTGTCAAAGGTACACGTTAGTCCAAGATCACACAATTGTGCAATAGAAATGAGGTTAAAACTAAGTGCTTCTACAAACAAAACATTTGAAATGGATAAATCTTTTGAGATTGCAATTCTACCCAAACCTAAGACTTTCCCCTTTGAGTTATCACCATAGGTGACATGTTCATGATCGCCGGGGTCTTCAAGTGAGGTGAACATGCTATCATTGCCGGTCATATGTTGAGAGCAACCGCTATCAAGTACCCAATGTTTTCCACCGGCTTTGTAGTTCACCTACACACATGAGAATTTATTTTTGAGTTTTCGGAACCCAAACAAGCTTTGGGCCTTGCACATGTGTGACAAGAGATTTTGGGACCCAAAGTTGCTTGGGGAGCTTCTTCTTCGACTCCTTAGCAATTTTGCCAATAAACTTGGCCTTCACCTTGCCCTTCACTTTACTCAAGAGAAAATGATTATCTTGAAACATTGATGAGTAATTCTTGGGTAATTTAGGAAGAGGACGTGATGGTAAAGTGCACTCCCTAGTGTGGTGCCCGGTGACTTGGCAATGTTGGCAATATGAACCAACTTCCTTGATGAAGCTTGTCTTGATCTCCGGAGAAGGAGTTGTAGCCATGTTTGGCTCCGAAGATGAACCAAGACCTCTCTTACCATAGTCACGGGCATTGTTGAAGAGAATCTCCTTGTGGATATATTCTCCCCTTGAGAGTTTCTCCACACTACTCTTGAGGCTTGCCACTTGATCCATCAATTCCTTTTCCCTAGAAGAGGCAAGCTTGGGCACAACATTAGTGGCATATGCATCAATGAGTAGGTCATCACATGAGGTAGAAGCATTGACCTTTTCAAGAACAACTTTCTCAAGACTTGGGTCAATTACTTCATAAGCAAATTCAAGTTCTTGATACTTGTGAGCCAACTCCCTATGCTCTTGTTTGAGCTTTTTGTGGCTCTCTTCAACTTGCTTAGCAAGTACAAGTGACTCATTATGCTTTTTGAGCAAGTCATTGTACTTACTAAGTAAGTCGGAGTGGGCAAGCTCTAACTTAGCATGAGTGCTCTCAAGAACTTTAACTTTGCCCTTTTCCCTCTTGATGACGGATGTATACTCATTGATGAGGTTAGTAAATTCATTAGGATCAAGCTCTTCATCACTGTCATCTTCACTATCTACCTCACATACCTTGGTGTTACCTTTTGCCATGAGGCACATAGGAGGCGGAGGTAGAGAAGGTTCTTCATTGGTGAGGGCGATGGTGACAATGTCTTCTTCATCACTTAAGTTTTCGCTTGATGAGACATCGGTCACCCACTCTTGTTTCTCCACCAAGAAACTTTTCTTGGTGTGCCCTTTCTTCTTTGGGAAGAGCTTGGTCTTCTTGTCATGGGTCTTCTTCTTCCCAAATCTCTTGTTTTTGTTCTTCCTCTCCTCTTCTTCATCATCGCTTGAATCATGGCGATGCTTACCCTTGTTATCCTTGCTTCTTTTGTCCGGCTTGGGGCAATTTGGACGGATGTGTCCTTTTTCGCCACAATTGTAGCAAATCTTGTTCTTGACATCCATTGGCCGGAACATTCCCTTCTTGGAGTCAAAGTTGAAGCCCTTCTTATTGATCTTCTCATTCAAGCGTGTGAACTTTCTCATCATGAGAGCAAGTTCTCCATCATCTTCAACATCGGATGAGCTCTCATGGTGATCATCTTCTTCATTGCTTGAGCTTGAGTCTTGTTTAACCATCTTGAGCTTGCGGGATTTGTTTGTCTTGGTCTTTAGAGCAATTGACTTGCTTGATGTTGGCTCTTCGGTCATACCAAGAATGCTCATTTCATGAGCGCGAATTTCGCCCACAAGTTCTCCAACTTCCATTGCGGCGAGATCCTCCTTTTGAAGCATAGCATTGATGATGTTATACTTGGGCTTCGGGAGTAGCATGAGGATCTTGCGGTTGATGGATGCACTGTCAATTTTGGATATTTCAAGTGCATTAATGTCCTTGACAATGACATTCAAGCGAGAATACATATCATTGCAATTTTCATGAGCTAGCATTTTGAAGGAATCATACTTAGCTCTAAACAAGTGATATTTTTGTTCACGAACTTTGGTGGAACCTTCATGTATTTCAATGAGCTCCTTCCAAATATCACTTGCTAGGTCCATGCCATTAACTCTAGCAAAGACCTCCTCACTAATAGCTTCGAAAATTGCATTTCTAGCTCTATCATTCCATTTTAATTGGTCGGGGGTGGGCTCTCCGGTGAATCCGACTTTAGTTGCCAACCACACTTCGGGGGCAATCGCATCAAGGTATGCGGCCATGCGAACTTTCCAATAGGCAAAGTTCTTGCCCTCGAAGTGAGGCGGCGAACCACCCATCTTGGCCATAGCTCTAGGCGGTGAAGCCTAATGATCCAAATGAGCAACGAGGCTCTGATACCAATTGAAAGGATCGATGGACCAAGAGGGGGGGTGAATTGGACCTTTTTCAATTTCTAAAACAAGATAAAACAACCTTAACCTATGCAAAACTAGAAAGGCACCAATTCACCAACCGGATAGCTAAACAACCTACACAAGCTAGTTAAGATGAAAAAAGATAAAGCCTAGCAAGGTAGAGCTAACTAGTGATCCCTAAATCAAGCACATGAACAAATTGCATGAAAGATAATGCTTGAAATAAGTAAAGTGGACAAGGGACAACCGGATTTTTTCCCGTGGTATCGATGTGTTGGCACACACCCCTAATCCACGTTGTGACACTCACAAAGAGTATTGTCACCTCCCAAGTCACCAAGACGAGGGCGCTCACTAAGAGTCTCCGTTCACCATCCCGGTGTGGTGGAGATCAAGCCACGTACAAATCTCTTCTCCGGGCTTCCACAATCCTTGGCAAGCTCCGCGAGAATCACCTCGATCACCAAGATCGCCTAGGTGATGCCAATCACCAAGAGTAACAAGCTAAGGCCTTCACTTGAGCAAGAACCAATCACAAAGAATGGATGCACACAAGCTTCTCTCTACTCAAGTCCTTAATCTTGCTTCTTGAATGATTGAATGAACAAGTGTTTGAAATGTTGAAGCTCAAGGTGGCTCTTGACTATAGTATGAGTGTTTGGATGTTGCCTGGTGTCAAAAGTACTAGAATGACCCATTGGAGGGGTATATATGAGCAGCTCACACGAATAGAGCCGTTGGAGAAAAAGCTGCCAGAAAACTGCGTAGCGCCGGTTAATCCGACGTCCCTCCAATAGTCATCGTCGGTTTAACCGGTGAATGTAAACTGCCACATCTGAAAACTAGCCGTTACAGCTTGGGCAGATTAACCGTCGTTGCATCGGTTTAACCGGTGAGTGTAATCATCCATTGATCAACAGAAATACCAAGTCACTGGACAACTGCACCGCCGTCCAATTTCAAATAGCGTCGGTTTAACCGGTGAGTGTAGCTGTCCACTGATCAACTGAAAACCGAGTCTCTGGACAACTGCACCGACGTCCCTTTTTAAATATCATCGGTTGAACCGGTGAATTGACTTGTCAAACTCTGCTGACCTTGTTTAACCGACGTATATAAAACTTGAAGCGTCGGTTAAACCGGTGAATAGGATTTTTCTGATTTTGCCTGTTCTGACTTGAGTCTTGAATGAAATCCAAATATTCTTGAGATATAAGTTGAGAACCACTTATTTGAGCTTCTAGAAACCTGAGTGACCATTGTGTGCATCCATTTTCAAATGACCATGTCCATGCTCAAGTTACTAAGCCTAAACCCCTCTTAATAGTGCGATCACTACAAAACTATAAAACCTATACTAACCTAAGTGTCCTTCTCAACCTTATGACACTTAGGACTAGAAAGATCCTTAGTCTTGACATATTATAGAGTTGAATGCCGAGATCGTCTTTTTGAATAAAGAAAATTGGGGGCCTCTTTTGACATATAACCAAATGAGCAATAATGATCTATAAGGCTGCACAAACTCATTAGTCACAATAATGGTTGTCATTAATCACCGAAACATACCTTAAGGGCCTAAATGCTTACAGATGTGTTGCACCAAATTGACACAAGGGCACAACACTGGAGCTTTGTATTGACAGTCGACGTGTGCCATCGGCTGAAAATGTCCTAGAACCCTGGTAAACTTTACAAAAGCATTCTTTCTCTACTTTGTCAAGAGCAATACAGCGTAAGATATCATGCATTCGGAAAGATTTCACCCGTCCAAACTCATTCTCCTTTGTGACTTGTAGTAGGCTCCGATTTACAAGCTCATTCAAGAAACCCTCTGCCACTTCTTCAAGTGTTCTGTTCTCTTTTTCCTTGATGAATCCAGCAGTAATCCAGTGCCTTATTAACCTCCTCCTCTTCAAATCACAATCCTCTGGAAATATTGCACAATATAAAAAGCAATTCTTCAATTCATATGGAAGATCCTCCAAGCTAACTTTCAGAATGGTATCAACACCATGGATCACATTTTTAGTTGACTGCAACTCTAACTTCTGGTACACATTTTCCCATTGCGAGTGTGTTGGGGGTTTGCAAGATAGTAGCCGGCCTATGCATGCAATCGCAATAGGCAAACCTCCGCACTTTAGTAAGAACTTTGCGCTCAAATCCTTTAACTCTGAAGGGCACCCTTTTTCATCATTATTGCAAAATGCTACCTTGCAGAATAACATATAGGAGTGATATTCTTGTAGCGGTTCAAGCTTAATCGAACAGTTATTAGTTGCCAAAAATGCAACTTCAGATATTCTTGATGTGAGGACAAATCGGCTGGTACAATTAGTTGGAAAGACAGGCATGATTTTGTTTATCCACACATCCTGTTCCCAAACATCATCCAAAACCAAGAGAAACCTTTTACCTTCAAGATGGTTACGGATGACTTCAACTGCTCTTCTCGTATCCATATTGCTTGAATCGACTGGGATACCAAACTCTACAGCAATTTTCTTAAGCAAGTCCTCAACTTGGTAACTCTTGGACACGGTTACCCATGCAGAAGCATCAAATTCTGGTTTCACAATCTTATAGACATGATCAACTAAAGTTGTTTTACCTATACCACCCATCCCCCAAACTGTGGTGATTTTAGGGCTCCTTTCTTCCAAATCACCAACTAGCCACCCCTTGAGCTTGGTTGCATGATCTTTAATACCTACTAGATCCTCTTCCCTTGCAAAACACAAAGTTTGATTGGTGGATTTGGCATGATGGTCGGTATTCCCAGTGTAGTTCTCCATTCCTGGCCTAGCATATCGGTCCCTCCTTTCTGCAGCTCCTTTAAGCTCAACATTGATATTATTGAGCTCGAGAGCTAGACGGCGCCAAATCTTGACATGCTTGATCTTCTTCTTTATCTTGACTGCAAATCCTCCATGTTTGTCACCCTCAAACTTGTACATGAACTCGTCGACAACATCCTCGATCCTGAAAGATAGTTCCCGGATACTCTCCACGAAGATGCCAGTGGTCTCATCGGTATCCTTGAACTTCTCTGAGTCACGCAGGTAAGCCTTTATGCTCTTCAGCTCCTGCTCGGCTCTGCGGATCTCACCAAAAAGGCCCTTGAGGGAAGAAACTTCCTTGGAAAGCAGGGATGCACTATAGGTTGCTGCCTCTTTCACCAAGATTTCTCCAAGCTTGCCAATCAGCACTCCGACAACAGCCTCTGCCATGGTAGTTAGTAGGGCTTACTGGAGAGCTCAGGCTTACAAGTGTACCACAATAATCTGAACCCCAAATTTCACAAGTCAACTAGTGATAGCTTTCAGCTCAACAGTATATATTTCGACAAAAGCTAACTGATGAAGTTTGACGAAGGTTTACCTTAATTTGAGAAGCTGAAGAACAAGCATGCGCTGCCGACCGGGCTTTGTTGAAGTCTCGTTCAAGTTCGACGGAGTGGGAGGAGTTGCATCTGGTGAGCAAAACAATGGTGCAAGGCCCTGCAGAAGCAGAGACTAACGAGTCAGCAACCAGTGCTTCGTTTCATCCCGTGTTGATTTTGCTTGTGCAACTACTAGAAAGCAACAGAGAGGATGGAAGGAGTAAGACAAATAATTGAGAAAGCAACAGTAATTGATTGTATGGTTGCAGCGCACTGATGACCGAAAGGAGCGGCTCGTTGAGACTTGCCAGATTCTACAGTCTGGAGCTATGCAGTCTTTCGAATCCTATAGATGATCTTTCATTATGTCTATCGGTCAATAATATTAAACAAATATGGAATGGTTACAAGGAAAAATCTCTTTGGTAGTACTAGGTTTAAAGTTCAAACTGATGAAATTGGGTATGGCTACCCGAAAATCTCTTTGCTAATACTGAACAAACTTTGAACTGATGAAATCTGATGGAGAATTATTACCCATCTATGAGAGGTAGAAATGCAAGCTTGTATGCGGTTGCAGATCAGCTACTTCAACCTGGATGGACTCGGAGGAGTTGCATCTGGCTAGCAATGATTTTGCAGGGCCAGAGGATGGTGACTGGCGACCAGCCGACCAAGTCATGGAATGAAGACAAGGAAAAATCTCTTTGGTAGTACTAGGGGCTGGTTGAAATCTATGGTACGTCTTCTTTGATTGCCACTGGATCACATCGATGGCCCAAGAAAAAGAGTACGCTGGGTTGAAATATCAGCATGGGTGCTGAAGGACCGACTTCTATTTCTTTTTCAGAAAATAAAGAACGAGGGGAAATACACTAGTGGCTAGGACAAATGAAGTGTCACACAAGACTCCAACTATTGACTGACTAGAAGAAAGCGATTGACTTGATTGCCAAGGGCATAGTACCACTGTTCACATGCTTAGACCCGTCCTTAAATTCTCAAGGATCCCTTGCTCGTACGTTGGTACCCATTAGAGTATGCAGTTATGAATCGATTATCAATCATGCTACCTGAAAGAGATGTGGAAGAAGAACATAAATCTGCAGAATGCAGTTAATCAGTAATCTATGCACAAGGCACAACTGAAGTGAACCACCACAGCAGCGCGGAGCTGGTGGTGGAGCACTGGAGCCTTGCAGCACGGCACCTGTTCGTTGGAGAGCCTCCGGAGGCCGGAGCGCCGGCTCGAGCCCGCCGGCGGAGTCGACGAGGCGGCGCTAGTCGCGCTCGACCTATGCGTTGAGGCTCCACAGGTCCCTCCCATGACCCCGCCGCCTTGGATGCGGCCGCGGGGGTAGCTGCGGCCACGCAGGAGAGAGGAGAGGCGGTTAGTTTGGCCTGGGTTGGGGCTACCTCCTGGGACGGGCTTGGACGCATGATGCTGCGCCTGCGGAGGAGGCGAGCGGCCGGGCTCGGGGTGGGGTGGAGGGAGGTGGTGGAGGGGGCGGTGAGAGCCGAGAACGGCGGCGGCGGCCATGGAAGCGGCCAGTTGGGATGAGCAGAGCAGGGGAAAAGGAAGGGACGGAGGAGGAAGAGATTACTAACATGTGGGCCATGCGCAGTGTCTTACAAGCTGGCCCCACATGGAAGGGAGGTTGTTCTTTCATCTGACCGCTACTAAGCGTAATATACACCATCTTTACATCAACCTGTAGCGAAAGGCGTAAAGCCTTCAATTTCGAGAAATTTGCTATTTCGCCATTATCAAAATTAAGCTTCGTCCGAATGCTATCTTTTCATCATTTTCAAATTTATTTTTGTAATTTCTCGCTTCTTTAGCTACTTGAACTGCCCATTATACCCCTGTCTCCTCCGGTTTGAATCGCCGTACTCCATGTCTCCATCTTCTTCATCTCCATCTCCATCTGTTCTTCTCCCTCTCCCTCTCTCTAAGGATGTTCTACCCCCCCCCCCCCTCCCCCGCCTCCTCTACGGATGAAGCAGCAACCAACAGCTCGTCCACCTCAGCCCCCCTGTCCATCTACTATTGCTGCACGGAGGCCGCTGCTGGAAGGTGAAGGCGACGGTGCCGTTGGCCGCGGCGAAGGCGGTCAGCTGCACGGCCGTGACGGCGATGGCCGGCGCGCGCCGGCGGTGGAGTAGGAACGGTGCGCCAGCGGGGCTGCCGGCGGCCAGGAGGAGGAAGAGGAGGGCCACGACACATGACGCCGCGGGGAGGAGTGATGGCTGGAGCGCGCGGCCGCGTAGTTCTGCGGCGGCAGCTCCGTCGCCGATCTGGCCATGGCGGCCGGGCCGGGCACGCGAATCTTGCAGGGGTTAGTAGTGGTGGTGTGGAGCAACTGCTCCCTGCTCCTCCCTTCTATTTGCTGCATGCTGCACCAAATCCATCGGAGTCACCAAGCTGCTGCTCAATTCAATCCCTCTCGAGCACGCACAGAAAAGCAGCAGTAGCACGCCAACTTTTATTCACGAAATCTTTGCCACATCCAATTGAAAAGCTATTCTACATCTACTACAGTACCTAATTTGTGTCACATTTGATTGATGCAATTTGATTGCTTCTTGATTGCCGGTAGTACGTTCGAGCAATGCCACCTTGTTCGTTGTCCCTCTCTTATCTTGTTGTCCACGAGCGACGCGAGCGTGATGTTGGCAAGGGGGTGGAAGCGGTTCTGTTGCTCATGGCGCTTGCTGCATCGACGGCGTAGCCGGCGCGCGGCCGCACACTCAGAGATTGGACGCACGGTTGAGACCGGGCGGGCAGCTGCATCGCAGCAGCGGGCGGCGGACAGCTAAGCTGTACGGTGCGCGGACGTTGCCGCGCGGCCGCGGCACGCTGGTGGGCGGCCTAGCTGTGTGGGCCGAGGAAGACGAAGGAGCGAGAGAGCGGCCGGATGACATGCGGATGCCGCGCAATCAGATCAGCCGGGCGTGACGAAAGACACAGCAGATAAGGCTGGTGCCTCGAGGGCAAAATAGTCTATTCATATGGTTAGAGAAGGTAGAAATTACAAAACGAACTAGAAAAGAGAGAAAAGATATTATAGCATGCAAACACCGTTTCATAATGGCATTATAGAGAAACCCACAAATTTGATGGCATTCCAGCGAAGCTTAGTTTTGAGAATGGTGAATTTCTAAATTTCTCTTTGATTCCAAAGCCGGGTGGCAGGAAAACTCTCGGAGCACAGAAGGTAAATAGTCTGCGCTCATTGCCTTCATGTTTCATATGTTTCATATGGAAGACACATAGCATTATTAAAAAAAAATGCTACCAAAAAGAAGCTATTCCCTCTACCAATTAAAATTTACATTGACACGGTTTAAATGTACGAATTTGATCATTAATTTCTACTGCAATGTATTTTTAAAACCAACCAACCCCTCTTTCAAAAAAAGAAAAGTCTAGTTTACACTTTTGGATTATCGCAAAAATCCTATTTTCAACCTTTAACTACAAAACCGGGTAACGAGAGCCGTCAAACTGTGGAAACTGGAAAAGTTTGGCCCTTTAAGTGATTTCGAAGATGGTTTTATATTTAAAAAAAGTAAAAAAATCTAATTAGATCTAAAAAGTCAAAACTTTTATTTTAAATCAGAAAAATATGAAACTAGTACCAATATTTTTCTAAAAATGTAACATATCTATTATTTCTCGATTTGAATCTTATTTGTTTAAAAAGAATAGGTATAACTATAAGTAACCAAATACTATGATCATAAGAAAAAATTGGATCCGAATAACCGAAAAGTAGAGTGCCAATAAATATGTTACATTTTTGAAAAACTTTTGATACTCATTTTGCATTTTTTTTATTTTAAAATGAATTACTTATGAATTTTTTATTTTAAATTTGAATATTTTTAATTTTCACAAAATGAAAACCACCTTTGAAACCAACCAAAGGGCCAAATTTGTCCTCTTTTAACAGTTGGATGGTCTCTGTTTTCCAGTTTTATAATTGAAGGTTAAAAATCAGACTTTTGTGATAGTTCGAGGGTGTAAATTGGAACTTTTCCTTAAAAAATAATGCCATAGGAGTAGGAAAAGACTTTTAGGCTAATTTATGTACACACAGTATATATTCCATATACCCGATCAAATTATTTACAAACGAATTGCTGGTTGAAACTCAAACCAAATTTCTTGATGCACACAACAAAAAGACATCAACAAATACAAGTATCTTCAGCAAAACGAAAAGGAGGGGCTCCTCAAATTTATTACAGACCTGGAGATGCCCTACCCATGGACATCAAGCCAATCCATTCCGCGCCCTGACTAACAGAAACCCAAAGCAAAGCACTCTCTGTTCCCCGCACCAGGCACACCCTTTTATGCTTAAGCTTAACGCCAAGCGCAAATGACGTGGATCGCATAGATCAGAACATTGTTTGTGCTTGACCACCGAACTGAACCACCGAAGCAGCGCAGCAGAGGCAGCAGCAGCCTGAAGAAAATGAAACCAATGAGACGTTTAGGGGGGATAATGTGTAGGAGCTAGGCTTGTAGCCAACAGGCCAACAACGTAGACCGCAGCGAGACGTTTGGGGCGGGGGTCGGGGGCGGGGCGCATACCTGCAGTCTTCCCATCACTGGACGCGCGCCGATCTCTTCCAGCTTCAAAAAGCTTCACCTACCGCTTGTCGTAGTACCTTTCGCTCCCCACTCCCCAGCATACTCCTTCAATTTTTATTCCTTTGCCTGTAGTATTTTGTCTAAGCGTTAATCCAATGAATGATGAGGAATTAAAATAATTAACAGCAGCCGGATCGGTTGGCATTTTCCCCTTAAAATCATGCAACGTTACGATATTAATATATCATCATTAAGCAACTTATCATGCAGATATGCGTGCTACTGAGTTACTTTTTCGAAAAGGGTAAAATCCATATCTCAACTTCCAACTATCATGTTCGTCCAATTTTTATCCTCGAGCTGCAAAACCAGACACCTTGCACCATTGAATTGTCAAAACCGGACGAAATACCCCCATAACCCAAACCACCCTGGTTTTGATCCAACGTGGCAGATAGTTTTAACAAATCATCCGGTGACAGTGGGTCCACATGTCAAACTTATCTTCTTCATCTTCTCCACCATGCCGTCGATGCCTCTTGCTCTGTCCCAGCACCGCCTCCGGCACCTCTTGCTCCATCCCCAGCCCCACCTCCGGGAATGCCACCGGCGATATATAGCAAGGCGGGGGAGCCGCAGAACAAGATAGGGGGTGTGGAGGAGGAGATAGACTCAATGGCGGAGAGATGGGGTTTGTCGAGGTGGACATCGTCAATGAGGAACTCGTGGTTGTGGCGCGGCTTCACCCAGCGGCGGCTGTCCATGCCCATGTTGGAGGATAGGAGCGGCGCGCGGAGGCCCCGGGAGAGGCAGCGGCTCACATCCCTAGGAGAGGAGGCGGTGCGGGAGGGTGGCGTTGCGCGGGCACACGGCGCACGGCTCATACGACGCGAACGCCGACAAGAGCGCGAGCGTGGGCGGGGGCGGAAGCAGGCGTGCGCAACGGAGGCCGGCATGTGGGTGAGCCCTGTGCGCGCGCTGCGGCCCAGTGGGAGTGCGTGCGGGGGGAGAGGAAGAGGAGCAGCTCCTAGGGTAGAGCGCCGTCCGCCGCCGTCGCGCGGTGCGGGACGAGGCGAGTGCGTTGATCTCCCGCGTGATGGCGGCCACCGGCGCGGAGATGGCGAAGGAGGAGGCGAGAGGTTGGCGGCGGCGGGGCCGGGGCTGTGGCCGCGGGGGAGAGGAAGGTGAGGAGCGTGAGGAGGTTGGTGGAGAGGTGGGAGAGGAGCACGAGGAGGTTGAGCAGCACAGGTGAGCAGAGGCACGTCAGGCCGCGCCACCCACCGCGCCGGGAGGACGCCACATTCAAGGACACCGCCCCCATGTCACGGCGCCCCACGCCGCGCCGTGCAGTCCGGGCGCGCAGGAGGGGAGGCATCACTAGATTCGTGGCCGCGCGGGGCAGTGGGGAGGGCCGCGGACTTCGCCGAAGTAGCTGGCGGGCTGGGATCTCGGCCTCGGGAGTTCACTGCGTGCGTTGGTTTTTTGCTTGGGGAGAGAGAAAGGGGTTGGTCAATCTGTTGACTCAGCAAGGAGCGCCGCATGAATAGGTGATGTAGACCAAAGCTAGAAATGATTTGGGTCGAGGGTGTATTTTGTCCGGTTTTGAACAGTTGAGCGGTGTGGGCTATTTGGTTTTGTAGTTTAAGGATGAAAATCGGACGAACGGGATAGTTGGAGTTCGAAATATGAACTTTATCCTTTTGAAAAAGGGAAGACTCCGGCCTCTGTGACCACATAATACAGCTTTGTTCTTATGACGTTTTCGGCACAAATGTTGATCACAAATGAAGGGAAAAGAGTACAAAAATGGAAATAAAGACTCAAAAGCAAAGTCTATAATTGCTTATCCGTTTTCATTCTTTGCGAAAGTATCCAAAACAATGACCTCAAATGCTCTGCTGGCTACAAGGACGTTCTGTTTTGTGCCTTCACGCTGCAACAACGCTCAGAGTCACAGATAAATGTCCCCTTGGGTAGCCCATATAAAAGAAGTGACCCATTGTTTCTCAATTTTTTTCCCTTCTTCCCTATGCACGTTAACCGATTCCTAGGCATACGAGGTGTGGATCTAGGTGTAATTAACCCAATAGATATATTTATAGTCCTAGAATGTTTTTTTTAAAAGAATAGTCATAGAATGTTGGCAATCAAAGAAAAATGTGTTTAGTAGTTTCATAGCAATTACAGAAACCACGCTTTGGACAATCAGACTAGTCCCGTTTAGTTAAGTTGTCTATTGTTAAAAAAATCAAATCTCATTGGGGGTACCAAAGGAACATCTCTACTTTTAGAGACAACCTATCCCATACTAAAGCTCTTCGAAAGGATATATCCAGTGGCTTTAACATTTCTACTGTGACATGAGGGTAATTGACTATTATACTACTTAGTTACTGCGCTTAAGTTAATTCATGTGCGACTGAATAACATAACAAGCTGGAAGAAACAGAAAAGACGTAATCGATATTACTAGCTACATTGTTGTCAGTATGCTCAGCTGTTAGTCGTGTGCATATTAAAGTACCAAAAGAAGTTTGAGAAAGAATCAACTGAGCATGATTTATGGGCAAATGATGTATGCAAGGTGCAAAAATTATCAAGTATCAACCAAATAAAGAAAAAAAGATCTGACCTCTAGGCTCTGCAATAGCAGTATCCATGACAACAGGGAGTTACATGTTCAGGGAAGTATTTCCAGTCTGTTTTTCTCACTTAACATGATAGCAACCTCTTCATTGCATCCATTTGCTTCACTTTCCTGCCGAACCTTTTCTATGAGCTCCTCTGCAGTGTCTGCCAAGCGTAGTTGTTCAAGGGCTCTAAGGTACACAATGCCTTCAGGAAGGCACTTCAACTCTGGGCACTCTGCAAGCTCTAGCTCAACAAGGCTTTCCAGCGCACCTTCTTCTATTTCAATATGGTTGAGATGCGGAGCATCGCATATTTCTAGTTGTCGGAGTACAGGAAATGATTGCGCAGAGAAACACAATTTCTTCCCATCATAGGCCTTAAAAAGTCTAAGATAGCATAAACCACTTAATACCACGAGCTTAGAAAATGTGTTTTCATCAAGCTTGGAAAGTGCTAGAGACAATCGGGTGAGATTGTTGAGGTATGACCAGGTTGAAAAAATCTGAGGCAACCGTTTCTTCTCCAGCTGCCCATCCAGATAGAGTTTAGAGAGACTACCTGGTAAATTGAGCGCTTGCAATGGTAATATCTCAGTTTCGTTTGATGCAGAAATTGACAGGTGGACAAGATGGCGCATGCTCATAATGGCATGGCATAGGTTCAAAGAGTTCTCACTTGTCACATTGCAAACTGAAAATGTTCTTAACTCCACCAAAGCTTCAACATCGCATAGAGTCTCTGAGCTCGCTTTAACCTTTTGCAGAGCATGCAGTCCAGTCAAGTTCCTTATTCCCCTGGGCACTTTAACTCCACCAAAATCTGTAACAGTTCCTTCTGTTAGCAGTGCAGATGCATACAGGTACCTAAGTTTCTTTAGTTTTGCTACACCTTCTGGTAAAGATAGCAGAGCAGTGCCAAATGCATCCAGCACTTCTAAGTTTTGTAAGCTTCCTACTGCCTCTGGTAAAATTTCAATTCCAGTGTTTCTAAGACCTAAAAACCGCAGATTAAACAAGTTGAACACCTCATTTGGCAACATCTTGATTTGAGTATCTTGCAGATCCAATGTTGATATCAAATTTGATGATGCAAGCATAGGCTTTAGCAAGTCAATATCGACATAACTCGTGAAGGCATGGATTGCACGGACGCATGGCACCAGATTCACTCAGCGTTGCAATGTTGGTGCTTTGTATTGATAGTCGACGTGCCGTGCCTATCCAAAATCTCCCAGAGCCCCCATAAACTTTAGCAAAACTTTCTCTCTCTGCTTTTTCCAGGGCAAGACAGCGGATAACATCATGCATTCGGCAACATTTCACTCGTCCAAACTCATTTGTCTTCGCAACCTGTAGCAGGCTTCTGCTGACAAGCTCATTCAAGTAGCCCTCCGCTACTTGTTCTAGTGCGGTCTTCTCTTGCTTCTTGATGAATCCAGCAGTAATCCAGTGCCTAATTAACCTCCTCCTCTTAATGTGGTAATCCTCTGGAAATATTACACAATGCAAGAAGCAGTTCTTCAATTCATATGGAAGGTCCTCGAAGCTGACTTTTAGAATGATATTGACACCTTGAATCACATTTGTAGTAGACTGCAACTCTAACTCATCATACAGATTTTTCCATGCCGAGTAAGTTGGAGGTTTGCAGGACAATAACCGGCCTATGCATGCAATATCAAGAGGCAAGCCTTCACACTTTTGTAGGAACTTTGTGGCCAAATCATTTAATTCTGATGGGCACCTTTTGTCAACATCATTACGAAAAGCTACATTGCAGAATAACTTCCAGGAGTCATTTTCTCCTAGTGGTTCAAGCTGGATCGCACAGTTACTAGTTGCCAGTGATGCGACTTCATGTTTTCTTGATGTGAGAACAAATCGGCTGATACAGTTAATTGGAAACACATCCATGATGTTAATCCATACATCCTTCTCCCAAACATCATCTAGAACCAAGATGTACCTCTTACCTTCAAGATATTTGCGGATGTCGGCAACTAGGCTTCTTAATTCCATGTTGTTAGCATCAACTGATATGCCAAACTCTCTAGCAATCTTCTTGAGCAAGTCCTCAACTTGGTAATTCTTGGACACAGTTACCCATGCAGCAGCATCAAAATCCTTTTTCACAATGTTATAAACATGGTCAACCAATGTAGTTTTACCAACCCCAGCATCAAAATCACTAACCAACCATCGTTTTAGCTCGTCTACACTATCTTCTATACCCACCAGATCCTCTTTCCTAGCAAGACACACAATTTGATTGTTAGATCTCACATGATGGTCACTGCCATTGTCCTTCCCAATTCTTAACATGGTATAGCGATCCCTCCTTTTTGTTGCATCTTCAAGCTCAACATCGATACGACGAAGCTCAAGTGCTAGACGCCCCCATATATTAATATGCCTGATCCTCTTCTTCGTCTTGCTTGCAAATCCTATGTGCTTGTCATCCTCAAGCTTGTAGGTGAACTCGTCGACGACATCCTCGATCTGAAAAGCTAGATCTTGAATCCTCCTGGCGAAGATGCTGGTGGTCTCATTGGTATCCTTGAACTTCTCAGTGTCATGCAGGTAGGCTTTAATGCTCTCCAGCTCCTCCTTGGCTTTGTGGATCTCATCAACAAGGCCCCTGAGGTCGGAAGCTTCCTTGGAAATTTGGGATGCACCGTACGTTGCAGCCTCCTTCCCCAAGGCCATGCCAAGCTTGCTGATCAGCAGTCCAACAAAAGCCTCCGCCATGGTGGTTTTATGTGCTTTGCCCGAGATCTCAGAGTTACAAGTGTATGATCTGAGCGTAACTGCCAATCCCCAAATTCCACAAATCAAATGAAATTTATCTAGTTGCTTTCTTCTGACCACATTAGTTTGCAAATCAATATTGAGCAAACTTTGAACAGATGAAATTTGACAGAGGCTTACCAGCATAGGGGAAGAGCGCACGCACTGCAGACCAGACCTTGTTGAAGTCACGGTTAACTTGACGAGCAACAATGCTACAGCAGAGCCAGATGTGCCGAAATAGCCGGCTGGCATCATTTAGTTATGTTTGCGGACAAAACAAAGCTATCCGTTGTGTGAATGAGCCATCATCGTGCGGGAAAAACAAAGCTCAGGAAAATTGCATAGTTCACAGTGTCTAACCTTAGTGGTGAGAAGTTTATAGTGGGATCGCATGAATTGGCCAAGCAAGGGGGAAAAGAACAGCTGGTGTTCTCACAAGTAGTCTGTGCAGATTATATTGCCACGGATGATAATATCAACAGCTTTACGGTGATCTCAAAGTACTTACGGCAGTTGGAAGTAACTTTGTTCATAACCACGTTCATTATAGGCAAATCATCAATAGCACGCATGCAGATTTTTTGACCTTGCAAAAGCTTTTGCACCATGTACTTTCAAATTGACTCCGCAGCGAGCATAAAGTTTTGTCTTCTCTTTTTCTTGCGGCGTGAGTAGCCGGCATCCTATAAAGTGTTGTATCTTTACTTTCCTCCTTCTAATTCATATAATAGGCAGCTCTCCAGCCGATTCCTTTAAGAAAAATTGACTCCGCAGCAGTCACTCGATCGACCATTAGTTCTGAACCGAACCACCAATGCAGCGCAAAGAAACTTGAATCTTCAGATAATAAAGTAACGTGTACAGACCAACTCCAAAAATTCTAATCAGACTAGCGGCAGTTGCTGTTATTACTGTGATCGATCAAGTTGGTCCTGCACCACTTCCCTCTCAGGAAAAATGCGCGCAATTCTAAGCTTTCAGTGGTGAGCACAAACAACGAACTCGCCAGATCGGAAAAGAACCCAAATATACCTGGACATGGAAATGCTGCATCCTAATCCTCATCGTCCTCGCGGCCTGTCCCCAAACGCCAGGGGCCGGCGCGGGACTCCGCCGCGCCGCATTCTCCTTCGGTTGTTCGTCCGAAAGCATCGGAAGCGCGGCGACGGCGGCGCAGGAGAGAGGATGTCGCTTCATGTGGAAGGGGCTGGGCCGCTGGGGGGCTGGCACAGATATGGCCCACGAAAATCTCTTCCAAAAGGTACTCCGATCCAAACAGGCCCATATGAGAATGGGCTCTGCTCCTGGCGGCGCTTTCAAAACTTCGGCTCCGATACAAATTAAGGATTGGATTTCCTTATACCAATAAGTGGTGGTATCTTTTTTTTTAGAATCACTAAGTGGTGGTATTATACACCATAAAAGATCTCTAGTAGTTTTGTAAAAACCATATCTTTATGTGATCATGGCGATGTAGGTCCTGTTTGGATTCTCCCCAACTAACAATCAGCTAGCTAATTGATAACAGTCTCTTTTAGCTAAAGATTAGCTAACTAGCTATTAGCTGGTTGTATTTTGGATTCACCAAATAATTTCTAATTATTAGCATTAACAGATCATGCAACCTCTATGTTGGGAAATTTAACAGAAGGATTGGGGGTAATATGTTTTTTGACATTTTTAGTTGGGATTAGTTGGAATATCATTAACTAGTTCATTAACTAATTTGTTTGGATCCATAATAACTAAATTTAGTTAGCTAACTATTAGCTTGAGAATCCAAACAGGATCTAATATGGCTTCATAAGCCGGTGCACATTCTTTACACATGCAAAATATTTTATTAATTTAGTAGTAGGCGTGTGATAAGGGAGTACTAGCCATTATCCAAGCTATGTACGTATTTAGAGGGAGACATGGTTTCGGCTCGCTCCGGTTCATTTTTTTTTTGGATTGGTCGTGCTCTTCCTCTGCACTTGGCACATTTATTTTTGAACAACGGGATGGATGGGTGTTTTGAGCAGCGACCCTGGAGCAAACAGAGCAAGTTTTGCATACCCGCTGGAACTTGCTCTGTTTGGGGAAAGCAGAGTAGCACGCCGGAACCTGCTCTGTTTTGGGAAAGCAGAGTTGCAATTGCAGGCAGAGGCAGAGCAGCCTCGCCTTTTGGTTATCCGCGCGTTGAGTGCCAATGAGTTTCTGCTCGGCGCCTTTGCGCTTATCCTTATGTGACGCCCGCCACCACCCAGGCGCTCATCGTTGAGAGACACCTTTTGATCGGAGAAAGGAACTATGCAAATGCTGCCACAGGTTCTCTTACACGATCACTGCTCGGAGATGAACCCTAGTTATCATGGGCCCTAGGAAGTTGCACACTTCCCCATACCCTGGAGCCGGACCTGCTTCGTCCTCTTGAGCCAAATCACATATGTGCAATGTTGTTAAATACCCCTTTCTTTTTTAGTAAAGTCCGATTTGCGCCGTTAAACTTGTCATTGATTGTGAAACAAGCACCCCCCGGCCAACACCACCACCACTCGAATGTCAGGCATCCTACACACCTCATCTGTCGAAACCGTTCAAATTTTACAGCCCTAAAACATCTCAAAGTGATTTCAAGGTGACCTTGGCTGATGTTGTCCCACCTGTAAGCCTCCACTCCCTCCATAATACATAAAACCATATAAAAGACTAGGCCAAAAAATTCCTCGCACAATTAATTCCCCTAGAAAAAAATCATTAAATTAAAATTCAGTAAAACATAGCGACGGCTTGAACTGTCATTAAACCAGTAAACGAAAGAAAAGAATAAATAGATTTCCAATAGAAAAGAGAATAACCCATGCATGCTTATTTTGGCACTTCCATATTGTAATCTCGAGTACTACTTAGACCCGATACATCCATATATAGTTACAAAACATCTAACCATATCATCACGTCTAACCACGCATCAACACTAAGCGACGGATCAAATCATCAGTGACCACCAAGCAGCGGCGGGGCGGCATCGATGGGCGAGGCCGGGTGTACGTGGGCGCAGCAGCAGTAGACGAAGAGGCCGACGAACTTGCAGGACCCGACGTCGTGGACGCCGCACTTCTCCGTGCACAGGGTGTCCGAGCAGGCCCCGACCCTGGAGCACCTGCTGCTGTTGTCGTCGGCCACCGGGAGGTCGCCCCTGCCAGCGAACGCGACGGCGGCGAGGAGAGCCGCCACCAGCAGCGCGACGGCGACGAAGGCGGCGTGAGTCTTCTTCGACGGCACCATCTTGTTGATTTTTTTTTTGTTTATTTGGAGACTGATGGTTTCTTGATGCTGCTCGTTAGATTTGCGAGGGAGTTTTGCTTTGCTTATATAGACCAGAGCCGCAAGCAAAATGATCCGGAGAAAATCTTGGGCAATCAATTCCTGCCATCTTTTTTTTTAGGGGAGAAAATCAATTCCTGCCATCTTTTGTTTTTGGGCGAGAATCAATTCCTACTAATAATAAGTTTGTTCCTACTATGTTATGGTTGTCACTTGATATATAGTATTATTATATATAGAACAAGTTTTATCTACACTCGCGACTCGTGTGTAGCTACTCTCAACTATCAGTATACCACTGTGCGTATGTCCGCATACTTATTTATCACTTTGAGTATATTCATATACTAATTCTAAGATACTTCAAAAGGATATATAAAAAAATTTCAAAAGCACCCCTATTTATCAAATATATTATAATTATACCTTAGTACTAGTATATAAAAATTAATACATCAACATACTGTATGTATGGTTACATACCCAACGTATATACTATCATAGATGTTCTTATGATTACATACTTCACGTATATGCTCATTGTTGGATCAGATACGTCCTACGTCATAAGATACATACGTGGGAGTATCTACAAGTGCGTATAGAATGGATTTTCCATATATATATATATATATATATTCTTTTTTCCGACAATCTTCATGTTGAAAGATACTAGGTAAGTATGGTTTTATTGGCTGCTGATATATAACGTGTCTCTTGATTGGTGCATTTATTGGCTGCTAAATGTTATAATCCCTTTGTCTATATCTTTGTAAGGAATATTTTGATTTTCAAGATCATGCTTTGAACAAAAAATTAGCTGGATAAAAAATCTGAGTAATATATGTTTTTTACAAAATAGGTTGTATTAGATTCCAACACTATAAAAACAGTTTTTACATGTGGCTAAAATGGATTTACATAGGCAGTTCACGCCACCGTGCTAAGGCAGTCAAGCAACCGTGTCTAAAAATGCATTTTATATTTTTTTAGAAAAAAATTTATTTTATTCCCCTCAACAATTCACTTTGTATACTTAACCCCCTAAATAAAATTTAGGCTCAAGCTACCCCCTAAACTATTTCAATTGGTCCAATCTACCCTCTAATGAGAGTTCTCTTTTTTATTTCTCCACTTACAAGTGGAATTTGAACTTTAAATTTTGCACTATAACTTATAATATGATGCCATATGCTAGAAAAATACATTATAATTTTTTTCATGAATATTTTTTATGCAGAATTGTATTTTTGTGATAAATTTCGTGTTAAATGTTTCCAATTTATGAAAACAACCATGAAAAATTCTTAATATTTTTTAACATATGACATGATGTTCTCTATCCACTCACAAAATTTGAACTTAAAATTCAATTCGTACGCGGAGAAATAAAAAAGAGAAATATCTTTAGAGGGTAGATTGGACTAATTGCAATTGTTGGGGGAGTAATTTGAGCCTAAATTTTGCTCAGGGGATTAAGCGGACAAAATGAATTGTTGAAGAGAGTAAAATGGACTTTTTACTTTTTTTACACCAATTAAGATATAAGACATTTTCTTAAAACTCTTGGACCGTGATTATAAAGAAAATGACCACATCAAGTAGGGATGAGAACAGCTTCGATATGATTGGATACATACGAATATTAAAACAAATAGTGTTAGATATGTCAGATAGAGATACGGATGGATAGTTTTGTCCAACAGAAACTAATCGAATGTGCAATGAGCTACTCAGATATTTTTTGGATATTGGGTAAAAGTAAAAAGAAATATTTTGCATTTTAATTGAAGTAAAAATTATTTAAATAAAAAAGAATACAACATTAAAGCACAAGTGCATTGGTGGTGTTTTATAGATGGTCTCATGCATTGACACGTGACTTCAAGATAACTTAACAAACAACATCTACAATGGTTGTCTTTTAAATTATCTTACATTAACTCTTAATTTGTACATAAAGCAAGAAATACTATTAGTTGCATAGGAACAACAACTTGTGCGAGTTTTTCTCTCAACTCTCCCCTCCTCTACGGCTCTACATCATAAAAAACGTACATAACATTTCAAGAGAGGGCGTACAAGACCGCTGGCGCAAACCAATATACTTGCTCTAAAGATTATAAGCTGGTTATTGTTGTTGTATGTATATAACATGGGTTGCTACAGGATCATATAGAGAATAAAGAAAATAACTGACAAGAGAGCAAACTATGTGCCATCAAGATTAGTGCCTCAACAAATCTTCCTCCATTGCAGTACGGTTTTATGGGCTATTAATGTATAACGTGTCTCTTAATTGGTGCATTTATTGAGTGCTAAATATTTAATCCCTTTGTCTATATCTTTGTAGGAATATTTTGATTTTTTAAGATCATGCTTTGACCAAAAATTAGCTGGATAAAATCTGAGTAATATATGTCTGTTACAAAATCGGTGGTATTAGATCCCAACCAGTGCGGGAGCATGCAGTACGGCAAGGTATGGTTGCCGTCATACCTTAGATTTTGCTAGGAATACATGCTCAACTTTAAGCTTAATTATTTTAGGAAGAGTTTAATTATTTTTAGGCATTAGCGCAAGTGCTATAATGCAGCCTTTTGCTTCTTCAGTCCAGCCATACCATACCTGAATTTGATCCGTCCTCACAAACTTGGGGCGGGCTTAGAATTTGGGTATGGATATTCAAAATTTTAAAAGGGTGCAAAAACTTCTTTTGACAAATAAAGTATATATTTGTTAACTCTCAACTATGACACCTTTTTATACCATTTAAGTGGTGTTTACATACTGATTCTTACACTAACCTACCACTTGGTACCTTAAATAACCCCATATTTGCATATGTGTTGTATTTTGCATGATGGCGCATATTTGCATGAAATACAACATAATCAGAGGGTTTTTTTTACAAGCTTGATGGATAACTGGACCAATAAAATTGAGAAAGGCCTGCATGAGAAAATTGAGAAGCGAAGGAGCCAGAAAGGGCTTAGGCCGAACAGCTTAGCCCATTCTGAGCTCCAAACGAGCTTCCCTTCATGCATGATGAAACCCACGCAATTCCAAGGGTTTCCACAATGTTCATTTGTTTTTGCACCAACCTAAAGAGCAGTATAAATATCTCCCAAGAGACCACATGAATGAGGAGTTAGGGTTTTCTGAATACATCTGGACTTCATAGTCAATCTTTTTTTTTGCTTTTGCATGTGTCCACAATTCTATAACTTCTCTACCCTGAAACATCTTACAATTGTTTAATTCTTATGATCATTGGCTTCAGAAGGTAAGCGACTATTACAGAGCTTTCTTGGTTTGACAATATTTTATTTTGATTATTGCTAACCCTTCTCAAGCTACAATATATGCCTATGACTTTTGCATGGGAAGAGCTTCAAGCCCGAGATAGGATAGACAATTCAAAAAACAGAGACATGTGAGTGTCTGGTAGAGAAATTTGGTTATAATTCTTGTTAAAGGGAGATTATTCTACACGATTAAAATTCCTTCATGACAATTCAGAAAGTGAATGCTGTTTATCCTTAGAGTAAGCTGGTTCTTAAAGCTGTGGGGATTCTTTATGATAGATGGATTAAGAAATGCCCATGAAAGTAAGTGACAATATGTGGGAAGGAAAAGATCGAGGTTGTACACAATCTTTAGGTAGCATTAAGATCAGTTTGTTGATGTGGTTAAAGCTTATGCAAGTGATCCTAGATCCTACATTATACATCCAGTAATGGTTATCCATGGTCAAATAAAATATCTAAAATAAGATAAGAATCTTATTACATAGACGTTGATCCTCGCTTGTGTTGACACCGTTTTTTGACATATGTCTGGCTGATGCTAGGGTGAAGGAGGTAGCCGATGCAAGCTGGCCGATGTTGAAACAAAGTTGGCCAATTGGCCGATGTGACGTCGCAACCAATGGAGCGGAGTTGGCACTGATGGTTTACGCCAGCAAGTTATCATGTGGAGTCCGAGTCATGTGTTAGTTGATCAGTTATAGAAAGTCTGTTTTCTTTTTAGTCATCTTATATTGTGTCGTGATCGACTAGAATTTGTTAGTTAGCCTATAAATATTGATCTATGGGCTTGTAATCAAAAGGAACACACAACCAATACAATAAACTCTTTCTTTTACTTGTCGACGACTTCGCCAAACCCTAGTTCATAGCCTTTTCTTTTCCTTCAACGAATTCTTCCGGTTCGTAGGGCTGCATCGCTTCGATCTCCAGCTTGCTGGTAAGTTCTGCGCTTATCGAACAAATTAGATATTTGATTGACATCGCTTCTTTCTCGATGTGTTTACTCACCAGTTTTCGATATCTGCTAGCCTCTGTTAGATTGACTTGTTTAATCTTGCTTAGTTTAGCGTTTATCACTGTTATCCAAGCTTAGATTCAAGTTACCTATCGGCTTTTGCTGCGTTTTTGCTATTTTAATCTATTAGATTAAGTCTAGCCAATTGGATCTAGATTTAAGTGCCGCCCGTGAGCACTATTAAGTAACATTAATACTGCTTGCATTGTAAAATCAGCCGATCCTAGCCGATTGCTTGTTGATCTGTAAATTCGTACCGGACGCCTTGGCCGATACTCTCTATGGAACGATTCGGAACACCAGCCGATACGTTCCGGTATTTGACTTTGCCTTATTCCTTGTCAATTGCAGATCAAATTGACTAACACACCTTGCACCTACGCGAAACTAATTGGAGCCTGCGCCGGAGGAAAGCAAATTTTCCAGATCCTAGTGTGGGGTCACGCCGAAGATCGTTCCTCGGTTTTTTTGCATCAACAACTTGGATGGGCAGGATGCAAAGTAGCAACCGCATGAGGAAAGTGGATTCGTGGAGGCTGAGCCACAATAGGAGGAGGGCTTCAGTAGCCATGGCCACCGCGACACAGGAAACCGCTACCACGATTCGACATAATTAGACTTGAAATTTATTTTGCAAATTTATAGTAAATGTTATAAACTTTAACTAAGATCTTTTTATTATTCATGATTATGTAAATCTATTGAAATTGAAAATAAAAAGAAAATTTCTAGTCAAACTTCTAATCACCACTAATTATGAATTCCTAGTAAAAAATCCAATCACAACTAATCATGAACCTGTAATCAAATTTAAATGAAGAACCTGCAGATAAAAAAGGAAAAACGACTCACCTTAACGGTGGCGGTCGTGCAGCGCAGAGGAGGGCGGTGGCATAAGAGTTTGAATGATACATAACAAATGACGAAACCTTTCATTTATTCTCAGAATATGAGCTAAATTTTGATATATGTCCATAAATATATTTTTTAATATGATTTGATATAGTTGTAGTTTAAATTGGAATTATTTTAACTAAGAACATAGAAATTCATGTAAACAATAGAAAATAGTAAAAAATTCAAAAATTACTGGAACTTGTACATGACAACTATTATGTAGTATATTATGTGTAAAAAATAAGGCATATTAGAAAGAATATGTAGTATTTTTAATAAAAATTATATAAAATAATAAATCTTATTTCCAGGGACGGATCAATCTGTAGGCGCGGGTCATGATCCATACCATCCCAGTAAATCCTTGTACCATGGGCGGTCCATGTACTGATCTACCCCTAAAAATCATGGTATTTTCAGGGATGGTTGACCGCCTGGTCCGCCTCTAGAAACTGATTTTCAGGAACAGATCTGTTACTACAGTGCACGTCATGAATATTTGGTGTGAGTGACCTTCTCAACTATCTCTAAAAAACAAGTTGCTTCTACATTCATTTTTGTAGTAGTGTTTTCCACTATATTTTTGATAATCAATACAGTGTGTTTTCTTTTCTCTATAACATCTATAAGGTACATCTCAGCAGCACCAACACTAACAAGGCAATTACCACCTTTATACAACAGCAATAGCAACAATATTAAAGCGAGATTGAGGTACCACTTTCAACTTCACTGACAAACAGTTTCTATCCCCTTCAGAGTTCTGCTCCCACTGAGCAAAACACAGATGCAAATATCCTGAAAATTGGTAGAAGAGTTCAACAAGTACCCCGCGAGCTGATAAAGTTTCATCCAATTCGGACTATGTTTGGCCCCTCAGATCATACTTATACCAAAACTGCTCACTGCTGAATCTGCTGCTAACAGAGTTGACGAGCCCCCCTCAAATCTGATGCTCCACTAACCATATCCTCAAACAAACCATGAAGATCAGAGAGCTATAACTGTGGAACAAGCTCACCAAAGTTGGCGCCAATCCAACTCTGTTTGCTCCTCCGATCACAATGCAAGGCTGATGATAGCAAGCTTTTTCTCCTCTCTTTTCTTTTGTTTCTCCTTTGTTGTTCTTTAAGCTGAACTAGTGGTTGCTGCTCTTGACTCTCTAGCACCTGTCTCACACACCTGTGTAAGGTATGTAAGAGATTAGAATTTGCTCTCAAACTCATCTCCACCGTCCTCGATGGATGCAGCTATGCAGGTGTGCAGCCAGGACCAGGAGAAAGAGCACCGACCGAGCTCTTGCGACACGGCGATTTTGGACCTCCTCAGGTCTCTCTCCAACAACCCCCTACTCGCCTCAGATTCCACATTTTTCTCGAGCTGGTCGATGAAAGTTTTCTTTACTACTCGATCCACACGGAACTGATTGTTGGAGTACATTTGCCAGCCACGAGGCGATCACTAAGAATGTTTACGCGAGTTCATCGAACACTCATGTAAAGAAAAATGGTATCCACCGATAGTACGATAGAGTCGATTACTAGAGAGCCTGCTGGTGTTCCCCAGCTGCCCCTCTGTGTAAAAAGGAGCAATGCACATTCCATTCCTCATGAATTCAGTACGGGACGTGATTTTTGGCGCCAAAGTAAAACTCATCAGGCCCACTAGGGCCTAAGTTCTGCAAGCTCACCAGGCCCATTTGGAAGCGTGTCAAATGTGAGCGCGGGGGCTAGTGGCCTATGTAAGAAGTTTTGGCCCCGCCCCCGGCATTTTCATTCTGTCATTCATTCTCTCACTCACATGCAGAACCCAGTTTCATCACGCCTGCTCTGTTTCGGGGGAACAGAGTAGCAGGCAGGAGCTCCGCTCTGTTTCGCAACAAGAAAACAGAGTGGCAGGCAAGGCAAGGCTAACCACCACGCAGGAGATTTCTTCGACCGATTATCTCATCTACTATCTCAGACCAAACAGATTCAGAACACGAAAGACACGTCAAGGGAAGGAGCCCAGGAATGCCTCAGTCATTTCGACTACCACAAGCGACGCCTAAACACGGCTCCGTAATCAAGTCATTACTACTTTGCGGACGCCAGGCCGGTAAGTAGTAACAAGCGAACAAGACCTGAGTTCCATGGCAAGTCTTCTCGCAGAAATCAAACTATCAAAGTGATGCATGGTTATCTGATGAGATGTCGGGTGCTGCTTCAGCTTTTGCAGGATCCAAGATAGACTTCTTCAAAGCTTCCAAAGCTTTTGCCGTGCGAGCCCGTGCATCATCAATGTCTTGGGCAGCCACCATCTCATTGACAAAAATCTCAACCCATTCGTTGGCCACACTACCTGCCAGAATATGTATGTATGAAAGATAGTCTGTCAATATACTGTTTGCTACATCCAATTGTAGTTATAGGTTTTTGAGTACTGTCTGCTACATCGATCTTGTGATTTTAGGTTTATGAAATTAACAAGATGCTACAGGAAATAAATGAAATTTAACTGACTAGTGCGCTATCCAAGTAGCTATAATGCAATGGCATAACCACGAATACAATGAACTTGCAAGATTGTTAAATTCTGAATAGGATAATGCAATGCAAATATTTGAAAATTTGGTGCTCCTGAGTTTAGTGGGTAGGCAGATGCATTGCAGCTCTCATAGATGGTGAACACCTCACATAGAGCTCCATTCATCCATTTGACATAATTGGGTGCAATCACATTCGAGTTTTGAACTGACACCAGATGACCTCAGTAGAATATAGCAATAATAACAGAAGTAAATGCAACTAACAATGTCAATGCACTGCTTTGTTTTTGCGGTTACTATTGAGTTGCATGCACCAACCAATTCAACCCAAAAACTTAAACTGATGGGGAGAGATGGGCAATTCACTTATACTTCAACACTCCCCCTCACATGTAGGTGTCCCTCAGGCCTGAAACGTGAAAATTAGGAGTTGGCTGCAATTATTTTATTTAATCGTGCCCGCTAGGATTCGAACTCAAGACCTCTGGTTTTGATACCATATTGAGTTGCATGCACCAACCAATTCAACCCAAAAGCTTAAGCTGATGGGGAGAAGTCGGCAATTCACTTATACTTCAACAGTTACTGTTAATGTGTATAAGCCTACTGCTATATATGCATACCCCATAGAAACAGTACCTTCAGCAGATGGCTGAATAGCTGTGGTGAGCCCATCTACAGATTTGCTGCCGGAAACAGACGGGATAGCCAGAGCCGAATCCAAGCACAGCTCATTCAGACTCTTCACTGCAGAATCAAAATCAAGTCCGGTAGCTTCAAGAGCTGTTTCAAGCAACTAAAATCAATTTAAGGAATCATAGTCAGTTTATTATTAGCTGCATAAATAATATAATTGGGAAATAAATGTTTAGATGTTGAGTTGGTGGTATGTAGAGTTAGGTTCGAGCTCACAAAGCGCAGCCATAATCGCAGCAGGATAAATTATACATCGACTGAGCCTAATAGCATCTGGAAAATGCATCTGACATAAAGAAGGCATTGCGGTTCACACATAAAAACACGTACCAACAAGGTAATTTTGTTGCAATCACTAGTCTAGTTTACCTGAAAAACAAAACTGCAAATGTAGTAACAAATAAGCTGCATCTTTTTATACAGATATCTAACTGATCCAAAAAAATGGTCAGACTAATAAAATCAGGAAGACTAACCCAAGAAATGATATCTTTCTCCATTTGAATATATAAAGGGGTAAGGAAGGGGACCTTATGATCTATGTTAGGGAAGACCGCCTTGAGGTGAAGGAGGAGTGCCATTCCTGGTGTGTTGAAGGAGCGGTGCTGGGAACTCTTGGCCTTCTTGTTGTGGTTGTTGGAGTGAGGCAAGGGATGGCATGGCTGGAGGAGCCCATCCTTCTGCAACGCAGATGAGATTAGCTAATTGTTGAACAATCCTGTCCAAACTGTAGATTTGGAAATTAGAAACAACTTAGCAAACTTAGCAAATCAACCAGAAGAGTTAACGGCGTCTCTGTTAGATCATGCAGCCTCTTCTCTGCCCCACAAGAAAACATTTGCCTCTTCGGTAAATCATCCAAATGATAATTTTCCTGGAGAAATAAAGGGCAGGTATTGATATATGAAATTATCTGAATTTTGATGCAGCCCAACTAAATTCGCTACAAGCTGATTTGCCAGAAATTATTGACAAAAATGTGCCAGACTTTAACTGTTATAAATAGTTGTGAACGGTTTGTTAGTGGAATCTACCAGGCAACATAGAATTTCAATTACGTCAAACGCTGGTGCTCTAAATACCTACTATATTCTTGTTTTTGCTTTCATATTAAGCTCACCTTAGAGACAACTCCTTGCGCGTCAAAAACAACATCCACAATAACCTCATCGACCACTTTACCAGTCTGTCTATTGAACAACTGGTTATTTATATCCTCAATGTTAAGGCCATTATTCACTTTAGTGCTCTGCACAATGAACTCATTGCCATATTGTGGTATCTTCTCCTGCGGTGGCAATGTTATGTAGATACTACGCTTAGATCGTGGCAGGACAATGCCTTTGTTCGGCAGTGTACAATAAGGCAAGGGGCTCGTCGTTTGAATGTTGAACGCCATGTAAAAATCTGTCCAATTGGTCAGTTGGAGTGATGATGACATTTGTTCATTAAGCTCAAAAGTAAAATGTAGCTCAAGTGGCTCAATCCCAAGCATATCATCCTTAGTGTAAGAGCTTATCTGCGACAAAAATAAAGTAAGATGCATTACCACAAGGATATATAATCTCAACCTACTCTTGCATATGTTGGATTGGCAAATACAGGAGCAGCAGAACATGGGAGGAAAAGGTAGCTACCACAAGTATGTTTTGAAGCGAAACCTTTTTAGATTGCATACGTATATATATGTACTCTTTTCTCCAATGAACCGTTTTTCTCACTAGGTTTTCGGATGGATTTTCTAACTAGGCATAAACATCATGGTAATCGTTCAAGGGGGGTGTTATAAAACAGCCTAATTCTATTCTATGTTTCCTAATGTTTCTAGGATAGAAAGTTTAGAAGGAAAGGACTAGGAGTCATAATCCTTGCCCGACTGATAGTGAGCTCTTACCAAAACTCTAGACTTAGTTCAAAATATATATAAGAGGTAGGTCTTTATTATAAACTGCCGAGTTCAGAAATAAAGATTTGTCCCTCATACTTGTGTTCTCATATTTCATTGTGTTCTTGTGATTGTTGAGAGAGAGAGAAAGGCAATCAAACATTCATGACGTGTTTCACAAGAAGTAGTTGGCTCTTAGAGATGCCAAAATCTCAGTTTAATCATTATACACAGCCTTGATTTGAGTTAATGGTTACCAGTGAATAGCTTTGGAAGCTAAAAGTGTCATCAAGAGGAATTGGCAAGAAGTAATTTTTATTGTTTTTGCTCTCATGAGAAAGTCATATAACAATTATTTTTACATTGCCATTGTAACACCCCGCTCCAAAATTTGCTTACAAACCAGCTCCTCATGTGGAATGGGCCTACATATGCATAGCACCTCTTTTACACTTTTGTCCTCACTCTGTGTAAAAGGTCAAAGGGTTAACCCGCAGATGCTATGTTTGGAACGACAGAGATTATAAGCTGATCCTCACCCATTAAACTAACAAGGTGATACTAAACTACCACAATCACAACCACAACTAGGTCACATGGGCCAACTACTACTATGAGATATTGGGCTGAGGTATTACATCCACCCCACTTAAGGGCTGATGCCCTCGGCAGCTCACCACATACGCAGCAGACTCCTAGAACCACCCCTCGTACACGGCCATGCTGCGGGCCAATCCACACGCACACGCGCACATGTAGCGAGAGTTCATGCTCTGAATACCACCTGTAACACCCCACTCCAAAATCATCTTGTGGCCTAGCTTCTCACGTAGAAAGGTTAACCTGAAGGTGCTATGTTTGGAATGACAAAGATTATATAAGCTGACTCTCACACCCCCAAAACTTCCAAGGTGATACTAAACCACCACAGCCATAACCACAATTGGACCACATGGGTCAACTACTACCATGAGATATTGGGTTAGGGTATTAAACCATCTGCCACACTTAGGACACACTAGTGTAAGGGTTATCCACGAAACTACAAGCACAGTGATACTGACTAGTATAGCCAATCATGTTTGGAGGTTGGTTATGTGCCTTTGGAAAATGGCTACATGCAGACATGCTAGTGGATGATTTTGTTTTGGTCTATTTGGCTAAACCTTATTAATAATATTGCCTCTGACAAAAGAGACGGTTCCTTTTTTTTCTTGTAGATTATCTACTTGTGCATATTACAGACACCAAGACCCGTGAGGGGAATTATGGAGGTATGTAGAGATTTGTAATAAACAAGGGCACTTCGGTGGTAGGTTGTTTTTCTCTTCCATCATCTAAAAAAATGAATGCCTTCCCTTGGTCACAGGTTTCCTAATTTAATTTAGTCAATACATACTTTTATAGTCATACGATGTACAAACATTAAATGCTAGAGATGATATTGAACAAAAACCTACCACTAGGGGTGATTAATAAGGCTCGGGATCCAGGAATATACAGGGTATCTGTGCTTACCTGGCCAACTGAAGATTCATTAGGCTTTCTTATTTGCCCATAAATACTTTCCATTTCGTTAATATCACGTATTACATCCCATATAAAAGGCCGTTTGCAGGGGTCATGCTCCTGACAAAGGAGTCCTATTTTGATGCACTTGATTACTTGAATCTGTTGGTAAAGCAGCGACATTTTCTTGGCTGATTTATTCCATCTGTGCCTCCATCTTCTAAGAACCTGTAATTTTACATGGCAATTCAGGACAATGCAAAACAATGATCTAATTAAAATATAAGGAAAAATACTTGACCCACGGGGGTAAGACAGCCCCCGAGCATTTGCTAAGCGAAGACCTTCTCATGCAGGTCGAGAAAATCCCCAAACGCCTGCCCATCCTTACACAACGGCACTGTAGCCCGTGTGAGACGACCAACGACCTGGGCAGGGGCCTTAGACCTATGCTTTGGTGTGGGACAGATGAGAGGATTTTTTTTAACCCCAACCTGAAATTTGCTCCCACAGGGAGTCGAACCCAGGACATGAGGAGTGCTACTAGAGCCACCTAACCAACTCAGCTAGAGACCCGTTCGCATTAAATGATCATTACTTTATGCAGCTGGGTCAAGGAAATGTCATAAAAAAATTTGGAACATACGTATGTGATTACTTTGTGCATTTATGGAATTTTGTGTTGTTTGCCAACAAAAAGTCCACATCAAATTTACATTTTAGGCCAATTACCTTCTCATTTCTATGCGGATCACAAATTAACGGATCACAAATTAACATACCCCCCCCCCAATTTACTTAACCTCTTTGGCATTTTATAACTCCAATTGCAGCTATGATCTTCCATGTACATGTCTGCTGCAAGTGCACAAATCACATCATTTAATTTGTCTTCAATTTCGCAAAAACACCCTTCAAAAAATATAATGCATTTTATTTCCTCAGCTTCCTTTAATATACACACCAACTCTAAACCTTTTTTTTTGTTTTTAAACCAACACAATACCTCCATCCACGCAGATGCAGTAGATGAAAGATTCCTACAGTCTGCCAAAAGTTCTTCCAATTTCCATATAGTAGTGTATATTTTTAAAGACCAAAATTCTAATTTATTGAAAATATTTTTTTTATCTCTCAACTATTGAAAGAAGT
Organism: Panicum hallii; assembly: GCF_002211085.1. NCBI lineage: Eukaryota > Viridiplantae > Streptophyta > Magnoliopsida > Poales > Poaceae > Panicum > Panicum hallii. The sequence goes on along the minus strand of NC_038049.1, from coordinate 4,467,437 downwards.
GTAGACTTGGTGCAGAAACCCTTATACCAATTATTTTAACCCATCTAACGTATATAGTTCATATTTGGTTAAAACTAGCCCTCATCCAATATGATAGAACCCAAATTCTTAGTGCTTAGAGAATATGTACGCAAACACAAGATTTCATGATCCTTCTAATAAAAGACCATCTAAATTGTGAGATAAAGCACTCTTACACTATTATTATCGGAGATGCCCTTCTGTCCTGTCACCAGCTCCATGATCATAACGCCCAAACTGTACATATCTGATTTGAATGACATTCTGCCAGCATGTAGGTATTCCGGAGCACAGTATCCTCTGCATAAGACAGCCCACATTGCATTATTGGATCAAGAGAAATGTAGAGAGTAAGACACATTGCATTATTGGATCAAGAGAAATGTAGAGAGTAAGACATGGAAAACAATCGTATTCAGGCATAGCTTACAGTGTTGCACAACGGTTTGCACACATGGTTTGTGACTTGTCATCGAATCTCGATAGACCAAAGTCTGTAATTTTTGGCACCATAAAACTATCGAGTAGTATATTGTCAGGTTTTAGATCCATATGAAAAATATGCTTCTCCTTGTGTAGATAATGCAGACCCTTGCAAATTCCTTTGATTATTTGATATCGTGTAGTCCATTCCAATCCTCTTAATTCATCTGCAAAACAATAAGGAGGTATGAAAAATTCCAACTTTTTATTAGTGCATGCTAAATGACATAGTAAATGATAAGATATTTTTTTTCTATAGTATATCCATTATTGTTTTAGCGATTGTCCTTCATTGTTTGTTGCATGTGAATAAAAAATTCTAGGTAATAAGAAAAGACGATACATAAGTATAGAGATGAACTGGACCACATACAACATTTTCATACCGGCAATATATTTTTGCAGACTTCCATTGCCAATATACTCAAAACAAAGCAACCTCTCTCTTATCTCAGCGTAAATGTGTTTCGATCCTTCTATTTTTATTGCTGTTTGCTCTGTATTTGCACAGAAACCAAGAAACCGGACTATGTTTTGATGGTTAACGTTCAGCAGGCTGTTAACCTCGCGATAAAATAGCTTCTCATCAATTGTGTAGCCGTTTTTAATCCTCTTGATAGCAACATTCCCATTGGGGAGGACACCCTGATAAAGATCTTTTGTCAGCATTTACAGCACGCTTAGCCCTGTCAATAGAAAATTGGATGGCGCAATGCAACAAACGAAGTTTGAAAACATTGGATATGCACTACCGAATAACTCACTTTTCATAATATAACTCTCAAAAGACATAACTTGGCTATATACCACCAAAACAGTAGCTTAGATAAAATAAGGACCTTTTTTTTTAAATTGTCAACGCGGCATGCGCATACCCCACCTGAAGCAATTTATTCATAAAAATCGAAACCGGCTCACAAAATCAGGGTTACAAAACACATGCCTCACGAGGCAGGATCAAATTTCAAGGTTTACTTGGTATTGAAAAACAATGAATGAACCCTAGTTGATGCAATATGAGCATCTTGAGCTGAAAAAAAAATATTTATCAGTGTCATGTACAAAAGGACAAATTATTCTTTGAATCCTTCCTCGAACTTTAAAGATTTTTTTTTATACATGCCCATTATGGGAACGTAATGTAAACGTACAAATTACGAATGTGAATCGTTTCAATTTTTTCGGAAATTTCTAAGTATGCTTTTTAGAGGGGTTTTCACGATTCCACTGAAGAAGTGGTTTGCGCTGAATATTATCCTTTTTTGAAAACATGGAAGTATCCCTAACATGGATGCACCCAATTTTCGTTAAAAGAGATTACCTTATAAACTGTAGCGAATCCACCCTGACCAATTTCTCGCTCTTCGGAGAAACTATTCGTGATTTTCTTTAAAAGCGCAAATGGCAAATTCGACGGTTCTTCCCTTCCATCAAGTATATGCTCCAACACATGATTCTCCATGTACCGTTGCTCAATATATTACGCAATCAGCCCTGTAGCAAGGAAAAATAAATCTCATTGACAACTGCACAACAAGATTAACCTTTTTACCAAACAGCATGGGGCCCATAGTACAAATTGCCAAACGCCTGGTTAATTCTTTGGTGCCAACAAGTATTTATGACAACAACCAATCTAGTCTGCCACCAGAATTTTCTAGATCAAACATCATTTTGTTAATTATACAAAGTAATCTGCATTTCATACCAAAAAATCATACAAACTAGAGAGGGACAACCAGCCAGGCGATTGAAGAGAAGGTCAGAGTTTAGTAACACAGGAGGTAGCCGCATGGAGGGACCTGGCGGCTGCTGGTTAGGGATGACTGAAGCGTCTTTTTTTTTTCAAAGCAAACACCATAATGAGGTTCAGAATAAGTTGCATTTGAGTTTATCAGCACCGGGTTGAGCAATTGACTTGAAAAAAAAAAGCTACTGTTTTCCACATTATGACTGAATTGCCAAAGAGTCATGACTCATGAAGTTGCGAGAGAGGAGGTATTAGACCTATCATCTATTACCAGCGTGGTGGACTGGATGTTGGTATTGGTACAGCTACCAACATGCAGTTCCCTAGCTAGCAGCACCGCTGATGACATAGAACCTCTCAACTATAGATGTAATTTTTTTAAACATAACTTAATGGGATATTTACTTTTGTGCATGTAAAGTCCACTCTCCAAATGCTAGTTTTTTTTAACATAACTTAATGCTATTCGACATCCTAGATGTAGCGATTATTCTACACCCAGCAGTTAAATTACTGAACAAACTGATTATAAATTACTAAACCAAATATCAGTATTGATGAACCACATTTAGTAAAATACTATTTGTAATCACGTGCAGTAGTTATTATTGGAAATTTATCCAATAATTAGTTAGGTGTAGCTACATCTAGTGTGCAGAATAGTACATAGGTATATATATGCTACATGAAGATAATTTCTTAGATTTAGGCCATTTTCACTTACATGGCAACAAATGCCGGATAGCCAACAGGGAGGATGGATGCAAAAAAGAAACATACACCCCTCCCTCCGCTCCTCTTCACCTGTCAACTTGAACCTGCAGCCAGATGCCAACATCAGAATAAGATACCGCGCAAAAGGGCACATAGAATTAGATACCGGACATGATTCTTATGCCCCACGAAACCAGTTTCCTGGTCACCCTGCTGATTGTATCTTGCTCCCAGTAAATCCTGCATTCCATAATTATAAACGCAAGACAGAACACCGTTGCAATTCGCAAATTTTCGATCATCTCCTGACAAAAGGCACTCCATCACCACAGTTGAGACAGCGTGGCTGACGACCAGCAGCTGCCGGCTCAATGGTACCCATTCCCATACTGGACCAGCCCGTCACAGACGGCGGGCATCTGCGCCGGCACTCCTGCTCCTCGACCGGTAGTCTGCCCGCAAGTGTCAAGGTGGGAGTGGGACACTCGACCGGCGACGCAGCCATCGCCACCAGTGACACCATCCTCGTCGTGGCGGCAGCCGCACCCTCAACCAGGGTTTTGGGATTCAAAACTGGAAAATTTCTATTGCTACCGAAATGGGCGAATTTCGGAAATTTCGGACCGGTATTCAGTTGTTTGACCGGTCAATGAATTTATTTTTAAATAAAATTTGGATAGAACTTGATAGAAATTTGGGCATTGATCACTCCTGCAGTAGATGGTGGGGAGGATTGGGGAGATACGGTGAGAAGCTAAGGAGAAAGACGGCGAAAATCATACTATTTCAGCATTTATCATAAGGTGAGAGAGGCACAAAATAGGTCTATAATTAGGGTTTATTCACGTTTTTATACCTAGAGCAGTATAGGACTTGTATGGACCACGGTCATGGCACAAAAATTCAACTTCGACCAAATTTTTAGGAAGATTCGATTTTGTTTCTGTCCTCACCGAAATGGGCGAATTAGGTCGTTTTGGACCGAATCCCAGAACCTTACCCTCAACCGGCGAACCAGCAGCTTCCACGAGCGTGTTAGTGTTCACGGTGCCACCCGGCGTTAGCCCCTCTGGCCTGCTTCCTAATATAACGCTATTGCCATCCGCCACGTAAACTTAAGCCACCGTCGTCGAAGGCTCGAAGCATATGGGGGAGGATAAGGTTAGGGATGACGACTGAGGTCCGGCTGTTATACAGAAAGGAAGGTGGCCTGGCAGGGGCAAATGGATTATTTGGCACAGCCTACAGGCTATTTGACCTGGACTACCATGTAGGCAAAAATGGTATAAATGCAAGAAATCATCTCCTACAGAGTTTATGTATGACTTATTCTAAAACTAGCATTTGGAGAGAGGATGACAAAAGGTTAACTATCTCCAAACTAATGAACTTTAAAACTAGGTGTGTAAATCCCTCAATTTTATAAATATAAACCTAAGGCCAACCTGTCATTCCCTACAACTCTTTCTCCAAAATCAGTTCTATACTTTTCTCCCTACTCTCCATCCGCCCTCTTTTCTCAGAAGCGAGAGCGCATCTGGCATTCCCGTCCACAGCGGAATGATACTGCGCACTGATGCAGCAGGTAAGAATGACATCCATCATCAGTGCAATTAGGGCGCCAGAGATTTCTGGAAAGTATATGATTCAAGTTCATGCCGGCCAGCTCCAGCGAAAGGGAAAATCCGTCAACCCGTTGATCAGGAAATAAATCGCTAGAGATCAGGGCTGTATGCGGGGAGCTCTCTCTTTCATCATCTTAACAAAAGGAATAAATAGCCGAATCGAAATTTTTGTGCATGTGAAATCCAACGATTTGGACACGAAAAAACAAAATACGCATTGTATCATTATAAATCTATGAGGAGTGGTACTGGTATGAGCGAGCTCCACCACTCGGCTTACCTCCACCGATCCAGACGCCATCATAAGGGGAGAGGAGCTGGCCAGCATCGACGTACTTGTGAGAAGAAAAAAAGAAAGAGGATTAGCGAAGCGGTCGCTCCCCTTCCTCTATCGTTGCTGCAGCCTGGAGGGGATCTCGGCGTTGGCCGCTGCGTCTCCGTTGGGCGCGAACGCGAAGTCGATCTCGGTCGAATGGAGCAGAAATCGACCGCCAGGGGAGGGGAGCTCCGCGGGGAGGGCAGTTCAGCGACGGAGGGGATCCCCGCGGAGTCTCGGCCGGCGGAGGGCGATGAGGCAGGCTGAGCGCAAGCACCGCGGGTAGATGCTATGCAAAGGGCCAGCGTAGCTGATTCGAGCGATTGAGCTCACCTTCGCCGGCGTCAAGGGCGTGGCCGCGAGGTGGAGACAGGAGGGAGGCGGCGTAGGTAGAATTGTGAAACTTCGGGTCCGAATCGCGTTGACCAACGCGCATTTTCACCATCTCCAATGGATCGCTGATCTCTCCTATCTATGGCTGTGTTTAGTTCGGCCGAAAAAAAAAATTCAAAGGAATCTTACCAATTTGAAGTACTAAATAAAATCTATTTACAAAAATTTTTGCATGGATGGGTTGTAAATCGCGAGACGAATCTAATGATGCTAATTAATCCATAATTAAGCAATAATCAGCGGATGGTTACTGTAGCATCACTGTTGCAAATCGTGTATTAAGTAGACTCATTAGATTCGTCTCGCGATTTACAGCCCATCCATACAAAAAGTTTTGTAAATAGACTTCATTTAGTACTTCAAATTAGCAAGGTTCCTTTAGAAATTTTGCGTTTACGGTTTTTTTGCGTTTACGGGGTGGAAACTAAAGAGGGCCTATATATTTTTGTTCTCCATCACCGACAACACTTTTTTAAACTAGCGCTCTGACGTAGCGGATTACTAAATAAAATAAATAAGATAGAAAGAGAAATGCTCCATATGGTACTTTAGTGATCACAAAAATATTTTAATATTAAATATAAAAATTGGTAGTCTGCTGGAGCACCATCCATTACTAAAAGAATAATTTTTATATTTAAAAAGCTACTAGCTGCTGAATCGTGTGCGGCTCTTTTTTTCCGGGGCGTGTTTGATTCTGCACGATTAAACTTTAATTTTATCGTATCGGATGTTTGAACATCAATTAGGAATATTAAACATAGCCTGATTACAAAACCAATTGCATAAATGAAGACCAATTCATGAGGCGAATCATTAAATCTAATTAGTTCACGATTTGATCGTATTTTTTTACAGTAAATATATGCTAATGATGGATTAATAGGTTTAATAGATCCGTCTCGTGAATTAACACCTAGCTTATATAATTAGTTTTATAGTTAGCTCATATTTAATCTCTCTATTTGGCATCCAAACATTCGATGTGATCCGAGCTAAAAGTTAATCCCTAAATTTAAACACCCTTTGACAAGCTGTGTATGCTAGCTTCTTCCTCCTCTCTTGTGCAGCAGCTCGTAGCATCCATGCCCCCGCCACATACAAGTAGAGGTGCTATTCCAGTCCTGGTCTGGCTTCAATCCACGCCATCCCTGCTCATAGAGCCGCACCAGCTCCTCCCCATCCTTCCCCATCACGGTCGGGGCCAATCCAAAGCCATAGCTTGCAAGGTTGCTCCGTAAGACCCAATTCGATCCACCAGATCCAATTGAAATAGTGCAAGAGCAAGGATAATAAGGTGGTGTAGACGGGTTAAATAAAGTGTCACATCATATTTATGCTCAGCTGAGGAGAGAGAGGAGAACAAAGAAGAGAAGCAGATTGCAAAGTTTACAGCCTGCTCTCGGCCGGCTGTAACACGAACTCTAATAGATTTGATAAGAGGAGAGAGGAAAGACAAAACATATATTAATGATGTAGTCCACGTATATAGCCAACTATTATATGAGCTAGCTATTAGATTGGTTTGGATAATGGACTGGTTTATAGCGATGAGATATACAAATGTTGCTGCCAATACCACCGGCTTGACAACTCCTCGAATTTTGAGCCGTAGCTGCTCATATTGAAGACCACGCTGTCCTTGGATATGGTGCCATTGCTGAGCAAGGGAAGGAGAGGCGTAACAAGGCAGGTGGCGATGGGAGGGGATGAGTTCACAAGGGAGCTGGAGACGACAGATCCATTTGGGTAACCCAACGACCCACAACTTTTGATCTAATATGATACCGCCGTTAACCCAACACGTAATTACTGTAGCAGAACCGGTAGATTAATCCGGTTTAAGAGCGTCCAAATTATTTTAAACACCTTACAACTTTGTCACATGTAGGCATGCACGATCATTTGGCACAGAGTTTCAGATATTACACATCAACAATGAATCTATTACAAAGCGGAAGTATAGAGTTATTACAACTTAATGAACAAAATCTAGTGCAAATCCCTTACTACAGAAGTTCAATTCGAAACCCTACAGTCATGGGGTTTGCAGTTGCATGGTCTCAAGTACAACAAATATAACACATCCAGAGATGTATGGACTCCACATGCCCTCTGGGTCCTCAGGCTTCACTTTTGGGGCTCCTCGACTAGCGCTGCTGAACACACACATGGACGATCACTAATCATGTATATAGATGTCCAACTCGGCCCTGGCACGGGCCTTGCATGGCCCGGCCAACTCTATGCTAGGCTTGGCCCGGCACTACACCCCACCGTGCCAGGCCGTGCTAGCCAACGAGCTGAGTCGATGGCTCAGGCACGGGCCCACGGGCCTATTTCTTGCCAGGCCAACCCGTGAAGTACGGGCACAAACGACGTGTCGTGCTGGCATCGTGGGTGCTGTCGGAGTCCCAGCACCTGTACCTCCAGCAGCCCCTGTCGGTATTTTTACCGTCGGCCTACCTAGGGATACCCTAAGGTAGGTGTTTATTTGGTGAGGGATCGCCGGATCTGAAACTTGAAGGTGAACGCAAGGACACAAGACACAGATTTAGACAGGTTCGGGCCGCTTAGAGTTGCGTAATACCCTACATCCTGCTTGAGGGTGTTGAATATTGCGCCCTGCGCTTGGGTGTTGAGCTGCCAGTAGGCGGCTCTCTGTTGGATCTCTCCCTCTTGGTGGCTCTAATTGCTCTTCTAGTTGCTCTTCCTATCTAGGTACCCCTGCCCTCCTTTATATATCTCAGGGGGCGGGATTCCTAGTAGGAGTCCCAATTGGATTACAGCATATGAGTCCTAATAGGATTACAGCGGAATCCTAGTAGGAATCAGACTTCTTTTAGCTCTCGGGTAGCTTTATTGCGGTACCTAGGGGATCTATCCCTGACAGCACCGGCATCATCACCACCATCAACATTGATCGGAGCAGCACAACTACCAAACAATGCCTCGCTGTCAGACACCAGGTCATCCTCGTCGTCACCGGGGAGCCCACAGGCCCTGAGGTCGTCGTTGATGGTGTACTCTTCCATGTCGTCCATCAAGACGACCTCGTGCTGCAGCCCGCCTCTGCCTCCGCAGCTCTGTTCCTCAATGACACGCGGCCCCGCGCCGCACAGCACCGGACCTGCAAGCATGAAGCCATGAAGGGGAAGGGAACTCAAGAACTCAAGAGTCAAGACTAAAGAACACGAACATGAGAACTCGAGATCTAGATCTAGGGACTAGGGTTAGGGTTAGCCCGGTTACCTGCGCAGCCGGAGCCCGAAGAGAGACGAGAGGGCGATGGCCGACGGCGAGATGGCAAAGACAACGACCAGCTGCGGCGAGATGCGTGCATGTGGTGGAGTGCGAACTGGAGGAGGAGGAGAGAAAGAAGACAGAGGAGGGTCGGAGACTCGGAGGCGAGGTGATGAGGAGGAGCCGTGGAGGTGAGGCCTACATGATCTACATCTGCTCACCGAAGATGAGGGGGGAGGCTGAATCGGAGGCGAGAAGCCGGCAGTGGAGGAGCCAAGAGAGAGGTGGAGTCGCGGAGTGGCGAGGAGGCGCAGGGAAAGGAATTAGGGTTGGGAGTGTGTGGGGTGGTCGGGTGGGGAACGGCCGCCAGGGGGAGGGGGCGGGGGAGATTACATATGCCCCCCCCCCTCCTAGGCTCCCGACCGTTGGGGGCAGGCGGGCCTTAGCCGCGCCGCCTGGCGTGCTGGGGTGATGGCCCACGCCCGGCACTAGCTAGCAGGCCGGCCTAGCCCAGGTACATTGGAGGCGGGGCCAGGCTGGGCTTGGGTCGGGCCAAAAAGCCATGCTTATGGGCGGGTTGTCGGGCTCCGGGCTTTCTGGACAACTATAATCATGTACCAATTATCATCACTGTTGCAACGCCAAGACAGAACCCTACTATCATCACGTGATAATCACGCGCCAATGCCTGATCTATCTGTTTCCCAATAAGAGATCAAAGGCGAGGGCCATTTAAACAAACCGGCTGGAGAGATGCCAATTATTTACCTATTTCTAAAGCATGTAATATTTCCACCTTAATTTTGGATTTGGTCCAACTTCTATCATCGACATATGCGTCTTGGTTCATCTTGTATGCGAGTCAGATTAGCACTCCATCCACGAATTTGTCGTAGACCCCTATAAATTAACGTGTGGGCAACTATACGTATCCAATATTTGCACAGTATTTGTCTGTTGCAACGCACAATCATATTTTCCTAGTACATAATTATATTGGAAAGGAGAAGCTCCCGGACGGCGGAAAACTGTACAGAGAGAAACTTCATGTACAAAAGGAAAAAAACTATACTAGCTCCGGCTCAAAAGAGCAGAAAGGTGTTTGGCTCCTGCCATCGTCTAGCAAGCCGACTCCTCTTAAATTTGTAGGAAAACTCTATTGTTCGTGGAGGTCCGTTAAGTTACTGCATATATACTCTTACATACAATTTCCTCCCCAAACAACAACAAATGATCCCGAGCCACTTAAAGGAGCAAGGAGTAAGGAGACTTTCTGTAACAGCCCTAGGCTAATTAAAAGGATAATCATGTCATCATATGCATCATCAAGCATTAACCATGATTAGATTGCACATAGGGGTGACAAAACTATAGGGTTAAACCCTTTCAAACCTATAGAGGCGGACGGTCTGCTCCTATATGGTGGACTGTCCTCAGTTCATCAACAAGATTGACAGAGGTCAACGCGACCGAGTCAAGTCTTTGCCATGTCAACACCCCGGATGGTCCGCGCCCCACTCGCAGACGGTCCGCTAGTGCCTCCCCGATACGTGTCAAGTGCGCAGAACCTTGACGCCATGTACCCCCATGGACCCCATGCGTCAGCCTGAGCTCCTCTTTGTCCAGAGCACCTCCTGCTCTCTCTCTCTCTCTCTCCCCCCCTCCCCACTCACTCAAACTCCACTCTCTCTCTCTAACCTCAAGCCATGGAGGAGCTTCATCTTCTCCCCCCACCATTGAAGACCACCACCTCGCCGGAGCTTCGCCGGAGGACATCGGAGATCGACGCCGACGAGCTGCACCCCCTCGACATCATCTTCTTCCTTGGAGCTACGAGCTCCCCAAGCTTCTCTCTCCATCTTCTTCCTCTTCCTCAAGATTCAGGTAAGAAGGACAAGCTCGAGCTTCACCAAGCCTCCTCCACCATCTTGCAACCCTTCTGGTGTTCCACTCGTCACCGGTGAGATCATCCCCTCCCCGATCTATCCCCATTCCTCTAGGTTTGGAAGCCACGAAACCCCTTTAGAGCACAATCACCATTGATGACCTAGAGCTTTGTAATTCTAATGCATGTGAGTTTTAGCTTACAAAATAGACTCGCCACACTCCTAGGAACCTTTAGAAACAAACCCCACCCCGAACCATGGCCGGAATCGCCGCCGGCGAACTTGCCAGTGAGCCTCGATCGTGGTGCGGACAATCTCCCCATCATGGGCGGACGGTCCACCAGTTACTCAGAGCTTCTGGACATTTTTCGACCTCCTAAAATTTTGTATGGCGGACTGTCTCCCCCCTAGGGGCACACGATCCGCATGTCATTTTTCAGCACTACACAGAAACATATAGAAACCTTGTTTCTCAGCCAAAATAGTCCGCGGTTGACCGGCGAACGGTCCGCGAAATGGTCCACCGTTTAGAGCCGGACGGCCCGCTTCTTCCAAGTCGGACGGTCCGCGTTTACTCGTTTAATACCCTTGCACTTAACCATAAACAATCCACATATGTACTATATGTCTAGCTTCTTTTACCATCGTTTTGCAATATTTAAGCATACTTTCTCATGTAATTTGCATATCATTGCAATCGTTCATAGCATATTTATTTATCAAGCATCATTGCACTCATGTAGAGGCTATGACGCCGGAACAAGAGGAGGGTGAGGCGGAGACCGGAGACGACACCCTCGTTGAGAATCAAGGCAGGTACCTATGCATCTTTTCACCTATATTTTGGATCAATGAAGTATATGAGTCTTGCTTGTGCATGAGTAACTATACATATCAATGATTTCTTAGAACCTAATTGATGCATTATCATCCTTGTTTAGAATATTACCTTCTAGCAAGTATGCTTGAATATGTGTCACGAGTTAAATGCTTAGCTATGCTTAGTTTCGGTAGAAGTCAAGAGGTAGCAAGGTCACTACCACTCGCGAGCAATAGCATGATTGTTAATTCCACATGAGTAGTAAAGGATCAATAAAGTTGGAGCAACTATGAATGATGATTCGGACTTGAGCAAGAATGGTAGGACCGTGTTGGGAGAGGAATCCAAATGGTTAGTCTTGCTTGAGTTGGTTGATGACCGTCTCTTTGGTCGCTGGTCTCTTGAGCACTTTTCCATACAAACCACATACTTAATAATGAGAATGGAAGCCAAGTAGCATAAGTCGATCTTGCCTTGAGTGGATTCGGTGCGGGTTGTGATGGAGTGTGATCGGCAGTTTCGGTGCACTTGTTCCTCCCAACCGTTCGCTCATAGCCGGGTATGGGTATGTGAATGGTTGAGGCATGAATCAACACTTATTCTTGGCTGTGGGTATGGTCGTTGGTCTTATTTTTGTGTGGAAAAAGTTGTACACCCTTGCATTGCAATAGCCGCGCTCTCGATCATTGAGCATGCTCTTTGAGGTTTGCTCCAATGTAGAGTTTCGTGAATGATTTCATGGAAGATTGATCTCAAGTTATATATGATCATTTTATTTATGCAAATTCTATTGATGTATGATTTTGAGATCATATAGGCTATGTCTTTTGCTTCTTATAACTTGTTCAAATGTAGATGCTTTTATTCAAAATTAATTACCATACCATTTCCTTGTTACCTAATCAAATGCATTCTCCTTGAGATCGGGCAAGTATATACCCATATTGGATAAGTTCTGCGAGTACCTTTTGTACTTATGGTGCTACCGTTAAGTTGATGCAGGTGATCCGAAGCCGGAGGTCGTCTTTGGATACTTCTACCCCGCGGAGGGAGGTGCGGGTGAGGAGTAGATGGTCGGTGGCTATAAGAAGGGCACTATCAGCATACAGTGTTATCCTTCTTATTTGTGTTTTATCGTATGAGCGCGATGTTAGACTTTTCGCTGCAAAACTCTAAGACTTGTGTTATGTACCTTGAACCTCTTTATGTAATGTGAACTCTATGTATGGATATGCTTGTGTGTAATGATGTTCAACTTGTTATGCTTATGGAGTGTGTTCAGATCCTGGCCATTGCTCATGACACGTTCCAAGGACTACTGGAATTGGTTCTTTTTAATTGAGTTGATTGATGACTCGATTAAATGGAATCAATTTGAACTGGTTCCTCGCACTTTCTTTCCTACTAGTACCTCTGAAAGGACGGCCATCTATCATTCATTGGTTTCGCTTCAGAGATCACAAAGAATGATCATGAGAGTTGGACCCCGTCGACTGAAATTTCTTTCGGAAACAGATAGATTGCGACATAATGGCCTGAAGCCTACACGCTCGGCAGGCAAGCGGCCCATGTTAGAATTGGCCCAGCCTCCCGGCATTTTTACATTCAAGCGCCAACGCCTGCTCTGGGCTCTGTTCCGAGGAACAGGGGTTGCAGGCAAAGGAGCTTTTGCCCTGTTTCCGAATAAGAAAGCAGAGCAGCCGGCAGGGGAAGCCAAACGACGCAGGAAATACTCCGTATCTTCGACTGCATCATCACATCTTATCCTCGTCCAATCTGTGACCAGATAAGACCAGGTCACGAAGAACACATCGGGCAAAGGAGCCCAGGAATGCCCCCCGGCCATGCCATCATCTCCCGCCCACTGCATGTCCTGTCAGTGAGGGAGGATTATAGTTTTATCAACCTGACATTAAACCAACGCAAGCCACGTCAAGAACCACGTCAAGCAAAGGAGCCCGGAATCATCCCGCCCTCCACATGCGACGGCTGAACACTCGGTAGAAGAGAAAAGCTCGTTTGAAAATTAAAAAACATTCCGCATGGATCTCCGCTAGAACTTTGATGCATGGATATACTTATTTTTATATACTAGTACTAATATATAATCATAATATATTTAGAAAATAGAAATGTTTTTAAAAGTTTTCGTACATATCACTTTAAACTATCTTAAAATTAATATATGAACATATTCAAAGTGATACATGAGTATGTAGATATACGTACGGTGGTTTGCTGACACTGACAGTAGGTACAAGCGAGTGTAAATAAAACTTTATATATATATATATATATGTATATATATATAGACAGAGAGAGAGAGATAGACTGACTTCTTTTGGACATACGGAGTCACAGGACAGAACATGTAGACCTGCTTAAATGCTAACCAGGGTTTACAATTACGAAATTGAATTTTTTCAAACTTCATCGATAAACAAGAAATATATAAAAATTAGATCAAACCCAAACAAATTTAATGGCACTGCTAGGGAGCAGTCTATTATGTCAAGATCAAGCACAGAAGTTGAATACAAATTAAAGCTCTAACATTATAACTTGAAGTACTTACATCTATCATTATAATAAGATATCCAAAAATACAACCAAGTACAGCAATATATGATTTTAATTACCTCTGTCAAAAATTGTTTATGTTATAATAAGTTACATATCCATGATTTATGTCATCATATACACCATGCATACCAATTTTCATGTTAAACACAAAAACTCAAAACACATGTCAAACAACTATGGATGTGGGATGAAAAGTGAAAAAATTACTATGAATGCGGGTGAAAATGTTTGTAGAGTAATAACTATCTAAGTGTATGAGTACTGTGTTAGAATATTTAATAAATGAAAGAGAGAAAGGAAGGGCACTAATTTTTAGGAATTTCTAATGCTTATACCCCTCAAAAGTACTAGCTTGTACGGGACCACCTATTGATAAACTAGTCTAAAAAAATACACCGAATGCTATATTAAAATTACTAAAAAAACTATAAAATGTCATATAAAGTCCCTATGTACAAATGTATGAATGATGGGTCCCTCCTCCTTTTTCCGAGCTTGGGACCGGCTATGCAAATTAAGTATTAACTAAATTGCATAGGCAGATCTCCTCCATCCCTCCCCCTCCCTGGAAATGAAAAGAAACGTAAAGATAAATGACACCCATTTCCTCCCTCAAAACCCTTAAATAGTTGTACAGTATTCGCCTATACTTTTTTATAGATTTTTTGCCTATATTTTTCATTTCAAAAACTAATAATTATCAACAGACAACTAAATTCAAATGGAAAAACTAACAAAACCATTTTTACTCATTTTTTACTTGAGACAAAGGAAAAAAATTATTATGCTTATAGTTCTTAGCAGTTTTTGTTGTGAAAATAATTGACTACCTAACCCCTAGATTCTACAAACATATTACATATTTTTTGTTTCTTGATTTTTTTTCTTTTTTTTTGTCTTGGGAGAAGTTGTAAATAATTGACTACGTAACCATTCTACAAAGATACTATTTTTTTGTTTCTTGATTTTTTTTGTCTTAGGATAAGTTGTAAATGACTAAATTGAATAATATTTTTTCCATTTGACTTTGGGATCTATGCGCTTGGTTAGGCAAGCACTTAAGGAAACCGAAAGGTATTGGTGTTTTGCCTTCCACAACATGCATGATAGCACGGATCCTTGAGATCGACCAACCTATAAAATAACAAGGGATAATGTATTATAATGAGCTGCACGTATATACAACTAAGGAGGCATGCATTTGTTTATATATGAACCCCACACGGACTTATGAAAAACGCTTTTTTCCTGACTGATGGCAGGAACTTCACCATGCCCTATAAGTTCAAACAAACATCTCCACAGGTGAGCACTACCAGAAGTGGCACCAATGCATCTGATACCCCTGCCTCGGTTGCCGTTCTCCATCACCTCCGGCACTAATCCCAGTCTCCTCCTCCAACACACAACGAGCTTCCCCGTTTCCACTGCCTCCCTAGCTCCAGCACCTCGGCCTTCGCAGTTACTAAAGCTCCATCGAATTGTCTTCTCCAACTCCGCTGACCTCTCCACCTCCATCCCCTATCGCCCCACCTCACCCACCATTGCAACCACCTCCCCTACCGGTCTCACGACCTCCCTGTGATGCTCTCTATATAGCCAGCAGTCATGAAACCCAGCAACCCCAATCCTAACCCCGGCAAATCCCCAATCCTTAGCTGGATAAACTAGAGTTACAACCAATGACCAACAGTTTATTTTGGTTTGTGGTTCCTTTTTATCATTTTTCTGAAAACTTAAGTAGCCCCACACTAGCTCAACACTAATATATCCTTTAAATTTCTGCATACGTGATCATCAATTCTCTAAAAATTTCTTAGAAAACTGTTATACCCTTCTATAAAATATGAGTATTTACAACTAACATGGTCATCTGACTTTAAACCCAGGCTTCATTATACACGTGAATTTAAATTTATCTCAAGCAAAATTTAGCAAACTTCAACTTTTCCATGTTTTTGGTACACGTGAATTTTGAAAGAAAATATAAATTCAACATGATCTTAATTAATTCATGTTGTATGCGTGGTTTGAGCACCAATTATAAAGGTGTGGAACTTGCCCGTGCCAACGCACCGGTTGATGGCTGCTAGTATGGGTAATATTGGAAACAAAAGGAAATGAAATGAAATGTGTATTTCTACTACTATGAACGTAAAGTTAACAATGTCGCATGGTGGTTTTCCTCTGGAAGAATAACTTCATCTAGGTATTTTTATGATTTGCGTTGCTGGATTATGGGATGGAAAAAAATTCAGAAAACCAGCAGTTTTGGAAGCGTGAATATGTTTATATGCATCAATATATAATCATATATTGTTCATTTAGTGCGTTATTTTTATGCAGATAAAAAATGCGTTACTCTCAAGGAGCATTGTCAAACCTGCATGCAGATTGAATGAGTTACTTCAAGAGCTTGCATTGGACATGCCGTCCGTCGGTGGGATATCCTCGTTTTCACTGAAGTCGTAGGTGTCTTTGTCGCACGAACCCTCCGACTGAAGATTAGAAAGGAAGGAACTAAAATTAGCCAAAAGGAGTACAGAACTAAATGGGGATTGATTTATTCACCAGGGATTGAAAGGAGTGCAAGGACCAATACATGTGGAGCTCACGTACCTGTTGCTCTTCGTCATCTGGGATCACATCAACTTGTTTATGTCTGTCATCTGGGATCACATTGAGGTAAAAATTCTTGGGATGAATGTCAGCTGCTTTTCTTAGAATGGTTTCCAGCTTCTTCACCTCCCAGTCTTGTGCTTTTTCACAGAAAAGGTTTGCTATGACTTGTTCAAGAGAAGGCAGGTTCCCCAAGCCTAGGTCAAAATTAATATGCTTGGACTCTCGGACGGACGTATAGATCATCAGCTTCTCAGCCTTTGGCATAGCTCCTGGTTGGAAAACAGGTCCAAAGTTTTTTTCCAGTATTCTACAATCTTTAACACATGGGAACGCACCAGCACCAATTACCGGCCTTTCTCTTGCCATGTTAATTTGTATTTCAAAGAAACCAAGAACCGGCAGCCTCCCAAGCTTTTCAACATCCTCCTGACACATTTCATTGATTTGAATGGATAGATAGCAGAGGTACTGGAGATCAAGCGGGGAATTAAACCACACAGGCAGTTTAGGAAATATGAAATCAAGTGTCCTATGCACAGTGAGATGCCGGGGCGGAACCCATCGTTCCTCCATGGACCCCAAAAGAAAATCTTCATCTGAAGTGCTGTTCAAAATTAATTTCCGGAGATTGCGCATATTGCACAAAGAATCTACCAAAGCTTCCTCCATGTCCAAGGTGTCGGAACCAAACATAATATCAAGATCCCTCAGTTCTGTCAGATTTCCCAGCGCTTTCAAGATGTCAACTTCACTTTCTTCATCAATACTTATAGTCGACAACTCCTGCAGTGATGTCAGCCCGCCGATCCTATTTGAAAATTTGTTCTCACCAGAAATCCTATCTGACAATTGTAATGTGTAAGAAAAACCAAGGAACTTCAGTCGTCTTAGCTTAACAATAGTTGGTGGCAATTCCTGTATAGAGCTTCCGGATATGTCTAGAGCCTCGAGAAACTCAAGATTTCCAATCTCTTTTGGGAGCTCAGTAACACAACTGCAGCTTAGTCGCAGGTACCTCAGGTGAAATAATTTGCCAAGATGCTTAAGATGGAAGCTTTCATCGAACTCACAATCATCTAAACTCAGCACACGTAAAATTTTGAAGCATGAAATTGCCGGCATCATATTAATAGTTGAGCTAAGCGAAAAAAGGGACCTCACTTTTGGAACTGTAGCCTCTGGAATAGTGTGCACTGCACTGCTAGTTTGCAGGGACAGCCTGTGAATCTTGCCTTGTGGAGATGCGTATCCAGTTCGATCCAGTACAGTGACAAAGTTTTCTTCCTTTGCAAGGGAATAAATGAGATCAAGCACCATATCATGCACACGACAGGTTGTTATTTTGCTGCGATCCCAATCATCCGTATCCCCTGGTTGAATCATGTTACTATTCATGAGGTCATAGAAATAACTCTCTCCTAGCTCAACCAAATCATTTTGCTGTTGATGTTCTGTTGTATGGATAATAATACCTTCAGCTATCCACATTCGTACCAACCGATCTCTACTAATATGATAATCTTCTGGAAATATACTTAAATACAATAAACAAGCCTTCAGTTGGGAAGGAAGATCATTATAGCCATAATATAATATCCATCTCATGCCCTCCGCATCCGAGCTTGTAGTAAGTCCACGGCCAATAGAATTGACAACTTTATACCACTCATCCCTTATTTGTACCTGCTTCTTTGCCAAAAGGCTAGCTATAGTAAGAATGGCTAATGGTGCCCCACCACATTTCTTCAAGATATCCTTCGATACGTCTTCCAGTTCATGGGGACATCCATCCTTATGATGAAATATTCTTCTATAGAACAGCACTTTGGAATCATCAGTAGAAAGAGGTTGAATCCTATAAATCCCATCATCACTACCGCAACATGCCTGAGATACATGAACTTTACGTGTTGTTGTGATTAGCCGGCTACAAAGATTGTTATCAATGAAAGCATGCTTGATATTATTCCAGTCCTTTTCAGCCCATATGTCATCAATTACGATGAAGTACCTGCATAATCATTGATTTGTGAGAATGTAAACAGTCTCTCTCTCTCCCTCCCCCCCCTCTCTCTCACACACACAGAGTGCAGGTTTTAGGATTTGAGGTTCGAATAAGTAACTTGAGCGCATATAGTCACTTATGACTAGATAGCATATGGTATTCTATTTTATTAATTTCTCTTGAATTTATATTGAATATTTGGGGGAAAAATGACCTCAGTGAAAAACTTGTCAACTACAAAGTTTTAAATCCCGTTGAACACTATAACTTTGACATAAAGCTTGTATGCATCAAGGTTGTTTGAAAAATTCAAAAAATATGGATTAAAAATCTGAGAATTTATAGCAAAGTTTTTGAACATTACAATCTCAAATGAAAAATTATCAACTACAAAGGTTCCTCTTCGTCCAAGATCATATGACAAGTTATATATTCATTTGCGTGGGATCACTAATTTAGGGGTGGGCCACCTTATGAACTACCTCTACAAATAGAATTTGCGGCTAGTAAGATAGAACGCCATTTAAAATAAGCCCTTTTCCAGGGCAGCCCGTAGCATAGCCCGGGGGGAGAGGGAGGGCGAGGGGGTGGGGGTGGGGGGCTGTTGGGACTTGGGAGAGGGGAGAAGACTTGGTGAAGAGGGAAGAGGGCTGGTGGGCCTAAGGAGCACGGTGAACTTTTGCCTCGAACATTTGGAGATCAAGTGAGGGAGATTTTCAGAAGCTAGGCAAAATTTGGCATCAGGCGCGGGGCACAATTGGTTTGATCATCACCGTGGGGCCTGGCTAAATAAAGAAATGCCAAAACCTGCATGCAAGATGGGTCCGAGGACGAGAACCGAGAAGAGTTGTGCGGCCACGATAAGCTCCATGGCCGCTTTTACAAGTGGCCGGCAATGCATTTCTGAAGCAGTAGCAATGGATTTCCTCACCAAATCAAGCCATAAAACAAGCTGTTGTAGCGCTTCATCTCCAACCCATACGCATGGATTTCCTTAGTCCACTTGCATTGATTGTCGTGGAGCACGCCCTGCTTCAATGGACTCCCCCTCCCTCTTCCCCGGGCCCAATCCAGCACCAACTTTGAATCTAGGACGCAATGCAAAGGCGAGCAACACCAACAACGGCCTCCTTGCCGTAGTGGACGAACTGGTCCTCCTAGAGGAAAATGACCCTTTCCCACTCCCCACGGCCTCCTCTGCGTGCCACCTCTTGGACAAAGCATTGGTACTGCCACCAAGTCGCACACGGGATGGAGTCCCTACGCGTCACAGCGTCAGCACCTGGAATGCCTCATGGCTTCGCGGCGCTATCGACAAGCTCTTGATGGCCTCCAATGACCATCTTGCTGCTGGCCTTCCCTAGTACTTGGAGAGGAGACCCAGCTCACTGAGCTCGGATGTGCCTGATCAGACCACGACTCTCTTCGACGGCGAGGTATGGGATGATTTGTTTGGCTGCCCCTTCTCCCGTGACGGCTGCTTTGCTGGAGAGTTGTGGGAGAGAGGAATGTGACGTGGGCGGACCAATCCTACTCTAAAGCTTTGGAGGCCGACATGTGGGCCCCACCATCTTGTGGGATCCACCGGTTATGATCACGTCTAGGAGGATCCACCGTTGCAAGCCAGTATGCCACGTCAACGAGCGGAGCAGTTCACAACCGCTTGGACCAGTGATGATGCCGGCAAAAGTTTGGGAACAAAAAAAATGCACTATGAGAGTTCACAGAACCTAGGGTGGGATTCGAGTCCTTCTCTCGACGAGATTGTAGCAAAGAAGATCGGACCTCCATCCTGGCAGCTCCTGCAGCAGGAGGCTGATCTTCTTGTTGGCTGGTGTCTCTTGCATTGGGTAGTGTGGAAAGCGCGAAATGATTGGGTGTTTTCTAACATGTTGATCTCAAACCCTAATGTGTTAGCTTACAGAGTAGTGGGTTTTTTAAAGCATTGGTGCAAGATGAAGCCCCCGGAGGACCAGGAGGGAAGGGAGCAAGTGGTGGAGAGATTGAAGGAGGGGCTCCGGATGCTGTGATAGATGGCTACTGATGTCGGGGAAGGCTGTTCATCGTCTTTTGTTCTTCCCTGATGTAAGCCAGTCTAGTGTGTAGGTTGTGTTTTCTCAGCTGCTGCGTCAGCTTTTCTTTGTTTCGGCTGCGTTGGTTGAACCTCTGTGAACTGCATCTTGTAAGCTGGTATCTCCAGCATAACTTTCTACCCCGGCCGCTTTCAATATAAGCAGGGCCGAAGAGGTCTTTGGTCTAAAAGAGAGTTCACGGAACTAAATAAATGGCAGTCCAAAACAAGTTCGAGGACCTCCCATGTATTTAGATCAATAGCAAAACATCACATACATACTTTAATAATGCTATTATTTGCCTATGCGTACAGCTCACTGGAGCTCCACAACTTGTATGTTAGCTAGCTAGTTCACTGCATGACGGCATCCCATATAAATATGACTTGTTTCTTGAGGAATAGTTAAGAAGATAAAATTGTACTGCTTGTCAAAATTAAGTTGGTGCAAATGCAATGGATGTCAATTGTAAACGGATTGCATTAAGAAGACCTCGAAAAAATAAGCGTGGCTGATGATTATTAACAGTGGATCGCAAAGCATACCTCTTGTCCTGAAGGAAGTGTCGGAGTTTATGGATGAGTAGTGGTCGATCCATTGGACTGCTAAGAACGGCCTTGTACAGTTTGTTGCTAAGTCGGGATATCATGTTCATCAAGACTCCCTCCAGCGGCTCAGGATTCTGACCCACTGAAACAAAAGCCCCACACTGAAAATTCTTCCCTTTCATCAGCTTGTCATGCACAAATTTGGCAAGAGTTGTCTTGCCCATTCCGCCAAACCCAACAATGGATATGATCTTTAGTTTCTCATCATTCCCAGTAGGAGACAACATGTTGATTACCTCATCACTTGCGTTGTCGATGCCAACAAGCTGTGTCATATCGTGGTAGAGAGCCATGGCCCGAGGGTCAGGCGAAGATGTAGCACCGTTAGGAACAGAATCAACCTTGTAGCTCTCACGCAGATTCTTCAACTCGTTGAGCTCATTGTTGATGCCACTGACCTCGCCTGCGATCTTACGACGAGTTTTCGCTTTCTTGATCAAGTCTTTGGTCTTGCAAGCCATCTTCGTCAAGAAACCCACATCCGGTTCTTGGCCAGGGCCCACCACGCGCACCGCAAAGGTGTCAAGGACATCCTCGATGTCGTACAGCAACTCCCGGGCAAGGGTGACCCACTGCCTCTTGGGACCATCAAGCTGATCCCGCGGCACCTTGTGCAGCTCCTCGAGGTGCGCCAGGATAAAGCTCACATGTTTCATGAGAGACTCGATGCTTGGCTTCACGCCCTTCTGTAGCATGTACTCCTTGTTGAGGAGCTCAGCTAGCCGGGGGATGATGCTGCCAATGGCGCCCGCCATGAAGGGCCACTATCAGACACTGTTGCGTTGTTTGGTTGTTCAGCTGTGCGCAGGCCTGGTAGCTAAAAGCCTAGAACTGGAAGAATGGCAGTGCAGTTTGTGCGGGCACAGCATCGTTCAATTTATATATAGTGTGTGTGATAGGGTGTCTTTGCTTCGACATTTTTTAGTCTATTGTTCAATCGACCTACTAGCAGGTACAACTGACAAGGTGCTTAGGCTACCATCAACTTGTGTAATTTGATTATTCGTGCGACTTGGCATGAAATAGTTAGTTAATCATCAAAAGAGAAGCTAAAAATTTGTGGATCTATCTTCCCATCCGTTGCAGCATTGATAGGGATGCAAGTCATATATATTTTGGATCATTTGGATCGATCCAAAAGTTGATAAAATGAACTAAATAGCATTCTGCGTAAATAATTTGGGAAGTGAAATAAACTAGAGTAGCATGCCATCATAATTAATTAGCTGATCAAAAAATATTATCAAGTACCCACTTGAATCCTTAAGCATTGACGTTGTGTTTTTTATATGATAATTGTCCTTTCCATATATGAACACATTGACTTTGTATTAAGAAAGCAAGCAGGGTAACATGCACCCCAGAAATGTTCAGAGTCCAGATCCATGAATTCCAGCAATTTTAAGCTGCTAATTAATTGGCTTAATTATAAGTGAAGGGCTGCTTGCCTGCTTCATGATGCCCAGATCCATCCATTCCATCGTGCTCACTAGTGCAGGAAAAAAAAAGATCCTCGCCACATGGTAAGTTACAAAAGATCACGAGTGAGTTGAACATTACCTTGTAGGGTTGTGTGCGCTACCTCACAAAGGGTCATTATACTCATCGTCCCACTGCTAGAATAAGGGATTTTGAACTTATTTAAGTAGATATATAGAACTGCGCATATCCTCAAGCTCGATCCTAAAGGATATTAAAGCATGCAAGGAGCTTTGTTTTGTTTCATGAAGTCAATTTCATGCATAGGATGTACATTCTCTAACAATTAACGAGCTAGCATGTCCATGTTTTTTTTTCTTTTTGCTAAAAGCGTTTGTAATCTGCCACACCAGCGACATGTTATTAATAGGCTCTTTAATCAACAACTCTTGTTTGTCAAGGTTCCACAAACGTGAGACATTTTCTTGTCAAATATGAGTCCGGTGTTCAACAGGAGCTGTAGCGAATGATGAAACGAAGTCGAAAATGATACAGAGGAAACCATGATGCATTTGCCTCACCGCAAGAACCTTGATACCCTAAGGTGGCGACTGGTACAAAAAACAATCAAAATAGTTGAGATATTCAACGCAAAGTGAGATGTTTTTCCCGGGGATGTCAATGATGTTTATTGTACAGGGCGCATCATCATTCTATTTGCGTACTTGCGCTATTTCAACTGTTATATATGTTATTGTATGATGATCGATCCAGTTGCAAAACAACCAGCAACGTGCTTAGAGCCGGCAGGCAAAATTTGATTATCCATTTGACTTGACATGAAATAGTTAATTTTAGTCATCAAGTTAAAATAGGGAGGTAATAATTTGTGGATCTACTTCCATTGCCGCATTGGCATTGCCTTATTTTATAAGATAGTAGAAGCTTTTATATATTACACATTGACCTGGTAGTTAACAAAGCAATCAGGTAGCATGCACCGAAGAAATGTATAGAGTCCAGGTGCATGAATTCCAGCATCTTAAGTGCCAATTGGCATAATTATAAGTGTGGGGCTGCTTCAGGATGCCCAAATCCATCCATTCCATCGTGCTCGCTAGTGCAAAAAAATTTATGAAAAGAATCGGTGCTCGTAGTCTAAGAGGGGGAGGGGTGAATTAGACAATTTTAAAAGTTTAAAATATAGTTTGCACAAAAATATAACCTAGATCATACTATCCAGATGTACAACTAAGGTTCAACTAGTGTGAAACTCTCATCCCAAAGAATTTTACAACCTATAGTCAATCCTAGCAAGATACTACGATAATAAGAAAGTAAAAGTATACAAGTTGCAAGTATGAAATGCGGAAATGTAAAGAGGGGATAAGAGGAAACAAGCTCTTGACGTGAGGATTTATCCTGTGGTATCGGTAGGCACTAAGCCACCTCTAATCCATGTTGTCGAAGCACTCATAAAGAGTATTGCTTTCCGATCGCCAAGTCTCTTTCGGTACTTCCCTCGGCCACTAAGACTCACGCCAAGTCCTCCGGTCACCTTGTTACCGCCTTCACTACGGAGCTTCCTACGAAGGAGGGGTCTCCTCGTCCCCCATACGAAGCCGTCGTCGCCGCTCCACACTAAGCCGGAGGGTCGAAGACTTGACGACGAGCCACAAAGACTCCAAGAGCCGGCACACCGAGGTACAAGCTTGAGCTTCACTCAAGAACCATCGCAAGATTACAACACCTTGCTCTCACATTTTCTCTATAGCTAGCCTAGCACTACACCTCACAAAACTTGTGCTAAACCTAAGGACTTGATCAATGAGCTCTTTGGTTGGCTTGAAGGACTTCAGCAGAGTTTCTGTAGCTTCTCACGAACTCCAGCAGCCTCAAATAACCCGAGGTGAGGTCTTATATAGGCTAGAGATCCACTTCTAACCGTTGCTTGCTTTTCTGCCAAAAAGCCTAAAGCGTCCGTTAAACCGGTCATAGCCGTCGGTTTAACCGATCACCCTGAATCTGCATGCTAGATGTTGAACGTCTCGCTGCCACGCCTGAGCTTGCTTGCGTCCTTGCACCGACGCACTGTCGGTTCAACCAGTTCTGAAGGATTTGTTCCTCGAAGGCTTCTGTTGCTTGAAATGCTCTCTGCAATAATAAACTACCAATGCACCGACGCTTAACTCTAGCGCATAGGTTCAACTGGTGCCTCTAACACTTCTCCACTTGATCGCATGCCTTCTTCTCATTGCACCGACGTCTTCCTTCTTATAGCGTCGGTTTAACCGGTGCTACTGACTTGATCGCAGTAGCAATTCCCTAATGCACCGGTCAGTTTATTTTCAGGGGTGTCGGTTTAACCGGTCGCCCATTTCCTGTTGTCACTTGTCCAAATCGTCTCTGCAGTAATTTGGACACAGCTTGTTAGTCACTCTGGATTTTCACGGTAACTTGGCATCTTGACAGCGATTTGGACCATCTTATATATTAATTTAACTCCATCCATGAAATCTATAAATCCTATAAACTCACAAAGCTCACAAACTTGTTAGTCTCATTGATTATATTATCACACAATCACCAAAATCATAATTATAGCTTAACGAGCCATGTTTCTTACAATATCCTCACCATGTCGATCCAGTTACAAAAGATTACACAAGAATCGCTTCACCACATATATAGGTCATATATGCATTACTTCACACGGGCTCACTACTCATGATCCATAACTCTTCGTTTGTCATGGTGCCAGATACATTTTATCATCACATATGAGTCCGATGTACAGTAGGAGAAGTTGTAGAGAATAAAGACAAAAGTGAACAATTATACACAGGACACTGTAATATTTGCTTCTCCACCTCCCCTGCAAGAACCTTAATACCCAAATATGGTATTCATCACAGGCATCTACAACCAACAATAAAAACAGATGAAACGTTTAAATGCATGTGAGACTGGGCACTAGTCGAGCCAGACACTTCAACTGATTTCACGTATCTTTCTCAATCGACTCTTCATTGTCCTAGCTTGTCCCCAGATGCTGACGTGTCACTTCACGATTGGTTAAAATACTGACTGAAACCTTGCACTGGAAAATACCCTATTATTTGTTGGCCCGAGGTGAAAATTCATCAGGTCCATTTGGGCCCAAGTGCTACAAGCTCGTGAAGTTGTGAGGGCCATCAGCAACCGCGCCAGACGTGGGCTAGCAGTGGCAACAATGTGACCATCCCGGCGGGCTTGCGGCTCGAAATCAGCGAGGGCCCGCGCGCACCTGCACGGACACGTCGACGGCCAGCGCCGCCGGCTCTGCTTCGGGGGAAACAGAGTAGGGAGTTGCTCTGCCTCGCAACAAGAGAACAGGGTAGCCGGCAGGGGCGAGGCCAACAGAGTAGGACTGCCTGCTCGTCTGCTACCTCCTCCCTGCTCCTGCAGTTTTATGCAACGCTGCCCGTCGTCCACATGCCCCCCGCTGTCCTAGGGTGTTGCTGTCTTGTACAACAGTCTAGCGTGTCGTTAGATTGACCAGACCGCAAATGATCCTGGTTAGTGCCGGTGATTCTCAAGTGACCACCGGATATGCAAGTTATTGCTTGTACTCCCAACACATTGTTTCCTCTCCGGACCAACTGCACAGACAGAACACCCGGCCCGGAATCGTTACCTGACAGCCACGCGCCAGCGCCTGCTCTGCTCCGAGGAAGCAGAGCAGGGGTAGTAGCCGCGGCCGGGAGCTTTGCTCTCTTTCGCAACGAGAAAGCAGCAGAGCAGCCGGCAGGAGATCATGGCACGAACCGCGACACATCAGGCGAAGGAGCCCAGCCCAGGAATGCCCCTCGTTCGCCCACTGCATATCCTGTCAGCGAACCTGACATGAAAGTAAGGCTCTGTTTAGGTCTAGGGATTAAAAATAAATTTTCATCATATTTAATATTTGGATACCAATTAAAAATATTAAATATAAATTAATTATATAATTTGCATAAATGGAGTCTAATTCGCGAGACGAACCTATTAAGTCTAATTAGTTCATGATTTGATCATATTATGCTACAGTAAAGATATGCTAATGATAGATTAATTAGGCTTAATAGATTCGTCTCGTAAATTAACCTCTATTTATACAATTATTTTTATAGTTAGATTATATTTAATTTCTTTAACTAGCATTCAAATATCCGATACATCCGATAGATACGGATTAAAAGTTACTTGTACATCCAAACAGCCCCGATCCTTGCGCGCACGCATCTGTTGGCGTTGAAGCTGCTCAATCGTTGAAGTAGAAGTAGTAGCACACGCTTTCGTTGGCAACGTACTGCTGCGACGATGGAATGTCGTGTCGGCCCTGGCGACAGCTTCGGGTTAACTAGCAGCTGATAACTTCCTGACCACCCCGTACACCATCATGCAGGCTTCTTGCTGCTGCTACTTCTCTGTGGCTGCACGCATCTCCGGCCGTCGGTTCATCCCCGTCGGATTCTCTACCAATATACGTCCTTAACGATTAGGGATGCGAGTGATCATCTAATAATATTTTATAAATCAACTAAATAACTATATATGTTATTCTATTTTATTTCTCCTTCTAAATTAATTACGCATAATATCATCCTACTTTATTTTATTAAAATTTTTAACCGATCCAATAATTCAAAATAAATATAACTTGCATCCCTGGTGATGATACAAACTAAATACCAAAGTGATCGTGCTTCACGTCACCGTACGCCCAGCCGCCTCGATCGCTCTTAGGAATTTGTGGTTCCTCCGTATGTACTCCGATCCATTCCCCAGGACACTGCGGCGAGATTAATCAGTGCGACCAAGTTAATTGAGAGAGACGCATAAGGTGCAGGATTGGGCTGGTATTATATTTGGATTTATCAACGAAATAGTATATTACTGCTCCATCCGTCCTAAATTATTAGCCGTTTTGATTTTTTAGATACACAGATTTTGCTATGCATCTAAACCAGCTTTCGCAGCAACGGAAAGAATTAAAACCCGCTACCGTCAGGTAAATCTGTAGCACGGGCAATCAGAAACCGGGAATTGGAGGGGGCACATACAATCAACCAATCACGAAGGATAGCTAGCTCAAAATCTCCTTGTTAACAGATTCTGGCCCAACTGCAGAAGGTTTTCAAGCTGTTGGGAGACAAAATTAGCACCGGCAGAATGTTGCACATCCTATAGCTTAGCTCCTGTAGCTACAGCTACGCACTCATGACCGTGCCGGTGATTTGTTTGTGCATCAGCGACGGTTAGTTGTACTAGCCAGCAGTTCAAGCGGGCCGGCAAGGGTACGTGCAGCCTCCGATCCACGAATCATGTGCATGCAGGTTCGTGTCGTGTGCAAGTACGCTCGATCCGGACAGGACGGTGAACGCGCACGTGGTCGTGCGACTGTGAACCGGACAGGAAGAAGCAGATTAAAAGGCATTGGGCTGAGCGGAAACGTCCAACCAACAACTCCGGCCAGGCTGCGCGCCGGAGAACCCGCCGGCGAGCCGGCAACCGGCCGGGCCAGGTTCTGAAGCTCACGCTGCGCACCGCACATGGCATGGCGGGGGCCGGCGGCCGGCGGAGAGCCGGGGAGTTGACCACGCGTCCGCGTGCTCGTGGGCCCCCTCTCATCCTGCCGGGAGCGGCGCGTGCAGAGCATTCAAGTCTGCAACGGCTTGGCCGGTTTGGCGCGAGGTCCCAGATAACTCCACCGGGATACTGTGTCCTCCATTCCCGCGCATCCGCGTCTGGACCATTCATCGATTCTGCACCGGAGTTTTATAGCATTAAATTTTATACGACGTTATCAGCCATCACAGTTACATAGGTCTAAGTCTTGATAACTGTGCTAGGGAACTGTACATTCAGACCGGTCCAGTGGAAGTTTCATAGATATTAAATATTATAACACATCAGCAAATTTAAGAGGAGAGAGGAGGGGGAGTTTTATAGAACGTGAGGGGAGTTTTATCACCATAACACTCCTCTGGTACAATTACTAAGTTTTCAATCTTAATAAATGTGCAACAGAAAATACATTGAGACTGATCTATTACACATTTAGGCAAATATGCATTGTCCGTATGTACACGGCCATTGCCTCTAAACCCTATAAACCCAACCCGATCCGTTCTAAGAAAATCCGACCTGACCCAACCTAATCGACTCAACTAAGATGGGGCCGAGCTTGCCTGAAATTTCTAACACGCCACGAAATCGGATCGGGAATGGGAAGAATTTTTCGATCTAAAACCAACGTGATTTGAAATTTGTATAGAAAAAATTAGATTTGACCCAATCCGACCTGACCATGTATCAGGTCGGGCTCAAACCAAGAAAACCGGGTAGAAAATCGGCCCGGTGGTTGAGTCGGGCCGGGTTTGGTTCGAAGGAAAATACCAAATTTTTTTAATCCGACCCTATATCTAGTTCAACTTTGTTGCTTATCCCACCATGTACGAGTAGCCATCTTAAGATATAAGACGATAACGGACGCAAAAAAAAGGGTCGCATATACTTGTAGGTTGGAACAAAACCAAATACGAAGGGTAAAAAGACACTCGTGTCATTACATGTAGACAAGCATGCCTGCGTGCTCTCGTGAATATTGTCTTCGCTCTGCTTTTACGATCCACCGGGCACCAAACAAGCAGTAGCCGAGGTGAGCTGCGCGCTGTGCTGCTGCTGTCTGCTAACCACCTGAACTCGTTGTGGATTCGTGCACATACACGTGCGCCATGCACATACAATTATCAGCCACCAACCACCACTGCAGTAGTATCTGCGAGCAAGTCAACACGCACAATATGATGGACGTCGAACTTGGTTTGGAAAATAATACCCCATGACATGCATGCTCCGGGTATCTTTGGATCAGATGATGTGCAACTTTGCCAACTTACAACCATCGCCGGCCGGCCTGTGTAGCGTGCTGATCGATCCGCGCACGCAAAGCGACAGAGCTGATGCCGGGCGTGCAGCTGCTAACTACTGTCTCGTTCGCTGATGCCGGGCGGGTACGAGCACTCGACAGAGCTGGCAGGCCGGCAGCCGCGGTCGTGGTGGAGGGATGGGTGGCGCCATGGATGGTAGGTAGGGACGATGGGACACCGGAGCAGTAGCGTCACGCACGCGCACGGCGGCACCGGCCGCGGCGTGCGTTGCGTAACCGAAGCACTACTGGGCCGTTAGCTTCCCCCGATCCTTCCGTAGCGGACACGGAGGAAGGCAGCCGTACGTCTGCGTGCTGCCATCGTCTCAGCCTCCGATCGTTTCGGTATAAAAAAAAGTTAGATCCGAATAACTCATAAGTATAATATTAATAGATAGGTTATATTTTTAGAAAATCTTTAATACCAATTTCATATTTTTCTAATTTAAAATAAATTATTTATGAAGTTTATGAATTTTTAATTTAAAATTGAATATTTTTAATCTTTATAAAATGGAAAACCACGTTCAAAACCACCAAAAGAGCTAAAATTTGTCTGTTTTATTAGTTGGATGGGCTATGTTATCCGGTTTTATAGTTAAAAGTTGAAAATCATATTTTTGTGATAGTTCGAGAGCGTAAATCGGACTTTCCTTCTTTCTCTCTCTCTGTTGCTGCTGCGATGCTTGGCGCGTATATTTACATAATAACCCATGTTTGTTAATCCCCGAATCTTGTACCGTACCGGCGGATCGAGCAAAGAAGCAAAGAGTAGTGCAAGGAATCGATGCTTCCGTAGCTAGCTGCCTCAGCCAATAATTACCTGCCTTTTTCCCTTTACAAAAGGAGCCATATCGATCCTCATCCTCTCGAACCCAACCCCAAATGATGGCTACCTTCGTCATCTGCTATACTCTTCTAAAAGGAGTGGTGGCCACTGCACAGCCATCGACCTGATCATCACCGACATTCCAATGAGATACGCATGCATGATGCCGTACTACAACCCCTAGGCCGCCGTATATACGCGTACACGGTGCACATTACCATGAATTAATATTTTAGTGGCTGGACTTAGTTGAGTGTATGTATACGTATTTTGGCTGAAGTATACTATGATGGCTACAGGCCACCTTCTCATTATACCAGAAAGGTACCAAAGGACGAGACATAGACCTGCCTGCACTGCAGATTAATTGCAGAAAAAAGAAGACAGTGATAGATTATTGGAGTAGTATGTATAATCACTCTACTGGCTTTGTCTTCCAACGATTTTCAATAATTAATGAGGCAATAAATTTCATCACCACATAGGAATTGAAATGATAAAGAAGAAAAGCTAGAAAGAAAGTACTCACTACTAGTCCTCCAGTTTAGATTAATCATTTTCAACCGAGTACATTAATTGTTAGTACAATCCTGATCTTATCGGGCAAGGTATTTCTTCCCAAGAAGAAAAAGAATTAAGACCAGAGAACTTTATTTGAGCTTCCATGGTGATGGTGGCGTACGCCGCCGTGAAGCTACGGCCCCAACTTGTAAAAGGGACTTGGGAGCATCCCTAGTGGCGGATGCAGGATTGAGCTCAGGGGGCTCTCCTATTTTTCTTCCTCCTCCCGCCTCCACTTCACTCCTTTCTCCTCAAATTTGTAGGAGAAGTTTAGTGGGGCTCCATAGAATTTCTAGGGGTAGGAGGGGCTCGAGCCTCAGACCCACCGCTAGATCCGCCCCTAAGCATCCCGTTCCTAGTTGTTAAAGAAGCGACCGTCTAATCACTTGATTAGTTCGTGGTTATGGTACGTCCAACTTGCTTGTTGGTGGATCCCTAGCTACTAGCTAGTTGGTGAAATGGAGGGTGCAATACGATACGATTATACGAATTTGGTGGCTCATGCGTGTAGAAGGATGCACCACGTACTATTTTAGTGGCTGGAATTAGTTCCGTGTACAAACTAAAAATCAATCAATACTACTGCGTATCTTGGCCCACACGTGGACCTCGTGCCTGTATTGTGCAGATCACCAAAAGGAAAAGGAGAAGCTATGATTTGTTAGCATACTCTTCTGCGCTTGTTGCATCCTAGGCTTTGTATTTGTACTGGTACCCTGCGTGGAATCAAACAAGGGATCGATGCGTAGCTTCCGTAGCCGCTCAACTCATCCACAGGTAGGGGTCGCGCCTTTCGTTCCCTGCTTTTTTTTTACAAAAGCAACGATGGATCCTCCTGCTCCCTGATCCAAAAGCACAACACACAACTCTCTCTCTCTCTCTGAAAAACGCAGCAGAACATGCACATTGCATGCATTGCGATTTACAGATTACTGACAGCCAACCAGGACGCGGATCTATCAAAAGACCCTGAGATTTGTTTAGTTTCAGCGCGTGACGGCGAACAGAATGCCGCCTCGTGCGTGTACCGTCGACAGGTGTGAAGTTCGGTGTGCTGATGATGGCCGGCCGCTGCAGATCGGATCATCAGATGATTACGGTTGGTTGGTTAGTCGGTCTGAAACGACGCTGCCGTCACCCTGCCTCTCTTGGGGGATCGCTCCAACTGACAAAAGAGTTTCTGGAACGTACCTTCTCCGTCGCACGGATCGTCATCATCTGCCGGCCTAACTAACCGTAGCCGGTTAAGCGTGCTTTGCCCAGGCGCTAATAATCGTGCTTCCTTCTGGCCCCACTCGCGACGCTGATGCGTGAGGTGAGGGGTCACCTAATGCAAATGCAAGCAGACGGCTTTCCGGGCGAGGTGTGCAGATCACGAGACCGAAAGTTGTCCAAGATGATCCGATAAAGACACGTGGCGGTAGATCTTGTCATAATCAATCTCGCCAGTATCTTGGGGACTCGCCCTCCGACCTATCCTTCCGGTGCGATCGAATCCACACGTTGGTAACGTGTGAATAAGTTCTTGCTCTCTGCAGTACTGCGGAGGAACCGTATCCACGGATAGATCTGTCCGCACGCCACGTTGTAAGGTGTGTGCGTCGGGTCGGATTCTGTGGGGGTGTCATGGACGGGTCGGATGATCTTGCATTGCAGCTAGAGATAGAGAGGACGACGGACTGTAGCTAGCAGCGTATCCCCGGCGACGATGGTATCAGCCGTCTGAGATTCTACGGCCTTCCGCCATCAGGGTCGGACCCCACATGTAAGTAAAAAGAGTTCCGTTGTAGTTCTGCAGAAGAACGTTACTGTACCCACGGTGCCCTGATGGATCTGCTTGACGCGACACGTCAGATTCGATGGGGGTGTTGCGCCCGGGTCGGAGGATCATCTTGCTGTAGCTAGAGGAGGAGGAGGACTGTAGACGTGCACGATGGTTGCTCAAGCTTGCTCCTGGCCGGGGCTTTTGTTCTCTGTGGCTTCAGAGTGAGGAACGGAGTTGACCTCGGCGTGGAAGAACAAGCCGACCGACGGCAACAATAACGAGGTCAAAAGCATCGTCCCAGCTCCCATCCCCTTGTGGCAACGGTTACCCACCGGCTGGCCCACTGCCTACTGGCATGCCATGCCACGTACGTACGGGTCCACCTGGCAGGTTCCCGTTCTTTGGAACTTTGATGAATACAGACTGATGGGGCATGCTAATTTACGTTGCCCGTCAATTGGACTCCATGCGGTCGACAATGAGCATTCTTTTGCTCCCGCGTGAATGATGGTCTCACCCCATTCTCTTTTTAGCTTCGTTCCGCCAGCTAACTGGTCTGTTGCCTCAACCAACGCCAGCTCATAGATTTCACCCCACCAAAATTCTGACGCATTAATTTAAATACAAGAAAAAACTATACCGGTGGTGAAATTTTTATAACAAAAAATGAATCGAGAAAAAGTTCTGCGATTTTTTAACAACAAAATGGAGAAAAGAAAAAATAGGAGAGAAAAAATGGAAAATAATTTCGGAACAAAAGTTGATAAAAAAATTCGAATCAAAATTGGGAACCAAATTTTGAGAGCAGAAATCCAAAAAACACAAAAGCTTTGTGAAACATAAAAATAGAACGTAGCAATAGTTATGCTGGAAAAAATTTTGGAAACAAAATTTGTGATAAAAAATTGAATAAATTTTTTTGAAAAAATGTACAGAAACTTTGGAAGAAAAAATTATGATCAACATTCCAAAGAATAAAATTGTTGGAGAGAAACTTTGGAAGGAAAAAAAATTGCAGAACAAAACTTATACACGGAACTAAAGAGAAAAGAAAAAGAAAAAAATTGAGCGGTGGCGTGGCGTATTGTGAATCCGGCGAGGAAAAACACCAGGCTCTGCCGCCGCTCCCAACACGGCCAGCGCTCGCTGCTCCAGTTGCTGTTCCTGCCGCTCCCCGAAATCTGCGAGCGCTCTCGGGTCTGGTCTTGGGAGAGTGAGAGAGAGAGGAGGAGATAGAAGATGGAATGGGAAAGAAATTGAAAAGGTAAATGGGCCCATCATGTGGGGATGGGGTTATGTGTGCGGTGGTGCGTGGGTGAAACTGGTGGTCGGGACACGTGCGTCATTAACCATAAGTTTCGAAATCTTCGATCGTCTGTAGAATTAGGATTGGGCAGCCTGATTTAGCTTAGATTTTGATAATACTCCTTCCGAGTTCCATCAAAATCTAGGTATTTAAAAAAAGCTAAAAATATATCTAAGATGTGACTAAGGAAAATATTAGGGTGCGCCTTAGACCATCACCTAAGGCTAGGGATCCCTTTGTGTATAAAATAGGCTAAGTTAGGAGTCTAATGATTTGTTCGTGAGATCTAGGGACTTAGTTGCAGCATCTAGAGATCTGTTTGTAAGTTCTAGGGACCTCTTTATAAATCTCGGGGACCTACTTGTAATATTAACCCACCAATAAAATAAATATAAACAACCGCCTCCTTCTCCCTACGAGAGCACTAGGGCTTGGAGGATATAACTTTTGCCCATTTGCTCATTTGCTTATTCGGCTTGTTTTCTCTCTTGCTCTATCTCATCTCGGGATGCAACCTCGATAGAAAACTTTTCATCCTACCGCCGTAAATATCCCATTTTATCCGTTCAATCATCCATTTAAAATTTGGATTTTTTTTACTTATCAAATTGTTTGAACTAGTTTATTTTACCATCTAATATATTTTTTTCGAAAATCTTGCGGGAGCTCCGCTTTGTCATCTATGGTAGAGAAGAGCAGGGTTCAAAGTTCATACAAAGGTCGATATTACATAAATAAAGATCAACTCAAACTCAAGAAGTACTAAACTAAACATTAAAACAAGATAACTCAGGCTTCCCGCAGGCAGCAGTCCTGCACTGCACCTCCGCTTTGATCTCGTGCAAAACCTCTGATTTTACCTTCTAATAAAGTTTCTATTTTGCTTCCATGGGTCCTTGTAAAAACCGAGCAGGTTGATATTTTTTTTGTTGCGGTGACATGTGCCATCTCATTCTATGACTGAATAAGAATTAGGAAATTTCAGTGATTATTTTCATGGTTTTTTAAAACCGGCCGTTAAGTGAATATCAGATGCAACTGGCCTAGTCATGACTTTCACTACTACACTGCGACCCCGCAAAATTAAATTAAATTTGATCTGAGGAAAATTCAACCAATTCAACTTATAGGAGGAGCTAAATGAGGCTAATTTTCTCATGGAGTGTTTTTTATACTCTCATAGAGGTTATGTGAGACAAACTCATAACTGACGATATGAACTATACTTTTTCCTTGGGCTTAGACATCTTTTACCATTAAATAAAATCTTGCTAAAATGAAGGTATATGATGGGGGTGAGAGAGACATCATCATGCCTCATCCTTATAGCCCCCTCAAGCAGTGTGGGAGTGGGATCATGCTTGGGGAGCATCTTTGCACGTGACCCCACCTCCCATCCTCTTCATGCCTGGGTAGCAGGGTTATTTACCCTGAACAGCACCAGCACTACAGACTAGAGTCCACTCAGAAAAAAAATTAAATTCCTCTTGTTTCTTTTCTTCTCAAAACAAAAATAATGAAAGAAGATAAAAAAACTGAGCATGACTGGCTCCTGAGAGAAGCAAGGCAGCCGCCGCATTGGAGAGGAGACGAGTAGAAAACGCAGGCCGCGACGGCCCCCGGTGGGGGGGGGGGGGGGGTGGCGTGGGGCAGGGGGCGGTGGAGGAGACGTTGGTTAATTATTCGTTTCACCGCTCGGCAGAGAGAGGCAGCAACGACGAGAGCGGAAACAGGCGGCCGCATAAAACGCAGCCTCCCGCGGATCCCCCCCATTTCGCAGTTGCAGCGCTCTCTCTCTCTCTCTCTCTCTCTCTCTCTCGCCAAGAACAAGCGAGCGACCTCGGGCTCGGGGGGAATCGATCGACCGGCGCCGGCGCAGGCACGCCATGAGGCTGCTCGTCCCGGACGGCGCGCGGCGCCAGCGGCTGCTGCAGTGCGAGGTGCGCGCGCCGCCGCCCCCGGCCCCCGCGCCGGCGGCCGCGGCGGCGGGGGGAGGAGGGAGGACGGTGGTGGTGGGGATCAGGCGGGACGCCGCCAGCCGGGAGCTGCTCACCTGGGCGCTCGTCAAGGTCGCCAATGCCGGGGACCGCGTCGTCGCGCTCCACGTCGCCGCGCAGCACGTCGCCGCCGCCGCCGACGGTAACGCCGCCGCCCTATCCCTAATCCGCGAGAGCTCGCCTTGGCCCCCTTTTCCTTCCTTCCTCCCCCTTCGGGTGGAAACCGATAATCCATGCCCGCCGAGCGTTTCTGCTCTTGGGATTGCTTGCTTGCTTGGATTGTTGGGTCCCGTTCATTCGTTGCCGCGATTGGTTCGACGAGCAAAGTTGGAAACTTTCTTTTGTTTTGTTCCCGATTCGGCTATTGTGATGTGAAATTAACCATCGGTTTTCCCCCCTCGCCCTTTTCCAGGATTGCTCATGGGGCTGGATGAGCGGAGCAGGGCCGCGGATTCGCTCTCGTCGGTGCTCGCCGTCTACGACGGCTTCTGCAACCTCAAGCAGGTCCGTCCGTCCGTCCGTCCGTCCATGCCAAAACTTACACACACACCAAAAAAAAAATCTTTACTTTCCCCCCTCCGCTGCACTTTCCGCGGGTCATGTTGCGTTCATTCGATGGCGGTCGTTCAAAGCTCTGACCTCTTCTCCTCGATTTGGCTTTCAAAGATGCCCCGTGAATGAAATTTTGGTCCACAGCCCGTCAAGTCCTGCGTTTCAAAGTCTCCACCCCGTGCCGTATCACTCGTGCTACCGCTACTTTACTGGATGCCCCTGTTTTTCTCTCTTCTTTTTTTTTTGTCCAACGCCTTCACGTTTTGGGCGCCTCAATTGTTTTTCTTTTTGGCAACCACTGATCCTATTCATCTTCCCTCGAATTCAAAATCATACTTTGGATAATTTTTTATAGGCTGCCTCAGAACTCTCATCAATTTCTTGCTCCATTTACACACATCAGATTAATTTGGAGCTCAAGGTCTGCGGAGGGTCGTCTATTCGCAAAACTCTGGTTAAAGAAGCAGCTTCCTGTGGTGCCGCACATCTCATCCTCGGTGTCGCCAAGAATTCCCGGTCCTTCGGGTACTTAGTTTGACACATTGCCTACTACATATTGCCATCTTAGTCTAAAGGTTTTTATTGTCTGATACAAGTACTGTTTTTTTGCTACCTCCAAACATATAGATCCTCCTCCACATCAGTTGCCAAGTACTGCTCAAAGAGAGTTCCACCGGGCTGCTCGGTTCTTGCAGTGAACAATGGCAAAGTTGTTTACCATAAAGATGCGGGCCATGAGATGCAGCCTGAATTATACCAAAGCACAAGTATGTCCGCTGAATAATTTCATTTGCATTTGTTCATTTTGTGGTTCTGGAGCTGCTATGAATTCAGTATGCTCAAGTGTGGAATTGAAATGCAGTACCTGAGACACCGAGGAGGAGCTACCGGAAGCTCTTGTCGTCCATGATAGGGGAGAAACTTTGGGATGAACATGGAAAGGACAATGGGTCCATTTCTCGTGCTGTCACCATGCCAATGAGGTCTCCCGCACGGCCAAAAGAAGTTTCACTAGCATTGGTCCCGGTGAAGGGTTGCCGACGCGAATCACCAGAAGTAGCAATTGGCTGGCCTCTCCTGAGGAAGAAGTTCTTGCCAGACCGGAAAGCTTCCCTGCCTGACAAGTCAAAGATGTCCGTGGTGCAGTGGGCGATGCGGCTGCCGAGTAGGTGTTCAGCAGTTTCACCAGTCCATTCGGAATACAACAGAACCATAAGACCAGACTCCACGAGTACCAGTCGTATTCTCCGTGACCAGGTGGTTGTCCCCTTGAGGAACAATTCAGGGAAGTCTTCTGTAGTAATCGAAGAATTGGAGAAGGAAACACCAGAGGAACTGATCTTGCTCAAAGAGAAATTCTCATCCATTTATTCTTCCTTCAGTTACAGAGAGCTGGCAAAGATCACCTCTAATTTCTCAACAGGTACACACGTCTGATTGATCTCTGTTATAATGCCTATTTTATCTCTGTTACTTCAAACTTTTGCAGGCATGTGGTGTTAACCGATCGAGTTGGTTGTTCTGTGCAGAGTGTGTAATTGGAGAAGGTGGCACTAGTCATGTTTACAGAGGCTGTTTGGCAAATGGCAGGGAGCTAGCAGTGAAGATCCTGAAGTATTCTGATGAGGTACTCAAGGAGTTCGTATCAGAGATTGAGATTGTTAGTTCTCTCAGCCACAAGAATGTGATATCCCTGATCGGTTTCTGCTTCGAGAATGATGACCTTCTGTTAGTGTACGAGTACTTGCAAAGAGGCAGCCTGGAAGAGATACTGCATGGTGTGTTTAACTGCTTCACTGCCTGATAGCATTCTGCCTGTGTTGTTGCCATGTAAAAATAATCCTAACGTTACTATTGTGCAGGTGAAAAAGGATGCAAGAATATATTTGGTTGGACTGAGAGGTTCAGTGTGGCTGTGGGAGTTGCACATGCTCTGGATTATCTCCACGGTAATGAGAACAGTCATCCAGTGATCCACAGAGATGTCAAGTCATCAAACATCCTCATCTCGGACTGCTTTGAGCCAAAGGTAATATTTTTCTGTCAGATATCAGTATAATACGGAGTAGATCAGTCAGTGCGCACTTTGAAAATTAAGTGAACTCAAACTTTCAATGTGTGTGTGATGCAGTTATCGGACTTCGGTCTCGCAGTCTGGGCTGCTGATGTGACATCTCAGATGACATGCAATGATGTTGCAGGAACTTTCGGGTTTGTCATCTAAGCATTTTTTTTTGTTTTGACATCTCTTGCTGCATTGCAACAATTGTTTTACACTTTTACTGACATTAGAGATATTTTGGCAGATACTTGGCTCCCGAATACTTCATGCATGGCAAAGTGAACAACAAAATTGATGTGTATGCTTTTGGTGTTGTCCTTCTTGAGCTCATCTCGGGCAGGAAACCACTTTGCACTGGTTGTCCGAAAGGGCAGGAGAGCCTGGTGATGTGGGTAAGTTCCATTTATTTCTGCCAACTGCTATTGTTTCAATTTCATGTTTGGATTATGTAGAAGAAATGGTTCTTCTCTTTGGCTTAAACAGATAATTAATTGCTGTTTGTTTCTTCAGTCAAATTCTATCATACAAGGAGGAAAGCTCGCACAACTTGTAGATCCCAACTTACCTACTGAAGGCCACACCGATGAAGTTGAGAGGATGACCCTTGCTGCTTCCCTCTGCATCAGACAAGCACCTCAGAACCGTCCTCAAATTGATGTTGTAAGTTTTTCCCCCTCTTGATGCATGATCTGCGCGTTCATGCTGTTTATCATTTTCTTACAAGCATTTGGATGTACACATCAGGTTCTGAAGCTTCTCGAAGGCGACAGTGATGTACTCAAGTGGGCACGATCACAAGTCGGACTGTCATACGAGGTTGACGCCGATGAATGTGTGATGACACCACCAGCACAAGGGAGTAACGCCAACATCCAGTCCTACATCAACCTTGCATTCGATGTGGATGACGACTTGGCCTCTGTCACCAGCACCGACTTCATCGCAGCCAACACCTCCTTGGAAGAGTATCTGAAGGGAAGATGGAGCCGGTCCTCGAGCTTTGACTGACCGATCCATGGCAGAGTTACCCGCTTGTTAGTGTATAGATCCTCTTTTTATTTAAGTTACATTTTGCTCCTTGGATGAGAGTCGGCACATGCAATGCCCTCCACCAGGAATTTCATTTGATCATGCATGGCTTAGTTCTTTTGTTTTTATGTGGGGGTCTTTTTTCCTCTCTGAAGGGACCCTTTTTTTACTGTCAGAACTTTGAAGAGTGAAGAGACTTGTCATACCCAGGTATTCTCATCCAAAGGGATGAGAAATAAAGTAGGAGGCATATGAAATTGTGGGTTTCTTCCCACACCGAAATGTATAAACTTTGTTCTATATACGCTGCTCGTAGCTCAGGGTTAGAGGTTAAAAGCAACTATTTGTGTGCCTGCTCTGAATAAAAAAAATAATTCTGTCAGAGCTTCCACTGAACATTTTCAGCTGCATCAGTGCCCTGAATTTCCTTTCTCATCACTAGTTTTTAATTTTCCTGAGAAAGATCATTAAATTGCTCCAAGATGACAAAATAAAGTTCAGGATCTGCAGAAAATTATCCTTGTAAGATGCCATTCACAATAAAATACACCCTTAATCTAAAAGCTGCAGGCCATGACGGTGCATGTCCAAGCATTATACAACCACTGTCGGTTTCACCGGTAATTGTCAGTAGCATCATCATGACTGCGAACCATCTGAGCAGGTCGGATTGAACAGGTTCATTGAAAAGACCCTGAAAGCGAAAGCTAGGATCACCATCATATCACAAGAGCCCAGTTGGGGCATGTTACATCACATGGGACATGCACATGGACAAACCCAAAGAGGCACTGAAAGGGATCTTGAAAATTATTTCGCGCGTGCATGACAACAGGAGCAAACCGACACCGAGACATGATGGTGAAGCTGCGGCCAAAAATTGTCAGAATAATCGTCACACTTGCAGATGGATAATAATCTCAATATGTTGAAAGTCACGGGCCTCTACGGACGGTGTAAGGACAAGTGAAATCTTGCAGGTCTACGGCCTTTTCTTTCCTGATGGTTGAAGGGCGGCGAAATCTCCGTCTTCTCTCCACAGCAAAGTCTGACTGCATTATGTATATGCTATAAACACTAACAGAAATGCTACAGGTATCCATCAACATGGATTACCATTAGAATTTACAAGTTATAGCATGACGCATTTTGTCGCAAATTTCAGGGAAAGAT
Organism: Panicum hallii; assembly: GCF_002211085.1. NCBI lineage: Eukaryota > Viridiplantae > Streptophyta > Magnoliopsida > Poales > Poaceae > Panicum > Panicum hallii. The sequence continues at coordinate 4,426,651 of NC_038049.1, read as the reverse complement.
AGAATATATATATCACCACGGAAATTTGACGAAGGGTAAAGCAGCATGTCAATTAGTACGCCCATGACTTCCAGTTGTTCAGAAATTGTCACATACTAGCAAGCAGCACAAGGCAGATCCCTGGTTAAATTGGAGTTACGATGACCTTCCAAATACACTCATCAGCAGACACAGCACGTGATAGAGAGAACAGCATTTGAGTTTGTCCACAGACACATTGTATTAAACACAGCATAACACCCCATCGAAGGGTACTAGGTGCCACGGACCAGCATTCGGGCATGCCAGGTTCGCCTAACTGGCTGTGTCGGTCTTCTCCAGTGCTGTCGATGAATGAGAGTGTTAGTGACATGACATGCTGGGGAAAGAGAGAACGAATCTTGAGTGAAGACTGCACAAGGCTGAACTGAACAGTTCGACTTACTGTTGTAGTTAAGGAGCTTCTCGATGAGGTCGCCATGGGTCATCAACATTCGTCCACAGCAGTAGCGGACTAAGTTCAAAGCATCCAGAGCGTCCCTGAAAATAGATGGACACAGAAAACAGTGCTTAATTGGTAAACAATAGCAGGGCCTGTATCAGCAGATGAATTTTCCATTTATATGGAATCAGACGTCTGAAAGTACACTAAACTTGTTACTACCCACCCAGCTCCCTCCCTTAGATTACTCTGGAGACTACATAGAACAGGTTCTTTTATTCGAGAGAACTAAATTAGCACAGGTGGTTCCATACCAGCTGATTCAATTCAAGACAGTCCGCACTCAACTAAACAAGCAACTGCATATGGCACAGCAGCATTTCCAAACAAAACACAATCCAAGATAAAATAGCACAAACATTACTATTGTGATATAAATGTGGATTGTGGAAGTAATTGACAGTCTGTAATGCATACGAGAAAAATATGAGAAACTTCATGTTGAGTGGCATCAAACGTAGCCTTGTGCCTAAAAAGTGGTGTTTGGCTGTTAAGAGAAAGGAGATTAACTGGTATAAAACACCATAGCCTCCTAAACATACCGGTGACGAAAGGTAAAAGAAAAAAAGTAGCAAGCTGAAATGGCTTTGAAACTGAGATAATCTCAAGCAATTGTAGGCCTCCTCAAGTCTTAGCTTAGTATAGGCTTAGCGGCTTTATACAACTTGCAAAATTTCATTAAATTTAGGACATGCTGCGTAGATTGAGTTACCTACCGAAATCAAAATCCTAATTGGAAAATTCCCAACTTCAGTATACCCAGATTCTAGACATATACATGCTGCCACAGGTTCTTGATTCTTGGATAATGCAATTGCAGTATGATAAATGCTTAAAAAAATATGACGCATATGCTCACTCTTATCTAGTATACTGCAGAGCATACAAGATGGTTTCCAAGCAATAACACATAGGTGGAGATCAACAATGGCTACAACAGTTTCATCTTCTTTTGCCAACCTTCTTAACTGTGCATCTTGGCATTGTTTGAAACATATATAAAACTATGTTTTAACTATTTGAAAAAAACATAATATGGGCGACTGAGCATAAACATCAAATTCAGTGGTGATGCTTGATTGCAAAAGTGAAATAATTTGCTTTTGGTTTGCTATCCAAAAATAAGTTTTGATGATCCTAATAACATTCAGACCTACAAATCAAGAAATTAGATTACTTGTACTCTGATGGAACAAACAAATAATAGGTAACTAGTGGCTACTAGGAAATGCTAGTCAAACTGAAGTGCCCTTGGTCCACAAGGACGTGAACATCAACAAAGACTTCGAGCCAAAAATGCTCCAACTCACATCAATAACTATATGTCCTAATCCTAATAAGACACATTCTTTAGTTATAATTACTGCATACTTTTCATGAAGCCAAATAATACAGACTTAGGTGAACACAGCTCATTATTTGCATGAATTACAAGTCATATGTAATAAATGTTTAATTCAAACCATGACAATCCATATCTATATTTTAGAACTAGCATTCTGCTGAACTTGCATGGGAAGCTGCTTATGCTTTTTGAAAAAGGAATCTGTTTGTTAAACCAAGCTCAAAGTGTCAATGAACTTTCCTAGATCATTTCTATGCTATAAAATAATTTTTCTAGTCACTGACTACCTCTGTCAACCTCTGTCAACACATCATATCAAAATCAGAATATAATAAAACATAAGCTCAGGGAGGCAACTGAGTGCAAATAACTAGTTTTATTCATTGACAGAGATATCCAACTGAACAAATCAGAAAAGGAACGTGCATCCATAGTTACTGATTTGCTGTACTTATGGAAATTCCTGTCTCTTGCTTACAGTCGCTTTTTGTTGGAGTTATGGGCTTGGCCCATTCATTCTAATCAATGCATTAAAAGAATTTAAAACCCACTATTAAATGCTAGAGAATCAATGGCTTAATTCCGTACCGGGAATTGAGGAGAATCTCAACCGACTTAAAGGGTGGACTTCGTGTACACCACTTGTGAAGCCGGTAAGAGGAGGACGGTGAACCACACGCGCGGCGCGGCGCGGCGTGATGAGAAGGACGTTTTGATGTAAAGAGCATTAAAGAGCATTAAAACACAGAGTTAATATTGACACTAATGACCGGACAATCAAAGTCATTCATGACGTCCAGGTTCGTTGAACCTGAGGCACCTCACGCCTATATAAACGAGCACCCTCTCCTCCCATCCTCACTCACCTCAGCACTTGATCCAGGTACTCCTTCTTAGGAGACCTCTCCCTTCTCCCTCAGCTGCTTTCTGCCATTCCCATCGCTAGTACTGCGCGCACAGCTCTAGCGAGAGTAGAGCCTCCGGAACCTCCGCTCGCTGAAGGTCCTACACGGGACGCGGGCAATCAGGTTTTTGGGGAGCGTCTTGACGCGACTGCTCGCTCCCTGAACGACTCCTTCGTCTACTTCCCGGAGTGCTCGCTCGTGCGAACGACTCCTTCGTCTACTTCCCGGCGTGACCGCTCGTGCGAACGACTACTTCGTCTACTTCCCGGCGTAACCGTTCGTGGGAACGACTACTTCGTCTACTTCCCGGCGTGACCGTTCATGGGACTGCACTGCGAACCTCTTCCTGCATCGACATAGTTCGGCTACTTCGAGCAAGTCCAGTCGAATAGCATGTCTATTCCAGCTGGTAACGGCGCAATCGGTGCCCCCGGCACTGGTCCCGCCTTGGGGTACTTACTAAACCTATTCTGGTTTAATTATTTGTTCATGCTTATTAGTAAGAATAACATGGACACATGCACATGTCTTATTCACACATTATCGCTCATTTATATTATAAAATTGCTAGTAATATTTGGAATTAAAATATACCGAAAATTGCCTATAATTCTAACAATCCAAAAACCTGATTTTGTTAATAGGCTTTTGGTATCTAGCTTTGCTGCATCAATCAAACCACCACCTTTTGATGGTTCAAATTACAAACGTTGGCAAGAGCGGCTTATACTATGGTTAACACTGTCGAGAGTGATCCATGTAAAAGAGGGTAAGCCTGAACAGTTCTCTCCAGAGGAAGGGAATGCGTTCGATGAGGCTGATATCCTCTTTTGAGGCTTGATCATTAGTGTTCTCGGTGAAAACCTGGTGGATTCTTATATCCGGCTGCCAACTGGCAAAGCATTGTGGGATGCTCTTGAGGCTCAATATGGAGTATCTGACGCCGGGAGTGAGTTGTATATCATGGAGCAGTTTCTTGAATATAGAATGGTCAAAGATCGTTCTGTGGTGGAACAAGCTCATAAAATACATACTCTGACAAAAGATCTCAAAAATTGCAGCAAAGAGTCCCCATGTGTGTTACCCAATAAATTTGTGGCCGGAGGTATAATCTCTAAGCTGCCACCTTCTTGGAGGGACTTTGTTACTTCTCTAAAACACAAGAGACAGGAATTCACCATAGATGGACTCATAGGAACTTTTGATGTTGAGTAGAAGGCGAGAGCAAAGGACGTACATGGGAAAGGAGTTGTTGGTGCTTCTAGTGCCAATCTTGTTCAGAAGAACAACTCCCACAAGAACAAGAAAAAGCCACCGCAGAACCAACCAAAGACTAAGCAGACAACCACTTTTAAGAAGAAGAAGAAGAAGGGAGCTTGCTATGTGTGCGCTAGTACGGAACACTTTGCTGCAAAGTGTCCGAACCGCAAAGGCAACGACTCCGCCAACATGGTTATTAGCGAGCCTGGAGGAACATCGTGGTACGGTAATTTATTACCTACTATTCTTTCAGTCTTTGGTTCACCCGAATGGTGGGTTGACACTGGTGCTAATATTCATGTTTGTGCTGATGCTTCTTTGTTCTCTTCTTACCAGACCGGCGGGACTTCCTCCTTGCTGATGGGGAACGGATCGCATGCGCGTGTTCTTGGTGTTGGTACGGTAAATCTGAAGTTTACTTCGGGGAAGACCGTGCAGCTGAAGAACGTGCAGCATGTCCCCACCATCAAGAAGAATCTAGTCAGCGGCTCTCTACTGTGTAGAGATAGTTTTAAATTAGTCTTTGAGTCTAATAAATGTATCTTGTCTAAGTTTGGTACTTTTGTTGGAAAGAGTTATGAAAGCGGAGGCTTGTTTCGTCTTTTTTTGTCAGATGTTTGTAATAAAGTTGCATACAATGTTATTAACGTTGATGAAACAAATGTTTGGCATTCGAGGCTTTGTCATGTTAATTTTGGTTGTATGATGCACTTAGCTAATTTGAGCTTAATTCCAAAGTTTACTTTTGTCAAAAATTCTAGTATCATGTATGTGTTGAATCAAAACAAACTCGTAAGCCTCATATGACTGCGGAGGCAAGGAGCTTGGCACCCTTAGAATTAATTCATTCTGATTTGTGCGAAATGAATGGAGTGTTGACAAAAGGTAATAAAAACTATTTCATAATTTTGATTGATGATAGTACTAGATTTTGTTACATCTATTTGTTGAAGTCAAAAGATGAAACTTTACACTACTTTAAAATCTATAAAGCTGAAGTAGAAAACCAACTTGAGAGAAAGATCATAAGAGTTAGGTCAGATCGTGGTGGCGAGTATTTCTCAAATTTATTTACTTTATTCTACGAGGAACATGGTATTATTCATGAAAGGACGCTTCCCTATTCACCTCAGTCAAATGGGATTGCCGAAAGAAAGAACCGCACTCTAACGGACTTGGTTAACGCCATGTTAGATACAGCGGGACTTTCCAAGGAATGGTGGGGTGAGGCTATATTGACTGCATGTCATGTCCTAAACCGTGTTCCTACAAAGGATAAACAGATAACTCCATTCGAGGAATGGGAGAAGAAAAGGCCAACACTGTCATACTTACGTACATGGAGTTGTTTAGCAAAAATGAGTATGCCAATAACCAAGAAATGTAAGCTTGGACCTAAAACTGTGGATTGTATCTTTCTAGGTTATGCTATTCACAGCGTTGGGTACAGATTTTTAATAGTGAAATCTGGAGTACCTGACATGCATGTTGGTACTATAATGGAGTCCAGAGATGCTACATTTTTTGAAAATATTTTTCCCATGAGAGATGAAACAAGTTCGTCTAGGCAAGAGTTCATCGAGGATGATGGCTCTGCTGAGCCGATAGAACACAATGAACATACACTTGTGGAAAATCTTGAGGAGGGTAACAATGATGCTCCGAGAAAGAGCAAGAGACAAAGGACTGTAAAGTCTTTTGGTGATGATTTCATTGTATACCTCATAGATGATACACCCAGAACCATTGAAGAGGCATATTCATCTCCTGATGCTGACTATTGGAAGGAAGCAGTGAGGAGTGAGATGGATTCTATTATGTCTAATGGAACCTGGGAGGTCGTTGAACGTCCTTATGGATGTAAACCGGTTGGATGCAAGTGGATGTTCAAGAAAAAGCTTAGGCCAGATGGTACTATTGAAAAGTAAAAGGCTAGGCTTATGGCCAAGGGTTATACCCAAAAATAAGGAGAAGATTTCTTTGACACTTATTCACCAGTTGCCCGATTGACCACAATTCGAGTGTTACTTTTCCTGGCAGCCTCTTATGGTCTTCTCGTTTATCAGATGGACGTTAAGACGGCTTTCCTCAATGGAGAGTTAGAAGAGGAGATCTATATGGATCAGCCGGATGGGTTTGTATCAAAGGATCAAGAAGGAATGGTTTGTAAGTTGTTGAAATCTTTATATGGTCTCAAGCAAGCGCCTAAGCAGTGGCATGAAAAGTTTGATAGAACTTTGACCTCTGCTGGCTTTGTTGTGAACGAAGCTGACAAATGTGTGTACTATCGCTACGGTGGGGCTGAAGGAGTGATTTTGTGCTTGTATGTGGATGACATACTGATCTTTGGCACTAGTCTTAATGTGATTAAGGAAGTCAAAGAGTTTTTATCTCAAAATTTTGAGATGAAGGATCTAGGAGAAGCTGATGTTATCCTTAATATAAAACTGGTAAAAGAGAGTAATGGTGGGGTGATTCTTACACAGTCTCACTATATGGAGAAGGTGTTAAGTCGTTTTGGTTATAGCGACTATAAACCTGTCTCAACACCATATGATGCCAGTTTGATTCTTAGAAAGACCAAAAGGATACTGCGAGATCAGCTGAGATATTCTCAGATCATTGGTTCATTAATGTATTTAGCGAGCGCTACAAGATCTGATATCTCGTTTGCTGTAAGCAAACTGAGCCGGTTTGTTTCAAACCCGGGAGATGATCATTGGAAGGCTCTTGAAAGAGTAATGCGCTATCTAAAGGGGATAATGAACTATGGAATTCACTACACTGGATATCTAAGGGTATTAGAAGGGTATAGTGATTCAAACTGGATCTCTGATGCTGATGAGATAAAGGCCACAAGTGGATATGTGTTTACACTTGGTGGTGGAGCTATTTCCTGAAAGTCTTGCAAGCAGACCATCTTAATGAGGTCAACTATGGAAGCAGAACTCACAGCATTAGATACCGCCACTGTTGAGGCTGAGTGGCTTCGTGAGCTCCTTATGGACTTGCCGATAGTTGAAAAACCGTTATCGGCAATTCTAATGAACTGTGACAATCAAACGGTAATTGTCAAGTTGAACAGTTCAAAGGATAATATGAAGTCATCTAGACATGTGAAAAGACGGTTGAAATCTGTCAGAAAATTGAGAAACTCCGGAGTTATAGCCCTGGACTATGTTCAGACGGCTAAAAATCTGGCAGATCAGTTTACAAAGGGTCTTTCACGAAATGTGATAGACAGTGCATCTATGGAATTGGGCTTGAGACCCACGTGAGTCATTCTATAGTGGAAACCTGTCCTATGTGATCGGAGATCCCGTGAATTAGGATGGTGAAACAAACTAGAGTCTGACTGTGAGAAGAGAACCTTTGTGAAAAAGGGCTCATTCCGTGTATAAGGTGCATTTCTCTTCTAATCTGTATGGCAGGTTGGTCTATACCTTAATGTGTTTCAGGTGGTTTCTTTAAAACAAATGAGTTGTTTTCTTGAAACAAAGATGTTGTCCTACAGAACATCTAAAAGGAACACACCTATATGAGTCTGACTACTGGTCATGGTCTATGAGAACTGGGTATTCTCTAGAAACTCATGAAGGGCCTGGAGTATGACTTATAAGCTCCAAACCGTGGGGATGCTTTTGCAGCCTAGTACTAGTGTAGGACTCTGGTCAAACTTGTTTGCACAAAACTAGCAATTCAAGACATAGTCCATTGCACAGTTGTGAACAAGTGTAGCTTTTGTTCTAGATAGAAGTTTAACTTAAAAGTCTCTGTCGAATACTGGTATATCAATGAGGGAATGAGGGCATTTCTAGTGTGGCTTGAATTTCTTGGTGGGGATTGTTGGAGTTATGGGCGTGGCCCATTCATTCTAATCAATGCATTAAAAGAATTTAAAGCCCACTATTAAATGCTAGGGAATCAATGGCTTAATTCCGTACCGGGAATTGAGGAGGATCTCAACCGACTTAAAGGGTGGACTTCGTGTACACCACTTGTGAAGCCGGTAAGAGGAGGACGGTGAACCACACGCGCGCGCGCGCTCGCTCGCCTCGCCGGGCCGTGGTGCGGCGCGGCGCGGCCGGTCGGGCGATGCGATACGATGCGATGCGATGAGAAGGACGTTTTGCTGCAAAGAGCAGTAAAGAGCATTAAAACACAGAGTTAATGTTGACACTAATGACCGGACAATCAAGGCTCTTTACAACGTCCAGGTTCGTTGAACCTGAGGCACAATAACTGCCGCTCATCAAAGTTATTCATGACGTCCAGGTTCGTTGAACCTGGGGCACCTCATGCCTATATAAACCAGCACCCTCTCCTCCCATCCTCACTCACCTCAGCACTTGATCCACGTACTCCTTCTTAGGAGACCTCTCCCTTCTCCCTCAGCTGCTTTCTGCCATTCCCATCGCTAGTACTGCGCGCACAGCTCTAGCGAGAGCAGAGCCTCCGGAACCTCCGCTCTCTGAAGGTCCTGCACGGGACGCGGGCAATCAGGTTTTTGGGGAGCGTCTTGACGCGACTGCTCGCTCCCTGAACGACTCCTTCGTCTACTTCCCGGAGTGCTCGCTCGTGCGAACGACTCCTTCGTCTACTTCCCGGCGTGACCGCTCGTGCGAACGACTACTTCGTCTACTTTCCGGCGTAACCGTTCATGGGAACGACTACATCGTCTACTTCCCGGCGTGACCGTTCGTGGGACTGCACTGCGAACCTCTTCCTGCATCGATATAGTTCGGCTACTTCGAGCAAGGCCAGTTGAATAGCATGTCTATTCCAGCTGGTAACGGCGCAACTGGTTCCCCCGGCACTGGTCCCGCCTTGGGGTACTTACTAAACCTATTCTGGTTTAATTCTTTGTTCATGTTTATTAGTAAGAATAACATGGACACATGCACATGTCTTATTCACACATTATCACTCATTTACATCATGAAATTGCTAGTAATATTTAGAATTAAAATATACTGAAAATTGCCTATAATTCTAACACTTTTGTGGTGCTAGCATGATTAAATTGAGCCCCTGTAAAAGATAGTATCATAGTAGATTGTTTCTGTCAAGATTGGTAGATTGGTTGACACGCGACACATGCTTTGTTTGTAAAGTTTGGAAAATTATATCTGGGTTCTCCCCTTGCCGTTCTCCTGCTCATTCCTACGGTGGCAGCTCGAGCACCATCTGCTCTGCATCCCATCTCTCCTGATCGACTTCGGAAAGGCACCAACTCTGGCTCACATTCTTGCATTGGACTCCTGTCTCCGATCCCGATTGGCTCTCTGATTTACCTAGTTGTAGTAATGTTGAAAGAAAATGTTGTACTCCCTCCCTTCCACAAAGAGTACAATTCTAGTCTTTTTTCGAACGGATTAGTGGTGGCGTGAAAGAACTTTTATACTCTTATTTGTTTGCCACATGCGGTTAGTTTTGATGTGCAAATTAAATCTGACCACTTAATTAGGCAGGTAGTTGAGATTCAATTTAGGATTGCACTCTTCTTAGGATTTTTTCAAACATAGGGATTGCACTTTTCATAGGACGGAAGACAAGATAGAGAATGAAAGGAAACGGTTGAAGATTTTTTTAAAAAAAAGATAAAAGAAAAAATTCATGTGCATTGAGCACGCAAAAGCGTTCTAAGGAATAGATAAGACCAGATGCGTGTAGTAGCGATGTTCCTTTGGGGCCGGCCTACGTAGATGCAAGCGACTAAGCGAGGGCACATGCCCCTAATCAATATTTGAGATGCTAAGGTACTCCGCTAATATATAATTCTTATATCATGGTTAAGCCGTCGTCCTAGCCACTTTCGGCATGCTTAGAATGTTGGGTAGAATGAGTAACATATGTAAACTAATGGGGCCGACTAAACAAGGGTGTGAGTGTTGGAATTTATGAGCTTGGTCCATTTTTTTACAATAAAAGAATTAAAAACCCACTAATAAATGCTAGGGAGTTATGTGTTTTATCCCGTATGGATATATGAGGAGGATCTCAACTGACTTAAATAGTGGATTATGTGTACACCACTTGTGAAACCAATAAGAGGAGATTGGTGAGCCACACCTGCGCGCGCTCACTCACCACGCTGAGGCCGTGGCTCAGGATGTGATGAGCAATGTTTTGCTATTGAATGCAATGATTCTAGTCATAAAATATTAGCAGTTACCAGTAACTGACACTCATCGAAGATTCGACTCCGCCCGAAGAGATTCAAAGGACGGAGGAAGCGGCTAAGGAGACCTCTCCCTTCACCCGCTGTTTTGGAACTGTTGCCCGCTGAAGATTCTGCATGGGATAGCGGGACAATTAGATTTTTGGGGAGCATCTTCACGCGACTGCTCACCCAGAACCGTGATGTCTTCATCGGCGTACTATTCACCACCCTGCGCACCATCAACCTCGCCATCCCCAACTCCTTCGCTGCCACCAGTACACCTCTGTCCATCGTCGCCGCTTGCACACCTTCATCGATTACGTACCACTACTTCTGGTTCGAGGGACTGTACTGCGAACATCTTCCTACACCAAATTCGTTCGACTACTTCAAGCAGGCTAGTCGAGCATGTCTGCTCCAGCTGGTAACGGTGCATCCGGTGCCTCCGGCACTGGACCCACCTCGGGGTATAATCTGTTACTCCTCTATTTTATTGGATTCATCGTTAAATTTGAGTTAACATTGAACACGTGCACATGCCTTGTTTCACTCACCATAGTCATGAAATTATTAATAAATTGCATGTGTAATTTCAGAATTAAAATGTGCCTGAAAATGCTTAATTATCTAACAGCGAGCACATTGAACTTTGCAAAACCAGGCTGCTTGACTACTTAATTATAGTTTTGGTAAATTATATTACGTGTGACGACTTATAGTTGATCTTGACCTTTTTTTTCTTACAAATAATATGCCAGTGTGCTCCATAAAGCGAAACATGTACTATGATGGGTCTTTTTAGTTGGGATGGGCCTAAACTTCCTAACTCAAAGACATGACCTAATCGGCCACTATATTTTTATTTGTTTAGGAACGTTCCTAATAACACACATGGCTCTAATAAAGCAGTCATCAGCGCGTACACTACACTACCTACTTTTCGGAAGGCTAACCAAAGGTAGCATGCTAATCCTTTAGTATTAAAATCAATATAAAAATTGAAGCCAGCTTGTCAATCAGGCTAAATGCCATGCAATGAAGCATACAAAAACCACACATGGTATCTTTCCACAAAGTTCAAGATGCGTCTCCAACATACGTACGGTATATATAACTTGCACATGTAGCTCCAAAGTGCATACTTTTTTTTGCGTGTGTTTGGTGAGTTGTGCTGGTCGTACGTAGTCGCCACGAAAGTATCCTGCAATAACGTCATCCTCTTTGCATTGGTCACGTCCTTCACATTGCATATATGATATATATGCAATGTCCCTATCACATAGGTGGGATTCCTTACTGTATTATTTTTGGCGCCTCCTCTATACCAAGTTTAGGGAGTATTTGGATCCAGAAAGTTCAGATCATATCAAATATTTGGATGCCAACTAGAAAGACTAAACATGAGCTAATGGTGGTGATGGCAGCGTTGCATCTCCCGGTGGCCGCATCAGCAGCCGCAGCGCCGCCACCGGTGATGGGGCAGCCTAACTGCCGCACCACCTGCGGGAACGTGAGCGTGCCGTACCTCTTCGGCTTCGGGCCCTCCCGCTCAAGGTTTACATTATCACTGATAGGTCTCCGATAATTCCAATATTTCTATTTTACCGGTTGGCTCCGATAGAATTAGATTATCACCTAAAAATATTGATGTTTTAAATTTAGTCTGCTAAATGACTAATCTATATGCATGTGATCATACTTTTTGATACACTAATGGATGGATAAGGACATATGGACAACCCTCACTCTAATCCTTCCATTTACTTTCACTCCATATCGATCGAACTTCCCCATCATTGCTAGAGATATCGCAGATGCTATACCCCGCTGCCGGTCAAGTCCTCGCATCTTTCAATATTATTAGGTATAGATTTTTATGTGATATGGTTCAAAGGGAATATATGTTCATTTCTATGCAAAAAGAGAAAAAAATTTCTAAATTTTATCCGAATTTTTTTCCCGTTCACCGATAGAATTCCCATATATCCGATATTCCCGTTTATCACCGACCTCCGATATATCGATAATGTAAACCCTGCTCTCACTGCTACTGGCCGGGGCTCAACCTCACCTGCAACACGAGGCGCAAGGGCCCACCGCGGCTGCTCCTAGGAGACGGCACCCTCCGGGTCACCGACATCTCCCTCCGCAACGAAACCGTGCGCGTCATGCGCGCCGGCCTCATCCTAAACGCAACCGCCAGCAACCTCACCTCCGGCGGGTGGAACGCCTCCTCCGGCCGCGGCTTCACGGAGCACGGCTACCACCCGTCGTACGCCAACGAGCTCGTCGTCTCCGGCTGCAACGTGGTGGCGACGCTCCTCGCCGACATCGGGGAGAAGACCCCCAGAATCGTCGGCGGCTGCGCCAGCTTCTGCACCGTAATGGACTGCGAGGACGGTCCCATCATCTACGACGCGGCGGGCGAGGCGACGGCGGCGAGCAAGTACTGCACCGGCACCGGCGGCTGCTGCCAGGCTTCCGTCTCCGTCAGCGGCACGCCCAAAGGGGTACAGGCCAAGTGGCTCTACAGCAGCCACGCCGCGGAGCAGCGCCTGCGGCCGGCGAACGTGTTCGTCGCGGAGGAGGGGTGGGTCGACGCGAACGGGCTGCTGGGCGGCGACGGGCTCGAGGAGGCTCCCATTCTCCTCGAGTGGAGCGTCACGCGGGGCCTGCCGCAGGGCCAAGAGCCCAAGACTGCGACGGCGGCATAGGCCGCATGCTCTGCAAGAGCAAACACAGCCATTGCTCGTCCGGGGAACCAGGTCGCTTTACATGCCAATGCGACGAAGGTTACGACGGCAACACTTACCTGGCCGGCGGGTGCCAAGGTTAGTGGCTATTCCTACTTAAACAATCTGGTTTGCGCTTGAATCAAGTAGCAAGTGAATTATATACATTGATCCATCAATCTATCCATATTAATTTTGCATTACATATATATACATTCGGGAAGAACCAAGTCCTTCCGTCCCAGTAGCAAGTGAATTGAGCGGGCTGTTTTTTTTTCGATGGATTTTCTTTTGATACGGATTTTGTTGTGTTTTCAAGCTTTCATTGTACTCTGGTCCATTTAGTTACAGTATTGGTATTCAGTTCTTATTATATACGCTTTGGATCCACCCGTCAGTAATACATGGTGAAAACGTTGTATGCTTTAGAAATAAGTAGAGATAAAGATAAAGATGTATGTACCTATGTTTCTGATTTTCCTTTTCAATTATGTTTGGCATTAATGGATCATTGAATTACAACTTTGGACGTTAAATGCATCAAGGTGCAACAATTTATGCATTCCAATTATATCATTGTTTTTGTTTTTTTGTCACCGGCGATGGTGGGTAACGTAGAAGTACGTTTTATTTTGTACTCTCTCCGTTTCAAAATGTAGGTCGTTTTAGCATTTTTATATTCATAAATTTTGCTATGCATGTAGATATATGTTATAAGATATTTGTTATATCTACATGCATAGTAAACATTATGAATCTAGAAAAGTCAAAATGAACTGCATTTTGGAACAGGGAGTAGATATTTTATTTGAGTTACCCACCACTGCGATTACAGAAATGCAAAGAAAATAGATAGATAGATTTCCAACATCCATGTGTTAATTTGGGGGGTTGATTGGGTTTGGCTGCAGATATCGACGAGTGCAAGCTCCCACGTGAAGAGAGTAGGTGCTTTGGCGAATGTATCAACACGATCGGGTCGATGGATTGCCATTGCCCGCTTGGAACTTATGGCAACCCTGGCGTCAAAGATGCATGGCTGCTTCAAGATTAGCTCCAGTACTAGAGGTCAGTACGTACTACAACCGACCTGCTGTAGTAGCGATCGACGCACTTCGTGCACGAATAGCTCCATCAATCAACCGACATGCATATCCATTTTTGCCGCAGACGCACTGTTGCCGACGGTGGCTCCGGCGCGGGTAGGGAAGCCCAACTGCAGCACCACCTGCGCCGGCGTGCGCGTGCCGTACCCCTTCGGCATCGAGCCCGGCTGCTACCTGCAGGGGTTCAACCTCACCTGCAACACAAGCTATAGCCCCCCGCGGCTACTTCTCGACAAGAACGGCACACTCGAGGTCATCGAGATCTTCTTACCCAACTCCACAATGCGCGTCATCCATCACACCCGCAACACCTTCGACGGCGAACTTTCTGGTGCCGGCGACTGGGTGGTTTACTTCGACCTCCCCGACATTGGCGAGCCCTACATGCTGTCGACGAGGAACGAGCTCATCCTCTTCGGGTGCGACCTGCAGGCGACCCTGTATAATAGGAAAGGCAGCAACAAGACCACTGACAGCATCAGCCACTGCGCCTCCACCTGCAGCTCTGCCAGCGGCCTACAAATCAATAGTGATCCTAGTGCTTGGCCGCTGGTCTCGACGCAGCACACCCACGGCGGGTTCTGTTCCGGCCGCGATGGCTGCTGCCATGCGCCCATCTCCCAGCTGGACAGCGCGCCCAAGGATGATCTGAAGTTCAAAGGGCTCAACCGGACCATCAGCCAGGAATATGGTAGTAATTTGTTGCGCGCAGTTGCGCTCGTCTCAGAGGACGGGCTGACTGATCAGTGGACCGTCTGTGATCTTAAACAGGACTGATCTTTCGTGGTTCCTTTACATGGCATCTCCCCTTGTTCTACGATGGGCGGTTAAGCAAGGCGTCACGGCTCCTGCCAACGGCTCGGGGCCGTGCCTCGGGGACGTACCCAGTGGCCTTTGCAAGAGCAAGGACAGAGTCTGCCGGCGAGATGATGGAGGCTTCACGTGCCACTGCAACACCGGCTACCAGGGGAACCCTTACCTCGACGGCGGATGCCAAGGTCACTCTACTGATCATTTTACTCCTCTGATTATGCATTATTTGTTTTACTGGCATGCATCATGTTTCTTAATTTTCGTTTAATTTATTGGGGGCCTCATCAACTGCTCATTGTGGATGGAAATGTACAGTTATCGACGAGTCCAGCATCACGGTGTTATCAGGCGAACCGTGCTTCGGCGAGTGCATTAACTTTCCTGGTGGACACGAGTGCCGGTGCCCTAGAGGATTCTATGGCAACCCCTCCAAGCCCGGTGGCTGCTCCCCCACAAGGTGATCGCCACTAGGTCCTCGTAATAACTAACGTTTCAATGATGCTTCATTTGGCATTTATACGTGTATATATTCTCCGATCCGTGGTTTGAGAAAATGCATGGTAACATGATGTGTATACATATTTTTAAGGTTTAATCATTGGTTTGTCTGTTGCTAGTGCCCCGACCTTCCTGCTTTTGGTTCTGGGTATAATATTTAAGTGGCGTAGGGTAAAAGTACTAAAACAAAAGTACTTCAAGCAAAATCGTGGGCAGTTGCTGCAAGATGTCCGGTCCCAAAAGGCAGACATTGCAGAAAAAATGATCATACCAGTGGATGAGCTTGCAAAGGCGACAAACAACTTCGATAGAGCTTGCGAGCTTGGTGGAGGAGGCCACGGTACTGTTTACAAAGGTATCTTATCGGATCTACATGTTGTAGCCATTAAGAAGTCAAAGATTACCGTCCAAAGAGAAAAAGATGAGTTCATAAATGAGGTGGCAATCCTCTCACATATCAACCATAGGAATGTGGTCAAACTCTTTGGATGTTGCCTTGAGACTGAGGTCCCATTGTTGGTTTATGAGTTTGTTTGCAATGGAACCCTTTACCACCATCTCCATGATCAAGGACCAAGGTCACTATCATGGGGCAACAGGTTGAGGATCACACCTGAAGTAGCAACTTCTGTTGCCTATCTCCACTCGGCAGATTCAATAATCCATAGGGACATAAAGTCTAGTAACATACTTCTTGATGACATATTGACAGCAAAAGTATCCGATTTTGGAGCTTCAAGGTACATTCCAATTGAGAAAACAGGATTGACAACAAGGGTTCAAGGGAACAATAGGATACTTGGATCCTATGTACTTTTACACTGGCCGCCTCACCGAGAAAAGTGATGTCTACAGTTTTGGTGTAATTCTCGTGGAGTTGCTCGCTAGGAAGAAACCATTTTCATATTTGTCCACCGATGGTGATGGCCTTATTGCCCATTTTGTTGCTCTAATTGCTGAGGGAAACCTTGTCCAGATAATAGACCCACAAGTTATAGAGAAGGGAGGCGAAGAAGGACAAGAAGTTGCTGCACTTGCAGCATCATGTGTAAACGTAAGAGGTGAAGGAAGGCCAACGATGCGACTGGTGGAACATACACTAGAGGGGCTCCGTGGTTCCACAAAGTATAAGAAAGATGATACGGCAGCAGCAGAATTTGAGAACGATCGCATTGTGATTAACCGTCCGTCATCAACTAGAGAAGGACAAAGTTTTGAAGAGTCAAGCAGAAGACACAGTTTGGAGCAGTCGATGTCTGCAAGGTACCCTCGGTAGTACTGAGCGCTCTGTGCTTATGCATTAGTATAAGAGATTAGTTAACTTCTCCTAGCAATAATTTGATATGTGATGATAATATTAGCGGGATCCTCTGATTGCCATTGCTTTTGTTTTGTTAGTATGATTCAGCTTTACACTCCAATAAAAAAATGGATACCAGAATCATATCAGAGTTGGTACAATACTAGATTTGCTTTGTCTTTGTCATAGGGCAGTAGGAGCTCTTTCCGCTGATGAAAAGAATGCAGAAGTTATGCATTGCGCGTCACGGTTAATACATCGATATGTGTCATGTGTTGTTTGTGAGGTTTGGAAAATGAAATCTGGTTCTCCCTGCTCCCCCTTTGCCTGTGTTTATTCCCATGGTGGTAGGTGCAGCTCCCGCTCCTTGGCGTGCACTGCAGGTCCTTGCGGATGGCGCCAGTATTCTTGGTGCACGCGTCCGCGTCCTGCGGAAGAGCCACCTCAAAGCAGAGCATCTCAGCCACGTTGAGATCGCTCGCGTCCGTGTGTTCAGCCTCCATGTCTATCCATCAATCCATGCATGCCAGATGGTTTCAGGGACTCAGGGTATATACGGGCACTACACGCCTCCCCCTTCATATCCCTATCTTACTTCCCGATACAATACATGTTCGGAAATCTTTCTTTTAAAGAACTTTTTTGAAAGGTTTTCTGAAAAAAGCATTTGGCACAAACTTTCTAGAAAAAACATCTTCAACCAAGTTCTCCGTAAAAAACTTCAAAAAGTTCTCACGACAAAATATCTATAAAAACAAGGAGGTAAAAGATTATATGATTAACATAAATGAATATACTTTCAGTAAGCATAATAAAAGAAAGTGTGTGGTGACAAGCAAAAAAAGAATAAGAGAATATAAATTAAGAAGAAAAACTTGGAAAGGAAAAGTTTTGAAATAAAACAAGACAAGCAAAAAGCATGCACGTCTGGCGTGCAGTAAGACCAGCATGTGTACAGTAACGGCGGCGTTCCTTTAGGTACCTACTAGCTACTTTCGGCATGCTTTTGAATAATGTTAGCTAGAATGAGTGCCATATGTTGGTGCGCGGCCCCAACATGCACGTATCGTGTTTTTGTTTTTTTTTTTGTGTGTGTGTGTGTAGCTAGCTTCCACTGTACATCTTTTTGCTCGTGTTTGGTGAGTTGTGTTGGTTGCAGTAGCCATGAACGAGAGTAACCCATGAGACGGCCGGAGGGTGTAAGGTGGGGGGCAAGCGCTGCAGAACTGTGATTCATTTGGCAAGAAAGTAGCTCACAGACAGCGACATTGAATCCGTGCGAGATATGGACGGCTAGCTGAGGACCTGAGGTTGGGAGAGCGAGGACATGTGGAACATGAAATCTCATGCAATTTCCCATTATTATTTGTTGTGTCATCGTCCTGGCCGGAAGGAATCACTGCACGCGCCATGCCCAGCCAATAAATTAAGGTGGTGATTGGATATCAGGCTTCTATAGTGCAGCCCAACATGTTTGGATGGTTGGGTAGACCTCGTAGCCAGGCTTGCGGAGTGCAAAAGGGGCAGCCCAGGCTGCATTGCCGGAAACGGATTTCGATTTTGTTTCCGGCTTGTGCAGGCTGCATTAGCTCCGCACGGCCAATTTTGCAGGCCTGCCTTGTGCGGTCCGCGGTCCGTACTGCAGGGAACAAAATCCTCCGCCTCGCTAGGGTTACCGCTGCACAGTACTCATTTGCGCCGTCCGGGCTCGGCCTCCCTCTCCGCTTGCTCTCGCCCTCGCTCTTCGCTCTCGCAAACGCATGCCATCGCCGAGCTAGGATTTCGCCGCCACCTCTTCCCCGCTCTACAAGCTCGAAGGGGAGCCCGTCGGCTACCTCTTCCCGTCCTTCGGTAGGGCTTCAAGGATCTGTTCTCCATTCCTCGTTGTTTGACTTGTCATTCATGTTCTCTCCCGCCTCCATCGTCTGTGTTCTAATATTGTAGTCATTAGATTGTCCTATCTTTCTTGTAGCCTATAGATTGTTGAGCCAGATGTATGCTATATTGTTGATGTTTGTTTTTGGTTAGATCTGGTAGCCCATGTTTTAGATATCCCTTTGAATGTTGTAGATCTGGTACCCCATGTTGCAGATCTCCCTTTGAATGTTGTAGATGTGGTAGTATTAGGTGTAGATCTTGTGTTTGACTGCTTGTTGCATCATATCATGGCTTGTAATATGCACATCTTCATAGATGATAGATGTACATATTTTTCCATTGCCCTCTAATACAAGAACTTTTATGTTTGTAATAGCCATGGATGATGTTGCCAGTAGGCGCCGCCAACTGATCCTTAGGGGGGCAGCTCTAGTTTCTATCATTAGTGCATGGATGATGATTAGGTTTAGGCGCCAATTGACTGCTAGACCTCCAATTTCTTATGGTCCAATGCTTCCTAGAGATGAGCAGAGACAGAAAAACCTTAGTTTCATTTACAACTCCAATGACATCCAGTGTGTTAATCAGCTTAGGATGAAAAAGGCCCCCTTCTTCCAGCTTTGTGACCTGTTCCGCGATCATGGCCTGCTCAAAGATAGTTTCCACTACAACATAGAAGAGCAGGTTGCAATGTTCCTTTAAGTTGTAGGCCACAATCAAAGGTTTAGGTGCATCTAAGTTCCATTTTCAAGGTCTGTTGAAACAATAAGTAGGTATTTCCAAGAAGTCTTTTATGTAGCAGGGGAACTTAGAGCTGATTCTGCCACCCTCCACCACTGTACACTCCAGAATCCGGCTCCGCAGATGGAATGCCTACTTCTTGTTGAGCTCATTTGGTTTGATTTTATTGCTTGTTTGTGTTTGCTTGTCTGTTGTGCCACTTTAGCTATAGCCGTTGAGTGATCGAGGAAGACATTGAAGGCCAGTACCGCAAGCAAAGTCATAGAAACAAAACCCCAGACCAAAGATCGAATCGATTAGGTTACCAGTTCACAAGTTCCACCATAGTGGTTTATTATTTTTTAATATTATATTAATTTTCATGACTTCTATAAAAATTATAAAGTTTTTCATTTGTGTTAATTGCTCGGAGAGAAATGTATTGTATTTTATATTAGCACCATAACTTAGATCTTTTCAATTAGGATAAGTAGGACACTTATGGTGAAAATTTGCAATGTATTGTGTAGGATGAGAAATTGAGTGTGAGTTTGTTGGCACGCATAGTTTAGCATTAAAATTATATTTACTATATTTTTTAAAATACATGCGTGACGCACGTACACCTATCCTAGTAAAAGGAAACAATGGAAAAAAAATTAAAAGAAAAGGGATAAAAGAAAAAAATCATGCGCAAAAGCGTTAAGGAATAGATAAGACCAAATGCGTGTAGTCGTGGTGGTGTTCTTTTTGGGCCGGCGGCCTATGTAGATGCAATGCAAGCGGCTGAGCGAGGGCACATGCCCCTAATTTTCTGAGATGCTAAGGTACTCAGCAAATTCTTAGTTAAGCCGTCCTAGCCACTTTCGGCATGCTTAGAATGTTGGGTAGAATGAGCAACATATGTAAACTAATGGAGCCAACTAAACGAGGGTGTGAACAGTAGTGAACTTTACAAAACCAGCTGCTTGCATGGACTACTTAATTATAGTTTTGGTAAACTAGATTACGTGTGACTTATAGTTGATCTTGACCCCTTTTTTTCCTTACAAATGATATGCTAGTGTGCTCCATAAAGTGAAACATGTACTATGATAGCTCTTTTTGGTCGGGGTGGGCCTTAACTTGTTAACTCAAAGACATGGCCTAATCGGCCACTATGTATTTATATGTTTAGGAACGTTCCTAATAACACACATGCATGGCTCTAATAAAGCACTCATCAGCGCGTACACGACACGTACTCCCTGCCTTGCGGAAAGCTAACCAGATTAAAGGCAGCATGCTACTAATTCTTCAGTAAAACCAATATAAAAAATAAAGCAGGCAGCTTGTTAGTCAGGCTAAATTAAATGTCAAGCATATAATACAACCACACGCGTCAACTTTCCACAAAGTTTAAGATGCGGCTAGCTCCAACATATGTATACAGGATATGATATAACTTGCACATGTATTCATACTTCTTTTCGCACATGTTTGGTGAGTTGTGTTGGTTGCAGTCGCCACGAAGCTAGCACACCATGCAATGTCTTCCTCCTTTGTCATGCATATGAATAGAGAGGTCGACAATGCAAGTTAAGGAACTCTAGCAGTCAATGGCGAGACTAGAGAGAAGTTTTTGGAGTTTCTCTTGGTCTCTGCTGATCTCTAGTGATCTATGGGCTTGGACAGACGATGGTCGTCGATGGATGTGGCCTGGAATAGAGGACCTGCTAGCTAGGCGGATCCGGCAGGAGGGATGCTGGATCTGAGATGGACGGCTGAGAGGTCAGCCAATAATTGGAAAATGAAATCTCAGGCGTCTGACACAGAATTTGTTAGTTTTCATCCCGGACGGAAGGAAATCCTTCACGCGCCATGCCCAGCCAATAAACCGCGGTGATGTCTAGCAGATCGCCGAGCTGCTGAACATCCGATTTTTCTTCTGTTTTTTGGAAAGAAGTGAACATCCAATTTTGTTTAGTCGAAGTGCGCTTCTCGTGACCAGCAGATCAACTACTTTCAAGTAGTACTGTACAAGTGTAAAGTTAAGCGCAGCAGGGTAGTGGCATGCATGCTGCATGCGCGTGGTTGGTGAGATCTGTCGCCATCCGGACACACGTTGTCCCCACGGCCGGGAACGCGCAAGCAGCTTGCTAGCGGATCTTTCCTTCCATATATCTATGGCCTTCATGTGCTCAGCTCGCACACAGTTCATCACCAACTAACTGTAGCACAATGGCAGGCAGCAGCTAGCTAGCTAGCCGGAGAGCGCAGCTCATCAGGCGTGCGTGTCCTGCTGCTGCGTACTAGTAGGATCGAGTAGCTAAGTCCACACACTTTGTAGCCTACAATGATGTCGTCGCAAACCTCAGCAGCTGTGCTAATACCAGTGGCGCTGATGGTGGTGATGGAGGCGTTGCAGCTCGCCCCGGCAGCCGCAGCAGCAGCTTCGGCGCCGCCACCGCAGAAGGCATCTGTGATAGGGAAGCCCAACTGCAGCACCACCTGCGGGAACGTGAGCGTGCCGTACCCCTTCGGCCTCGGGCCCTCCCGCTGCTATTGGCGGGGGTTCAACCTCACCTGCGACACCAGCTACAACCCACCACGGCTGCTCCTCGGCGACGGCACCCTCCGGGTCGCCGACATCTCCCTGGAGAACACAGCGGTCCGCGTCATGCGCGCCGGCTCCATCATCAACGCGACCGGGGACGACTTCACCTCCGACGGCTGGAGCGGCTCCTTCGGCCGCGCCTTCACGGAGTATGGCTACCTGCTGGCGGTTGGAAATAATGTCGTCGTCTTCGGGTGCGACGTTGTAGCGATGCTTCTCGTACAACAAGGCACTGACGATGGGGAAACCCCCCCAGGATTCATCGGCGGCTGCGCCAGCTTATGCACTAAGGCGCGCAATGAAGACGACGAAGTCTACACAAATACGTTCGATGTGATAAGGGTCACAGGGTGCACCGGCACCTCAGGCTGCTGCCAGTCGCCCGTCACCATGATCAGCATGCCAAGTGAAGTGCAGGCCAAGCGACTCTACAGCGGAAGCGCCGCTGTAGAGCAGAAGAAGCACTGGCCAGTGAACGTCTTCGTCGTGGAGGAGGGGTGGATCGACCAGTTCAACTGGTCGGTGCGCGCGGACGAGGTCAAGGAGGCTCCCTTCATCCTCCAGTGGGGCGTCACGTGGGGCCTGCCTCAAGCCCCGCAACACCATGGCCTATGCGATGACGGCGTACGCCGCATGCTGTGCAAGAGCGAGCACAGCTACTGCTCGACCGCCTTCCCAGCGGAAGGCTATACGTGCGGTTGCGACCGGGGTTACCAAGGCAACCCTTACCTCCCCGGCGGATGCCAAGGTTAGCTACCACTCCGATTCGATCTTACTCATCAAGTTATTAGTGACCGTATATAGCTAGTTTATTTGGTTATTCAAATCTAGATATATAATTTTCATTATGTATCTATATGCATAGCAAAAGTTACGTATCTAGATTTGCCAAAACGATCTAAAATTTGGAACGGAGAGAATACATAGCAAGTAAATTAATTCATTGTTTATTAGTTCATCCAATGCCAACTATATATAGCTTGTGACTACGTTCTAATTAAGGATAGTCCGCTCCATTTCTGGAAGTATACAAGGATTCTAGACGTTACCAAACTCTGTATACTTTAATTTCACTACTAGAATTCAAAACTACCTTGGCGGCTTAAAAGCACACCAAGCTTTGACCATCACTTAGTTAATACAAATCATGGGTAGTATAGTTTAATGTAGGAAAAAATATACTACGAACTAGTTTCGTACTAGGAAATATGCCAGTGCTTTACTACATGTGAAGGTTATAAGGACAGTCTCTATTCCGCATATACTATCATTAATTAAGTAGTACTTAATTAGGATTCATCATTTGTTAAAAGGTACAATTTTGAACAAAAATTGTCCTCCCTCCATATTCCTCTGCCGCTTTCACTCCCTCTCAGTGTGACACTTTGTGTTTTGCTCACTTAGAAGGGTAGCAAAATTCACTAACAACATTTTGAACTTTCTAAATTTGCTTAGTTGGCTAATTAAGTAACTCAAATTTGCTCCATAATGTGACCTTTTTAAATTAACAGTTGCACAATTAACTCATGTGCATTTAATGTTTCTTGGAGTTCTGTGTGGCACTTTAGAATTTAGATCTAATTCAAGTAAAAGACCTGATATAATTCCTAGACCAATTTCTTGATGCAACCAGTGATCTATCTCTAGTTTGGACATCAAATCATTGCTCTAGAATTTCTTTTCCCAAGTCATTTTTAAGTCTATATATATCAAATCATAGATGGGTTCAATCCCTTGATTAACTTCAGGTGTCCAAGGCCTCTCTTCCCTGATCAATTTACTAATCCCCATGTCCATCTCGATCAAGTTCATTCTTTGGAATAGTACAGAAGTTCTATAAATCAACTTTCAATACTCCTTCTTTTTCAAATTTATGGTCATTTTAGGTTTTCTACGTACATAGTTTCTATTTATATATCTTGATGTACCGTATATCTAGCTGCATTGTAAAAATTATTTATCTAGAAAAACCGAAATAATCTATAATTTAATTTGGAATGGAGGGAGTACCTTGAAATTTCATCTCTGGCTACTTCTTTATCATTTTCTACCCGCTTCAAATCCCCCTAGGCTACAGCCCAACTTGGCCGAACCCAGATCAGCCAGCATGGCAAGCTTGCCCTCCGTTGCGTATCGCTTGAACCAGCGGTCCGACGCTCCGTTCTTGGGAAGCATATGAACGCACGTCACCCAGGATCGGCTATATATGCCCAAACCACCCACCGTCCCAACCTTCTTTCGCTATAAAACGGAACCCTTATCTCGTTCTCTTCCTCGTTTGCAACTTCAGAAACTCTCTAAACCGGCCACTAGAGCTCCCTCTCCCTTCTCCTCCTCCACGGAGAGTCGTGGGAGGCAGGGTGCAGAATGACGGAAGGAAACCTTGCTCCGTACGGACGAAACTTCTGCCTCACGTGGGAGTTTGTTGGCCGTAAACTAGTCCTGGCGGTGGTGACCCAGGAGGGAAACACGCGCCAAATTAAACACTGGTCTGTTCGGTAGGTGTCTGCCTCGTTCTAAAATGGCTTCGGCTTTTACTTTAATGGTAAAGTAGCTTTTCGGTGAAGCTGAAGCTATTTAGCAAAGTATTCTCAATGGCAGAGTAGATAATAATTTTATGGACATTTAATACTTGGAAAGATAGGAGAATTTTCTTTTGTTCTTTTATTTTAGTGTAATCCATTCTGAGATTTCGTAGGGGTTCTATTCTATTTTTACCCTTTTGGTAAGGCTTCAACAAATGTTTGGGTTGGCGTATGGAACAACAACGAATCCTTCTCGTCCAAACAAGTCATCGGGATAGGGCCACTTTGTACAAAATAGGCCTTTTCATCTTTGACATTAGTCTCGGCCGATGTTAGGTCCGGGATCAATGGAGGCATTAGTTTCGGATCTAACCAGGGGCTGGGAGAATATTAGTCCTGGTTGGAGCCTCCAACCGGAACTAAAAGTCTCTCTGACTAAAAGTTAGTCTCGGTTGGTAACACCAACCGGGATTAAAGGATCACCATTTAGTTCCGGTTGGTGGTATCAACCGGAAGGACCTTTTAGTCTCGGTTGGTGCTATCAACCCGAACTAAAGGGATGTCGACGGGTTAGTTCAAAAGTAAGACATTCTAACTAGAGTCACATGTGTTGTGTAGGTGAGGTGGCAAGGAAGCTATGTGTGAGGCAAGAGGTTATATGTTTAAGTACTATGTGTAGAGTAATTTTTTTCAAACACAGACCCTTTAGTCCCAGATGCGGGAACCGGAACTAATAATCCAGCTTTTTAGTCTGGATTTGTAGTCCCGGTTCCATAACCGGAACTAAAAGGTGTTAGGAACCGGGACTACTAGCCCTATTTTGTACTAGCTTTTTAGTCTGGGTAGAGTCGGAGTAGGTACCAAAATCAAGTTATAATTTTAACCACTGTGGCACTTCTTGATAGGCCAAGGGCCACCTTAATTACTAATTTCTACACCATGCATTTGTTATTAATAAATACAGTAATTTGTGCGCGGTTGATTGGCTGCAGACATGGACGAGTGCAGTCTCCCAGCTGAAATGAATGGGTGCTTCGGCGAATGCATCAACACCATCGGATCAATGGAATGCCGGTGCCCGTATGGAACTTTTGGCAACCCCGGAGTGAAAGGTGGCTGTTTCAAAATCAACTCCACTGCTACAGGTTCGGCCGGTGGGACGCACTACTAGATAGATAGCTTGTTGCTCGTACTCCCTCCTTCCTAAATTATTAGTTATTTTATTTTTCTAGGTATATAGTCTAGATGTATAGCAAAATCTATATATCTAGAAAAATAAAACGACTAATAATTTAGGACGGAGCAAACGTCTTCATCGAATTAATTTTCATATCTAAATTTATTTTCATAATTAAATATATAGCAAAATTTATGTACCTAGAAAAATAAAAGGACTGATAATTTAGGACGGAGGGAACACCTCCATCGAATTAATTTTCATACCTAAATTTATTTGCAGCGGATGCACTGTTGCCTACGGTGGCTCCTGCGCCGAATGGGCTGCCTGACTGCAACATCACCTCCTGCGGCAACGTGAGCGTGCCGTACCCCTTCGGCTTCGGGCCCTCCCACTGCTACTGGCCGGGGCTCAACCTCACCTGCAACACAAGCTACAGTCCCCCACGGCTGCTTCTCGACAGCAAAGGCATCCTCCAGGTCGTCGACGTCTCCTTGCATGACTCCACGGTGCGCGTCGTCCACCACACCCGCATCGTCGACGACGACTTCACCTCGGACCCCAACGGCACCACAAAGGCTACGAGCTTTCAGCTCCCGGACATCGGCGAATCCTACATGCTGTCAGCCAGGAACGAGTTCCTCTTCTTTGGGGACGGTGTGCAGGCCACCCTGTACGGGAACAAGTACAGAAACGGCGGCAGCAGCAGCATCATCGCCGGCTGCGTCGCCAACATCAGCTCCGGCCCATACCGCCACTGCTCCGGCAGCGATGCCTGCTGCCATGCACCCATCTTAGCGGGCAGCTCGCCCGAGAAAATGGAGTTCAAAGTCGGCGTGAACTCGGTCCTAATAAATGATATGCCATTGGCGTTCATCTCAGAGGAGGGATTGACTAAACAGTGGTGGGACATGATCTTCGACACGACTTTGAACATGCCCATGCCCCGTTACTTCTCATCTCCCCTTGTTCTACAGTGGGCGGTTAAGCAAGGCTTCTCAGTGCCTGCAGACAACTCGGCGCAGTGCCCCGGGGACGTAGCCAGCCAGCTTTGCAAGAGCAAGGACAGCGGCTGCCGGCAAGAGAATGGAGGCTTTACGTGCCACTGCAACAAGGGCTACCAGGGCAACCCTTACATCACTGACGGATGCAAAGGTCACTACTGAATCACTGAGAGATTTTACCTTTCTGTTTCATTACTCAAGTACTCTTCATATATATCACTGATTTTTCTCAATAATGTTTGTTCATTGGGGGCTTCAATCACTTTGTTATTTATTGTTCATTCTGGTTGGTTAATGGCTACAGATATCGACGAGTGCAACATCACAGCAACAAGGTGCTTTGGCGGCATCTGCAAGAATTTGCCTGGAAAATTCAAGTGCCAGTGCGAGCTAGGAACATTTGGAAATCCCTACAAACCCCCTGGCTGCGTCAGCTTATCCACTGTTTTGTCTAAATTCATAACCAAAAATAAAATTGGTTTGTCAGCGGCTAGTGGCCCAGTGCTTCTGCTCGTGGTTCTGGGAATAATGTTAGTACCCCGTAAGATTGAACAGCATAAGATGAAAATATTGAAACAAAAGCACTTCAAGCAAAACCGTGGACAATTGTTGCAACAGTTGATATCACAAAAGGCAGACATTGCGGAGAGGATGATCATACCACTGGATGAGCTTGCAAAGGCAACAAATAACTTCGACAAATCTCGGGAGCTTGGTGGTGGAGGGCATGGTACTGTTTACAAAGGAATCTTATCGGACCTACATGTCGTAGCCATCAAGAAGTCAAAGATTACGGTCCAGAAAGAAATAGATGAGTTCATAAATGAGGTAGCAATCCTCTCACAAATCAACCATAAGAATGTGGTCAAACTCTTTGGATGTTGCCTGGAGACCGAGGTGCCATTGTTGGTTTATGAATTTATTTCCAATGGAACCCTTTATCACCATCTCCATGTTGAAGGACCAAGATCACTATCATGGGGCAACAGGTTGAGGATCGCAACTGAAATAGCTACTTCGCTTGTCTATCTTCACTCAGCAGTTTCAACCCCAATAATCCATAGAGACATCAAGTCCAGTAATATACTTCTTGACGACACATTGACGTCAAAGATATCAGACTTTGGAGCTTCAAGATATATTCCGATGGACAAAACAGGGTTGACAACAAGAGTTCAGGGGACAATAGGATACTTGGATCCAATGTACTTTTGCACCAGCCGCCTTACCGAGAAAAGCGATGTCTACAGCTTTGGTGTAATTCTCGTGGAGCTGCTCACTAGGAAGAAACCATTCTCGTTTCTATCCACTGAAGGTGATGGCCTTGTTTCCCATTTTCTCAACCTACTTGATGAGGGAAATCTTATCCAGGTAATAGATCCACAAGTTACAGAGGAGGGAGGCGAAGAAGTCCAAGAAGTTGCTATGCTTGCAGCGTCCTGTATAAACTTAAGAGGTGAGGAAAGGCCAACAATGCGACTGGTGGAACATACCCTAGAGGGACTACGGGGTTCCAAGATGTATAAGAATGATGATATAGTAGCAGTAGAATTCGGAGATGATAGAATTGTGGTTAGTTGTCCGTCATCAACTAAAGAAGGCCAAAGATTTGAGGAATCAAGCAGAAGATACAGTTTGGAGCAGGAGATGATAATGTCTGCAAGGTACCCTCGGTAGCATTGAGTGATCTGTGCCTTATGCATTAGCATAAGAGATTAGTTAGCTTCTCCTAGCTGTAATTTGGTTCTTCTTGCCATTGCTTTCTTTTGTTAGTATGATTCAGCTTCACACTTCAATAAAAAAATGGATACCAGAATCAGATCAGAGTTGGTACATTACTAGATTTGCTTTGTCTTTGTCGTAGGGCAGTAGGACCTTTTTCCCCCTGATGAAAAGAATGCGGAAATTATGCATTGTGCGTCACGGTTAATAGATCGATATGTGTCATGTGCTGTTTGTGAGGTTTGGAAAATGAAATCTGGTTCTCCCTTCGTCCCCTTTGCCTGTGTGTTCATTCCTATGGCTTAGCTTCGTCCCTTGGCGGTAGGCGCAGCTCCCCGCTCATTGGCATGCACCGTGGGTTCTTGTGGGCGGCGCCGGTATTCTTGCAGTTGCATCTCAGCCACGTTGAGGTTGCCCGCGTCCGTGTGTTCAGCCAGTCAGCCTCCATGTCTATCTGTGCATGCCAGATGGTTCCGGGGTGTATGTGGGCACTGCATGCAGGGGCGAAGCGAACCGGACAAGCCATCGGGGTCGGCTGTACAATACAACGGGAACAGTGTTATACACTGGATTCCGTAAAATTCATCCGGATCCGACGACCCGGCAGCCTAAAGCAGCTTCGCCCCTAACTGCACGCCCGCTTCTTCGTGTCCCCATCTTCCTTCCCCGATAGAATATATTTTTGAAAAGCTTTTTTTAAGAACTTGTTTGAAAAGATTTTGAAAAGGCATTTGAAACGAGCTTTCTAGAAAAAATTCTTCAAACATGTTCTCCATAAAAACTTTTAAAAGGCTCTCACGACAAAATTTCGTCAAAAACAGGGAAGTAATAGTCTATATACGATTAACATGAATTATTCTACTTTTAGTAAGCATATAAAAGAAACTGCCGTGACAAGTAGCAAAAAAAAGAATAAGACAGAAAATAAAGAGGAATAAACTGGGAAGGAATTTTTTAAAAAAATAAAAGACAAGAAAAAAAACATGCACGAACATCGGGCGCGTGATAAGACCAGCATGTGTGCAGTACCAGCGTTCCATTAGGTACCCAGCTACTCTCGGCATGCTTCGAAGAATGTTGGGTAGAATGAGTGTCATAAGTCGGTTAATTAGATTTTGTTTATTAGTTGATTTTGAGACTTGACCATATCCTTTTCCCTTTCAAATAATATGCCATTGTGCTCCATAAAGCGAAGCATGCATATTTTTTAGATTGAATAATTAAGTACCTAATCGGCCTGAATGCCTCCTGATCGATATGACGCAATGCAAGTACATACTTGCATTTGGTTTCTTAGTTAACTAGTTAAACTATAATGAGAGTGTAAAAAAAATAATTTTATTATGTCATCAATTTATAATTTTGGTGATTGAATGATATCATAATTATTGGGACTAACGAGTTTGTTAAGCGAGTATTTGTTTGTCACACCCGGATTTAAGGATAAAACCGAATGCATAACTATATGTATGTCAGTATTAAGTTTCATACATACAGTGACTTCGTCAGTGATAATCAGTAAGAGTATCACGAAAGAAGAATTACAACGACTAAAAAACTATAAAGATTATCAGAAATATACAGCTTATCCTGGAAACGAAGACTCCAAACTTTACAGGCAATCGACCAGGAGTTACGTTCACCTAGAACTCAGCATCATCTTCAAGAGACTTCACATCAACTTTCTCTTCTGAGCAGCAATTATAACAAGCGCGAGTACACTTATGTTTGATACTCAACAAGTATTGGAAATTATACAACAGAAGGCCAAAAGTAAGAAAAGGCTGACTGGCTTACAGCGATAAGTAATTTTAGTTGGTCAAGTTTTATTAGCACCTGATTACTAAGGTATAAGTTTATACCAACCCACATTAAAAGAAACAGAAGAGATATAGCAGAAGCATAACCATAACCATAAACATGGTCCACAATTTAATTCATCTTCAAGTTCATTAATCATGTGAGGGTCCAAGCAGCTCGTAACCATGAGCACGGCTGATATATCAGTTTTCACTCTGCAGAGGTTGTACACTTTATCCACAATTCGTGTCTCCCGTATCGTCCGAGGTCGCGAGCCTCTTCAACATTTCCAAGGTGAGTGGCTAGGGATTCACTACGAGATCTTTACAAAGATTCTTTAACTTATGACAATCAGCTAAGGTTTCAGCCCACAGTGGTCATAACCCTTCCTAATGAGAAAGACGCCTTAACCAGGATCATATCTAAGTCTCAAGAGGACCGAGCTATACCCCACCAACGCACTCCTCTCTTACCCTTTCGATAAGATCATCACAAGCTAGAGTTTCTAATTAATTAGCCAAGACCAGAGCCACATAGTATTGTGGTTGCACTGTTTTCATGGGTGGTTCTCTATGTTCCAATTAAATATATGATCTTGTGATTAACAACAAAGAGCATGAACATGGATAAAAAAGGTGTATCATCATCATTGTTGTCATCATGGTTATAAATTATTCCCAAATGAAACCAGTTATAGCAACTAGGCAGAATCTACCCAACAGAAAGGTAAAACCCGGGTTGACAAGAAATTATCATAAAAACTAAAAACTAGGTATATTCTTAATTAGGGTCCATCAAAATTAGGACACATGTATGCATAAAGAAAAGTTGTATTTATTGTGATTATTAGGATAAAAGAATGATCAAGTAAACACTTGCCTTCTTCCAAAGAAATACTGCTCAGAGTCTTTAATTATTGTTCTTGCAACTCTTAATCTTTAAAACTCTTCAATCGCGCTCCTTCTAACATCACACAAGCATTGAGCCCAAGCATATAAGCAAACAAACAAACAAGAGAAACTAAGAACAGATACACCAAATAAAAGAAAAGCTTTAAAAGAGCGTACAAAAGGATAGGACTCGTTGCTACGGTCACGAGAACGCAAGAAATGCGGAAAACAGAATTAGGGTTGAAAAGAAACAACTATAGGAAGATTTATATATTATAAAAGAAAACAAAACAACTATAAGCTTCCTTTATTTTATTTATAAAACAAATGTAAAGGATATTTGAAATAAATATTCGAAATTATAATTAACTCATATTATATTTTGCATTTGTAAAAGCGGAGTAGAATTTAGACAAATTTTGTTTATAACTATCTATGTATAAATTATACTAATTAAACGATTAACATTGAAAGGAAAATATGAGAGCATCTAAACGTATAACTTTATGATGCATGTTGAACGAACAAATTATAACTAAAAATATGTTTAAGGTGGTATTAATCAATTTAACATTAATTATGAAAGCCGGAGTATTTACCTAATTAGATTTTTAATTAGAAAATCTAGATAAAAGGATATTAATAAAAATAAATCTATATTTAATTTTAAAAAATAGGAACTATGATACAACAACGCCACTAAATGATAACTTAGAGTTTTAAAAAACTAACGCAAAAAGATCAAAACGAATCTAAAATGCGGAAACTATTGAAAGAACAAGGTTGCAGGGACCTAATCGTGATTAAATGTAGACGCAAAGGATAAGCTGCTAATTTTTTTACAAGACTCAGAAAACTGAGCTCGCAAATTCAACGAGGTTAAGATTAGATCAAAAGATCACAGGTGGGGTTGGACTGAAAAGATCTAATAGATTTAATAGATTTAGAGGGTTTTCTGTAGATTTCCGTAGACACAAAAATAATAGCAAAGTTACACTATTTTACAGGGGCTAGATCGCAAAAGCTCCGTCTCCTTGATGGCTGGCGTACAACACATTGTTGCTTGCCCAAATTGCAGCGATTTAGACCATATGAGAGTGGGGAAGTAGGGGAAAAGAAAGAGGAGGTCGAGGGGAATCCGTTTTACTGCTTACCCTTAGCGGAGACGCACCATGGTGGTCAAAAATCAGATCGAGGAGGAGGTGGCTGCGCACTGCTCGGAACAGGCGAGCAATCCTGGGTGGCGGGTGATGCATGGGGGTCTGGCGCATGGTGCAGGGGCAGCCGGCGCTCAGGGCCGAGCAAGGAAAATGCGTGCACCGCAGGGGGAGGCGCGGCAGTAGGCACGCAGGGCTGGCGCTCGGTCTTGGCGCTGCCGAGAAACGCGCGGGGGTGAACGGGGACTCGGGCGCTCGGCCTAGCAGCAGCGCTGCATCCTTGCGCGTTGGCGACTGCGTGCTGCGCAAGGCGGAGAGGAGCCATTGGCTGGCCTGTGTCAAGGAAAAGAGAGAAAGGAGAGGGGCTTGGCTGGACCAAGACTGATTCATGCCAACGGGTAGAAATCAATTCGCTGAGAGAAGGGTAAATATAGAGGGAAAAAGGCTGGGCGGCGGAAGGGCATTGAGTTGGGTCTAGGGTTTAAGAGAGACAATGCTACTCGTTGGAGCCGACAGTAATGGAGCATCATCGGAAAAATAATGAAAACGAGCCACCAAACATTGTTTCGAGCGTGAGTTGATCGGGGAGAAAGATTAGAAGATGTGGAATTCAAATGGGCATTTTTAGGGTGTCCGATACAATACAGTAAAAAGGAGGATAGTTTATAACAGATCGATCCGGCTATGATGAGAAATTGAGAACATCGAAAAGAGAAAAGGAAAGAAAGGAGAAATGGCCTTGGGAGTTTCATCATCTCATTGGGAAACTTCTAGATGACACCAATTTAGTGAAGGAAGACGGTCGACGGCGAGTGTTGGTCAGCATGCTTCGGCGAGATACTAAGCTTTAGAAAGTAAAGGCAAAAGGCAAAAATAAAGATATTTTCTTTGGTACATCAAAGAGAAGCTTTTGATTTACTTTTTATCGATGGAAAAAGCAACGAACAATGAGATATGGCAATGGCTGAGCTCAAGTTTGTGCGTGGCACGGTTCTAGTGTTTAGGGTGGATTGGACAAGAAACGAGTTGAATTCCAGCTTAAAAAGAATTCATTTTTTAAACATATTTCAGGTTTAAAGTAAATCTAGAAAATTCCAGATAAATCTTTTAAACCATGAAAAATAAATCCCGAAGTTCTGAAAATTTCCGAAACAATTCTTGAAGATAGTTCAGGACACGAAGAGGTTGATAATATAATTGGCCAAACGGGCCCGGCATGACTCGACCCTAGCACAATGTGGGCTAGGCACGACACGGCACTACACTATTTGGCACGATCACTTAGTCGTGTCGTGCTGTGCTGGCATGGTACGGTGTGCCGCGGCGGCGGCCCAGGCATGGCATGAAGGGTGTGCGGTCATGCCGTGCCAGCACAATTGGCACGTCGGCCCGCCCGTGCGGTGCCTGCTCAAGCTCGATGCCGCCAGCAGTGTAGGTCGGCTGCAGCAGGAGCGGCGGTGCTGGGAGGCTGGTGGTGACGAGGGGGTGCGTCGGGATGCCGTCGGCGATGGGGAGGCGCGTAAGGAGTCCACCATCGATAGCGAGTGGCGCGGGGAGGAGGCCAGCGGCGACGGCAAGGGATGCGGGGAGGCCGCCGGTGAGGGTGCGGGGAGGCCACCGGCCATCTAACGCGCGCGTGAGAAAGAAGAAAGAGAGAGGAGGAGAGTGACGACCGGATAAGGGAAGAGATGAAAATTAGGGTTGAGGGGAGATTGTGGGCAGTGGGCTATTAATGGGGTATTAATGGGGCACTATCGTGCCTGGCACTTAGTCGAGCGGTGCCCAAGCCGGCACTACGAGCCAATGTGGCGGCCCAGGCATGGCCCGCACAATCGTGCCGTGCTGGTCCAAGTACTATAGCAATCGTGCCAGACCGTGCTCGGGCTATGCTTCAGGCCGCCCGTTTGGTCAACTATACTTGACAACAAGAGTTTAGGGAACAATAAGATCCTTGGAACCAATGTACTTTTGCACTTCTCGTGGAGCAGCTCGCTAGGAACAAATCATTCTCGTTTCCCCCTCGTTTCTATCCACCAAAGGTGATGGCCTTCTTGTTTCCCATCTTGTCAATCTACTTGTGAGAGAAATCTTGTCCAGATAATAGATCCACATGCTGCAGAGGAGGGAGGCAGAGAATTAGTCCAAGAAGTTGCTTCACTTGCATCATCCTGTGTAAACATAAGAGGAGATGAAAGACCAACAATGTGGCAGGTGGAACATATACTAGAGTAGAGATAGAGTAGGGATGTAAATGGTATAAATATTTTCCAACCGACCGTCGGTCAGGGGCGGATATCAATTCGGATAGTTTTTTTCGGATATCCGGGTCAAGAAAAAAAAATCAAAGGCATACAAAGCTTCTGAGCTTCAGACAATGAAGCAGGGCCAGTGACCTGCGTAGGCCCAACTCCACGTCTGGGCCGCTGATCTCCTCTCCACTGGGCCAACGGACAGTTCACAAGTAGGGGAAAAAACATGTGCCGACCGTGGCTCATATAGTTTGATTCTTTATGTAAACCGAATTTCTATTAAAATTTTAAATAGCCGGCTACAGCTACCGCTATAGTTGGCTATAACTGCTAGAAAAATCAGCCGCTATAATATTTAGCTTGCTAAATGCCGGCTATAACCCGCTAAACACCGTAACAGCAGCCCTACCGCTAAACGTCTACTTACTTTTTTATTCAGATAAATGAATTTTGAATGAATATTGTCTACTTACTTTTTACATAAAAGTTTCATGGATTTTAGTCAATGTTTCGAACAATGGGAAAGAGACAAATACCCTCCTTTTACCAAATAAAACTGAATTTCTATCTTTACTAGTCATATTGTTTTTAACCAACTGCTGGAAATGAAACAACAAAGTCGCATACAAAATTAGTATATATATATACACACACTTTTAAAGTTACTTTTTTTATGGGCACTTCAAAGTTACTTTAAAGTTATTGCTCAATGGAAAAAGGAGAATCACATTATAAATCAACTATAGATAAAACGGAACTTAGTACACCTCAAAGCTTGAATAACACATTTCCATTTACTTTAGGCCTCCTACTAGAACGCTGAAGCAAATCAAAGGTCCCTATCAAAATAAAAGTTCAATTCTAATCGTGAAAGGATAAAACAAAAAAAAATTCTCTTCTGACAGGCGGTCTGACAGGCAAAGGTGTGCTAAATTTGCCTTGACTTCTTTCTTTTGGCAAAACCCAAAAAGCAAAGATGGGTTCAGAAAATTTCCAAAACTAAAGCAGAAGCTGATTTACCAATTCCCCACGGCATCATCCATGTTACCGAACATCCACAGCAATCTAGAAAACTCAACCACACATCGTGGTCCACGATCGATATCCCCACAACTCTCGAGCCTCACCCATTCAGCAAGCCTCCAAGAACGTCAGTTTCATGAAAAGAAACCCCCCTCATCTCATGGCTCCATTTTCTCCTCTTTTCCTCTTGCAAAATCGCCACCACATTTTTTGTTTCCGATTTTCTGTGCATCCTTGCGCTCCATCTGGCGGCGTCAGGACTCAGGAGGAACAAGTGTGCACACAATCGCAATGGCGCACCTGCCGTTGCCTTCGTCTTCACCCCTTGTTTTCGAAGATTCCACTGCTGCTCCCTCAAAAAGCCACGGTTTTTACACGAACCAACCGCGACAATCCGGTCAGTTCTGATCTCTAGTTTCCGCCTTTCTGTGGATGCCATCGGGGCGCTCGCCGGGAGGACATTCGCCTCGTCAGCGACGCCGCCGTGCGCGCTTCCCTTCGTCGCCGAGAGCTGGTAGCTCCCGCCGCGCAAAGCTCCGGCCTTTCTTGGCCCCGTCCCATCCCCGCCGCCGGCGCCGAGTGGCGCGCCGCGCTTGGCTTGATGCTCGACGTCTGCGCGCCCCACGGGCCCGCCAAGCTCCCGGCTGCGTATGTCGCCGGGGCGCGGGTTGCCTGGGTCGCCGGCAGGTGGTGGTGGCGCCCCGCGGCGGGCGGGGCCGCGGTGCGCCATGGCGTCGCCGCGCGGGCGTCGTCCTTCGGTTCCCGGATCGGGCTCGACTCCCAGGTTCGTTGGGTTCTTCCCTCTTTCTTGAGCATTTCGTCGAACAGTTGTGGAGCGGCTCCGGAGGCGCTCACTGCTGGGTTCTTGGCGGCGCCTAGTTCTGCAGACTTCTTGACTGAATTCCATCGGTCTATTGGACAGACAGCTGCTGTCCTGTGTTTGCTCACCCATTAGTTCATTCTGATCCTTTAGGGTGATTTTGTCGGGCAGTGTGATATGATGTTAGAGATGAGCTTGGATTTTCTTTCTTGTTTGCTTGCATCGATAGCTCCATGTCAATTTTGTATTGGGTATTTTTAGTTCCATTTGTCATAGATGGGACGATGCTCCATTGATGTATCAAATGGTTTCTTGCAGAACTTTCACACAAGGGACCTGTCCCAGTTGTTGTGGGTCGGTCCGGTGCCTGGCGACATTGCAGAGATTGAGGCCTACTGCCGCATATTCCGTGCTGCCGAGCAGCTCCACACCGCGGTCATGTCAGCGCTCTGTGACCCAGAGACAGGCGAGTGCCCTGTGCGCTACGATGTGGAATCGGAGGACCTGCCAGTGCTGGAAGACAAGGTTGCTGCCTTCCTCGGCTGCATGCTGGCATTGCTGAACCGTGGAAGGAATGAGGTGCTGTCGGGGCGGTCGGCTGTTGCAAGTGCCTTCCAGGGATCTGAGGACAGCACCTCAGATAGGATCCCGCCGCTCGCCTTGTTCCGTGGAGACATGAAGCGGTGCTGTGAGAGTATGCAGGTTGCGCTTGCTAGCTACCTTGTACCGAGTGAGCCCAGGGGTTTGGACGTATGGAGGAAGCTGCAGAGATTGAAGAATGCTTGTTTTGATGCTGGTTTTCCGAGGGCTGATGGTTATCCCTGTCCAACATTGTTTGCGAATTGGTTTCCGGTGTACCATTCGACTGCATCAGATGATTCAGGGACAGAAGAGTTAGAGGTTGCATTTTGGAGGGGAGGACAAGTCAGTGAGGAGGGACTGGCATGGCTACTAGAAAAGGGATTCAAAACTATTGTCGACCTCCGGGAAGAAGATGTGAAAGATGATTTGTACCTCTCAGCGGTTCAGGAAGCTGTTGCTTCTGGGAAGATAGATGTGGTAAATATGCCAGTTGAGATTGAAACTGCACCCTCAGCTGAACAGGTTCAGCAATTTGCAGCCCTTGTGTCAGATAGCGCAAAGAAGCCCATTTATCTTCATAGCAAAGAAGGTGTTTCTAGGACCTCTGCAATGGTCTCAAGATGGAAGCAGTATGTTAGTCGTTCAGAGAGATTAGCTGTCCAGAATCGCTCCCTAAATGGGAATGGTAAATTCCTGACAAATGACAAGACAGAGCAGCACACAGGCAGCCCAAGTTCCTCCACAAATGGAACTAAAAATGGTACACCGGTGGAATCTGATAGGACCATGGACAATAGGGAATCATGTGAGATAGACATAGACACAGCTCGTCATAGTCTGGAGGTAACTAATGCCCTTCCCAATGATCAAAGCACTGAGCAAAGTGAAATGCCTAGCACTAGATCAGAACTCCTGTCAAACTTCACGCTGGAGAGTAACCCCCTTAAAGCTCAATTTCCTACTTGTGATGTTTTCTCCAGAAAAGAGATGACCAACTTTTTTAGAAGCAAAAAGGTTTATCCAAAATCTACCTTGAATTCTAGGAGACGATCAAGTAGCTCGCTGGTCTCAAGGAGAAAACAAAATCTCAGTGCGGATCATAATAGAGCCATTGACTATAAAGCAGCAGAGTTTACAGTTTCGAAAAGTTCAAATGGGATGTCTTTTGACAATGATTATATTCTATCGGTTGCTTCAGGTATTGCCAATGGAAAACCAGCCAACAATGGAGCCTCCACATTAGTTGAGGAAAAGGAAAGGGAAGTCTCAGTTGTTACTGTTGATACTGGAGCATCTGCCAGCAGTTCTAATGGGAATGCTCAGGTTGCATCACAAAAATCTGCTGAAAAGAATGGGGCCCCTTATCTGGAGAGAAACAAATCAGATCCTGTTGATGGAAATATGTGTGCCTCTGCAACTGGTGTTGTTAGACTTCAGTCGAGAAGAAAAGCAGAGATGTTTCTAGTACGCACCGATGGATTTTCTTGTACAAGAGAAAAAGTAACAGAATCATCTTTGGCTTTTACGCATCCTAGCACCCAGCAACAGATGCTTATGTGGAAATCTCCTCCAAAGACTGTCTTACTTTTGAAGAAATTAGGTGATGAGCTCATGGAAGAAGCTAAAGAGGTGCATACCACCTTTCCTTTGAGAGCATACATATCGCTAAATAGTAATCTTTCAGATACTTACATAGGTGTTTTAGTTTTGTCCCAAGTCAAACTTCTCCAACTGTTGACCATGTTTATTAAAAATATACCAACATCTAATTAGTTTTATTTAACCCCATGAAATATGTCTTGATAGTGTCAAAGTTAATTAATAGCATTTGTTTGCTATTGTAGATGTTAATATATTCTTCTACAAACTCTGTCAAAGTTAAAGAAGTTTGACTAGGACAAAACTAAAACACATTACATTTTGGAACAGAGGGAGTATCTGGTAACTATTGATTAGTGTTAGTCATCTCAAAGAAGATTAGTGTTCTTGCATTTGATGTGGCATTTTTGACTGATATGAAGAATTTAGTGCTAGCAAAATTTTTTGCTTCAAAATGTTTTCATGTTCCGGACGTACCTACCTGATTTCTGCTACTAGTACATAGCAAATTTATGGTCGGCTATGGGAAAATAGAATGCATAGAGAGATCTAAGGACTGTATAAGGGAGATAATTATATAATGAATATGTGTAATCATTTCTTTCATTGTTTAAAATTCTTTGGCTTTAGGAGTTTAGGTTGTAGAAAGATTTGATTGGTCAACAGATGCCAATTAAGGTCTTTGCTTTAAAGCTGAAATGAACTGTATAGCTCTGGGATACACAACTGGGGATATTTGGCTGTTTATTGCATTGTTGGAGACCGTATCCTGTTCTCATTTGACATGGATTAACAGATGAACCTCATTTCGTGTTAGGAATAGTCTTTACTCTTTAGTGTAATTTTGGAACTTTGTGGCTTAACTGTTAAAGATTTCAGTGTGCTTTTTGCCACTATATCTTTGGAAATGTCAAAGATGGTCCTAATTTAGATACCTTCAGAGCTGTCAAGTAGTCTTAATTAGTTTCTTTGTTCAGCAACATACATAGCATTTGGCAATCTATAAAATTCCAATCACTTCCTTTTCAGGTTGCTTCATTTCTGCATCGTCAAGAAAAGATGAATGTTCTTGTGGAACCTGATGTTCATGATATATTTGCTAGAATTCCTGGTTATGGTTTTGTGCAAACCTTCTATACTCAAGATACCAGGTACAGATTAAACATATTTGAGTTTCTGATCATTGCTAAAATGCCAATTAATTTCCATAGTACTATCCACTAACGATGCTTTGTGTTAAAATCAGTGACCTACACGAGAGAGTTGATTTTGTCACATGCTTGGGTGGTGATGGAGTCATTTTGCATGCATCAAACTTATTTAGAACTTCTGTACCACCTGTTGTCTCATTCAATCTCGGATCACTTGGATTCTTGACTTCACACAATGTATTTTTTATATCCTCCCTGAGTGAATTTCATCATATTAACCTATTTCTGCATCAAAACTAAGCATGCTCTCATTTTATTTACCTCAGTTCGAAGGTTTCAGACAAGACTTGAGAGCTGTCATCCATGGGAACAATACACTTGGAGTTTATATAACCCTTAGAATGCGTCTAAGATGTGAGATCTTTCGTAATGGAAAAGCGATGCCTGGAAAAGTGTTTGATGTGCTAAATGAAGTTGTTGTTGATCGGGGTTCTAATCCATACCTGTCAAAAATTGAATGTTACGAGCATAACCACCTTATCACTAAGGTATGGTTCAGAAAGTCTAGAACAGATGTACCTCTTCGCATCTTGTGGCGTGTTGACTGTGGGTAGCTGTGCATCATAATGTTTTCTTTATGTTTTCTCTTTGAAACTTAGGGTGTGTTCGTTTCCTAGGGTCTAAAGTTTAGACCCATCACATCAAAGAGAATCTTGTCATTTAGAAGTATTAAATAAAGTCTAATTACAGAATCAGGAAGTTAGGCCCTTTTTTTTCCTCAACTGTACTATGCTTGACAAAGTTCAGGCAGCAGCTGCATTGAACTAGAGAAGCCATAGTTACCTTTACTTGTTACTGTTTATATGATTGTTTCACAAATACTGTTTATATGATAAAAGATTTATGTACTAACGTTATGTTTCAAATATTCTCTAGGCTGAACTATCCTTAGTTACTGCATCCTTCCTTTGGCTTGTGCCCTTTTTGTGTTTCTTATTCTTGTTTTCTGTGGGTTTCATCTCTAGCCTACCCCAACTTGTTTGGGACAAAAGGCTAAGTTGTTGTTGTTGTTGTTGTTGAACTATCCTTAGTTACTGCATCCTTCCTTGCATCACACTCTATTGCATTAACTATTTACTGCATTAAGTATTTACTCCTGAAGATTAATCATTTAATAGTACTTATGCGTGAAATTCAATATTTTTGTTTAAACATACTCCATATCTAGTCTAACTAAAAATTATATTTAGGTGCAAGGAGATGGTGTGATAGTAGCAACACCAACTGGCAGTACGGCATACTCTACTGCAGCAGGGGGGTCAATGGTAGGTCAATTCTTACAAGCTATAATCATTTTTTAACTGTATCAATGACATGGAAAAAAACACATTTATCAGTATTATGACATGGCACCTGTTTTTTCAAATGCTGTTCACTCCATGTAACAAATGGATATTTCCTACTTATGAAGCACATGGCTGTTACTTCTATTATATCTACCGTGTCATGTGTCTTGTACATGTTTTACTTTTTTTAAGAAAAAAGGATGTGAATTCCACTGCCTACTAGTCAACTGGTTCCCAGAGGCTGGCACCTTTTACCCTGTCTTCAGAAAATCAGGCTCATTCAGCATTTACTTTAGGAATGATAGAAACAGTGTGTCTCCAACTCTCCATCACCTATGAGGAAAAATTTTGGTTTCATAACTTTTTTTTCTGAAGTATAACTGAAGATCTTTTGGTTTTGGAGCTCTGTAATTCTAAGGGTGAAGCGTTTCAAAGCTCAATAATGAGAAACAATATTATGCCTTGTTTGTTTGCTTTTATAGGTAGTGTTGTGTTCATGTGTATTACGCTCCAGTAAACTGTTTCTTCTCCAGTCCATGCTTACATTATCGATCAATTGAACAGGAATTCGATATGATCATTGTGGCTTTTCCTGTCTAGGTCCATCCGAACGTCCCATGCATGCTGTTTACTCCAATCTGCCCTCACTCGCTGTCATTTAGACCTGTCATCCTTCCGGATTCCGCACGTCTTGAATTAAAGGTACGAGCAACAGCTGAAGTGTCTATTGTTTCCGTGCGATATCATTGAACTTACTGTTAAAGATGACCATTTTGTACGATTTAAGTCTTACCTAGCTTTAGCTCATCAGATTTCATCCAACAATATCATACCATGGTTTGCTGACCGGTAAATTTTGCTCTGCTGTGGGGCTGTCCATTGCACTTGCAACTGTGCCAGATACCAGATGATGCCAGAAGTAATGCCTGGGTATCGTTTGATGGCAAAAGAAGGCAGCAATTGTCAAGAGGAGACTCTGTTCATATATCCATGAGCCAGCACCCGCTCCCAACTGTTAACAAATCTGACCAAACTGGTGATTGGTTCCGCAGCCTGATCAGGTGTCTCAACTGGAACGAGAGGTTGGACCAGAAGGCGCTATAGACACTAGGTTTTTTTCTAAAAAAAAAATGTTGTTGTACATATATAGCTTTACACACGTATAGTTTTTTTTCCCTGCTAACATGTACGATGCGTGTAACATCGACCTAACGCACAAGCAGTGGCAGCACGTGTTATGACCCGTCGTCAGTGTACCAATCTGCTCTGTAAATCAACAGTACATATCCAGGTATTTCTGGGCCTATAATTCATCGGAAGCACCTGAGCTGATACCACTTCATTTTCTCCAACATTGTTCATGTTCGCATTTGCTTTGACTCAGTACCGCATCTAAAACTTCCGGGCATATTTTGTTTTGAAAATGTCAAGCTTTCGTATTACAAATTTGCTTATGGCGTATACAAATTCTGCAACTACATCGATATTTTAAGTTGTACAATCTCAATAAAGATGAATCCTGTATTGTTTCAAAAAATAAAAAAAAACTGCGTCCAAGCTCGGGCTCCCGATTGGGCCGGCCCATCCTGACCTCGCTGCGGACCTGCTCCCCAGCGGAGCAGTGAGCACAAGCGCCGCCACGGCTATACCTCGCTCGTGCTACAAAATTCCGGAAGGGTATATATTTTTATGATTCAAAGTCCAGGATAGTCAAACAACAGTATAAACCTGACTTTGAAATGGTGGCCAAATTAATGAAGAGAGGGGAAGAAATTCAAGAGTTCAAACACTAAACATTTGTACTCATCTGATCCTCCTCTACTATAAATAGGAGGTCTCTTTCGTCAGCTGTAACTCAGTGAAGGAAAAGCAATACAGAAAGAACACTTCCTCTCTGCATTTGCGTCCCGGCTGTTATGTGTTTATGTTCGTGTGCAACAGAGAACTCGATTTCTAACAAAAAAAAAACCGTTCCGTCCCGTACGGAGGGTGGGAATGTGGGGCGGTGGGGGACCTCTAGCTTGAGCATAGCCTCGTGTATTATCTACGAGCGTGAATCGTGCGGGCTGGTGGGTGATTTCAGCCCACGAAAAGTAGAACTCTGTTGGCCCATGGGAGAGTGACAACATATTTAGGCTACGGGTAGTTGTTGGCCCACGGAAGAGTGACGGCCTATTTAGGCACGGGAGTAAGCTGCAAGGATTCTGTTGGCCCAATTCACTATTTGAGGAGCAGGCTGCTTGAATTGATGCATAAGTTCCATATTTTTTTATTTTCTCTTTTATTTTAATTTTCATTTATATTCGTTTCGTTATTTTTATTTCCTATTATTTCCTGGTTCTATTCATTTTATTCATATTTTCCTTTTGAATTTATTATTTCCTTTTCCTTTATTTTTTTATTTTCTTTTTAACAACACATTTTCTTCCATTTTTTTGTTTTATTTTTTTTCTTTCATTATTTTTTACTTCTTACTTTTAACATGTTTTTTCCTTCTGTTTCTTTTTTCCTTTTCATTTTTATTTTCTTTCCTTGTATTTTACGGTCATTTTTCTTGATTACTTTTGCTATTTTTATTCTTCGTACGGTAGGTTACTTTGTATACTAATTTGTTTGTAAGTTCATACGACTAATTTTAAATTAATAAATTTTTCCCCTTTTCCATCACTTCTTTTTGAGATTATTTGTTAATGATGCAGATTATTGGTTTGTTCGCCATGTAAAATTATTTGCTCCAATTGAAGAATAATTTTGTTCTTAGTGTGCACTAGTTTGTTCGCGGCGTGGATTGGTTAGTTGGCAAAATAAACTGATTTATTCGCATTGCATAACAACTTGTTCGTTCTGGGGCCCATATCGCAACTACGCTGGAATTGGCCCATATCTTCAGGTGACAAAACGTTTTCCTATCACCTTCAGCGACGTATGGTCGCAGCCCACAAGCGCGCCCGGCGTCCGCGTCGCGTCGGTGCTGGAGCATTTCTGGCGGCGGCTCGCGCTCGCCCCCCACGGCACCGGAGAGCGAAAGACCTCCCAGGCCGCCGCACCGGAGGACTTCAGCCTCGTGACGGCCGGGCACCGCTTGGCCGCGGCGCATCGGGGAGCGGTGCTGTCGCTCGCCCCAATTGAGACGGCGATCGCAGTCATGTAGTCACGCTCCGTGCTCTCTCTGTCGCAACTCGCACGCGAGCGCGTACGGGGAACGCCAGGTCGGCACGGGTGTTCGGCGGCTCGGTGATCGCCGGGCGCGTCCGAAGGCAGGCTTCGTGTTCAGCGCGCCAGGCGCGGCATGGTGAGAGTTACTTGCGGCGGCTGGTGGTTGGGGAGAAGGCGAGAAGCGCGTGGTGGCGTGGTGAGAGTTACTTGCGTGGTGCGGTGGCTGAAAGAATTTGCTGCTTCAGTTTTGGATTTGGCTGCGCAATCATTAATTGAAACGGAAATTGAAGATAACTATTCTTTTGTATCCACGGAACGATGGAAACAATGTAGGGTTCAGAACCTTTTGTTCTGCGTTGGGATGCATTGGCACATCTAATTTTCATTTGATTGCAATCATAACTGTTTGCTGTCTGATGCTTGCAAATATCTGAATATGATGCTTTATGCAATGCATGTTTATCCCATTTTCTCGAGTACTAGTGGCTGTATTTCATATTTACCATCCTGTTCATTAAGAATATATGTAAGAAAAGCATTTTGATTCATCTATTTGGATTAAATGTCTTGGCAAAATAGCATGATAGTTACTGTGTATGTAAGAAATATGCCAAATAGACCGGTAATGTTTTTTCTATATTTTG
Organism: Panicum hallii; assembly: GCF_002211085.1. NCBI lineage: Eukaryota > Viridiplantae > Streptophyta > Magnoliopsida > Poales > Poaceae > Panicum > Panicum hallii. Next base: position 4,382,009 of record NC_038049.1, on the reverse strand, counting down.
GAAAGTGTTTCCTGAACATTTTTAGAAAAATGCACACCAAGTTTCAACATGTTGGCAGCAGCAAGCTCTATTGATTAATAGTCCAAATTCCTATCTCGCTTTTTCCATGTTTTCGGCTTGGCTTCGCACTAAGGCCCAAAGCTCGTTTGACTCTCGCATCACTAAAGACTATGAGCGTGAAGAAGTTGGGAAGACTCCCAAGCAGATCAAGGATAGCAGGAGGGGGAAGCTTCGAGGCTATGTTGCCATTTGTATGTTAGGCTTAGGAACAATGCACTGGGGAGGTGCTGAGAAGGTTTTGGAGCACATGAACCAGGGCACGGGCGACAAGGAATTGGCCAACATCTGTGGCACATATTTGATATGTTCTTGTATCAATTTGCACATTCTGCTGTTTGTTAGATCAAAATGATACAATCATACAAGTTGTTATACAAGTTGTTGTACGGTGTGTGCTATTTACTAAAAAACTTATGATTTTGGCAGCAGAAACATTCTGCAACTCACGGTTTCTATGTGTCTGCTGCCCCTTTTATCTCGCTCGATCCCGACAGGTGGGTCAAACATGAGGGGTACGGTAGACCCGATTTGAGTGAGAAACATTTTTAAAAGTTTTAGTTCTTTATAGTATATATAGATATATATAATAGATAGAAGATAGATAACTTAAGTGCTATTATATTTGGTAGAAAAAAGTTCAATTTACTCTCTTCAAGTATAGCCAAAGTCTGAATAACCCTCTAAACTATAACTTGGTTTAATTTACCTCTAAACTATACCATTTAGTTCATTTTATCCTATAATACAATTTGTCTTTTTTATTTCTCCGTACACAAATTGAATTTTAATTTCAAATTTTGCAGGGTAGTAGTGGACATCACAATACATATTAAAAAATTATTATAATTTTTATCGTTATTTTTCATATAATTTTGAACTCCAATGGTTAATTTATTATTAGATATCCTAACCTATTAAAATAATGATAAAAAATAATGATGTGTCATGATGTGTACTATCATCTTATAAAATTTCAACTTAAAACTCTAGCTATGCATGGAGAAATAAAAAGGACAAATTGTATTAGAGATAATTTAAATCAAAGGGTATAGTTTTGGTAAAATAAACTAAATGATAGTTCAGAGGGTCATCCGGATTTTGATTATAGTCGAGGGAGTAATTTAGACTTTTTTTCTATTTGGTAATACGGTAATTTATCAGTAATATGTTCTCCCCGGGAGATATGTGACGTCTGCCGGTTCCCCCGAAAAATCCTCTGAAAAAAATCCACTCCCCCGTGACTTCCCGCCTCCTTCCCTCCCACCTCGCCGGCGGCGTCGCGTCGCGTCCGCTACTATCCGATGACGCCGTCCTGCAGCTCTGGCCCCGCAGGGCCCGCCGGGGGGCGGCGGGCGGCGACCTTCGCCGGCGCGAGTGTGTTCCTGTCGCGGAACCTGGTGGCCCCCGAGGTGTTCGACGCCGTGCACGACGCGCTGCGCCTCAACGGCGCCGAGGTCCTCCTCTGCGCCGACCCGAGCCGCACGGGGCCCCTCGACTTCCACGTCATCTCATCCTCCTCCCACGTACGCACGCCGCGCCCTTGCTTACTCCCCCCTCGTCCCATGCGCGAATCAGGCCGCCGCTTCGGTTTCCCCAATCCCTAATAATGCTTGGTTCCGTTTTGGTATGGATTTCTGCAGGAAAGGTTCGCCGATTTGAGGATCAAAGGCTGCAATTTGCTAGGTGAGGTGTGCAGAAGCCTGCGTAGTTCTGGAACCGGGGGACCTAAATTTGTAGCGTGGTTCTGCAGTTTTTGTTTTGTTTAATAGCTAGTGGGATTAGTCCTGATGCCAGTTAAATCAGTCTCAACTGTTAAAAATGCCTCGATAATCGGAAACTCCAGTGTTCGCTTTGAGAAGTTTGTGCTTCTGTGATTCCTCAACTAGCTGGTAAGGTTGGATTGGTTAAGTGCACTATTACTCTGAAATTTGGTACTTTGTTTTCAGTTCTTATTGTGTTAGAGTAGAGATTAATGTGTCTGATTGTTTCAAACTAGAGTGGTTTCAATTTGACAAGAACTTAAGTTGTGAGAACTGGTGGATCAATTTGATTGATAGGTTGTGCTGATTTTTGCCATGTAGAGCCAAATTATTGAATTTGGATAGGTGATGTCCCAACCTATCGTGTTTAGGTTCATTAAGATAATAGGTGCAAGAATGCCAGTACTAGTCATACCTTGCTAGCTAAGGATGGTAAATATCCCAACCTCCAATCAACCTTTTTGGGTGAAAATGTAATGAAGATGAAAGCTCAAGTGGGATTTGTATATATGGTTTATCCCAAGTGAAAATACGCTACAGCAGATATGGTTCTGCAAAGTTGGCTGTAATTCTATGTTTCATTTGTTAAGAGTAAGTCGGTTTCTCTCAATATTGTGTTTTCTCTCAACTCCCAAGGACAAATTTTGTTGATGGTCCTGTTTGATTCCCTGGATAAGTTAGTTGTTCATATAGGTGCAGCCAAAGGGCCCCAGTTTACCTGGTGGTTAGTTTTCATGCTTTAGGGCTGAAACGTGTAGAAAAAATTATTTACTAGAATCGTCTGTGTAGTGGTGAATATGATACTGTCTCATGAGTCAATGAGGACCATGATCTTGAGAAATGTGGATGGAATCTATCTTAAATTTTCTTCTGCAAACATTCCAAGTGAAGCTATGATAAACACCTGTTTATCTTTTTTTTCTTCAGGCTTCCCTTTTTTTTTTCTTGATGAAATGTCTGGTTTTCTTGTTAATATGGAGCCCAAAAAGTTATGTGTTTTGCAGTTTTTCAGTGCATAAAATTTATTTGTGGTTCAGAACCACAACAGTCAATCTTCTAATATGTTCAACTGTTTTCTTGTTTAAAAGTTGACTTAAAACCATATTTGTATTCTCGCAGGACCACAGTGCATTCTTTCCTGTGCTAAAGAACGTCGTTTTCTACCTAAACAGAGTTATACTTGTTGCCTTGCAATGGATGGGGTTAAGATACTGTGTTCAGGCTTTGAAAAAGCTGAGAAGGTGCATTAATCAAAATTTCTGCTAATTTCACAGTTTCATTAGTTAGTTAGTTAGTTTATTTCAAGTTTGATTTGCTTCTTGCAGGCTAAGATTGAAGAATTAGTGACAGCCATGGGAGGCATTTTACAAAGTAAATCCTCCATGGATGTGAACTTTGTAATTGTAAAGGATGTCATGGCTGCTAAATACAAAGTAAGTTAATAAGTTATGCTTAAAGCCTTTAACATGGAATGAAAACCTGTGCTGATTACTACATATGCAATCCCTTTACCTTTATTATAGGTGCTGTGCAGTGTTGTCCACAGCAACAGCTTAATTAATTGATGCTACGAGCGCTAAATACCATGTAGTCCTTGTTTTTGTTCTCATCTGGTGTACCATTCCCTGTTTATCTTTATTAGTTTCTTCAGAGTTGCCCCAATGGCCTTCTGATTTAAAAAAATACTATGCCTTATCAAGTCAAGCTTTGGTAATTTGTCTTAGTTGGTTAAGATAATGTTTATAGTAAAGATTCCCTTGTTGACTCCGAAAGGAGATTATTACTTATCTGTTGTCATAAAAAATAGTAAATTATAAGCCACCAGCCCACTACAATGACTTCTGGGGATTCCATGGTTTTGGTATGGATCATTTTCAATCCATTTCTAGCTCACCATACCTAAATGAAAATGTGTTTCTTGTTGATTGTATTTGTTCATTAAATCTGAATTGGAAACAATAGCTTAATCTTATGTTCATGTTGGTGTTAGAATCGTCCATTTCCTATACAACCTATCACTAAAATACCTGATAGGCAGAATGAACTCTTTGGATGTGGACAAAGAACTTTTGGTTTAAATAACTCAGAATGAGCCCTTACTGAAGTACTCTCACTGCCGCATAGCGAAAACAAAAAACTGCATGCTACCTTTAGTGCTGTTACTTCCTTCGAATGAGGCAGATGGCATCAAAGCAAAAACTGCTTTGCGACGTCATGTTCTCTCAGCATTGGTACTTTTTTTTCCTTTCTCGAACACGCAGGAGAGCCACGTATCATTATATTAAGAAGAAAGAGAGGGCTTAAGAATCCCAAACACCCACACCCACACACTAACACACACGCGCGCGCGCTTACCTCAACAGCAATCACCCTTACAAATACTTGGAAAAAAAAATCCCCACTCACAACCAGACCTAGTCAAAAGAGGTTACTAGAGCGAGGAGGTGAGAAACTCCTCAAGCCCCAGCTAAGATCCATAAATGTAGGTCCTCTTTCATGGAATGTAGAACTCCATTCAGGTTAGGCTGAACTCAGCATTGGTACTGTTGTGTGCACTTGTGCTGTTGGCCTATGAGTAATAGTGATGTGGTTGCTTCGCTTTGTGTTTGTAGTATGCTGTGAATAGTTTGAAGAAGCCTGTTGTCACCATCAACTGGTTAGAACAATGCTGGATTGAACACCGTGTTGTGCCTCATGAGCCCTACAGGATACTTCCCTTTGTTGGGTTGAATATCTGTGTCACCAAACTGAATCCAGGTATGTGCAGTTGAACTTAATTGAACTTCGCATTCGAATTCAGTTCCACGTTTTCCTTCTTTCAACATGCATTTTTTTTTCTTGCATATTTATTGAAAATCAAGGGCATATTTGGAAGATGGGGATTACTCTGGTTACTTCTACAATTAGTTCGTATCTAAACTAAATTATTATGATTTGAATCCCAATCCGCTCATTTTGAACATGCCCTTATGGTTGTTGACTAAAGGGTTGATATTATCAAATATTGTATGTGATGCTTTAGACAAGGTTATTACAAATGTCAGTAAACTGGTAATTGCTGCCTACTAAAGGGAAAAGTACCTTCTTTGTTGTATAATGGTATTTTGAATTGCAGCTGATAAAACCTGCTGGTCTCTTGAACCTTCTTTGTTGTAAAATGATATTCTTTTAAAGGATTAGGTCCAGTTTATCCTTTCATGAACAAATCTACCTTCAACTTTAAAACCAGGTATTTGAGCATCTGGCATGTCATTAACTCCTAAAATGTCAAAACATTGCAAAAATACCCCACTTTCATGTTCTGTTTAGTACGCAAGCCGTGTTGAATGTCCAGTTTTGAAGTTGAGAGTTGATTTTTGCATTTAGATTGGACTATGATGGTAAAATGGATTTATTCCATCTTTTATATTTCCTCACAGCCATAGAGAATAAGATTTCTCAGTATCAATTGAGAATAAGATTTCTCGATTTCCACTTTGAGATTGGACATGCTTTATTCTATTGAATAATCATCCTTCATTGATGCTTTAGTTTTCTTTTCTTTTGATCAGTTGAACGGAAGGAATTGGAGAAAATAATAGTGCAGAATGGTGGCCAATTTTCAGCCTGTCTTACGCGGAAGTGCACCCATTTAGTTGCAAATATATCCTTTGATGCTTTATGCACTTGATGTTTTCTGTATGAATTAGTTACATGTGCACAGTCTATTATGTTTCCCACATAGCTATAGAACATGAATGAAATGCTGAGGAATGGAAATTTGAGTTATCCAAAGTTGGTTAAGACTGACGAGTGATGGATGCACATCACAGCTGCGAATTCCTGAAAGCCATGTGTCCATTTATCATTATGACAAAACAAGATATAACACCGAAAGAAATACCATTAGGACATCAGCATTTGCTTAATGTTTGCTCTAGTGTTAATGAAACATGCAGCTTGGCCTTTGTTAAATATTACTGATTTTCAATACAGAATCCTAAGGAAACTTTTCTTAACACGTTATTTACGAACCTGGAGGTGACAAATATGTCGTGGCCCGAAGGTGGGGTAATATATACATTGTGAATCAGAGATGGGTTGAACAATCTGTTGCTCGTAGAGGTAAAAACATACCCAGGGGCTATTTTGCTGCTTTGATTTGCTTGTTTCTCCTGTAATTATTACTAATTGCGATTTGGTTAGTCTAACATTTTAAATTTCTTTCTTTATTGGAATGAAGCTTGCCTAGATGAAAATAGCTACCTTGTTTGTCAGACTTCGTCTGCTTCTAGTGGTTTAAAAACTTCACCCGAGGAACAACAGAACCCAGAGATCAGTAGTGCAAGTGCAAGTTTTCAACCTGTTCCAGCAACATCAGTTGATGATTCAGTATCAACGTCACAATATGTGCCTGCTTCATTTGGTGATTCTTCAAAGATCAGCAACACTGATATTGTTGGTGAAGAGGCAAATGAGATGCAGGTCGAAAGTCATGTTGCTGAGGACTCAGAGGCGGAAAATGATGATTTATATTTATCAAATTGCAGAATTTCTCTGGTGGGCTTTGAGGAGAATGAGTTGTTAAGGCTACTCATGATGATACGCAATGGTGGTGGATCCCGGCATATTTTGTTAAATGAGAAGCTTACACATATTATACTTGGTGCGCCATCGGAGGAGTAAGTTCATGCAACTGTTTCTTCCGTATATCCTAGTACTTCTCTGAACTGGGTACAGTTGCACCTGATGGTGCTTTTTTGTCTTGGCAGTGAGAAAAAGGAAGTAAGACGTCTGGCTGCTTGGGGTGTAATAAATGTAGTGAAAGTAACGTGGTTAGAAGACTGCAATAGAGCAAAAAAGGAAGTAAAAGTGTCTCCATCTCATGTGGCTACTGAGCTACTCTTGAAAGGTAAAAAAGTTATAAACATATATTGGAAGCATCAGATTTAGATGTATTTCACATTATTGAGGTGGGCTGTATCAAAACTTTTAAAACATATATTGTCCTTGCTTGATTTCACATTCATTGTTTTCTAACTTTTGAATGTAGAGTTTTCACGTGTGATTATGGAAAAATCTGCTGACACACGTGAAATGAAGGTAGCCAAGAGCTCTTGTGGGATTTTTCATGTCCCAACTGTTAATGACTCACATGGCAAACAACTTGAAAAAGATATGTCATCTGAAAGAAAACCAGCTAGAGGCAAATATGAAAACAGCATGAACAAAACCCGATCAGCAACCAGGTCTGCAAATTCAAGCCAACAAAATGCAGTGGTCAATATTAGCAAGAACGATCCCAAATCTCAAGGAGCATCCACAGTGAATTCAGGAAGTAGCAGATCAAATGTTTTCAAAGGGATAACATTTGGCTTCTCAAATTCATTTTCTCACGACAAGGTATGTTGCTTTGCTAATATTCCATCCACTTCCTGTATCGGCATCATTTCGTGATATGTACCACCTCCCTTTTCCTCTCAAGATGACTCTTGGTTCAACCTTGATTTGATGACTGGCATGCTCAGGTCAACAGTAAATTATCCTGTCAAAACTTAACCTCTTTTTGTTGACCGAACAACTTGTTTTGAAATTACCTGACATCAAAGTTACTGGACATAGTACACCAGAGCTAAAAAATGATGTAAGTATAATAATCTAGATAGTGCATATTTTTCTTTTAATTATGCATAGCTGCTTAGTTTCCATTTGCTTTCATTTCTGTTGATGAAGCGGCTATGTTCATCTGAATCAGAGACCTGAGGTTATTGATTGGATCAGAGAAGGCGGAGGCATTGTGGTGGATGATATACAATCTACAACTGTGAAATACACAATTGAGTGCCATGGACGAAACAGCATGCCTTGTGACTTCTCTCATTCAACAGTTGTTTCAACTCATTGGATACGCTCGTGTTTGGAGGTATGCTTCTGTGAACTTGATCTCTTATCTCCGTTTATGCGTTTTAAAGTGGCAGGCTACCTTCCAGCTCTTATATTTAAAATTTTGTAAAGGTGGGTTGCTTGCAAGAAGTTGGAAGCCATCCTATTTTCTCTCCTTTGCGCTGTCGGATCCCATTCCCAGGATTTGAAAAGTTCCGTTTCTGTATCTCACTTTCACAATATGGAGAGAGAGAAAGTTTTCTGCTGAAGAACTTGTGCTTCGCTTTAGGCGCTAAATTTACAGAAAAGGCATTCAAGGGAGTGACCCATCTTATCTGCAAATTTGCAAGTGGTGACAAGTATAAGGTTTACTCTAAAAGAGGAACACCAACCATTACTGAAGAGTGGCTCTTTGAGTGTGTAAAACAGGTATCCGTATTCTATACATGGTTTTGAGCATATTCACATCTTTCCGTTCAGTTATTGTTCTGTTGAAGATAACTTGTGAGCATGTGATGCTTATTGCTTAACAAGATGGTGAATTCTCATTGCAGGATACAATTGTCCCTTTTGATCACTTTCAACCGAAACCACTTACTTCTCAGGACAAAGATTTAACTGTCAGTCAGTATTCCACGCAGGCAAGCAGATTTAACTGCTCTGAGCTGCTTAGTGGATATCAAGTAACAACAAGCAATCCAGCACACAACTCGGGTAATCGTTTGTTATAAAAATTGTAAGAAGAATTTTTTTGCACCACAAGCTCATTGTGTTTGCTTAGCAGGTGATGCCTCGGCTAATGAAGAGGCAATTGCTCCTGCTGTCAGTAAAAGAAGACTGCTATCTGTTTCTGGCAACGCTAATGATACATGCGGAAACATCGGAAGGACTGAGAAACACCTTGAAAGTGGCTCTGTTCCTGATGTTGCGGATGCGATAGAGGTCCTATCGTCCAAGGTAATGCTAATGCAATTCATACACTTCTCTATTACAGGACATCTTTATGGGGCATTATCTAAACATGCCACTTTTTTTTTTCAAATTTGCAGATTCAAGATGTGCAATCTGCTAGGAGTGTATCCTATTTTTCTGGTGATCAATGCCTCTATTGATTTTATTACTCCACACTTTAGAAATGTACTAGTATTCTATCCTTAACTAATGCAGATATTTGAACCTGACAATTCTGCTGTTGTTCAAGACCAGAAAGATACACACTCCTTTGGCATTTCAAGGAGCTGGTTGAATATGTAAGTTAGTATATTATGCATTTCAAGGAGCTATTCCTGCAATCAATCATCATGCCTGCTCACTAAAACTTCCACTTATACAAATATTCACACAGATCAGTATGTTTACTCTAAAGCATCTAGGTAGAAGGAACTTCCATCTAGCTACTTTGCCTGCAGTCCTGCACATAGGATTTCCTTTACTGGTACTGCTGTTTGTTTCCTCTAGGCAACAGAAGCAAGAGAACACACCTGGCACAAAGGTCCAAAGCTTAAGCTCCTCCCCTGCACCCTCCCCAGCACCCTCTACCTACTACCCTTTCAGTGAGACGCAGACAGAATCTCAGGTCAGTGTATTTTATAATCAAGATGTCCTAATAACAACTAACACCTGACAGTGATGGCCAACTCTTGTAAACTCTGTTGTTCATGCAGGTCGTTGGATATGAGGAAGATCTGACCGGCAGGCAAAAGATCATTGATAGAGTTCGCTCTCAGAGCATTAACGTAACTCCATCGACCGAGATTCCTTGAGGTAGTCAGGAGACGAGCATACCCACATCTCGCTTGTAAGGCAGCCAGATATGCCCCACTCAACTTGTGAGGGGGAGATATTGTTCGGCCTTGATGCCTTGTTGGGCATCAGCATGAACAGCATGGATGGAGTTGCGAGCATGGAGGCCTATTTATTCTCAACCAGAGGATCTACGCGTGGCGTAAGTGTTTAAAGATTCTCATGGCATGACATCCAGCAAAGTGCGCTTGTACCTTGTACCGTGATTTGGTACGAGTAAGTCCCCCTTGTTTCGCAGGTAGGTTGGATAACACGCGAGACATGAACTCTGAAATCAAATCTTTGCTGTGCGGTGTGATCCTGTATATTGCAATCGAGGAATGTAGCAAGGATCGACGAAACAATCTCTCGATCTAGATGCACCAGTGGTTTGTTGTATCCGGTGAGCTTGTGAGAAAGCCCTACACAAACGTAGCGTGTAATTTTAGATCCTTGTATCCTTTTTATAGGCAACGCTGCCACTTGTTCTAGGTAGGACAGTAGGTGCTGTGATTGACTCTTTACTTTGAACCCTTGATTTCTAAACTTATCGTGCGGATTGGTTCGTATATTTATACTTTTTAGGTCTGAAGTGAGAATCTAATTATCTTTGGCTAATTAATTTATTGATGTAGTACTGGCTCGATCTTCCGATAGTTATGGTAAATTTGATTGGTGGAGTCACGATGTTGGTGATGTGGCTTTCTAATTAGTCACGATTCGAATCTTTATAATTGTTACACTGCTGCTCTGTTGGTTATCTTAGCCACGATTCAAATCTTTATAATTGTTACACTGCTGCTTACAACTTGATTGACCTCGCTAAGAAGGCTAATTCTGCGAGCGAATCGAATCGAAGAACACAAGTGCACGCAATCTGAAATTGTAGATGTGTATGAAGCAAAGACAAGTATGGGGTTCAAACTCTGATCACAAAACAACTAATCGATACACAAAACATCTAATCGATACAGTGGTCGATACAATGGTGAAGAACAAGAACGGGGTTCTGATGTACAACAAAAGGATTTGACGTTAAGGTTAAAATGAAAGAGATCTGTTTCTTGATGGAAAACTAAAACTAAACAAAACTCAAAATCTAATGTGGCGGCTGCTACTGAGTTTATATCGAAGGGGTGATGTTGTAGGGTTGAAGATCACCAGGTGGAGGCGTCCTCAACCTGGGCTTAAGGCCCGATACCATACAAGATCGACTTGACCCAAAATAGGTAACACAGCACCTTATCGTGGTCATACAGAAAGATCCACGAATCTTCTGGAGCTCGGACTAGAACAAAAGAAAGCTTTCTTCATCTTCTTTCCAACGCATCAAAGAACATCTCGTTTTGACATCGTATGAAGAAGATATCGGCGTTTCAGTTCAAGGTGGTCGGCTGAGTCTGAACCGGACGTGAAAACCAAGTTGGTGATGACTTGTAACTCGTAGAAAAACAAATCTCGGATGTATCTAGCATGGTGATATCCTCATCACCTATAACCATTGTTATAGTCCTAAAATGCACACACGTGTACATCTTCCTTTTTTGTACATACCATTTTAGACATTGTTGTTGCGCAAACTATGGCTCCTTCATTTTTTAAAATTAGATATAGTATTTACAAATTGCAATGCGCCACTTGATAAACATTGTTTTGGCAATTTCATAAGCCATGGATAAGCAAAGTACAATATACAATGTAAGATTATTCCGGCAAAGTTGGTGAAGTAAATAGAAGTTGTTTAAACCACATAGAAGCAAAATTTGCAGTATATACATTCATATGGAGCTATTGATTGTTCGATGTGGTTCGTGTTTCACTTGAAATTAAGTTGTAAGGTCTTTATGTTTGACTGGGACTCATGCCACTAGGTCAAGAGGTCAAGAGAGATTTCACAACTTGGGTCTGTATTCGTGAGCCTTGTAGGATTTGACACTCACATCACAATGACATGTGGAATGTTTGAAAGTCTCACCAATTGAGACCCACATTCTGAAAAAAACAGGAAATATTTCAACCATTGTTGGCTATTTTTCTATGAAACATGTGAGGACGGTAAATATTCGAGGATAATTGGTGAATATTCAAGGATTATGAGAATGAGAATACTCGGAGACAATACAGTAACTGCACTGATGTAGTCATGACACTTTACAGCATGTCAACAGCTAGCTATCAAAACTCTCCGTCGTGCTTGTGTCATCAACTTCTATCTTCGTTTAGGTGCCCGCCTCTCTATCACGTCACACGCTTCGCAACAACTAACTCACTTGCCCCCTTTGGAGTCGTCAAGATTCAGTGGCGCTCACACTATCAGCTTTTATCCTCGGACCTTTTTTTCAGTCTGAGCAGGGTGCTTTTCACAACATGAAGGGCTCAATTTTAGAAGAGTTTGGGTGGAAGAACTGGTAAGAGTCAGGGCTAGATGGAGGAGTTATGAATTTCGGAAGTGAAAGGATTTTAGAAGGGTTTCAGGATTTTATAGAATATATTTCTAGTTTCCCTAATTTTTGGTTAACGGAAAACGTGAGCAAAAAAGTCTAGGTAGGTTCTAGCTAGGGTGCCCGTAGTATTTATAGAAACTTTCTGGGAACTTTTCTCTAAATCCTGTTTGGAACCTTGGAATTGAATTCTATTCTAATAATTATAATTTAGATACAAATCTATTAAACTAATATGATTATATACGGAATATATTTGTATACTATTGTTGGCCATATGAGGGAGATACTTATGTACTATATTTTTACTATAGAGAAGTGAGTCAAAGAGCGTGCTATAAGTTATGGAATACAAACATAGTTTGATGTGTATATAATCAATTTCCATCTCCTACCCTATGAATTTAGAATAGACTTATATTTAAACTTTGGAAAATGGTGGGATGTGAAATTCTAAGTTAAATAGCCTAATTTATTAAATATATTTCAATTCTTTCAAAATGAGAACGGCCTGGGTTAAGCTTGGGTATACTAATCAATCATGGTGTACCTACCTTTCTTTTGTATGGATCGCAGGCTGACATGTGGGCCGGAGTCAACGGTCAATGTTGACTTGATAGTACACAAGTCCATGTTTACTATGTCGTGGACCAACCGTGCATCGTGCTTGTGGGCCCCACCTGGCATGCTCGTAGTCCAAGTGGACCGACTTCATACGGAGATAAAGAGTGAAGCGAGGTGCGTGGTCGGTCGCTGACATGCGGGTCCTAAGGATGACCATGTTCAGATCACATGAATATGTTGTTGCTGGAGCATTCTGGATGTAAAGAAACCTCTTCGCTGATTAATATCTCAAAGGAGAAACAGATCCAGGTATCTGTGCACAATGGGCACTATGTAGAACTACTTGCATCTGAACGTAACACGATCAAAAAGGGCGTTTAACCTTCAAGATAAAGGATATTCATCAATAGATTGTTCAACTAAAGAATTTCACATTAGTGTCTAACCAATGATTCAGTTATACATGAACGATCCCCCAGATCAATGGTTCGCCATAAATCGAATGTAGAAATGACACCATATAACAGTGCTGTAACATCAATCTATCTATCCTCTTGATCGAATTTGACTCCTACATCAGCTATTAAGTAGTGCAGCTCACTGTCCGTAGCAGCATCTCCCTCGCAGTAAACTGTTCATCTAATTATCTTCTAGTAAGGTTGTAACTTGTCATATCACATCCGGTTTATCCTGTACAAGGAAAGAAAAAAGAAAAGGAAAAATCAGTAATAGAATATTCTTTCAAAAACTAAAAAAAGTAGCACAATAGTTACCTATTAGTGTAGTAATGCAGATGACTATACACGATGGTTTAGAACCTGATACACACTGAGAAACTTGACATGTCAGACTTGAACAAAAGAAACATGAAAGACATTTCATGTGTATCAGAGAGTCGGTACCTTGCTTCGCTGCAATGAGCCACAAGACGATTCTTCACTGAGTCTTCATTGGCCCAAACAAAGCCCCGGAGGTATAGAACAGCCAGCACAAACCACTATTCATACAATAAACAATATCAATATTATCCCGTTAGCCGTGGTAATTAGATAGTAAACATTGCTGCTGAGAGGTATTAGTGCACTAACCTGGAGACCCAGATCAGTATCAGATAGAGAATAAAGCAGATAACATAAACCACCAGACCAATGACCCACAGAACGAGCTTGACAAGAATATGGAGTAGCTGCAGTTTTATGTCATGTTATTGTTCTTCCTTTTGCAAACATAGTTAAAGAACTTACTATATGAAATAGTAAAACAGAAATTGCAAAGAATAATTACCGGTGGGTCTTGGCAACTCAATGCCCAGTAGACTGTGACAACTGTGCTTGAAGTAATCATTGAATACAGGCACTCATCAAGATAGTTATGATACTTCAACGAAGCAACGTGAAACATTCCCAAGAACAACATAAGAGAATGCCAACCTCCCAGTCCAGCCATAGATGGTGCAAATAGAACAGTATTTGGAAATGAGGAAGCAACTGCTCCATTCAGCAGCAGAACGAAAGAGATAACAGCACAGATGTAGACATTCGATCCAAGAAGGCTTTGGCTCCATAAAATCAGACAGAACTCCAGTTACAGTTCCCCAAAAAAGTGATCCTAAGCCCCACATGCAGAGAGCTTTATAAGAAGCAAACCTGCTTGCCATTAACTCCTTGCGCTGGAATTAGAGAAAAAATATATCACCTTCCTATCTCACAAGTTCATTCACATATATGATGACATACTAAGCTCATTCGTTGTATCCTAAATTGGACATGTACAGTGACCGGATCACGAACTTACCTCCTCTAGTGGTATGAGCATATCTGCTTTGGGGTAGTCTGTGATGGTAAAGGTGTCACTTCTGGGGAAATCAACAAACAGAAAATGCTGGAGAAGTGCAATCCTTGATGCCATGTATGCCAGCATCTGTGAAGAAAATTCATAAACATTTTAGGTAACGCCTTCTCTGAGATAACACATCCCTCAAACCCCTACAACATCCCCAAGTAGCCAACCCACCGCTGACTCAGTGACCACTACTGAGCACCCAACTCCCATGCTACCGCTTGTTCATTCCTATGACCAATATCCAACCAATTCCCATGCCAATGGAGCTCTACAGTAGCCGTAACTGAGCGTCTGAGCCGGCCATCTGCCACCACCAGGATTGGATTGGAACCATGGCGCCGCGCCAAGTTCACCAACCACACCGTGACCACCATTCCAAGCTCCCAGTTCACATATCACATAATTTCTGCTCATAGCCACAAATAAGCTCGCAAGACAATGCTAATCGGACTTGGCTATCATCCAGGTTCTGGACTTCTGCCACTGCAGCAAAAACTGTGCCTGCTTCCGAAGTCTATGCACGCCGTGGCTTGAGGAAGAAATTGTTTGTGTTACAATAAACGTGTCCTCACCCCTCTCCTCTCCCAGGTATTAACAGTCTATTACATGGGCTGCCCACATCACACATTAATCCACTCTAGCCAGCAACACTTGTGTTGGGCTTCCTCTCCCTCGGTTCCTCCTGACCAGTGACGGTCGATGGCTTGCCAGACTCCATCATCGGGGAGCTGCTAACAGACCAGCTGGCCACGACCGAACGATCCAATGCCCCATGGCAACGCTCAGCAAGCGTTGAACCAAAACCAGCATCGTTTCCATGCCTCAGCTCCGTGCTAACCCGCAGCTTCCTATCGGTGCCAGCCTGGTACCCGCGAGCGCAGCGCCCTCCCCGTACGCGCCTGGTGCGGCCCGAGCACGGAGGACGATCGTTCGCGACGCGCGTCCGGCCGAGTCTAGGCGAGACGAGGACGCCGACGAGCGTACTCGACGGCCTCCTCGGATTTCCTCAACTCGGCCGCACGCGCACAGCGGATGATCATCGTTCCGTGCTCGTGGTGCTCCCAAATGGGATTGCTCGTAGAAGCCCCAAACCCACGCGCGCGCGCCCCGCCTCGAGTTGCTCACCATCACATATCCATCACCGTCGCGCGGCCGCGCCGCCCGTCCCCACCCGCGCGCTCTAAAATAACGGGGAACCATGCGACGTCGGAGTCAGTACCTAGCACGCTGAGGTGTACCGGCTCGCTGAACTCGTCGAAGAGGCGGCGAGGTAGTCGGAGATGTGGCGCGGCGGGCGCTGAGGTGAACCGGCACGCTGAACTCGTTGAAGAGGCGGCGGGGTAGTCGGACGGAGATGTGGCGCGGCGGGTGCTGAGGTGGACCGGCTCGCTGAGTCGAAGAGGCGGCGGCGAGGTAGTCGGAGATGTGGCGCGGCGGAAGAATCGGAGAGGCGCGAGGTGGTCGGAGATGTGGCTCGGCCGCCGCCGCGCCGAGATGAATCGGAAAGCGGAGTCGAGCGTGGGGAATGGAGGCAACTCGCCAACGAGGATTTGAAGGCAGCGGGAGCTTTCAAATTTTCGGGTGGAGCCCACACGCTGGGAGTGAGCGGACCCCACCTGTCAGAATTCTCTTCCGCGGCGTGCCGCTGGTGACTTCCGCCGTGGCGTCGACGGCCCGGCGTCGTGCCTGGCTGACTGGTGGGGTGCGGCGCCCTGCGGTCCCACCAGGCAGTCACTCCTACCTCTTTTACTCTAGGTCAGGTGAGTTGCGTGGGCCCAGCCCAAACACTTTCCCCGAAGACTGTTAGTTGATGATGAAGCGACTTTTTGGAAAACTGGTTACAGTTGAGGAACTTCGTTTCAACTGAAATTTCTGGTTCTGACTCTTACATTATTTAAACTTACGATGTCAATACTTATAATTGTGATGGGCAAGTGTAAGTGTTAGCACCTTGGTTACAGAATAATTATGGACGAACTTGGATGGAAATATCTCTCCAATATGTGTAAATATTATGCCTCTAGTCTCCACTTCAACATATGGAGTAAAAGTTCTTAGCTGTTGAAATGGTCATTATCTGGTAACTAGTTAGTTTCGAAGAACCTGTACTAGCTAAGTTTAGTGATATTATTTTCGCTTATTGCATATCTCAATACTGCTCGTAGATCTTTCCGTCCCAATTTTTTAAAGTTAGTGCAATAACTATGTAGTTACATGTGCTGCTGCTTCTCAGCTTACATTCTTCTCGTGTTGTACCAAGATTGAACGTTTAGGAAGTGAAGGATTACCTGATGGATCATATAGCACTATGACAATTTTTTGCAATGCTGATTATGTGAGGGTTTGCTGAACTCATTTCTCAAAAATTATCCTCGGTCTCTACCTGAGCTGTGATATCTTAGTACTTCACTCATGTTCATTGCCATAGGAGCACACAAGATTTCTTGACAAAATCCAGTAACTATTCTTGGTCCTAGGGAAGCATCTAGATGGAGCAGTTTTAATGATCAAAGATGGTAAACTTCTATTTCCTAATTTCTGCTTCTTGTTTCTTTTATAGTATTTAGCCTAAATTTTGTGTAGCCCTAATCCTACATTCACTCTCCTTGCTTTTGATCAATAACACAAGCAGCCGCTGCTACTAACTACTACTCTGCAGAGTCAGAGAACTACCCAGATATTTGGAGTTCACATTGATCTTCAGCTGGCAACCCAGACATACCATATGTTCTGGTTTCCAGTCATTGATTCCGATTGCAGTGAGGAGCTTTTGGCTGCTACAGGAAGGTTACTATATGAATATATTTTTTCGATAAATCGACAAGAGATTTGGAGCCACAAATTGCTAACTCATGTTGAATCAACCAAACATATAGGTTTTGAAGCAACTTTTACAGACTTTGAAGCCAACTGAAATGTTTATGATGTTCTTTCTGAGTTCCAACAATCTCGTGCTCCTAGCAATGTTGATTACCAAACTGTTGAGCATGTGAAATGTTTGAGGATGTTATGGATCTAGTAATTAGCTGTTAGATTTGTTCCCACGATGCTTGTGGATTTTGCAACCCTTTTGTCTAATTTTGAGCTCTAATCTTTCTGCAATCTGCATTTTGCTCGTTCTCATATATTGTCTCGCTTGATGCGTTAGTCACTAAGCAGTCAATTTTATACAGCAAGAATAAATCATGAATTAATTCGAGCCAACACAGAATATCAGTAAGAAATCATGAAAGTTGGATTTGCAGAAAAATCAATTTTATAGAATTATTTATGAGCATGACAATTTTCAGCTACTCCAAACAAGTTAAATCTTAAAAGATAAGAAAATTATTTCAAACAATTCTCAGAAAATTACCAAAGGATCTAGGCATGAAAACAAGGTCGACGGAAGTGGTTTTCCATTTTATCATTTTCCAACAGAGATATGTGATAAACAAGCTTACAGGCAGCAAACACGAAATCAATCTAAAACTCTATTAAACAGGTAAGTTCCAAGACAACAAGTTACACCACTACAGAGAGGATTTAACAAGGATTCTAACAAAATTAACTTTAGCATTTCTAGAGCAGCAGAGAAATTAACAAGCAATTAATTCACTTTATAATAAACAAAGCATAACTAATTTTCTGCAATAGTAACATGCAAAACAATATTTTTACTGAGTAGATCTACACCTAAGGAGTCCTACAAAACAATTCACAGTTTTTGGAGATCTACAGAAATTTCCACGCATTTTACAAGATCACATCATCACAAAAATACACCAAACCACCTCAAACTGCTAGATCTACACGACTCAACCACCCACAGGCGCCGACAGGTGGGCCCGGGGCGGTCAACCTAGCCCGGCCAGGGTCAAGGCCAAACCAGGGGCGCGGCCCGTACGCGCGCGGCGCAACGGCCGGTGAGGGAAGCGGCCGGGGAGGTGAGGGGAGGCCGGGAGAGCACGAGCAGGACATGTTCCAGGGCGAGGTGAAGCTCACCGCAGCTCGGACGGGCAGGGAGCAGCGGCGAGGGGGCAGCTAGGCGAGGTCTGGCGGGCGGCGAGAGGTCAGCTCGGCGAGGTCCGGCGGGCGGAGCAGCTCGCCGGGGAGGACCTGCAGGAGAGGAGGACGGACAGTGAGGGCCCAAAACTGACAAGGAGGGCGAGCGGGAGCCGTAGCCACGTGGAATCGAGGCAGAGCTCACCGGAGGTGGCGAATCGGTGGCGGCTGGCGGCAGCAATGGAGGTGGCGGCGGCGGTAATGGAGGAGGAGGAGGAAGGGGGCTAGGATTTCGGGGGCCAGGGTTTTAAAGGAAGAGTGGGAGGCGAGCGGCCGACGGCTTCGGCTTCCGTGCGCTAACAGGCGCGTGACGCTGTGGCGCCGCCGGCCCTGCTGCCCAACCGGCGGGTGAGCAGGCGCGGGGAAGATGGACGGGGTGGCTAATGGGTGGGGCCCGCTGGCAAGTGGGCCCGAAGAGAGGGGAGGGGGTGAACGGCGGTTGAACTTCAAATTTTGAAAATAAGGTCTCCCCGAACTCCAAAAATCACCAAATTTTAAAAGCAGCAAGATAAAATCATCAAAAACACACAGCAACAACAAACACTCAAAAAGATGCTCTAGATTGCTCACAGAAAAATAAACAAAACAACAAAATTTTCAAGAATTTTATGTTTCGGGTTAGCTGTTGTAAAATTATGAAAAAAAATATTGTAAATTTATCATTTTAAGTCTAGTATTTGAATAAAAATTCTGGGGCACATTTGCATAACAAAGGTTGAACTTCCTTCACAACCATCACACGAACAAGGCAAGAAATAAAATGAAATCATGCATAACACATGCACATGATGCTTCATTATGCTTTAATGATGCTCATGATGATGATGTTTAAATGTTAAGCATGTTTAGCATATTTGGGTCGTGATAATAAATTCAAACTAGGGTGTATTTGCAGAATATTTAGCCATATGAGCCACTCAAGTACTCATCGTGGAATTATTGGCGGGATACATTTATCCAAGCTCCCCATCAACATGCAAAAGAACACCGACACAGCTACAACAAGAATACCCAAAGGGCATATAGTGAAAACTAACACTTCCGCAGTGTGAGCGGCCACATATCTTCTCATTAAATCAACCAAATACGCCCACAGTAACACGATCAATCCCTGCAAATCATGCAAAAGTTTCAGTTAGAAATTTTATGTATTGAAGGTTTTTTTTTTGCATGATCCATGCTGTCAATTACTGAGTTGATTCCAGAAATTTGAATGAGAAAGAAGGGGAGTTTGATGGATGTATCGAGATGGTTTTATTTAATACCAAAACTCATGTTGTTCAAACCTGAAAAGGTGTGTGCGCTTTTGAAACATAGTCTAATGCAAATCTTAGTAAGAGAACCTAAGGTGTGTGTTGGACTAAAGGCAGAGCATGGTACTCGATCCTCTAACTATCATTTTGTTGAGTCCTTATGTTACAGTACGACCACACACGAGCTAAAAGGGTATGACCTTTGGAGCTACCCATTATGTGAGGTATTGGTTCACACTCTGTTAGCCGAACCTAGTAATCCCACTACTGGAAAACATGTTTTCCATCCATCACAAAATTACAGGTGTGAACTTTTATGGTGGATGAAAAGATTCTGGAGGCCTTTAGTACAGGCTAGTGTTGTATCCTTTTTTCGACATCAATATCCTAATAGACTAATAGACATGTATTTATGATTGAGAATATCCTAATAGACTAATAGACATGTATTTATGATTGAAGGGAGTATAAGATTTGACTGTCAGCTTTTTGTCTATTTTGTTGGATTAGCACCCTTTTATTATTGGTTTCGAGGGGTTTACATTTGAAAACTTATAGCTATATATGCTATATGTTAAATACAAGGTGCAATTGCGTGATGTATGTTGCGAAGAAGTATAGTTTCATACTTGCCTGGACACGGTTATGCCACATTGATGCTTGTGTATCTCATTCTATTGCTAAAGTTAAGCATATTGTAGCGTCTGGTGATTTGAAACACCATGTTTTTCCATGCTCCTCTTATTGCGTTGAAAATTTATCACCTCCCGTGGCAACGTAGTAAAATAAGAAATTTAATTCAATTGCTGTTAGTTTGTGAGTTCCAGACAAATTTAGAAGGCAGCTACTCTGTTTTCTCCGACCAGAACAAGTGACTGCGTGCTACTCTGTTTCTGGAAGCACAGCAGTTCTTATATGAGCCGATAGCCTGCCACGACCCACGATGGCTTGCAGCATTGGGGGGATTTTGAAGCTTTTCAGTCCATCAAATGATGTATAACATAGCTGCAAATTTCTGCTTCAGTAACCATGAGTTAAAACATGTCCAGAAGAGCATCCCAACAGAAGCTCGAACCATGAGATAATTGGGGTTACCAGTCTGCTGTGGCTGGTGATCATTTCACGACAGCAACGACTCAGTTTTGGGGGGCAGCACACCGCATCATTTTCAGCTAGATCTTCAGTTAAAATGGACCAGAACGTTTAGAGGTAGCAGTTCAGAACAGAGGAACACGCGACATACAATCAGGTCTGTCAGTTACCAAAACTAAAACAACAGCAACAACACTAGCAAAACTAAAGACACAGCTATCCTACCGCATGGCAAAGCAAGACCCTGAAAACTACAAAAGAATTATTCACGTGTGTTGTTCATCAAAACTTAGTCTTGGTAAACTTCAATAGGTACATTAACATTTTCAGAAATTAATTTTTAGAAATACAATCAATCACGGGAAAAGCATTGAGTTCTACATTTGCAGGGTACCAGCACAAATTAAAGGTAATAGGGAAAATTGAGTGAGGATTCTAACTCAAGTGACTGGGAATGTACACCGAACCTCTCAACAGCTGAGATTGGTTGAGTTCCTATCATCAATTCTGTTCAACAGCAAATCACTGAGACATTAGTAAGCAGCCATCAGGCAATATCTTAGTGAGCAAACTAAGTTGGATCCATTGCAAAGAATCATCAGGGAAGATCCATGTGGGGTGCCACTGGCCACCATGATGCTGCAGCACCTCCACATTCTGTGACAACTGCAAAAACAGCGTTATCATCCCATATCTTATGATAAACTCCAGAGTCATGAAGAGTAATCTGCACTATGATCTGGCCTGCAATAGTAGCCGCACATGCAAAAGATGCAATATCTCGAATTCCACTGTATTCTACAGCAGGGAACGACTTGGAGCAATGACGGCCAACAAAGAGTGCTTGGGCACCTAAACCATTGAGGCATTGACCCTTCTCTGTCGACTAGGGTAGGCGCTCGATCCTGCATCATAAACACGAAATGCAACAGTACAATGATGCTTCAAGCAATACATAGTAATGAATTCGAAGAAATGATTTCACCAGTGAGCCCTCACTATCGGTACTAGAGCATGTCAGATCATCGTGCAACAATTAACTAACATCCACAAGCCACACAAGAGCAATGTCTGCAAACCACCTTTAATCACGAAGCCTTACAGTTCCAGCTTCAAACGATCATCACATTGCAAATGTCACCAGCAAACATGAATCAAAACTCAACTGAACTTGCACCTATCCCTACATCTCTGCTTCCTACAACTTGCTGGGCTGTCACCGTCACATCCTACCATCTGAGCTCTGCTGTCAGCTTCATACTTCTCTGGCCGAAGGGTTTCCTCGTTGTTTTCGTACATCCAGTGAAGTGCCTGCAATCACCTTTGATTAGAACTGAAAGGTGGAGCATAAAGCATATTAGTATTTGGTTTCTTTTACAATCATATCCTTGCTCTGTATAGAGAATTTCTAATAACTGTCCAAACTTAAACTCACCGACAATGTCACAGAAAATGCCTATTGTGTTGCTGCCGCACAATCTCATCTGCATTGCCATTTTCAGAACGACGCATCTCTGAAATGATACATTAGCTCAAACTTACTTCAATACGATTGAACGGAAATATAGAGTGCCCCATGCTGAAACTATATATATATATATAGTACCGCAGAGTTCAATATCTCCGGCATGGTTTTGCTGCCTTGAAGCTCTCCCATGAAAGAAGTTCACAACCTTCACACCAACGTATCTGATCATGCAAATACATACAATATATATTCAATTCTATCAATGAGTATGGTCATGAAAAAGACAGGATGTTTGGTACTACATACGTCCCAAATTACAATTCGTTTTGGAGTTTCTAGATACATATATTTTGTTATGCACCTAGATGCACACCACATCTAGATACATAGCGAAAATTATGTATCTAGAAAAGCCAAAATGCATTGTAATTTGGGATGGAGTAGTATTTGATACTAGATATCAACTATTACAAGTGCGTACCTGCAAATGGCCTTGAAGCACCACCATACCGTATAGAGGATATTGAATAGGCACTTCGCAATCATCAGAAGAATCTGCACAGCCAGAGTTAGTTTTGGGCGCAACTCTCAACAGTAGAAGTAAAAAGTCGACGCAAAATCAACTAACCTTCAGGTCTCGTGAACAAAGATACCAGTATGTAGTGAAGATTGATATGGAGATCACACAACAAAAACATAGGAGAACCATAGGCAGGATGTCCATCATCTCAAAGTGAGCAGCAGCGATGATGAACAATACTGACCAAAGGCCACCATTTCCGGCAAGAGCCATTGCATTGGGTGCTGATCTTGAAAATGTTGAAGCGGCAAGTCCAAGCAGTATGAAGAGTAGAGCAAGGAGGAAGAATATGGAAGACATAGCAGCAACTACAGGGTAAACTCCATGCAGCTTCTTGGTCAGGGAGTATGTATCCTCCCAGAGCATACTGGTGACTCCAGCTAAACACAGAGACCTGTACTCATCCAAACTCTTGCTCGTTTCCTCCTTCACCTGCAAACAACCAGGTTACAATATTACTCGTAGCTTATCAGTTGCCAAAATAAATTGAACCAAACAAGTTATACCTCCTCCTCAGACATGTTCTTCAGTGATTCTTCATACTCCCTCCTGCTTTTCCCGAGGTCACTGAACATCCTGCGGACGCTGTCTGCAGCTGACGACAGAGCCATCTGAAAGCAATTAAGATTGACACTGATATGTCAAAAACCAGCTCATTTCCCACATACTGTTCTACTATGAATTTCTCCTCTCATAAGGCCATAACACCGTTTGCTTATCCTCTGCAATATCCACCTGATTCTGCCAACCAAGCGCTACACAAGACATAGCTGAGCCTGCCTTCTCCCAGCCCCAAGACCGCAACCAGGGCCACGCTGTAGTGATCAGTTGCCACCGCAATGGCCCATGGGCACCAAGCAGTCAAAGCACCCATCATCCACGTATGTATTGCTGCACCTCCACTCTACACCCTGATCAGCGCAACGCAAACCTGACGCCAATCGTGCCCCGTTCCTTGTGCAGTTGTGCTTCAGGCTCCCGGTGAGTGGTGCCGAGCGCAGGCCACAACAGCAAAACCCGCTTTCTCTACAGCCGCGCAACTGGTGGCGACCACTAGCAGCCGCCGCAAGCCAACTCCCACCGCTTATCATCTCAACGTACCCTCGCGGCCTCGCCGCGCGCTGAAGCGCGAGCCATCACCGTCTAAACTCTCAAGGCACCGAAAACTACGGCGTCGACGACCACGCGTTGAACTGCGGCTTTCCCACCAGTGGTCGCGCGCGCAGCGCCCTCCTGCACGCGCGCCATGTCGGGGCGAGTCGAGGACGCCGACGAGTGCGCTCGATGCTCCTCGCCCCAACTCGGCCGGACACGTACGCTCCGCAGACGAGACAACAGACCTCGCCGTGCTCCCCCCACCCCACCCCTGCAGGCCCTTGCCGGACTTCGGACGGCCCTGCCAAGCAACGCGGGGCCGCCGCCGCGCCGCGGACCAATCACACGTGCTAACACCTGGACGCGCGCCCAACTCCCTAGAATCGACGTCATGCCGTCGCGGCGTCGCGCCGCCCCGGGCTCTCTACTGCACCATAACCCAAACACGTACCGGTCATCTCTTCAACCCACCCCGACACCGACCACCACCAGCCACAAAACCCACCCGGCCCCAGCACAGCCCACGCATCCAACTGTCGCATGGTTCTTCTCCGGCTCGGCAAACCACTTCGCAGATCCGCCATCTTCCCCGGGATTCAAACTACTAGGCACTAGCAACTAGCAAACGCCGCAGCTCCCAAGCCGCGCTCCAAACCCCCACGCCCAAAACCGCAAGGAGGTGCGCTCGAGTTGATTACCTGGGCCCGTCTGGAGTAGGATCCGGCGAAGTCGTCGGAGAGGCCCGCCATGCGAGCTCGTCGGAGAGACGGCGCGCCCGGCGAGGGGTGAGGCCGGTGCGGCCTTCGCGCCGAGACGAAGCGGCGAGGAGAGCCGCGGCGAGCGAGGGGAGGCGAGCCAGAATGCGAGAACAAATATTGGGGGCGGTTCAGGTTGTGTGCGGGGCCCACCTTCGCTGACGTCAGGCGGACCGCTGGGTCCAGCTGTCAGCTATCCTCTCTTTCCGGGGGCCATGCGTCCTCAGAATATGGGCCTTCGAATCGCACAACCGGCTAACAGCCCACACACTTTCGTTTCAAAAAAAAACAGAAAAAGAATCGCACAACCGGCTAACGGCCCACACAGGTTCGCAGGTTCGTTTCCTTTCCGATTTTTTTCTCTTTCTTTTTTCTTCTTAATAACACTTTTACCCTTGAGATTAATTTTCTCTATATTTACAATTCTAGAATTAGACGTTTTAAGGACTAGATTAAACATTTTGTAAACTACCATTGCAATATTTTGAATCCAAAATGGCACAGAGTATCAAATTACCAAAATATAATATTTGAATTGTAAAGCTTATGATTAGTACCTTCAACATTCGAAAAGGCTACATTCAACATTCATAGAAAACTGGTCCAACATTCTGAAAAAGCTAATTCGACAATGTTGGTGAAGTTGAAATGCAACATTCGAAATGTTGAAATGGGATATTCCAATTGTTAATTACTTTAAAAAAGTATTCATACTGGACATCATTTTATTGCATCAATTCAAAAGAATGCTATGGTTCAAACAGATTTTTAAACGGATGCATGATTTAAGAGAAAAAAACATTTAAGTGACAAGGCTCATCTAGTTCTCCGTTCAACTTCCTCCAACCAGGCAATGACACGTACCCCTGCTCCACATCTCCGCATGCAGTTGTGGCTCGTGCACTCCGCATCCATCTCGTCGTCCATGCGATGCTCCCGAGGCTACATTTAGCAACCTTTAGAACAGCTTAAGTATAAGCTCTGCTAAACAGTTTTTCGAGAGAAATAATTATTTTTAAAAAAGAATTTCAGTGCCAACAAAGTTATACTTATCTCTTCCATAGCATTGGATGTGACGTGTTTCCTTATTACCATCCAATGTTATTTTTAGTTCCCTGTATGCCATTGCCGTTAATTTTGCTACAAGATCCACGCTTGCGCTGTTAGTCATCGATCCATCGTGCTTCCTCCGTTTCTCAAATCAACAGCCACATCCTGCGTTGACCGGCGTGAGGCAAGCTAGCTCGAGCCGTCGAGCATGCGAATCCTTGGACTTGGAGGCTGGACAAGCGATGGCAATTTAGCTAGCTCGTGAGCGAATCGGAGACAAGAAGCTGCAGCCCCCGATGTTGTTGCCGTGGGTCTGCCTGAGCAAGGCCTCGAGGAGGCTTCAAGCAGTCACCGTCCATCTCCTCGCCCATGGCGTCGTCGTCGACCGGCCGGCTCAGCACTCGCTCACCAAGGTTGGGCAGCTAACGCCCGATCCGGAGCCGAGGCGGACTGGCGGAGGCCGGGGTGGGCTGGTGGTGGCCTCGTGGCGCAAATATGGGGATGCAGGGGCACAGAGGCATGCTCGGCGCGCGGCATGGAGGCGGCGGCGACAGATACAACGGCGGCGAGCGGCCTGTTCTCCTCTGGGCAGACGCTACCGGGCTACCGGCGGCGCGGGCACGGTCGGCCTCGGTGCCCCACGCAGCTGCACCAGAAATTCGGTAGGGAGGCAGCAAGTGGAGCTGCGGTCTGGCGGCCTGTGGAGGCCGAAGAGGAGAGGAGAGCAGGGATGGCCGGATGGGAGCGGCGACCAGGGACCGGGTGCGTGACTCGGAAGACAGGGAAGGAGAGTAGTGGGAGGGGCAGACTGGTGAGCGGCGCCCGATTCGAGCTGAGCCGGTGCCCATCGGCCATCAGCGTCTCTGCGTTGCTGCCTTGCGGGCACGCTCGGCGCGCCCTTGGCCAGCGCGGCCACAACTGCGGCGGGCAGGCGGGAGCTGGGAGAGGGGAGGCGAGCCGCGAGAGGAAAGCAAATGGGCCTCTGATACCCCTGGGCCCACATGTCATTCTATGCTTAGGGCCACTAACGATGACTTACCTGACGGCGTTTCTCGAATGGCATAGAAGGGATCAAGAAAATAAAACAGTGGCGGAAGGCTATATTTTCAATGGCAGAGAAGGGAAGAGTATAGCTTCCGATGGTACAGAAGGAATTTTCTTTTTTTTTTAATAAGAATATGTAGGAGAGTTGCGTATCGTGGCATTAAGAAGAAAATGGAGTAGTTAAGCTTACAACACGGGCCATATAGGGTGATGCACACTAAAAGATTGATCGGAGACTATACGGTGCAAAGATATAACCGAGAAGAGGCGCGGGAAGGCCTAACTAGAGAGGACCCTTCTAGACCACGCGCGACAAGGCCAACCAATAGCCGTGAGCTTCCTGGCGCCTGGTTGGATCCACCGATCACCCTCGAAGAAGATCTCGCGAAGTAGCTGGCTAACGGCTCGGTATTATTGAAGAGTCTCGCGTTGCGCTCTTACCACAACCTCCAGGTGGTGAGCATCACCGCTGTGTCCATGCCTTTCTTTTGATTCTTTGGCAAGTGCTGTTGTAGGAGCAGCCCCCATTCCACAGGGAGCGACCTACAGAGGAGGGGGGGGGGGGGGGATTGCACCCCAACGACAGTCAGGAGGTACCAGACTTGAGCACTTTATTTTGCTAGAGTAGAGATTGAATTGCTACTTGTCACCCTAGGTTGCAAAATCCCACTAACGATAGGAGTTAGTAGAAATAGGGCTCACTTATGTTACTAATTTAATTTTCTTAGTGTTTGTAATTTCAGTTAAAATCGCCTATTCACCCCCTCTAGTCGGTATCCTTGGTCCTACAGTTCCATCTCGAGATTTTTCCAAGGTCTGTTCGCATCCGTGCGCTTGAGCCAAAGCCACGACAGTCGTAGCGCATAGGATGCCCTAAGGAGGTTGATTATCCCAAGTCCTCCGAACTCGGTTGGTTGGCAGCAACAAACCACGCCACCAAATAGTTCCCTCCATGTGCTTTCTCCTTGCCGGCCCAAAGAAAACCTCGTCACCTCCTGTCAATTTCCTGAATGACCCAATCCGACACCTTGAGAGAGATCAGTGTGTGAACGCAGGCTGAAGTCATAGTGACTTTGACCAAGGTCAGTCTACCAGCCTTGTTCATCAAAGAAGCTCTCCACTTTGCTGGAGGCATTAGTACCAGGTGGTACGAAAGGGTTTTATAGGCTTTAGTCCACCTTAAAAATATCGGTATTAAAAATATCGGTATGATCTAGCATTAGTACCAGGTTTAGTTCACACCGCTATTTTAGGGTAGACCGATAGCCCTTTTCTCCGTGCCAGCACCCTAGTTAGCTATTCTATAACCTGAGTTGGGTTCGCTATTGGACTTTCTTTGGTCAGCTCCTGGTCCATATCCAATAGCTGAGAAGAGGTGATATAGAAGCAATGATATTCAAATGAGGAAATTACTTATTTGACACCAGAAGATAGATCTGGTGTCATATAAAGGAGATATAAAATTTTAATACCACAAGGGAATTCAGTTATCTTTCAACATCAAACAAGAAATTTTCCTTTTTTTAAATCACTGCACAAATCTATTTTATTGAGTGTCTCACACTCAAGCTACCAAAACTAAATGCACACAAATACATCTCGTTAAAAGTATAGTACAAAAATGCAACCCATGCCCTACTGACTACTTTCAGCGTCATCCAAGGCTTCAACCGCAATGTCAAAGTAAGGGGTGACACCGACGGCGATAGCAAATTCAAGCACGACCATGATCCCCCAGCCTTTTTCGTGGTAGTTACTCCACGCGTAGTGTACCATTGCATAGATCATGCCCACCCACAGTGTGACCAGCACTCCCTGCGGAGCAGCAACCACAAGATTTTCAGAGACACCAACAAGCATTCAGATTGGTCAGTTCTACGACCGACGGGATGAGCGATGGTTCATACCCGGAGGAAGTTTATGACGGTGAAGGACCCCGCCGGCTCCGCCGAGCAGTCCACCACCCGCTCATCGGTCGCGCCGGGAATCGCCGGCGGCGGTGGTGGCGCCTCAAGGTCCGGCAGCGGATCGCACACCACGGCCTCCTCTTCGCGCGGCGACGTTGGTGGCGCCTCGAGGTCCGGCAGCGGATCACACACCACGGCCTCCTCTTCGCGCGGCAGCGGCGCCCACCCGACGCTGGGGGCGTGGCAAGGCCAGCCCCAGGCGCAGTTCGGCGGCGGCGGCGGCGGCGGCGGCGTCATCGTCACGATTATTGGTGGGGTGATCGATCGGGTACGTGGTTCGACGATCCAATGATCGTGGGTTTATAGGCAATTCCACGCGGTTATTATCCGAGACGGAACCTGAAAAAAAAACGAAAACGGATAGCCTCCTCCAGCTCGGTATCCAATTTCGATTTGGAGACGGGTTAGTGCTCGGGTGGCTGTTGGTGGCCCTCAAGGCTGACGTCAGTTGGGCCGCTGGCCCCATATGTCAGGCATCCCCTCAGGCCTCCGGTCAGGTGGGCCCCACCTGCCAGTTTGATTTCCTACGTCCCGGTGGCGTGGCGGTGGGCGCGGGCCGGCCGTGCGCCTGGCCACCCCGCTGACACGTCACTGATTGGTGGGCTCCATTTCCTCGTGGTCCCACCAGGCAGCAAGTGTTTTTCGATGGGACTCATCGAGTTGGTTCACTTTCTGTCCAGGTGGGCTCGACTGGGCCGCCGGATGCGACGGGGAGGCGGCCAGCAGGCGGCGGCGGCGGCCCGTCCAGGCCTCCCATCACCCTATTTCGACGCCGACATGTGGGCCCTGCTGCCTGCAGCCCGCTGGGTCACCTTCACTCCGGTGCCCGATGCCGCCGCCGCAGTCCTTCCTCTGCGGGCTGCAGTCTCTCCCCATTGCAGCTGTTGGACGCGCGGGGGCCGCGCGGTTGCAGGCTTGCCGCAGAGAGCTTCGCGTTCGCCCGCGGCGGCTACCACCCCCACACCCCTACCGACCCGCACACTCCAAGAGATCTGCTGCAAGCAAGGAAGTGCGGTCCTTGTCCCGTGATGCTCGCAATGTGTTCCACGGAATGGCAGGTAAGCATGGCAGTGAGTCAAGCCTTCACTCCTCACTCGTGGATTCATTGGTTCACTGGATTGCATGATCTTGATGAAGTGTTGGAGGATGCCAGCGGCAACGCCACATGTGATCCTGATGCCTTTAGCTCACCATGCCCCCTTTGTATACGATGAAAGAAATGCCTGAGCTAGTTTTGACAGCCGAGCTATGTATAAGAAAAATGGCCCTTAAGCTATTGTTTGTGATGTTGGTCATTGAATAACAACTTAACCATTGAGACTAATATATGTATCAATTCCCAGGATTTCTCTAGCCTGGTTAATTTGTGGGTCAGCCACTCCAGGTCATTTTGATGGGTGGCCATTAGGTAGCTGAACCCCGCGCTCATCTTCAACTACCATGTTGTGAAGTGTGACACAAGAATGCAAGTGGAGCTGCGGTCTGGCGGCCTGTGGAGGCCGAAGAGGAGAGGAGAGCAGGGATGGCCGGATGGGAGCGGCGACCAGGGACCGGGTGCGTGACTCGGAAGACAGGGAAGGAGAGTAGTGGGAGGGGCAGACTGGTGAGCGGCGCCCGATTCGAGCTGAGCCAGTGCCTCTATGTAGTGGCGGTCCCACCAGGCAGTCACTCCTACCTCTTTTACTCTAGGTCAGGTGAGTTGCGTGGGCCCAGCCCAAACACTTTCCCCACCCCACCCCAATTGTGGCGGCGGCGACCCGGGCCGGCGCGCGGAGATCGGCGGCTGGCGCGGCATCAGCATGGCTTGCTCCGGAGCTCCGATGCACGCAGCGGTGGCCAGAGGAGGGCTTGGCGGAGCGGCGGCGGGCGTGGCGTAGTCGGTGAGGCAGAGCTCCGGCTGCTGCTCCTAGCAGCTCCGCAGCGGCCTCCCTGCCGCAGTCTCCCGCCTCCCTCCGCATGCTCATCGCTCTCCAAGCTGTTCCAGCACATCGACGACGGCTTCGTCGCGCTCGACAGAATGCCGCTGCAGGAGGACGACAGGGGAATGCCGCTGCAGGAGGACGACAGGGGGAGGCTCATCGTCGCGCGGTTCCGGTGGCTCCAGGAGATCGTCGGCGATCAGATCCATGCCGCCTCGGCCGCTGTGCTGGAGAAGATTCCGCAGGACTCAGAGGTTGTTTTCGCCGTACTCGACGTGTCGTTGGATCTTAACCTGAACGAGGGGTTGCGGGAGCAGGTGATGATAACACCTTTTCTTCAGCTCTATCTTGCATTGCACGGTTTTGAGGGAACTTCGTTTTGTATAACTCATGATATTATGACATGATGATGTAGGATGAACACACTGGCTTTTGCTCTTGTGGAACATTTGAAGGCGGTGACTGCCCGATATTGTGCTCCATCTGGAGAATTGCTCCAGACCAGATGCTGCATTTGCTCAGTTTCTTGCTACTGCCCGGTGCCCGCTGTGCCAGTCAATGCTGGGAAGACTACTGCAGATCCGCGAGCATCTCAAGTTTGTTGGTGTTGTGGATCCACGGGCTGCTCAGATTAAGAATTCAGTGACACATATTTCAGGCAAGAGTTATACCCCTTAGCTGCCAATACTTCTGGTTCTCATGAACGTGCGGCTACAGAATTTAGAATGTCATATGTATTCTTACATCATGATACACTCTTTGTGATTGCTTAAACATTCAATTTTGTAGAAGAATTCGGACAAGTTTTGGTTTAAGTACAAATGCATAATTAAGAATGGCCGTGCTCATTGTGAATTAATACGCCTCATATTGAGTGCCTATGCTCAGGTCCAGCATATTAAAAATACATTAAAAAAACATGGTTTAAAAAACTCATAGTATATCTGCATGCTAGATGGAATGTACTACTTGATACTTTGGGTAGAAGACTGTTAGTTGATGATGAAGTGACTTTTTGGAAAACTGATTACAGTTGAGGAACTTTGTTTCAACTGAAATTTCTGGTCCTGACTCTTACATTAATTAAACTTACGATGTCAATACTTATAATTGTGATGGGCAAGTGTAAGTGTTAGCACCTTGGTTACAGAATAATTATGGACGAACTTGGATGGAAATATCTCTCCAATATGTGTAAATATTATGCCTCTAGTCTCCACTTCACCACATGGAGTAAAAGTTCTTAGCTGTTGAAATGGTCCTTATCTGGTAACTAGTTAGTTTCGAAGAACCTGTACTAGCTAAGTTTAGTGATATTATTTTCGCTTATTGCATATCTCAATACTGCTCGTAGATCTTTCCGTCCCAATTTTTTAAAGTTAGTGCAATAACTATGTAGTTACATGTGCTGCTGCTCAGCTTACATTCTTCTCGTGTTGTGCCAAGATTGAACGTTTAGGAAGTGAAGGATTACCTGATGGATCATATAGCACTATGAAAACTTTTTGCAATGCTGATTATGTGAGGGCTTGCTGAACTCATTTCTCAAAAATTATCCTCGGTCTCTACCTGAGCTGTGATATCTTAGTACTTCACTCATGTTCATTGCCATAGGAGCACACAAGATTTCTTGACAAAATCCAGTAACTATTCTTGGTCCTAGGGAAGCATCTAGATGGAGCAGTTTTAATGATCAAAGATGGTAAACTTCTATTTCCTAATTTCTGCTTCTTGTTTCTTTTATAGTATTTAGCCTAAATTTTGTGTAGCCCTAATCCTACATTCACTCTCCTTGCTTTTGATCAATAACACAAGCAGCCGCTGCTACTAACTACTACTCTGCAGAGTCAGAGAACTACCCAGATATTTGGAGTTCACATTGATCTTCAGCTGGCAACCCAGACATACCATATGTTCTGGTTTCCAGTCATTGATTCCGATTGCAGTGAGGAGCTTTTGGCTGCTACAGGAAGGTTACTATATGAATATATTTTTTCGATAAATCGACAAGAGATTTGGAGCCACAAATTGCTAACTCATGTTGAATCAACCAAACATATAGGTTTTGAAGCAACTTTTACAGACTCTGAAGCCAACTGAAATGTTTATGATGTTCTTTCTGAGTTCCAACAATCTCGTGCTCCTAGCAATGTTGATTACCAAACTGTTGAGCATGTGAAATGTTTGAGGATGTTATGGATCTAGTAATTAGCTGTTAGATTTGTTCCCACGATGCTTGTGGATTTTGCAACCCTTTTATCTAATTTTGAGCTCTAATCTTTCTGCAATCTGCAGTTTTCTCATATATTGTCTCGCTTGATGCGTTAGTCACTAAGCAGTCAATTTTATACAGCAAGAATAAATCATGAATTAATTCGAGCCAACACAGAATATCAGTAAGAAATCATGAAAGTTGGATTTGCAGAAAAATCAATTTTATAGAATTATTTATGAGCATGACATTTTTTAGCTACTCCAAACAAGTTAAATCTTAAAAGATAAGAAAATCACTTCAAACAATTCTCAGAAAATTACTAGAGGATCTAGGCATGAAAACAAAGTCAACGGAAGTGGTTTTGCCATTTTTATCATTTTCCAACAGATATGCGATAAACAAGCTTACAGGCAGCAAACATGAAATCGATCTAAAACTCTATTAAACAGGTAAGTTCCAAGACAACAAGTTACACCACTACAAAGAGGATTTAACAAGGATTCTAACAAAATTAACTTTGGCATTTTTAGAGCAGCAAAGAAATTAACAAGCAATTAATTCACTTTACAATAAACAAAGCATAACTAATTTTCTGCAATAGTAACATGCAAACAATATTTTTACTGAGTAGATCTACACCTAAGGAGTCCTACAAAACAGTTCACAGTTTTTGGAGATCTACAGAAATTTCCACGCATTTTACAAGATCGCATCATCACAAAAATACACCAAAACCATCTCAAACTGCTAGATCTACACAGCTCAACCACCCACAGGCGCCGACAAGTGGGCCCGGGGCGGTCAACCCAGCCCGGCCAGGGTCAAGGCCAAGCCAGGGGCGCGGCGCGACGGCCGGCGAGGGAAGCGGCTGGGGAGGTGAGGGGAGGCCGGGAGAGCACGAGCAGGACATGTTCTAGGGCGAGGTGAAGCTCACCGCAGCTCAGACGGGCAGGGAGCAGCTGCGAGGGGGCAGCTCGACGAGGTCCAGCGGGCGGCGAGGGGGCAGCTCGGTGAGGTCCGGGGGGCGGCGGGCGGAGGAGCTCGCCGGGGAGGACCTGCAGGAGATGAGGACGGCCAGTGAGGGCCCAAAACGGACAAGGAGGGCGAGGGGGAGCCTTAGCCGCGAGGAATCGAGGCAGAGCTCACCGGAGGCGGAGGTGGCGAATCGGTGGCGGCTGGCGGCAGCAATGGAGGTGGCGGTGGCGGTAATGGAGGAGGAGGAGGAAGGGGGCTAGGATTTCGGGGGCCAGGGTTTTAAAGGAAGAGTGGGAGGCGAGCGGCCGACGGCTTCGGCTTCGGCTTCTGCGTGCTAACAGGCGCGTGACGCCGTGGCGCCGCCGGCCCTGCTACCCAACCGGCGGGTGAGCAGGCGCGGGGAAGACGGACTGTGAGCAGGCGCGGGGAAGACGGACGGGGCGGCTGATGGGTGGGGCCCGCTGGCAGGTGGGCCCGAAGAGAGGGGAGGGGGTGAACGCCGGTTGAACTTCAAATTTTGAAAATAAGGTCTTCCGAACTCCAAAAATTACCAAATTTTAAAAGAAGCAAGATAAAATCATCAAAAACACACAGCAACAACAAACACTCAAAAAGATGCTCTAGATTGCTCACAGAAAAATAAACAAAATAACAAAATTTCCAAGAATTTTATACCTCGGGTTAGCTGTTGTAAAATTATGAAAAAATATTGTAAATTTATCATTTTAAGTCTAGTATTTGAATAAAAATTCTGGGGCACATTTGCATAACAAAAGTTGAACTTCCTTCACAACCATCACACGAACAAGGCAAGAAATAAAATGAAATCATGCATAACACATGCACATGATGCTTCATTATGCTTTAATGATGCTCATGATGATGATGTTTAAATGTTAAGCATGTTTAGCATATTTGGGTCGTGATAATAAATTCAAACTAGGGTGCATTTGCAGAATATTTAGCCATATGAGCCACTCAAGTACTCATCGTGGAATTATTGGCGGGATACATTCATCCAAGCTCCCCATCAACATGCAAAAGAACACCGACACAGCTACAGCAAGAATACCCAAAGGGCAAATAGTGAAAACTAACACTTCCGCAGTGTGGGCGGCCACATATCTTCTCATTAAATCAACCAAATACGCCCACAGTAACACGATCAATCCCTGCAAATCATGCAAAAGTTTCAGTTAGAAATTTTATGTATTGAAGGTTTTTTTTTGCATGATCCATGCTGTCAATTACTGAGTTGATTCCAGAAATTTGAATGAGAAAGAAGGGGAGTTTGATGGATGTATCGAGATGGGTTTATTTAATACCAAAACTCATGTTGTTCAAACCTGAAAAGGTGTGTGCGCTTTTGAAACATAGTCTAATGCAAATCTTAGTAAGAGAACCTAAGGTGTGTGTTGGACTAAAGGCAGAGCATGGTACTCGATCCTCTAACTATCATTTTGTTGAGTCCTTATGTTACAGTACGACCACACACGAGCTAAAAGGGTATGACCTTTGGAGCTACCCATTATGTGAGGTATTGGTTCACACTCTGTTAGCCGAACCTAGTAATCCCACTACTGGAAAACATGTTTTCCATCCATCACAAAATTACAGGTGTGAACTTTTATGGTGGATGAAAAGATTCTGGAGGCCTTTAGTACAGGCTAGTGTTGTATCCTTTTTTCGACATCAATATCCTAATAGACTAATAGACATGTATTTATGATTGAGAATATCCTAATAGACTAATAGACATGTATTTATGATTGAAGGGAGTATAAGATTTGACTGTCAGCTTTTTGTCTATTTTGTTGGATTAGCACCCTTTTATTATTGGTTTCGAGGGGTTTACATTTGAAAACTTATAGCTATATATGCTATATGTTAAATACAAGGTGCAATTGCGTGATGTATGTTGCGAAGAAGTATAGTTTCATACTTGCCTGGACACGGTTATGCCACATTGATGCTTGTGTATCTCATTCTATTGCTAAAGTTAAGCATATTGTAGCGTCTGGTGATTTGAAACACCATGTTTTTCCATGCTCCTCTTATTGCGTTGAAAATTTATCACCTCCCGTGGCAACGTAGTAAAATAAGAAATTTAATTCAATTGCTGTTAGTTTGTGAGTTCCAGACAAATTTAGAAGGCAGCTACTCTGTTTTCTCCGACCAGAACAAGTGACTGCGTGCTACTCTGTTTCTGGAAGCACAGCAGTTCTTATATGAGCCGATAGCCTGCCACGACCCACGATGGCTTGCAGCATTGGGGGGATTTTGAAGCTTTTCAGTCCATCAAATGATGTATAACATAGCTGCAAATTTCTGCTTCAGTAACCATGAGTTAAAACATGTCCAGAAGAGCATCCCAACAGAAGCTCGAACCATGAGATAATTGGGGTTACCAGTCTGCTGTGGCTGGTGATCATTTCACGACAGCAACGACTCAGTTTTGGGGGGCAGCACACCGCATCATTTTCAGCTAGATCTTCAGTTAAAATGGACCAGAACGTTTAGAGGTAGCAGTTCAGAACAGAGGAACACGCGACATACAATCAGGTCTGTCAGTTACCAAAACTAAAACAACAGCAACAACACTAGCAAAACTAAAGACACAGCTATCCTACCGCATGGCAAAGCAAGACCCTGAAAACTACAAAAGAATTATTCACGTGTGTTGTTCATCAAAACTTAGTCTTGGTAAACTTCAATAGGTACATTAACATTTTCAGAAATTAATTTTTAGAAATACAATCAATCACGGGAAAAGCATTGAGTTCTACATTTGCAGGGTACCAGCACAAATTAAAGGTAATAGGGAAAATTGAGTGAGGATTCTAACTCAAGTGACTGGGAATGTACACCGAACCTCTCAACAGCTGAGATTGGTTGAGTTCCTATCATCAATTCTGTTCAACAGCAAATCACTGAGACATTAGTAAGCAGCCATCAGGCAATATCTTAGTGAGCAAACTAAGTTGGATCCATTGCAAAGAATCATCAGGGAAGATCCATGTGGGGTGCCACTGGCCACCATGATGCTGCAGCACCTCCACATTCTGTGACAACTGCAAAAACAGCGTTATCATCCCATATCTTATGATAAACTCCAGAGTCATGAAGAGTAATCTGCACTATGATCTGGCCTGCAATAGTAGCCGCACATGCAAAAGATGCAATATCTCGAATTCCACTGTATTCTACAGCAGGGAACGACTTGGAGCAATGACGGCCAACAAAGAGTGCTTGGGCACCTAAACCATTGAGGCATTGACCCTTCTCTGTCGACTAGGGTAGGCGCTCGATCCTGCATCATAAACACGAAATGCAACAGTACAATGATGCTTCAAGCAATACATAGTAATGAATTCGAAGAAATGATTTCACCAGTGAGCCCTCACTATCGGTACTAGAGCATGTCAGATCATCGTGCAACAATTAACTAACATCCACAAGCCACACAAGAGCAATGTCTGCAAACCACCTTTAATCACGAAGCCTTACAGTTCCAGCTTCAAACGATCATCACATTGCAAATGTCACCAGCAAACATGAATCAAAACTCAACTGAACTTGCACCTATCCCTACATCTCTGCTTCCTACAACTTGCTGGGCTGTCACCGTCACATCCTACCATCTGAGCTCTGCTGTCAGCTTCATACTTCTCTGGCCGAAGGGTTTCCTCGTTGTTTTCGTACATCCAGTGAAGTGCCTGCAATCACCTTTGATTAGAACTGAAAGGTGGAGCATAAAGCATATTAGTATTTGGTTTCTTTTACAATCATATCCTTGCTCTGTATAGAGAATTTCTAATAACTGTCCAAACTTAAACTCACCGACAATGTCACAGAAAATGCCTATTGTGTTGCTGCCGCACAATCTCATCTGCATTGCCATTTTCAGAACGACGCATCTCTGAAATGATACATTAGCTCAAACTTACTTCAATACGATTGAACGGAAATATAGAGTGCCCCATGCTGAAACTATATATATATATATAGTACCGCAGAGTTCAATATCTCCGGCATGGTTTTGCTGCCTTGAAGCTCTCCCATGAAAGAAGTTCACAACCTTCACACCAACGTATCTGATCATGCAAATACATACAATATATATTCAATTCTATCAATGAGTATGGTCATGAAAAAGACAGGATGTTTGGTACTACATACGTCCCAAATTACAATTCGTTTTGGAGTTTCTAGATACATATATTTTGTTATGCACCTAGATGCACACCACATCTAGATACATAGCGAAAATTATGTATCTAGAAAAGCCAAAATGCATTGTAATTTGGGATGGAGTAGTATTTGATACTAGATATCAACTATTACAAGTGCGTACCTGCAAATGGCCTTGAAGCACCACCATACCGTATAGAGGATATTGAATAGGCACTTCGCAATCATCAGAAGAATCTGCACAGCCAGAGTTAGTTTTGGGCGCAACTCTCAACAGTAGAAGTAAAAAGTCGACGCAAAATCAACTAACCTTCAGGTCTCGTGAACAAAGATACCAGTATGTAGTGAAGATTGATATGGAGATCACACAACAAAAACATAGGAGAACCATAGGCAGGATGTCCATCATCTCAAAGTGAGCAGCAGCGATGATGAACAATACTGACCAAAGGCCACCATTTCCGGCAAGAGCCATTGCATTGGGTGCTGATCTTGAAAATGTTGAAGCGGCAAGTCCAAGCAGTATGAAGAGTAGAGCAAGGAGGAAGAATATGGAAGACATAGCAGCAACTACAGGGTAAACTCCATGCAGCTTCTTGGTCAGGGAGTATGTATCCTCCCAGAGCATACTGGTGACTCCAGCTAAACACAGAGACCTGTACTCATCCAAACTCTTGCTCGTTTCCTCCTTCACCTGCAAACAACCAGGTTACAATATTACTCGTAGCTTATCAGTTGCCAAAATAAATTGAACCAAACAAGTTATACCTCCTCCTCAGACATGTTCTTCAGTGATTCTTCATACTCCCTCCTGCTTTTCCCGAGGTCACTGAACATCCTGCGGACGCTGTCTGCAGCTGACGACAGAGCCATCTGAAAGCAATTAAGATTGACACTGATATGTCAAAAACCAGCTCATTTCCCACATACTGTTCTACTATGAATTTCTCCTCTCATAAGGCCATAACACCGTTTGCTTATCCTCTGCAATATCCACCTGATTCTGCCAACCAAGCGCTACACAAGACATAGCTGAGCCTGCCTTCTCCCAGCCCCAAGACCGCAACCAGGGCCACGCTGTAGTGATCAGTTGCCACCGCAATGGCCCATGGGCACCAAGCAGTCAAAGCACCCATCATCCACGTATGTATTGCTGCACCTCCACTCTACACCCTGATCAGCGCAACGCAAACCTGACGCCAATCGTGCCCCGTTCCTTGTGCAGTTGTGCTTCAGGCTCCCGGTGAGTGGTGCCGAGCGCAGGCCACAACAGCAAAACCCGCTTTCTCTACAGCCGCGCAACTGGTGGCGACCACTAGCAGCCGCCGCAAGCCAACTCCCACCGCTTATCATCTCAACGTACCCTCGCGGCCTCGCCGCGCGCTGAAGCGCGAGCCATCACCGTCTAAACTCTCAAGGCACCGAAAACTACGGCGTCGACGACCACGCGTTGAACTGCGGCTTTCCCACCAGTGGTCGCGCGCGCAGCGCCCTCCTGCACGCGCGCCATGTCGGGGCGAGTCGAGGACGCCGACGAGTGCGCTCGATGCTCCTCGCCCCAACTCGGCCGGACACGTACGCTCCGCAGACGAGACAACAGACCTCGCCGTGCTCCCCCCACCCCACCCCTGCAGGCCCTTGCCGGACTTCGGACGGCCCTGCCAAGCAACGCGGGGCCGCCGCCGCGCCGCGGACCAATCACACGTGCTAACACCTGGACGCGCGCCCAACTCCCTAGAATCGACGTCATGCCGTCGCGGCGTCGCGCCGCCCCGGGCTCTCTACTGCACCATAACCCAAACACGTACCGGTCATCTCTTCAACCCACCCCGACACCGACCACCACCAGCCACAAAACCCACCCGGCCCCAGCACAGCCCACGCATCCAACTGTCGCATGGTTCTTCTCCGGCTCGGCAAACCACTTCGCAGATCCGCCATCTTCCCCGGGATTCAAACTACTAGGCACTAGCAACTAGCAAACGCCGCAGCTCCCAAGCCGCGCTCCAAACCCCCACGCCCAAAACCGCAAGGAGGTGCGCTCGAGTTGATTACCTGGGCCCGTCTGGAGTAGGATCCGGCGAAGTCGTCGGAGAGGCCCGCCATGCGAGCTCGTCGGAGAGACGGCGCGCCCGGCGAGGGGTGAGGCCGGTGCGGCCTTCGCGCCGAGACGAAGCGGCGAGGAGAGCCGCGGCGAGCGAGGGGAGGCGAGCCAGAATGCGAGAACAAATATTGGGGGCGGTTCAGGTTGTGTGCGGGGCCCACCTTCGCTGACGTCAGGCGGACCGCTGGGTCCAGCTGTCAGCTATCCTCTCTTTCCGGGGGCCATGCGTCCTCAGAATATGGGCCTTCGAATCGCACAACCGGCTAACAGCCCACACACTTTCGTTTCAAAAAAAAACAGAAAAAGAATCGCACAACCGGCTAACGGCCCACACAGGTTCGCAGGTTCGTTTCCTTTCCGATTTTTTTCTCTTTCTTTTTTCTTCTTAATAACACTTTTACCCTTGAGATTAATTTTCTCTATATTTACAATTCTAGAATTAGACGTTTTAAGGACTAGATTAAACATTTTGTAAACTACCATTGCAATATTTTGAATCCAAAATGGCACAGAGTATCAAATTACCAAAATATAATATTTGAATTGTAAAGCTTATGATTAGTACCTTCAACATTCGAAAAGGCTACATTCAACATTCATAGAAAACTGGTCCAACATTCTGAAAAAGCTAATTCGACAATGTTGGTGAAGTTGAAATGCAACATTCGAAATGTTGAAATGGGATATTCCAATTGTTAATTACTTTAAAAAAGTATTCATACTGGACATCATTTTATTGCATCAATTCAAAAGAATGCTATGGTTCAAACAGATTTTTAAACGGATGCATGATTTAAGAGAAAAAAACATTTAAGTGACAAGGCTCATCTAGTTCTCCGTTCAACTTCCTCCAACCAGGCAATGACACGTACCCCTGCTCCACATCTCCGCATGCAGTTGTGGCTCGTGCACTCCGCATCCATCTCGTCGTCCATGCGATGCTCCCGAGGCTACATTTAGCAACCTTTAGAACAGCTTAAGTATAAGCTCTGCTAAACAGTTTTTCGAGAGAAATAATTATTTTTAAAAAAGAATTTCAGTGCCAACAAAGTTATACTTATCTCTTCCATAGCATTGGATGTGACGTGTTTCCTTATTACCATCCAATGTTATTTTTAGTTCCCTGTATGCCATTGCCGTTAATTTTGCTACAAGATCCACGCTTGCGCTGTTAGTCATCGATCCATCGTGCTTCCTCCGTTTCTCAAATCAACAGCCACATCCTGCGTTGACCGGCGTGAGGCAAGCTAGCTCGAGCCGTCGAGCATGCGAATCCTTGGACTTGGAGGCTGGACAAGCGATGGCAATTTAGCTAGCTCGTGAGCGAATCGGAGACAAGAAGCTGCAGCCCCCGATGTTGTTGCCGTGGGTCTGCCTGAGCAAGGCCTCGAGGAGGCTTCAAGCAGTCACCGTCCATCTCCTCGCCCATGGCGTCGTCGTCGACCGGCCGGCTCAGCACTCGCTCACCAAGGTTGGGCAGCTAACGCCCGATCCGGAGCCGAGGCGGACTGGCGGAGGCCGGGGTGGGCTGGTGGTGGCCTCGTGGCGCAAATATGGGGATGCAGGGGCACAGAGGCATGCTCGGCGCGCGGCATGGAGGCGGCGGCGACAGATACAACGGCGGCGAGCGGCCTGTTCTCCTCTGGGCAGACGCTACCGGGCTACCGGCGGCGCGGGCACGGTCGGCCTCGGTGCCCCACGCAGCTGCACCAGAAATTCGGTAGGGAGGCAGCAAGTGGAGCTGCGGTCTGGCGGCCTGTGGAGGCCGAAGAGGAGAGGAGAGCAGGGATGGCCGGATGGGAGCGGCGACCAGGGACCGGGTGCGTGACTCGGAAGACAGGGAAGGAGAGTAGTGGGAGGGGCAGACTGGTGAGCGGCGCCCGATTCGAGCTGAGCCGGTGCCCATCGGCCATCAGCGTCTCTGCGTTGCTGCCTTGCGGGCACGCTCGGCGCGCCCTTGGCCAGCGCGGCCACAACTGCGGCGGGCAGGCGGGAGCTGGGAGAGGGGAGGCGAGCCGCGAGAGGAAAGCAAATGGGCCTCTGATACCCCTGGGCCCACATGTCATTCTATGCTTAGGGCCACTAACGATGACTTACCTGACGGCGTTTCTCGAATGGCATAGAAGGGATCAAGAAAATAAAACAGTGGCGGAAGGCTATATTTTCAATGGCAGAGAAGGGAAGAGTATAGCTTCCGATGGTACAGAAGGAATTTTCTTTTTTTTTTAATAAGAATATGTAGGAGAGTTGCGTATCGTGGCATTAAGAAGAAAATGGAGTAGTTAAGCTTACAACACGGGCCATATAGGGTGATGCACACTAAAAGATTGATCGGAGACTATACGGTGCAAAGATATAACCGAGAAGAGGCGCGGGAAGGCCTAACTAGAGAGGACCCTTCTAGACCACGCGCGACAAGGCCAACCAATAGCCGTGAGCTTCCTGGCGCCTGGTTGGATCCACCGATCACCCTCGAAGAAGATCTCGCGAAGTAGCTGGCTAACGGCTCGGTATTATTGAAGAGTCTCGCG
The DNA here is from genome assembly GCF_002211085.1 of Panicum hallii. Classification (NCBI taxonomy): domain Eukaryota; kingdom Viridiplantae; phylum Streptophyta; class Magnoliopsida; order Poales; family Poaceae; genus Panicum; species Panicum hallii. The sequence continues at coordinate 4,339,415 of NC_038049.1, read as the reverse complement.
TTGCGCTCTTACCACAACCTCCAGGTGGTGAGCATCACCGCTGTGTCCATGCCTTTCTTTTGATTCTTTGGCAAGTGCTGTTGTAGGAGCAGCCCCCATTCCACAGGGAGCGACCTACAGAGGAGGGGGGGGGGGGATTGCACCCCAACGACAGTCAGGAGGTACCAGACTTGAGCACTTTATTTTGCTAGAGTAGAGATTGAATTGCTACTTGTCACCCTAGGTTGCAAAATCCCACTAACGATAGGAGTTAGTAGAAATAGGGCTCACTTATGTTACTAATTTAATTTTCTTAGTGTTTGTAATTTCAGTTAAAATCGCCTATTCACCCCCTCTAGTCGGTATCCTTGGTCCTACAGTTCCATCTCGAGATTTTTCCAAGGTCTGTTCGCATCCGTGCGCTTGAGCCAAAGCCACGACAGTCGTAGCGCATAGGATGCCCTAAGGAGGTTGATTATCCCAAGTCCTCCGAACTCGGTTGGTTGGCAGCAACAAACCACGCCACCAAATAGTTCCCTCCATGTGCTTTCTCCTTGCCGGCCCAAAGAAAACCTCGTCACCTCCTGTCAATTTCCTGAATGACCCAATCCGACACCTTGAGAGAGATCAGTGTGTGAACGCAGGCTGAAGTCATAGTGACTTTGACCAAGGTCAGTCTACCAGCCTTGTTCATCAAAGAAGCTCTCCACTTTGCTGGAGGCATTAGTACCAGGTGGTACGAAAGGGTTTTATAGGCTTTAGTCCACCTTAAAAATATCGGTATTAAAAATATCGGTATGATCTAGCATTAGTACCAGGTTTAGTTCACACCGCTATTTTAGGGTAGACCGATAGCCCTTTTCTCCGTGCCAGCACCCTAGTTAGCTATTCTATAACCTGAGTTGGGTTCGCTATTGGACTTTCTTTGGTCAGCTCCTGGTCCATATCCAATAGCTGAGAAGAGGTGATATAGAAGCAATGATATTCAAATGAGGAAATTACTTATTTGACACCAGAAGATAGATCTGGTGTCATATAAAGGAGATATAAAATTTTAATACCACAAGGGAATTCAGTTATCTTTCAACATCAAACAAGAAATTTTCCTTTTTTTAAATCACTGCACAAATCTATTTTATTGAGTGTCTCACACTCAAGCTACCAAAACTAAATGCACACAAATACATCTCGTTAAAAGTATAGTACAAAAATGCAACCCATGCCCTACTGACTACTTTCAGCGTCATCCAAGGCTTCAACCGCAATGTCAAAGTAAGGGGTGACACCGACGGCGATAGCAAATTCAAGCACGACCATGATCCCCCAGCCTTTTTCGTGGTAGTTACTCCACGCGTAGTGTACCATTGCATAGATCATGCCCACCCACAGTGTGACCAGCACTCCCTGCGGAGCAGCAACCACAAGATTTTCAGAGACACCAACAAGCATTCAGATTGGTCAGTTCTACGACCGACGGGATGAGCGATGGTTCATACCCGGAGGAAGTTTATGACGGTGAAGGACCCCGCCGGCTCCGCCGAGCAGTCCACCACCCGCTCATCGGTCGCGCCGGGAATCGCCGGCGGCGGTGGTGGCGCCTCAAGGTCCGGCAGCGGATCGCACACCACGGCCTCCTCTTCGCGCGGCGACGTTGGTGGCGCCTCGAGGTCCGGCAGCGGATCACACACCACGGCCTCCTCTTCGCGCGGCAGCGGCGCCCACCCGACGCTGGGGGCGTGGCAAGGCCAGCCCCAGGCGCAGTTCGGCGGCGGCGGCGGCGGCGGCGGCGTCATCGTCACGATTATTGGTGGGGTGATCGATCGGGTACGTGGTTCGACGATCCAATGATCGTGGGTTTATAGGCAATTCCACGCGGTTATTATCCGAGACGGAACCTGAAAAAAAAACGAAAACGGATAGCCTCCTCCAGCTCGGTATCCAATTTCGATTTGGAGACGGGTTAGTGCTCGGGTGGCTGTTGGTGGCCCTCAAGGCTGACGTCAGTTGGGCCGCTGGCCCCATATGTCAGGCATCCCCTCAGGCCTCCGGTCAGGTGGGCCCCACCTGCCAGTTTGATTTCCTACGTCCCGGTGGCGTGGCGGTGGGCGCGGGCCGGCCGTGCGCCTGGCCACCCCGCTGACACGTCACTGATTGGTGGGCTCCATTTCCTCGTGGTCCCACCAGGCAGCAAGTGTTTTTCGATGGGACTCATCGAGTTGGTTCACTTTCTGTCCAGGTGGGCTCGACTGGGCCGCCGGATGCGACGGGGAGGCGGCCAGCAGGCGGCGGCGGCGGCCCGTCCAGGCCTCCCATCACCCTATTTCGACGCCGACATGTGGGCCCTGCTGCCTGCAGCCCGCTGGGTCACCTTCACTCCGGTGCCCGATGCCGCCGCCGCAGTCCTTCCTCTGCGGGCTGCAGTCTCTCCCCATTGCAGCTGTTGGACGCGCGGGGGCCGCGCGGTTGCAGGCTTGCCGCAGAGAGCTTCGCGTTCGCCCGCGGCGGCTACCACCCCCACACCCCTACCGACCCGCACACTCCAAGAGATCTGCTGCAAGCAAGGAAGTGCGGTCCTTGTCCCGTGATGCTCGCAATGTGTTCCACGGAATGGCAGGTAAGCATGGCAGTGAGTCAAGCCTTCACTCCTCACTCGTGGATTCATTGGTTCACTGGATTGCATGATCTTGATGAAGTGTTGGAGGATGCCAGCGGCAACGCCACATGTGATCCTGATGCCTTTAGCTCACCATGCCCCCTTTGTATACGATGAAAGAAATGCCTGAGCTAGTTTTGACAGCCGAGCTATGTATAAGAAAAATGGCCCTTAAGCTATTGTTTGTGATGTTGGTCATTGAATAACAACTTAACCATTGAGACTAATATATGTATCAAGAATGAATATTTGTAGGGTTTGATAGGTTCCACAGATGCAACACAAAGAAAACCTCCAAAGTCGGGACAATGAGAGGAATGAATTGGAAGTGTCCCGTGGATATTTATATTTTGACTCATCAAATGGGTTATATTTCTGGATAATCTTGTAGAGCATTTCACAAGCTTTCCATAGAGTCCAAGATCATCAAAATCGGAGTCCCGAGTAAAAAGTTATGATCAAAACAAGCAAAGATTTCTCACCAACGCAGTTGACAGATTAATTCGGTCTGGCACAGAAGTAGGACTGAATCAATCGGTGATCAACAGCAGCTGAAGCATTGTTTTGACAGTATGATTCGGTCAATGCTATGAAGACCTCACCGAATCAATCGGTGAGCCTGGGATGAAGATAAACGGCTCTGGTTTGACAGTATGATTCGGTCAATGCCATGAAGATCTTACCCGGTGAGGCTGGGATGAAAGCAAACGGCTCTGGTTTGACAGTATGATCCGGTCAAGCCAAGAAGCCATCACCAAATCATACGGTGATGTGCAGAGGAGCCCGCAAGTCAGTGGCCCAACGGCTAGCTGAGGTGGAGACCACCGATTGATTCGGTAGTACCCCTCCTGTGAGCACCGAATTAGTCGGTGGTAAGCAGAATGTTGCAATGAGTTTGCAACGGTTAGTTTCTTTGGTTGGGGCTATTTATACCCCATGTTCCGGCCATTTGAGGTATGCTTGAGCTCTGTAAAGGTATTGGCTTGTGTTCTTACACATTTTTGAGTGCTCAATCCACCAAAGTGCCTAAGAGAATATTAGGGCAATTACCATAAGGCTTAGGTCTTGATTAGTGCTAGTTTAAGCCTCTTAGCGCATTGCTTTAGGGATTAGCCTAGAGTTAGGTGAGGTTTGCACACCTCATTGTATTGTTGCTTGCGCGCACCAAGAGTTGTAAATCCGGAGCTTGTAAGTCTTGCAAGACCCTCCAACCGCATTTGTGGAGTGGCCTTCGGTAGTTATGAGAGGGAGGAGAGGCCCTTGGCATTTTGCCGAAGCTCTACCTAATGAAGACGGCGAGGAGCATTCGGGAGAGGCTAGGCAGAGACCCACTTGCCCGTGGGAAGGCCCGTCGGCTATCCATGGAGTTACTCGACCAAGGAGTTTATGCCCTTGCGCAGACATTCCTTTGAGAGGGGCTCCAACAACGAGGGCTAGTGGAAAGTATTGCTTTCCGATACCTCAGTAAAAATCACCGTGTCGCCACGCCGGGAGTTTGCATTCTCTACCCCTTTACTTCCACACTTACTTTACACTTACATTCCGCTTTTACCTTTCCTAGAATTGCCTTGTGTAGTTTGTAGGATTGGAACCTAGGATGCAAAATTTTTGTACGGTAGAGAAAGCAACACATAGAAAAACCTAGTGCACATCTAGACAGATTTTGGAACATGTTTTTATATGTGCTTAGAGCCTTAGTTTTTAGAACTCCTAATTCACCCCTCCCCCTCTTAGGTTGTCACGGTCCTTTTCGCTATGCCCTGTGCCAACCCAATTCTTCCAGTTCGTGTCCAATGTGTTTGAAATGCAGCAGCATGAGAAGAATGTCTATGTCCAGATTGTGGTTATGCCACTAGAACTATCTAGCATTGACAGAAATTAAAGGATGCTCTAGTCTTTATTTGTTCTGGCAATGAACATGAGTTTATCAGGTGTTGGGACATTGTTTAGGCCGCCTCTATGGGTATCCAATGGGGATGAAGCACAAGAATTTCCTCTGCAGGAAGTGTCCTATTTAACCTGCATTACAAGAAAAACCTTCAGGCCTACAAATTGTTATGGATCATCAACTATTTGAGCTCAAAATTAGTGGACCTATGATCTGCAGTGGAAATTGTAATATGCTTGAGCAGGCAAGATGCTTAATTGTCAAGGTGGGGTTAGATGCAGTAAATGGTGCTATCCCTTTAGTGCTTGATTCATCCCTAGATTCGCGTGAAGTCATGTACCAAGAAGAGTCAAATTGTTGAATTAGCAATAAAGTTTTTGTGCTTTGCACTCTGAGAAAATCTTAGGTGCAACTTTGAGATTAGTAATTATGAAGAAATGTATGAATTCTGGATTGTCGAGAATTTCATCGAAGAGAAGCTAAATGTGGTTACTGCCAAAAATTGCGTTGCTGATGAACAAATTGTTCTACCAGTTTTGGCACTATGGCTGAGGGAACATTTGCCCATATATCCTGTCATTGCAAGGGTTGGGATCAAGGAGACCAATGGTGTGAGGCAAAAAGCAAGTTAGTTTTGTCCAGCAATCATATGGTCAATGCCATGACCCTACAGATGAACTAGCTGAATTTGTTAGGGCAGGTCCCAAATATTGGACCATGGACAACCTAAGAGCTTTCAGCGTCATGCAACCAATGTTCCCAGATGCTCTGTACTTGCATTGGTCTTATCTGTGGTCCACTCGACCATTTTTTTTGTCAGAAATTCTATTGAGAGAATCTAGCTTACCTAAGCTAAGGTGGACAATGTATCTGGGAAAAATTGCTAGTTCTACTTAATGCAGGTGAACTCCACAGCTCTGTGTTACAGTTTGATTTCTGATATGTGCCTATTGTTAATCTGTTCCAATGCATTGTTGGTTTTATGGAGCTATAGCTCTCAAAATGTGGCTGACCTCTGCTGCATGTTGATTGTTAATGGCCTACCATGCCCCATGAAAGGAAGTTGCAACATTCCCCGTTTTGGTAGAGGCATTATCATTGTTTGAACTGCTGATGATTTTAGTCGGAATATAATTCCCATGAGCTCCTAATAAGTAATGGTACTGAAATGATTTTCCTGGTTAGGGATGTTAATGCAACAGGTCAAGACAATGGAGGCCATGCTTAGCTCGAAGAGCAGCAGAAGCTTGAGCATATTTATATTTACTTGTGAGAAGGAATTAGAACATGTTGTATTGGCAAGGAGCAATCAATTGAGTCACAGAAGTATGGACGTTTTGGTCAGCAAGGAAGACTTGTTGCTCAAAATTCATTATTCTTGTAACTTAAGTGTAACTTAAACAAGAGAACTGGCATCAATAGCCTTTAGTAAATTTGGTCCGTAGATAGTCTTTCAAGCTTGTTCTGTGCTCGTAATAGACTAATAGTAAGCTGTGAATTGATTATTGTCCTGTTTAAAATGCCATCTGGTTCCTAAGAATTCCTTGGCAGAATTCTGGCAGATCCAGAAGGCTAGAATCCTATACATTTTGAGCTCTCTGGATTTTGGGTTAATGGATTCCATGAATCATTGTGTTATTAATGACTTCGGTTTAAATTGTTCCTGCTGCAAAAGAAAAGTTTGAAGTATTCCCATCTGAGTTTCTTCAGCAGCTCTGTTTCCAGGTTCTCTTTTGTATGATGTCCAAGGTTGAATTCCAGTGCGAAAAATGGTTCCATTCCTCTGTTTCACTTGGTGATTGATGCTGTGGCACAACTATGTCAGCTTTATTGACTGCAAATTAAGAATATAGTTGTACTCTTGCCTTGGATAGGTCAATATATTTCCATAGCAGCAACTACTCTAGTTATAACCTGTACATGAGTGACCTGCAGTTTGGCGGCTTTGTAAATATCTTGAGTTTCTGGCATCTGTTGTATGGTCTTGTTTATCACTCATCACGAACAAAATACTGTACCATGAGAATTGAAGGTTTGTACAAAACCATGATCAGGAATCCTTGCAAATACCGGCTCCACAGGAGCATAATAGTTGTCTTCCTGATGCAGAACTAACAGGACCTGAAGAGGCAGTGATAGGAAGCTTTTAGCAGATTTATATGTCCAAATAAAGGTTCCTTAGGCTAAGTGCCTTCTAATTTTTTTTAGATAAAGGATATCCCGGCCTCGAGCACTCACAGGTGAGTGTCTATAGCCAAAAGAACATGACATGCAGTACACTGACCGCTCAGACTGCTCAGCAAACAGCTAATCCAAAACAAAGTTCAAAACAGAAACAGTGACACCATCTGCAGAACCCATCCGCTACCCCTGAATTCTTCTTCTGAAATTCCAACCACTCCTCGTACTGAAGTGAAGCATCACTCCTAGTAGTTGGCAGTTCTTCTTTAGAAATTCTTTCGCTTCCTCTTCAGATAGCAGCGACCAGTACCTTGCCCAAAAGTCCCCCTGAAGATGACCTGCAGGTACGAGTTAGGCAGAGTTCGATTGCAAACGGCATCATTTCGTGTTAGCCAAATAGCCCAACACAAAGCAACAGCTCCAACTAACTTTGGCTTTCTATGTTTATGAGAAAAACCTGCCAGCCAAGACCCCAACAGGTTTGAAACATTAGCTGGAGGCTGAACTCCAAAAGTAATCAGCATAGCAGACCACAAAAATTTAGCCACATGGCAATCGAAAAAAGGTGCTGAATAGTTTCTTCAGAATAACAAAAGCAACATCTACTATCACCTTTCCAGTTTCTTTTTAACAGATTGTCTTCTGTGAGAGTAACACCTTTTGTGAGGTGCCACATCAAGACTAATCTTGAGTGGCAGTTTCAACTTCCAGATGGGAGAAACCACATGTACCTTGTCAGCTATCATCAAATCATTATACATAGTCATAACTGAAAACGCTGAGTTTTTACCCAGCTTCCACTCCCAATTGTCTTCAGCATCTGACAGGTTTACATTGACAAGCAAAGCAACTAGTTCTAGCCACATTCTTAGCTTATCCCCCACCAAGGCTCTTCTAAAGAAAATGTTCAATGGTGTGGTGCTTAACATACTAGCCACAGTTTGATTTTTCGTTCTTGCAATATTAAACAAAGCAGGAAATTGTTTCATCAGAGGTCCATTGCTCAGCCACCAGTCCTCCCAGAACCTTGTTTGTTCTCCATTATGCACCCTGAATTTTCCTCTTGGGAAAAAATTCTTTAACCTCCATTAGGTCTGACCAAAACTGTGAATCACCTGGCTTCTTGACAGCCTGAGCCAAGGTGGTATTCTGTAGGTACTTTCTCCTAAACAGCTATTGCCAAGTACCATCCTTAGTTAGTAGTTTGAACAACCACTTACTTAAGAGACAAATATTCTGAGCATCCAAGTTTGTGATTCCTAGCCCCCTCCCCCCGAACACTCTTGGGAGTACAAAGTATGCTCCATTTTGCCAGCCTATACTTCTTCTTGGGCCATCACTTTGCCAAAAAAATCTAGGCCTGTAATAGTCTAGCTTATTAAGAACTCCTTTAGGATTTCTAAAGAGAGACAGCATAAACATTGGCAAGCTGGTCAGAATAGAACTAATAATAACTAGTCTTCCTCCCACGGATATCAATTTCCCTTTCCAGCTACTCAACTTTTTTTGAAACCTCTCTTCAATTTGACACCAGTCCTTATTGGCAATTTTTTATTGATTCATTGGTATACCCAAGTACTTGAAAGGGAATGATCCCTCTCTACACCCAAATATTTGCCTGTAACTGTCAGCCCTTGAGCTAGCATCTCCCAAACAAAAGATCTCACTCTTATGGAAATTTAGCTTTAATCATGAGAGGTTTTCAAACACACATAGGGTCAACTTCAAATTCTTGACCTGTTTAACATCATCTTCAATGAACAGGATGGTGTCATCTGCATATTGCAGAATTGACAATCAGTCATCCACCAAATTTGATACCAGTCCATTAATCTGATTGTAGTTCCTTGCTCTTGTCACCAAAACAGCCAGCATGTCTGCCACTACATTAAACAACACGGGTGACAAAGGATCATGTTGTCTCAACCCCTTTTTGGTTTGAAAAAACTTGTTCATATCACTATTGACATTAACCCCCACGCTCCCACCACACATGATGCACTCGATCCACTTGCACCACTGTGGAGAGAAGCCTCTCATCCTTAAGACTTGCTGTAAGAAATCCCAACTTACTTTGTCATATGCCTTTTCAAAGTCCAATTTTAGTATCACTCCTTTTTGTTTTTCCTTCTTAATTTCATGGATTGTTTCATGTAATGTCACCACTCTTTCCAGAATGTACCTTCCAGGTAAGAAAGCAGATTGAGAAGGTCTGGTAATCCTATTAGCAACTGAGGTGAACCTATTAGTCAAGACTTTTGTAAAAATCTTGAAACTAACATTCAGCATGCAAATAGGTCTATGTTGTTGTATTTGGTTAGCCTCTTGTATCTTAGGAAGTAATGATATCACTCCAAAATTTAAGCTTAACAAAGACAAATCCTCTTTATGAAAGTCTTCAAACATAGCCAGCAGGTATTCTTTGATTAAACTCCAAAAAATCTGATAAAACTCAGCTGGGAACCAATCAGGTCCAGGAGCCTTATTATGCTTCATCTGAAAAATAGCTTCTCTAACTTCCTGTTCACTAAACTTCTCTGTTAGGATAGCATTTTCCTCAACAGTCACTTGAGCTATGTCTTCAGTTCTTGATTCATTTAAGGATATGCTACTTTTTCAGTTCTGCCAAAAAGTCCCTTATAATAGTCTGTAATGTATTTTTTCAAATTTTCTTCCCCCTCTATTACTCCCTCCTCCTGTCCCAATCTATAGATAGAAGGGAGTAACACATCGAGTGGAATGGTTAAAAAGGTATGCCATCAAAGAGCTTACACTGAAGACATTGAAGAATTTGTTAAAAAGGTATGCCATCGAAGAGCTTACACTGCAGGAGTAACACACTGAGTGGAATGGTTAAAAAGGTATGCCATCAAAGAGCTTACACTGAAGACATCGAAGAATTTGTGGTTAAAAAGTATGCCATCGAAGAGCTTACACTGCAGGAGTAACACATTGAGTGGAATGGTTAAAAAGTTACTTCACCACAAATTCTTTCTTTTTTTTTGGGCAAGGACTTTACCACAAATTTCTGAAGTGGCACCAATGATTAACCCTACCATGAAATCAGATGGTCCAGATTATCCAAGACATGAAAAATGGCCATGTTCTCTAATCGTCAGTAACCGGTATGTAACAGAGGGCAGCGTGAGGTTATCAGAATATTGAAGCAAACCCTTAATTGTCAATTTTAAATCACAACTTAAAACACAAAAGAACATTTCAATTTACTGGAAACATCATGGCTTTCACTCAACTTAAGTCTAACAGCACAAGTTCCAGAGGAAAACATATATATTTTCACCAATAAGCCTTGATGAGTTTCCTTTCAGCTAAGGGCACCATTTTTTCAGAAGATTTTGCATTGTGATGCCTGAACGTTCCCACTAGAACTGCTGGCATTAGATGTTCTAGGATCAACAGTTATAACTAATGGTCCTTTTCCTTCTCCACAACTAAGTGAACGGGCCTCTAGCTGAGTTTGTTAGATGGCTCTAGTAGCACTTCTCAGGTCCTAGGTTTGACTCCCCATGGGAGCGAATTTCAGGCTGAGATTAAAAAATCCCCTTGTCTATCCCACATCAAAGCATAGATATAAGGCCCGGCCTAGATCAAAGGTATTCTCTTAGCAAATACCGGGGGTTGTCTTACCCCCTGCACGTCGAGTTTTTTTTCCACAACTAATGTGATACCTCAATTGTTGGATTATTTCCCATTAGCAATAATTGAAGCAAATGATAGAATATAATATGGGCTCTTAGGTCCCAATCCATTACTGGTCCGAAATTCAACATGTTCCACCGTTTTCGTTCCCCATGTGTGAACATACGTGTTGGGGTCAAGTCCGCTTTCTACATGGGACTTCTTGATCATGCAATGCTGTGTATCATCACGTTCCGCCCCGGTGTCCTCTCCGTGTAGGACTCATCAGACTGTCAGATAGATGCCTTCTTCTCATCCCAAAAGGAGAAAAGGAACGGGACGCGGACTGCGGGCCGACCAGCCCATCGACTCGAGGAAACTAACGATTAGCTAGGGCGGGCGCGCGGCGCAAAGCTTTGCTTGTTTCACCGCTCCATCCCCGCCGTCGTCGATCGTTCCCGTTCTGCCACATCCGATTATCGCCGATGACGCGCAGCGCGGTCGACGGCGCATCGCCGTTGCTGGACCCAGAGGAGGGATACTGCGCCACGGATGTGCCCGCCGGGAGGGACCCCATCAAGATGGCGGCGGAGAGGGCCGCCAAGTTCATCTTCAGGGTACGTATTGCATGCGCGCCTGCCAGTCTTTTCTTTGGTTTATAGACTTATTATAGTCATGTGCTGACTGAAAATTTTCTTGATTGCAGGGATTGCTGATCTTGCTGTGCCTGTATTTATTTGATTCGATGAAAAGATACGCGATCAGCTACACAGGCGGAGATACATGATTTACCACGTTCGCTGCGATTGTTGCTTCCATACCTATAGCTGAAATCTTTTGCATCTTGGGCCAGACCTCGGTAGCACCCATTCTTCCTGTTGGATCACCGACGCTGTGCAGAGAAGACTGTGCCTGTGCTTGCAACACCGCTGCAAATGGCAAGGTCCCTGAGGAGGAGGTGGACGCATCATTCCTTGACCTCGAGAATGGATCCATGGATCACAATACAGCGCCACTGCAGCCGGATGTCATAACGAAGATTATTGCCACCATGGTTGGAATGACGGAGGCCGAAAAAGCGGCACTAGATGTGGACGCCGCAAGGATCACTAAATGCCTTTTCCGGGTATGTAGGTGAATCCATCCTGATATACGCGGAATTAATGGAATCTGATTCATCCCAACATATTTGCATGGGATGCTTAATTGTGTACCTGTTTACACAGAGGAAAATTAACTAGGGGAAGTATTTCTTTCTGAACCAAGAATAAATCAAGAATGTACAGTAAAGGCTTCTCCTGTATGTACTTGAAATGAAATACCAAACCAGCAAAAAAAATAGCAGAAGGATGTCTAACCACTGAAAATTCTGTTTTTAGTCCTTTCAAATATTCACCTCAACATTATCATGCTTCCTAGATTTTCCTGATGAAACACTTGAGGAATTAGTCCAACAGGGTCTTGTCATATGACTAGTTTTTCAGAGGAGTAACAGAGTCATATATTGGTTATTACAATATCAGAGTTCATGCCAACATTGCTTATAAATACAGATGAGTACTCAAAAAATGTAGCCAAACATAAGGAAACTATATGCCATAAATGTTGCCCTTCGATTCTTATTTAGTTGATATATAACTTCTTTTGCTTCTATAAAGGCAAAATGCTTACTGAAGTTTTTTTGGTTTGCAGGGATTGTTGGTCTTACTATGGGTGTATTTGGTCGATTTACTGAGAAGATATGTGACTACCCACGAAATAGGAGAAGTATTTTTCACTATGTGTCCTTTGGGTATTCTTGCAGTATGCGTGTCTGCGTTCTTTTTCTTTTTTGATGGAGAGCTTCGGTGACTATATCCTTTCATTGAAAGTTTCATACTGAGCTTCCTTGTAATTAAATCAGCAAGTCAAGTTCCATTTGGCTATGTTTCGGTATCAAATGAAAAGTAACAAAAAAAGGGAGCCTGGCCCACATATCTAGATGTTTTGATTGCTGCAAGTCAAATCATTTCCTGATTTTTATCTCGTATTGTAGATAAAAAAGGTTCAAGGTGTGGGTTAGTTATTTGGAAATATAAACCGTTTCTTCTCTGGTCAGTACCTGTGCCGCTATATACCTAGCGAGTATCTTCATTGAATTTTTCACCTGCCATTACCTTCTCGCTGTCTTGTATAGTTGTATTACTTAGTATGAAACTTCAAGACCACTGTCAGAAAACCAGGTTTTTACCTACTTGCAACCTAGTTACTGGTCAATCTGGCGTGGCAGTGGCACATCCTGACATGTTGACCTGAGCAGATTTCTTATTTATCATTACGATTCTTTGCATCTAGATTTATACGGAAGAAACAGAGTTAACCGCGGCAGTTGGTTTCTTGGGTGCATGGAACTTCATCAACAGTCTACTGTTTTTTGAACAAAAATATATATATACGAAATAGTCTACTGCGTTTGTTTTTCAACAAAACTGAAACTGTCAACTGCCTATGTAAGGTCATTCAGATTTGACAAAAGAGGAAGGCACGTTATACCCATAATAAGGGAGCAGAGCAGTGCATGTATTCTTCAGCAGCTGATGACTTGGAGGCATGGTCCTGGACTATAAAAAACACACGATTATCTTGTCGATTGCATGCCGATCCCCCTTGACAATTCTACGAATGATGTCAACCTGAACTGTACCTGAATTTTAGTTCCCTCACCCATGTCAACTTGGCATCGTCAGACAGGAAATTAGCACCAGCTGTCAGCTATTCCGGGCAGATCAGATCATCCGCTTCAGTTTTCAATTCCAGAGTCAACCGCGCCAACCATGCCGATTCGTGCCCCAACAAAATTGGAAAGGCTGAACAATTCCTGCTTCTTATCTTCTGAATCTCAAGCTGCGTGGGGCATGCGCAATCTTTTAAACTGAACCCGGTCGTTTTCATCCTCGGTGCTTGCATTGTGTTTTGTAATCTGCAAGTCAGAAGGTAGGGAGGTTCAGACTTTTGTTTCTTCAGAGCATAAACTATTTAAGCATATCAGAGAGTCAAGGCATGCATGCATGCACCATTGCTCCCTCCGTATTCGGTGGAGGCGTCATTCATATATGGTTATGATGTGGGTCTGTTTATCGAGTTCTTCCAACCAACGAAATTTAACACGAATGATTGCTGCATACATAATATTTGGAGTGATACAGTTTGCTTGCCATAGTCAAGCTTGTCAAGTCATGTAAGGAAAGTTGAGAACATTGTAGAATTGTACTACTAGTATATTGTTCAGGTCTTGAGGGTTCTGGCAGTTTTAGGCACTAAGTCAAAACCTCTGAAAACACCAGTGTGGCTAAACGACAGCAAATTGAGCAACATTCTCCAAAGTTCAAGAGCACTGCCCCACACTCCCAACTGCACGATATAAATGTAATTGTGTTCTGTACTTATAAATCAAAGCTTCCCCTTAACGTTCAGACTGAACAAACAGCATGGTCTTCTGAAAAAAGAATTGCTTGAACAAAAACAAGCAAACCGAACCAGCCGAGCCCTTGAAATATTTAGGACCTGCAACACTGCTAATTGCTGTTAGAAAAATTCTTCCCTCCGTTTCTCACTGAAAAATATTGTAGTCTCGCCAAGATTTTTGGAGGCAGCAACCGGTAGCTGCAACTGGCACTTCAGAGCCAATACTGCAAGTATCAATGGACGCTTAATCGCTTATATTTTCCCTGAATCAATTCACTCAACTACTTTCAGGACTGGTATGGTCAAGATTTATTTTCAGATTAACTACTTCTTCGTGGTGCGAGTTGATCAATAAACTACCTAGTTCTGGAGACCCGGACCACAAAACTAATGTGGAGTAATAATGCACACGACACGGCATGGATCATGGAGAAATATATTAGCAGTAATGATGCACAACTTGCCGTCCTTGGGCATGCTCCAGGAGATGGATGTCTTTGTCTCTGAGTTACCGAGTAGCTGAAAGGCACGGCTAGGAAGGATAAACAACAAGGAATAGGATGTGTGGATCCAAGATTCAGGTTAATAAGCTTCTGCAGCTTGGTTGACAAGGCACATGCTTGCCTTCATCTCAAGCTAGTACTGGTTTCAAGCGGTGTTATGTGTGATCAGAGGAATTTATATGGTGCAGTGTGCAGTGTTGGAGGATCAGATGGGTACTGTAGCATCTACGGCACATGAAGCTTGGCAGATGAAAATATAGTTTACTTGATGACCCGGTAACTAGAACTGTTACCTTGGTTAGTTGTAATAGCTGTCTTTCGTGAATATGTTCTGTTAAGCATCCAGAAAGGTGGTCATTACGTATAACAAAGGTATATTAAGATTTGTCACATAAAAATCATAATATACTCACCATAACAAAGTTTACGCTTAGAAAAATTATAGTCAAGTTTCTATTTTGGAAAAGGGCATAAATTACTTACAATTTGATGGGCACATTACCAGAAAAAAAGAAACAAAGAGGAGGAAATCATCAGTTAGTACCATTATGAACAAGAAATTAATTTGGACACTTGGTGGAAAATGGTATGCTTAAACTTCATCAATTTCTGAGCCCAACTCAATTTCCTGTAATAATGACATTTGATCTAGACTAAACCGTGCAATTAAGCACCTAATTAGAAACCGCAAGCATTACCAATATCTTTAGCTATTAGTATGTTGTTATAGATGAGTTGAACTTTCAATGGATTCATCATTTTACTTTGTGCAAATCTACAGCTGACGCATGAACATGGATGGACTGAAAATAAAGAAAATTCAAGGAAGAAAGAACAAGAATGAACAGCCAAATGGAGGGTTAGTGATGAGTACTGGTAAGACCCACTTTGCTATCAGTGAAATGACGTGCTGACAAGTCACAAAGTTATGTGGTTGGGTATGTGCATCTAGCTAGTGAAAGTGCTAACGGATGAAGAAAAATATCCAAGTCAACATGAAATTAGTACTGATTAAGTACTGCCACCCAGATCCTGGACAAAAAACATTACAAGTGGCCAGATGGCTCTAACCCCGTGCTTTGAGTGGGTTAGATCAGATAAATTCATATGAAATCAGATGGTTCAAACCCTGAAACTTCTCTGGCAACCATAATCACAAAAAATTGAACTACTTGCCATAGGATGAAATAGAAAAGGCATAGATTTAATAGCCGCCCGATTGCCGGAGATTGTTTTTGTAATGCAGAGTTTTCAGTTTCATTAAAACTATTCAATTTCCATGGGAATCAGAGAAGAAATCCTCATTTCAAATAGAAACCAATTTATACTTTGCATGAACATGTTACTTCAAGATACACCCAATTCATCATTAACGCACTCCAATTTGTAGCCGACGACGGTGCTAACTGCTTTTCCCTCTTCAACAAAACCTAGCTTGACTAAATGCATGCCCTGTTGCGAGATGCGCGGCTATGATCATGGGATCTTATTCCTTGTAACACACACTTCCACTCTCGCAAGTCATAGAGATGAACCAAGTCGTTAATAACCATGTTAAATAGAAATGGAGTGGAAAAGATCATGTCGTCACAGCGGCAACAATATTTCTTTGCCATGCTGTAAAGACAGGAATTCCATTTGTACCAAATGGGAGGGGCAAAGAACTAAATTAATCTGCAGCCTGTCAAACACAATTGATTAACCGAAGCAAGTCAACTGGATCATCGAAGTCGGCATTATTGCATGGGTTGAAGTCTTCAAACATTATTGATTGATCACTACCACTCATTATTGGCTGCTAATAGCAGTGCTAGGCTAATAATCAATCTCATCAGTGCCTTTGTTAGTTGTGATGACAGATTTATTGATATACAAATACTATACGGATTCAGTATGTCCTTATTATATGCTTGTTGTACTGGTTTGTTAGGCCCTGATTTCCTCGCTCGCCATACTATTTTGATCGAATCATCAATCATCCACATGTGTTTCATTTGATTCAATCAGGCATGTTCCTCCAAATATTTAGTGAAAGTGAAGATTTCTAATTTCTTCTTTTCCAAAAAGAAAAATTTAACATGCAAGCCCGAATTAATTTACAAATTGTTTGATAAACGAACCCTAATATGCATTGATCACCGAAACCTCGAGCAAAAAAAATCAGCATTACCAAGACATGCAGCTCTTTTGGTTACCACATGGATGCATGTGTTGTGGTGTGGCGACCTGGAGTCCCTCAGTCCCTGAATGCGCTTTGCCTCAGTTCAAATCTGCAGAAAGTTGAAACAAGTATAAGCAAAATTCAGAAAAGTAACTCTTGAAGGAAAAAAAAAGGTCCATCATTAGAATCGGGACCGCAGGCGTCAGCGTGTCAGCTGCATCATCGCCAGGATAACGGGAAAGTAAACGTAAGAACACAGGCTAACAAGGCGAGTGGCCTGGATGCTTGCAGCTGCCAAAAAGACAGTGATCCCAACACGGCCAAGGAATGAAGGGAGCGGGGAGGCGCCGTGTCCGCAGCTACGCGTTGGCGGGTAGGAGGACTTGGAAGCCAAATAAACCTGTCTGCTGGATCATCGGCTAGCTGCAAGGTCAACTCCTCCCATGGCAGGCTAGAGAGCTCGCTACCTCTCCATGAGCCCCGGGCGGCAGCGATAAGATTATGGCTAGATTATTCTGCGGTGGTTGCGATCGAGCTGCCGTCACATGGGGTATGCAAGACGTGCCGCCCCCTGGAACCTAGCACCACCCTTGTTTGGGTGCCGAGTCGCAAGCGCCACCGGTTTCTATATGCAACTACTCTAATAATATATACATGTTTCCCGAAAAGAGGAACGTACTATAAAACAACTGGAAATCAATAAGGCGCCGCTCAGAAGTTGGTCCTACTACGTACGAAATTCCTCCGTCCCAAACAGACCCTAAATTTTGTAGCACGGATCTCCCTGACACAAGTACATGAGATCACATGCTTTTCGGCGAGTCGGTTGGCGCATATGATCAGGTTCTTTATACAGATCTGATGTGTACTACAAGCTGGGAAAATGGACTAACAAATGAACTAGGTTGGTTCGCACGAGCTAACCGTCATACACCTCGAGCTATAGGCCCCCTGTCGTTGAAGCTATCACAGCCGTGCAGTTGCACAAGCTGAGTGTTCTCCTTCTGCCCCCTGCATTGACCCTATGAACATTCTTTATTCCTACTAACCCGGAATCGCCATCGGCACGAATTAAAATAAAAAAAAAGCATCGCAAGAACCGAAGTAAACACCGGCCAGAATGATGCCTTTGTTGCCTTGCAAACCAATTCAAACTCCCAGATCACTCCCCTGATTGATTGGTGGAGCTTTCCCCAATAAACAATCATTTGACACCTAACTTGCTCAGCTATAAAAGGGCCAGCGCTACACACAGCCCCAAGCACCATCCAACTTTCACACCACCTCTTCTCCTCCTAGTTCTTCTTCTTCGCCTTCCACCTTCTCCAAGCTCTTGCCATTGTCGACCGTTTGATCGATAGCCAGCCAATTCTCTGAAGGAGGTAGCACTTTAGGTGTCGTTTGCAGAGATGGCGATCCCGGTGATTGACTTCTCCAAGCTGGACGGTCCCGAGAGGGCTGAGACCATGGCGGCCATTGCCGCCGGGTTTGAGGACGTGGGGTTCTTCCAGCTGGTGAACACCGGCATCCCTGATGAGCTCCTGGAGAGGGTGAAGAAGCTGTGCAGCGACTGCTACAAGCTGCGGGAGCAGGGCTTCAAGGAGTCCAAACCTGCGGTGAAGGCCCTCGCGGAGCTTGTGGAGGAGGAAGGCGAGGGCCTCGCGCCGAGGAAGATCGAGAACATGGATTGGGAGGACGTCTTCACCCTCCAGGACGACCTGCCATGGCCTTCCAACCCTCCTGCCTTCAAGTGCGTGCTGCCATGAAGACTCTTGCTGCAGTTCTTTAATTGAGTGTCCAAGTCCAAGTATGTCGTGTGCCTTTTCTCACGTTAGCTTGATCTTTTCCTCAGGGAGACGATGATGGAGTACCGGAAGGAGCTGAAGAAGCTTGCGGAGAAGCTGCTGGGTGTGATGGAGGAGCTGCTGGGGCTGGAGGAGGGGCACATCAAGAAGGCCTTCACCAGCGACGGCGACTTCGAGGCCTTCTACGGCACCAAGGTCAGCCACTACCCGCCGTGCCCGCGGCCAGACCTCGTCGACGGCCTCCGCGCGCACACCGACGCCGGCGGCCTCATCCTGCTGTTCCAGGACGACCGCTTCGGCGGCCTGCAGGTGCAGCTCCCCGACGGCCGCTGGGTCGACGTGCAGCCCCTCGAGAACGCCATCGTCATCAACACCGGCGATCAGATCGAGGTCACTATTATTCTCCCAGTATTAATTTACTACTAATGCCGTTGATTAGATCGCACTTGATTATTGCCGAGCAGTTGAATTGTGGCGCCAAAGTGCTTGCTTAATGGCTAATGCTTCGCGCCCACGAGAGCCTGCTGATCCTTAAATTTTTTAAAAAAAATATCAGTCAAACGGAATCATCCCAAGATTTGGTGCCATTCTGAACTTGACAGGATCCTTTTCCTTCAGTTGCTTCAGAAAATCAGCATGTGAAACTGTTGTTTCTGTTTGATTCTTGACATCTCAGCCTCTACAACTGCAGGTTCTGAGCAACGGGCGGTATAAGAGCGCGTGGCACCGCATCCTGGCGACCCGCGACGGCAACCGCCGCTCCGTCGCCTCCTTCTACAACCCGGCGCGCCTGGCGAGCATCGCCCCGGCGACCCCCGCCGCCGGCGAGGGCGGCGCCGCCGACTACCCAGGCTTCGTGTTCGGCGACTACATGGAGGTGTACGTCAAGCACAAGTTCGGGCCCAAGGAGCCCAGGTTCGCGGCCATGGCGACGGCGGCGATCAAGTGAGCATGCAGCTGCTGAGATCGACCTTGCAGCAACATGATCTGAAGAACCTGGGAACTTAATTGCTCTGGATTAAGCTATTAATTATGGGATTATGGTACGGGCTTGTACGATAAGTAGGTGGTCAAGTGTGTAATTTGACGCGCGTGTAGAACGGACGTGTCGGACATGTGTCGTGGTAGTGTGCCCTGCAGCTAGCGAGCAGTCACAAGAAATATATAGCTATTGTGACAGATAAGCTTGTGGTGAGCTGTGGTCAACGGGTGCCAAGGTGATTTGTAGCTTAAAATGGCATCTGCGAGGCTCCTTTTCCTTTTTTATTTTTTATTTTTACACTTTTCCTTTCAATTTGGGTCCTCAGATTGCTAATGTGGTCAAAGTGGTTTGTAATTGTAAATTACCGAGAAAATATATGTTAAATACAATTTCAGTTTGCTTATATATAAAAGGTCACCTTGTAATGGGATTTTAATGGGATGTGATAGATCATGGTCCTAATTTACTTTCACAATCCAACTCAGCCACGACTAATCATTTTTAGCTCACAAACTTATAAGATTCTAGCCCCGTTCTTTAATATTTTAACCCGATATAACAAGGGCCGATACTGAACAGTTCTCTCCCCTGTGTCGCTCCCCTGGGCGACTAGGGGGCGCCCCGCCGCCCTTCCCGGAATAACCCGGCCCACCTGACCCCGGCGGCCGCTGTCGCTGCCACTAGCGGTGGTGGCGGCGGTGGCCAGCGGTGGCCCTAAAGCCAGGCCCCGCATCGCGTCCCCTCTCCCCCTCCCCCTCCCTCCTCCTCTCTCCCACCCCAACCCCCCCTTCCCCCCCCCCCCCCCCACAATTGGTCACCAGCTCGTCTCCGTCCGCCGGCGTCCGACTGCAGTACGTCAGATCCACCCCCTGCCCCGGATCTGTGCTCTCCTAGCCGAGGGGAGCTGCTCATCGCCGACCGCCAGTGCCTGGTCTCCGCGCATCGGATCCACCCCTCTCTGGCCCAGATCTGCGTTCTCCCTGGCCAGGAGGTCCTCATCGGGGGGCGGTGCCCGGAGGCGGGTCTGGCCTCTATCAGCCTCTATTGGCCGAGGCCGGTGCCGTTGTTCCGCGCCTCCACCGCCGCCAGCGGGTTCACCTCGGTCCGTCGCCGCCCTTAATGGGCGTCGGCTGCCGTTGCGGCTCGCCCTACCTTGGATCCGCGTGACTCTGGGTCTCGGTGGGCTCTGGCATGGAGGTTGGTTCCCTAGTGAAAACCATATCCGATGCTCCGGATTGGCGACGATGGCGCCTGGTGCGTCATGTCCCTCTTGGGGGCGTCGTTATGGGACATCTCCGTGCCTCCTCTGCCGGTCTGGTGTCGTTTGGCCTCCGCGTCTCCGCTGCCACCTACGGGTCCCTCGGGCCATCGCCAGGACGGACCTCTGGTGAAAACCATGTCCGGTGCTTTGAACTAGTGATAGTCAAATTATAGACTAGTTATACTTAATAGATTTATATTACAAATTAGTCTATTAGTCTCTATTTATATAATTGATTTTATAATTAATCTATATTTAATATTTCTAATTAATATCCAAATATCTAATACAACGTGACTAAAGTTTAAAGTTTAGTCAGGATCCAAACAACCCCTCAATGATAGGCTGGAGCATCGCCGGTTCCTCACCCGGCGGTGCTACCCTTTTAGCAAAATAAAAAAAACAACGACGCGCAACCGGGAACACGGCGTGCTGCAGAAGCCCCGCGCCGCCGTCTCTGCCTTGCTTGCCACCGCCAGGGACTCTGCACGTCGTCGCGGCTCCACGCGTCGCCTCGCACCGCCGCAGCTCCGCGCGCCGGCGTCACGGCTCCTCGCGCCGCCGCCGCCGCCTCGCGCAGCCGCGGGTCCGAGCACCGCGGCCCCTCGCGCCGCCGCCGCCGCGGCTCCGAACGTCGCGGCCCCGCGCAGCCGTCGCTCCGAACGCCGCCGCCATCGCATCTGTGCGCCGCGCCGCCGTCGCATCTCCACGTCGAGCGGCTGCAGGTCACGCCAATCCTGCTCGAGCAGCTCGCGCACTTGCATCTTCGTTGCCTGGAACTGAGGGGGAGAGGGGAGATCGAGAGTGGGGAGAGAAGGATGGGAGAGAGAGGAGAGGATAAGGGAGGCCGTGCGTCAAAAACTTAAACTGAACTGCAAATTTTGGATCAGACATCACCGTCGGGTGAAACCAGGAACCGGCAGGACCGTCGTTAGAACCTATCACTGCCAGTAAGCCAGTTCGTATTACGAACTGCCGGTAATGCCGGCTATCATTTCTGGTTTCAACTGCAACCGGTGGTGATAGCCCATCACTAATCGAACCGGCGGTAACGAGATGTTTGGATTGACCTATTATGTGAGTAATGATTAGCCCGACTTATTATTACAAATATTCAATGAAAATTTATGAAGTATTTCATCATACAACCATACATGTGACGATATCATTTATGATAAAAATTAATTAAAAACAGGTTTTCTAAAGAGAAATGTAAAAGTAGACATATAAATGTTTATGGGGTTGATCGACAATCAATGCACCTAGTAATGAGTCATTCTGTTTTGAGTTTGCTATCATTTTTATTCCTAGCCCTACGCCCGTATGAAAGTCATGCAAGGCAAAAGGAAGTACCATCTAGTAACATCTTTAGTTTTTATATGTCTCTTTTATTTGTTTTCAATGTATTTTTGGATGCCTTCAAATCAATTTATATACTTAAATGTAAGTCACATTATGTTTACTGTTTATGTAAGTTATGTTTTGACCGTTTGATCTAGAGTTAAGCATTCAGATAAGCTCTTATTCTTCCATCTCTAACAACTTCCACCATCGATTCAATGTTTTTGAAAAAGTTTGCAATGAGCACGTGGCAATGGTGACCACACGGTGCAATAGAGCCAGGGTGTGAATGCGTTGAGGCAGATAAGCGTGGCAAAACTTGCGTGTGGTTAAAAGTCCTTGTGCACGGGAGGAGGGACGAGATGGGAATTTGGCTGGAAAGGGCCGTGGGAAATCGAAGGATAAAACTGAGGGAGTACGGCTAGTTTTTTTTATGAAACAGGAGGGGTTTACTACTAGTTATATATTAAATAAGAGCAAACGGTACTTGAAAAGTAGAGTTCAAAGAAATCACGGCTAGTTAGAGAGATTGGGCCTAGAGAGAGAGACGGAGAGACTAGACTAAGAGGGAGTCCGGCCTACAAAGAGGGAATCAAGTCAGCCTAGTTTTTAAGTAATGAAAATAGTTTTGAATTAGCGCGCTCATATCCTCTTACTGCCTTAGCCATGGCTATCAATGAGAGGATCGACCTTCAAGACATCCCTCTAAGGCCAGTCTTAAGGCCAGTCTTAATTGAAGTTTCATGCGAAATTTTATGAGCGTTAGATAATATACCACATTAGCAATTTTGGTGATTTAACAGTATCATTATGAAGAGAGGGGAGAGAAGAGTTTTGAAAGAATCTTGATGTCACCTAAAGGGTGAATAGTCTTTCTTTTAAATTATACAATTTAAAGCAGTTGTCAACACACCAACCGGTCAGACTGGTCCAAGATAGAAAGCACACAAAAATCAGAATTACTTCCCTCCTTGAGCTCTAACACAAACCAAACTAGGTGAAGCGCTTATGTAGATGATTTCTAATATTTCTAGTAAGTCACTGTACACAGAACAAGCACAACCAAGTAGATCATGCGTAATTAACAAGTAAGTGCTAGAGTGTAAAGAATCAAAACAAACGAAATGTTGACATGAGGATTTGTTTCCGGAAGTTCGGATTCACCGATGTGACCCTACGTCTCCGTTAAGGAACTCCTTGGGTTTGAGTCTATTTCAACTCGGTCCTTTGAGCTCGGTCTACATCAACTGCTCATCGATTCCACTAGATGTGATCTTTTCCCTTGCGGTGATAAGATCTCAACCTTCACAAACTTGCTGCTACTCACCAAAATCTTGGAAGCTAACTGGCGAGATCTAGCTGTCTAGGAGGCTTCACCTCCAAGAGTAACAAATGCTTCACGAGTTGCCTTGATGTCAATACAAGTGCTCAAGCTATGAAATGCTCTCTAGTGCTCACACACACTCAATCTTTCAACCCAATTTAAAGATTTGCAACTAAATTAACACAACTCACAAAGAGAGGTTGGGGAAAGCTTGATGCTTAAAGAAAGGGGTTTGAGAAGCTTAAAAATCACAATGAACCAGTAGCCCACGAAGGAGGGAGCCAAGGAGTATAAACACCCAACTTCCTAAAACTAGCCGTTGTTCTGTCAGAGGCCGATCGGTCAGACCGATGTGACCGACCGATCAGACCGATTTTCAAATAAAACTAGACGTTAGCCCAAACCCAGCTCAAACCGGTCAGACCAATCCCTCACACCGGTTTGACCGGTGTGAGCCTAAGCAAAAACACCATCAGGACAGAGAGCTCCACCTGGTACACCAAGTCAGAACTTGGTCGACCAAGGTTGCTCACAATTAGTAAACAAGATCTTCTCTCAGATATTCTCACTTAGGTAAATCTATGAGTACATTTGGGTGTTATCAATCAACCAATATTGCACCTCTTTTGATAGTACGGCATACCTATACCTTAAGACCAAATAGAGATAACCAAATAACCACTTGATCTTGTATGTTCTTGTTCTTGCCGTACTTTATCTTTCTTAATCTTGGGACTTTCAACATTTCTTATCAACTTGAGCACAACTCACTTGAGCGAGTGACTTAGAAACTTTCATGATCAATAGTGCTTGTCTTGATCTCTAAGTCACTCAACCATATAAATCAATAATGACTTGATGCTTCACATTTGTTTTTATAGACAACCAAGCTATATATAGAAACCACTATAAATATCCATAACCATTTGTTTTTATTTCTCATTGCATATTGCTTGTCATTCAACAATATATAATTGCATATTATATGAGCCAATACCATAAATTGATTTACAAATAAATTCATGCTCAACAACTCTTTAACAATATGTTAGTCCTTTAATCGTTTTGTCATACAATTCTCCAAAACCCATTAGAGGCCTAGATGCACTTTCAAATTTTATCCCCATGAAACCCAGCCGGCATAATTACCAAGTTCTCAGTTTTAATAACTATGCAATAAAACTGTGCACTGAGACTGGCCTAAATTTGACAATATTAGGTATCCCAATCCCTAAATCCTCTAAACTTGACCCCATTTCCTTTTGATATTTTGTGACATATAGATTTTGCAGCAAGATCTAAGTCAGCTCTACATCTATCCAATCTCTTGTTAGAAACCTCTCCCTTCTCTGTCATCCACAACCTATTTTAAAACAAAGTGAAGTCGCTAGCTTTTACACAAAGCTCTTTCATCTGTTGATCATAGTACTGATTGGTTAATCACATATGTAATGCACTTCGATTCTTCCTGTATATCAGCTTGTACATCATTTCTTTTCCTCCTAATGAAGGAACATTTCTACGCTCCCTAAAAACACTTCCTGCTGCAAAATTCATTTCCTTTCAAATCACAACCTGCAACCAACACTCCTACGATTCAATGCATCACTCCAACTCCATAGCCGTGTTGCTTCCATATTTGCAAGCCAGTGGTCACTCCAATCCCCATGATCTTTTGGGCCTCCTTAAGCTGCAAGTGTCAATGAGAATTCAGTCTGCTCGCCGGCCGGATAGCTAGTGGAAGAGGTTGGCGACGGGCATCCCGAAGTTCTGGTACACCCTGATCTCCCCGCCGCGGCTCGCCGTCACCACCACCATCCCCCAAGCGTTGCCGCCCTCCGCGCCGCCGTGCCACCGCGCGGACGACTCGCGGCGAGACAGCTGAGGCAGCAGGTGCGCGCCGGGGTACCCCATCGGCCCGGACTTGGGCCGACGCGGCGCGCCGGCGATGCCGACGTCGTCGTCCACCTGCTTCTTGGGCGTGTCGCTCCTGCCGCCGCCCCGGGACGGCGCGTCGCACCGCAGGGACGGCGACCCGGGCCAGGGCACGGCCACGGACACGTCCCGGCAGAAGAAGTACTCGTAGGACCGGCTGGTGAGCCAGGTCTTGGCCCTGACGCCGATGCCGCCCCCCGCGCCGCCGGCGCCGCCGGAGCCGCCGGCTGGGACCCGGCGCCACACGTAGACGTGCGAGTCCTCGCTGGCGCAGACGACGTAGCGGCCGTCCGCGGTGTAGGACGCGGAGATCTGGCTGCTGGTGTTCTTGAACCCTGGCAGGAAGAAACACGGGTTCCCTTTGGGTTGTGGAGCTTGTGCATGGCGTTCTTGGTGCGGTGAAAGGGAAGGCTGAGGCGTGAGCTTGCCGCCATGGTGCGCTTACCTTTGAACTTTTGGAGGACGGTGATGCCGTTGAACACCCGGATCTGCGAGTCCGCCGACGTGACCAGTATCTCCGACGGGTTCCCCGGCGCAAACTACACAACCCACAACTACACAATCAGCTCGTGAACACAACTCAAGTCACTCAATTGATCTGAACAGAAGCTTTGTTATAATTGTCGTCCTGAATCCTGATCCTTTCAAAAGAATGTCGTCCTGGACAAGTAGTACCTGGAATCCTGTGATCTTCTTCGCCTGCGACCGGCGCTTCTTCGATATGCTCATGTCGATTTGTGCCTCCTGGTTGAGCTTGCAATCTGACATGGAAATGTTAATCAGCACGGATCAAGTGCTGATCATCAGCACAAAGACTGAATGAATCAGCTGAACTCTGCTGTGCTTGTACCTGTCGTCTTGTAGAATCGGCAGCAACCCTTGTGCGACCCGATAATTGCAGCCTTGAAAAGCCGGTAACTATCAGGTATCAGTGACGAGGCCACTCAAATTTGACATGAACTTTTTGAAACTTGCTTGGTTGGTAGTCTGATCTGATGCAAGAGTGAGAGAGCTAGTATGCATTGGCAACGTACCTGGCCGTCCGGCGTGTAGCACCCCGCGGTGACCATGTCGTTGAGGTCGCTCCAATCGACGACATGCCGGTCCGGCACGCTCCAGATGCGCACCTTGCAGTCCAGCGAGCCGCTGATGAAGTAGCCGTCGTCCACCGGGTTGAACTGGACGCAGGTAACTGCGTTCATGGCGAGCACCGGCCGTGATCAGTCGTCGCCCTATGCAGCCAGAGCAGCTTGCACAGGATGTGGTCACTCACCGTAGTCATTGTGCGGGAACATCTTCAAGCACGTCTTGGTGTCCATGTCCCAGAGCCGCACCGTCTTGTCCATGGACGACGACAGCAGCTGCTGCGATCGAGACAACAATGGCGCGGCGGCGCGTTACGGAGCAGCAGCAACAGCAGGTAGCAATCGCGGCGAGAATGGCGAGGCGTCTGCGAACCTGGGACTTGGACCACGAGAGGTCGAGCACGTCGTCCAGGTGGCCCTCGAAGGCGCACGCCGGCTGCTCGGCGAGCGCGAACACGGACTCCGGCACGACGACGTGCTCCGGGAGCACGTCTTTGCTGCTCCTCCCCCTCCTCATCCTCCTGGACAGCTGCGCCGCCAGTCCCGGCGCCGGCGACCTGCCGGCGTCCGCGGAATCTGGCGGAGGCTGCGGAGGTAGGGACGCCGGCGAGAGCTCCTGCGCCACGGCGGACGAGGCGCCGTCCGCGTCCACGACCTCCCAGACGCGCACCACGTGGTCCTCGCCGCCGCTGGCGAGGAACCGGCCGTCGGGGCTGAACTTGATGCTCCAGATCGAGCCCTCGTGCGCTCGCACCTCCTGCCTCATGTACAGCCCGGTGAGCTCCTTGCTGGACGTGCCGCATTGGTGCACCTTGAGCCGCTCGGGCCCCGTGGCCGACGACACGGCGGCGTTGGCCGACGCCGACTTGGACATGGTCGCCGCCGGGACCGCCCGCGCCGACCTGCTGCCGCCGTCGCCGTCCTTGTCCTTCTCGCTCCTGAGCCCGGCGGCGGAGGCGACGAGCTTGATGTTCCTGAGCCAACGTGTTCTCTTCTTCTCGGGCGGCTTCTCGCCGCCCTTGGCCACCGCCCCGGCCGGCACCGGCTGGCTATGGCTGCGGCGCACGAGCTGCTTCACGAACGGCGTGGAGCCGATGAACCGCTCGAACTCGTCCATGCTCAGCGGCACGCCGCGCTGGGCGACGTTGATCTGGGCGTTCACTGTGAACTCCTTGCGGGAGTCCTGGGCCTTGGTCATGAGGCCGCCGCCGCCCGTGTCGCCGGCCTTGCCGATCCCGTCGTCCTTCGGCGCCGCTGACGGCAACGGACAATTGCCGGGATCCTTGTTCGCAGGCGGGGCCTGCAGCGAGTGCGGCAGCGAGTACACGCGCCGGAACGACGGCGGCTTCCTCGCTGCGCCGCCGCCGCGGACGGCGAGGCGGGTGTCGGACCGGGACCTGTTCAGGACGGCGCTGGGCTGGCGCGTCACGATCTCGGGAGAAGGAGGCAGCGGCGCGGCCGCCACCGCCGGCGCCTGGATCGTTGCACTCGGCGCGTCGCCCGCGGCGGCGGGAGGCTGCTGGTGGTGCCGCCGCGCCGCGCAGCGGGGGATGTCAGGCGGAAGCCTCGCCCTCGCGTTGCGGCTGCGGAGGAGGTCCCTGCTGCTGGCTAGCCCCATCCCCTGGAGCAGCCGGCGGCGGCGCTCCTGGATAGACGCAGGCTCGGTCGACATCCACATGCCGTAGTCATATCTGGACGTGTCCTCCTCCTCCTCCCATTCCAGGTCCAGCTCAGCCTGCTCCTCAAGGAGGCGGTCACCGTCACCAACAGCGGTGGCGAAGGAGCAACGGACGTCGTCACTGTCGCCGCCGCCATCCTCGTCGTCGGAGAGGAACTCGGCCCTGGCGTCGTCCAGATGCACCATGCCGGAGGGCTTCTCCTGGTCAAGGCACTGGTAGAAAGGCTCCTGGCCACCACCGCGCTCTTCGTCTTCCTCCGTGCCGGCACCGGCGCCAGCCCTGCCACCTCTGGTCGTGCCATGGTCGTGTTCCTGGACACCATGGCTGTTGACGACGCCGGCAACCTCCCCGTCGCCGTTCTCTTGGCTCATGGTTTGTGACGGCTCTTGCATGGTGGTGGCGAAAGCGAAACGAGTGGCCGACCGCGGGAACCCCCACCCTTGCTCTCATGTTTACTAAACTTAGGTGGATGCTCTACAAGGCTAATCATAATAAGGGGTTTCATATCCCTGTTTCTAAGAATGCCACGTCAGTTTGGGGGATGAATAAAACACTATGCCTCGATGGAGAGTTTCATTTCATTGTTTTCAAATAGAGAGTTTCAACTATTGGCGCACGGGATCCCCCATGAAACAACGGCGGTCACAGTGTTCGTTTCACGCCATTTCCAACATCTTAAAAATGAGTTAGCAGAGTGTCGTGGGGATGAAACTAGTTGCTTCTCTTCCCTCATTAAAGCAGTGCCACGTCATCAAAAATGCTGATGTGTGGTAGCCTCGATCTAGCAAAAATGATTTTTGGAGGGAACACTGAAGATTGTTTCAAATTTACACTGTTTAGGAAAACTTGCAAGTTTCAAAAAAAAGATGGACTTGAAAGGAGGCATCCATAATGGTGCTTTGATGACTTAGTTAAATGCAAAATATCTTTGGAGAGAAAGAAGAGTTAATTAATATGAACTCTTCCACAAGAGAAAACAAACTATGCAGAAGGAACAAATAGAAACTCAAATATCTGAAACAGTTGCAGACATGGTATGAACACGATACCTGAAGAGGTTGCATACGACCAGGGATATTCTGCTAACTTCATTCATTTGATATTTACAGAACCAATCCTTAACCAACTAATGAATGAATCGAAGCCAATAATATACAAAAATCATGCTTGACCTGACATCCATCAAATGGATGAATACATCAGTCTTTGGTACACTAGCATCTCTTCTAACTCTAAGAACCAAACCAACCAAAGAAACCTACATAGTGGCGAACAATTAAATTGAGGGGATGTCACTAGCCTGTTGATATGTATGTACATACATCCATGAACTCGTTGCTCTTTGGCGGCGGCGGCACCGGATCGGGCATTGCTTTCGGGGTCTCTTTCACCTTCTGCTCCCTGAGCTTTACAACCTTCCTATGGCGATTAGAGTGCTGGTCGCTTCGGAAGCTAGGAGCAGTTGATGGCCGGTACTCCGGTAGCAATTTGTTGGCGGCGTAGCGGATGCCGCATGCGTTGCAGAGGGTGCCTGGCCCGTCCGGGCCTGCGCGCCACTGCGGCGTGTCCGGAGAGTGGCAATGGCTGCATACCCTTTGAGCCTGCCTGTTCCTCTGACGTGGCACGGGGCGGCGGCGGCGGATACCACCGCCACCAGCATTGTCGCAGCTGTTCTTGGCGTCCTCGTCGCCGTTGTTGTCTCCGGGGTTTTCCGGAGGAGCCGCCGGCAAGGCGTGGAGCGGGAATTCCAGGGACCAGGGCCGCTTGCGGCACATGACTGGTGGGCGCCGCCGCTTCCTCGGCACGACCCAAGCCAGGGGTTGCCACACAGGCGCCGGCGACGAGGTCTCCGATGTCGTCGGAGTCAGGCAGCCCGAAGACGTGCGGGACGCTGGCAATGCCCAGGCCGACTGCGGGGCGTGCGCCCACGACGGCGGCGCGTCGTTAGAGACAGCGCCTACGAACAGCGCACGGCACGCGTGAAGAGCACCCGCGGGCACGGGCGGCGCGACGTCAGAGACAACGCCGGCAAGCGCGCCGCACGAGTGAGGGCCGCCACCCGCTGGCATGGGCGCCGGCAACGGCGGCGCGCCGCTGGAGACGACGCCGTCGAACGCGCGGAACGTGTACGGGTGAAGCGCGCCCGCTGACAAGGGCGGCAGCAACGGCGGCGCGGCATTGGAGACACCGCCGCCCAAAGCGCCGCACGCGCGAACGCCGCCAGCTGGCACGGCCGCCGGAATGCCCCCCGCGTCGCGGGATGGGTTGCGCACGGTGGCCTCGCCGCCGCCGTCCGGCGCGACGTTCACGAGGTACATGTCGACGTCGATTGGCTCCGTGTCCTCCGGGACACGGCTGGACTCCGGCTCCCCGCAGCCGCCGCCGCCAAGAAGCCGGACGCCCCCGAAGCCATTCTCTTGGTCCCACCCGAGGGGGGGCGGCTGCTCCTGGCGGCGCGGCGAACCGCGTATCCCGAGCGCCTCCAGGGACGCTTCTTGCGGGGAGGGGGTGGAAAAGAGCTGCAGGACGAGGTCGAGCGGGTCGTCGGGGCAGCACAGCCCGCCGCCGGGGCGGAAGCACCCGCCGTCGCAGTCCGGGAGGTCCTCCGGGACATCGAGAAGGGAGAGGTGGGACTTCTTGCGCATGCGTGGCGGCGGCGGCGGTGGCCGGCGCGGCGGCAGACCAGGCCAAGAAGCAGCTACCCAACCTCCGCTCCTCAAACCGAGCCCCGGATGTCTAGGGTTCGCATCGGCGGCCAAGATATCCGGAGGAGAGAGAGAGGGAGGGGAACGCGATGTTTCGGTTCAGGGGGAGAGGGAGGGATTAGGGATTTGGGGGAAGCTTCTAGAGACTATCTCTGTTTTTGTTTCACATTGACACGGTTTTAACTCCCGGTTAGCAAAAATTCTCGGTGGTGACAGACAAAACCCAAAAATTTTCTAGGACTCTTCAGTTTTCCGGCAACGAAATTTCAAGAAAAATTCTTCTGTAGTTAAAGTTCTCAACACAAATCCTATATGCGGCTAGGTAGTGAAGGTTGATGGCCACACTTAAGACCTGCTTGGTTTGTTATTAAGATTGCCATCATTTACCACACAATCTTATCAAACTTTCCTAAGGTCGGTTTTGGACTTTACGTAGGCTTGGCAATGGCGGTAATGTTTACTGCTTACGGGGTGTTTGCTTCACGTTTTTTGTAACATGATCTGATTCCAGCGTTATATGTTTACATTAGATCCCGTTTGGTTCCATCCGTTCGTACTCGGATACGAGCGCGTGTAAATTCGTTACCGCCCCCTCAGCTCCGTAATCGGATGCCGAGCCGGCTGCGCGCCCTGCTGCATCTCAGCGGCAAGACAGGAATCAGGGTAGGTGCTAAACTTACAGAACATTAACCATGTCAGGTCGAATTGGATATTTTTCCACTACTAGACAAACTAGCACAATCATATGTACGGCCGCAAGGATTCGAACCCACAATCTCCAATCTCACGTATAACTTCCATACCATTCTACCTACACATCAAATATAATTAGATGAGAGATACTTTCCTTTTGAAATAACCCGCGGAGGACCATTTAGTACCGAATCAAGACACCAACCGGTACTAAAATAGCTGCCGGGATCAAATTTTGACCCGGTACCAAAATAGTTCCATAGTAGTTTTAGTACCAAATCAAATTGTGTTCGGTAATGTGATGAAAGGTTGTTTTTCTTGCACCGTTCGGTGACAGTGGCGACCAAGTGCGTGTAGTATATCTTCGCATGCACCTCATATTTTCAAGGAAAACAAAGCGAATATTGAATAGTTCGTACGGTTTAACAAGGAGAGATCCAACAAAGGGGAATTCCTATCCATCTTCCAGAAAATTTAAGCCTCTACATTTTTTAGAAAATTTAAGCCTATATATCTTTTATTGTTTAAGATTTGTGTGGGCAATCTGAACAACAAAGGAGACGGGTGAAGCGCGCAGTGGATCAAACACGCGCATGCGAACAGACACGAGCAGGTGGGCATCAGTGTGTGGGGGACAGGTGTCACAACGTGAGAGGACGGAGCGAGGTGGATGGGATGTTCGAAGTTACAAACTTTAACTAATATTTTCTCTTAAATCATGCTTCTGATTTGAAACTCATTTGAAAAAATAATGTTTTTGAATTAATGCAACGGAGTGAGATCTAATATGTTGTTTTAAATTCTTTATTTTAACATTTCCCATACGGTAGTTTAACATTTTCAATGTACCGTCCAACAAGCGGCATCCGTGCATCGCGCCGACTTGCGTTTTCTGCGCACAAGGGCTTGCGTTGCGCGCGTGCTGCGCCGTCCAATGGGCCGTGCGCTGGTGGCTTGTTGGGCTTCCGTGGGCTGCGCGGCTACCAGAGTTTCTATTTCTATCGCATGGAGCCTGGCCGTATCCTTGGGCTTGAGGTAGCTGCAGCGTCACAGCCGGATTGCTCGAGGCACGTGTTATTACCAGACCTACACGTGAAAATCTATATATCTTTTAACTTATGAGATCCAAGTCTCCAACTTCTCTCGATCCCATTAGTCTGCTCAAGTTGAAATTGTTCTTCCCTCACCTTTTCTGGAAACTCGAGGTTGTCACCTAAGTGGATATTTGGTCCGTGAGGTGAAAAGAAAATCATTTTAACCTTTCCATGCTACATGGAAGCCTACTACTGGGATGCATTTGCAAGTGCTTGTAGCACACGCCCGGGCAGATGATTCTTTCCCCCTAATAAAGTGTCGTATCTCTAAAAAGAAGTAGAATACTTGTGCACGTATTTTGAAAAGAAAAGAATCTATCTATACTAAACAAAATACGGGCATTTGGAATCGGGGGTGGCGCGCCTTCTTCATGTCGCTCGCCGTGTCGTCCCGGGCTCCCGATCGAATCCCGACACACATGCTCTCAGCGCCGTCCCCTGATCGGCTAGGAAAAGGCGCCAGCTTTGCGCTCCGGATTCTTGGATCACCGCCTCCGACGGTCCGAGCCCGACTGCCTCTCGGAATCCGGCAGCTCTCGACTCGGACTTCCGCAGCGGCTTTATATACTATAATTTATATGCACTTACCACACCTGAAGAAACAAAGGAAGAAGAAGAAGAGACAAACAGCCATGTCGCGAGGAGAGGCATCAAAATCCCATCAGGCGATGGGCAGACCCAAGGCGGCGGCCGCGGCAGCCCAGCCCCGAGCCCCAGGCGCTCCTGCGCCGCCGCCATCGGCGCCCCGGCTGTCGCCGGGATTGACCGAGGATGGCGAGTTCGTGGACATCGAGCTGGGAGACCAGCAGCGGCGGCGCCCGTCCGCTGTGGCGCCGCGGCCGGAGCCCCGGCCGAGCGGCGGCCAACGCGGGAGCCGCGGTAGAGACCGCTGCTGCCTTGCGATGGTAGCGGTGCTGCTTTTCGTGGTGGTGCTCGTTGGCGTCGCGGTCGTAGCGGGGTTCGGTTTCCTGGCTGTAATTGGATTCAACCACCTGCTAGTTCACGGGTGTCGCTAGATATTCCGATCCTCTTCCAGGAGTATTTTCTTAAAAGGAATATTCTTTTAAGTTTGTTCTAGATCAAACCGCTGTCTTAAGTTTCATAAATTTATAAATAAAATTATTGATATTTATGATACAAAATAGATGAAGTATGAAAATAAATCTATATGTATCTGCTTCTATACTAGGAAGAAAAAGTCAATTTTATTCCCTTCAACAATTCACTTTGTCCGCTTAACCCCACTTTGTCCGCTTAACCCGCGAGCAAAATTTAGGCTAAATTTACTCCTCTAACCATTCCAATTAGTCCAATCTACCCTCTAATAATATTTCTCTTTTTCATTTCTTCGCGTACAAATTGAATTGTAAGTTTAAATTTTGTGAGTGGATAGAGAACATGATGTCATATGTTCAAAAATACATTAAGAATTTTTCATGGTTATTTTTAAAATTTGAAAACATTTAACTCAAAATTTATCAGAAAATACAATTTTGCATAAAAATATTAATGAAAAAATCATAATGTATTTTTCTAGCATGGGGCATCATATTATAAGTTACATTATAAAATTTAAAGTTCAACTTCCACTTGTAAGTGGAGAAATAAAAAAGAGAAATCTCACTAGGGGTAGATTGGACCAATTGAAATAGTTTGGGGTAGTAGCTTGAGTCTAAATTTTGTTTAGGGATTAAGTGGACAAAGTGAATTGTTGAGGGGATTAAAATAAACTTTTTCCTCTATACTATTCTAATCTATCCAAGCAAATAGTTCCCCCACATACTTGTGTCCAAGTAGTTCCACTCGAGCATGTGCTCGTACGCTCCCCATATTACTGTGGTAGGTTTCGGGAAGAGATCATTGGATTATGTCGAAACGAAGGATAACTGAAAACAAGCAAAAACAAGAGACAAGTCTCTCGCTTGCTAGCTCTTTGTTCTGGTCAATCTCCCCGGCCGAGTGCCAAGGACGCATGTTATCCTGCCTAATCCAATGAGTGCCTAGGATCGGATAGAACAATCTCTTTCCGACAGAAAAAAGAGTAACAACGCCTCCCAGCCACCGCCCGCCCCCCCCCCCCCCCCAACCCCCAAACACACACACACATCACACACACACTGCATAAAACAACCCCAAGTCTAAAAAGAATTAAAATACAAGTATCTAAACTGAACTACATATCCTTATTAGAGTTGCTACTACCATGGACTTTTATCACTGATGAAGTTTTGCCTGTGGCACATAACGGGAGGAGTATGATGATCTCCCTGGATCAGCGGCGTACTGGACTGTTGCCAGGAGCTCCTTCCTCCTCATATCAACCTCGATCATCCATGCCTTCCGGTCCGCGAAGCTGACGGCCTTGAAGAAGACGACGTCGGGCTTCTCCGAGCTCACGACGGGGCACTGCAGGTGCACGCGCAGGATGCCCTCAGCTCGTAGCCCGGCATCGCCCAGAGCTCCTCGCAGTCTATCACGCCGTCCTTCACCCACGCCACCGGCTCGTCCATGGACAGGGCCAGCGTCCACGTCGTCACCGTGAAGGCGTGGAGGGAGCGCGGGCACGAGCTCCGGCCGAAGCCGCCGCAGCAGCAGCGGGGCTCCACGGAGACGTACCTCACGGCGGCGCTGGCGCCGGCGGCGGTGCCCAGGTTGTAAGAATCGGTCAGGGGAGGCAGGTCGTCAGTGTAGTAGTTCGGATCGTAGGGCGAGCCTGGCAGAGGCACGTGTCGGAGCTTGGGGCTCGCCGCGTCCGCCATGTCGCACAGGATGAAGCAGTGGAGGTGCCCGAACCAGCACAGGAACCGGTCACCGACGGAGATGGCCACGTCGGGCCCCGTCAAGGATCCCATCACCTCGTCGCCTTCCTCGTGAGCGATGGGCACCAGACGCTTGTGCTCCCACTGGCTGCTGCTCCCCGGACGGAGCACGCAGAGGTTGGCCATGCCGTGCCCCCCGGAGAGCACGTCGATCCAAGCCATGAGGAACTCGACGTCGCCGCCCCCTCGTCGCAGGATGCCGGTGTCCTCGGTGAGGAGCGGGCAGCAGTTAGGTTCCACTATGCCTTCCTCATGCCTCCTGAGAAACTTCAGGGCCGGGAGCAGGGACAGCGACGGCGCCCGGGCGCCGCCGCCTGCTCTGTACACGAAGTGGTCGAACGGACCGGCGGCGGCCGCAGACGAAGGTTCGCGCCGCCGGCGCCTCGCCATCCGCAGGAGGACGGAGTCGCCGTGGGCGGCGACGACGCTAAGGGGCTGGGCGTGCTTCTCTTCTCCCGGTCCCGCGGTCTCCGCGCTGTCGTAGTAGAGGAGGGACCTCGCCGGCGGCGCCGCCAGGTCGAACGCGACGCGCAGGCGCTGGCCCGTGGAGGTGCGGCACTCGGCGACGGTCTTGGCGTCGCCGGCAACCAGGGAGCCGTTCCAGTGGCACCCGCGGGAGTCGAGCAGAACCCAGCGTGGGTCGTCCTTGGCGGCGGCGGCGGCGGCGGCGGGCGCCGGAGGATCAGTGATGGGTTCCGTCGGACTCGGACGACCGCGACCTGGGATGAGATGGATGGATCGGCTGATAGAACTTCGCCATCTGGAGAGGCCGAAACTGAATCCGTCGAGGGCCGTTCCTGACTTTTTGGGGGCCCAGGGCGAAATCCAATATGGAGGCCCCGTCTATCAATATGTGTATATATATTATGTATTTATATATATAATAATAAACACATATTATTGAACATTCAATAATTTTTTTATAATGCTTTAAAGTTTATACAACAACAACTTAGCCTTTTGTCCCAAGCAAGTTGGGGTAGGCTAGAGATGAAACCCACAGAAAACAAGAATAAGAAACACAAAAAGTGCACAAGCCAAAGGATGAGTTAGGGGTTAAACAAAAAGTAACAAAGGTCACGGTTCAGGTACATTAATTGCTAATCTCCAAGCGCCCCTATCCATAGCTAATTCCTTAGCGATATTCCACTCCTTAAGGTCTCTCTTAACCGTCTCGTCCCAAGTTAGTCTAGGTCTACCTCTACCTCTCTTTACATTATCGCCCCGCTTTAAAACTCCACTACGCACCGGCGCCTCGGGAGGCCTCCGTTGTACATGTCCAAACCATCTCAACCGATGTTGAATCAACTTCTCCTCGATAGGTGCCACCCCGACCCTATCTCGAATCTCTTCGTTCCGGATTCTGTCCCTTCTTGTATGCCCGCAGAACCAACGCAGCATACGCATCTCTGCTACACTCAGTTGCTGGACATGTCGCCTTTTTGTAGGCCAACATTCAGCACCGTATAGCATCGCTGGGCGAATCGCCGTCCTATAGAACTTACCTTTTAGCCTCTGTGTGGCACCTTCTTGTCACAGAGGACGCCCGAAGCCTGCCGCCACTTCAACCACCCGGCTGAAATTCTATGTCTAACATCTTCATCAATGTCTCCATCTTTCTGAAGCATTGATCCTAGATACCGGAAAGTATCCTTCTTGGCCACCACTTGACCTTCGAGGCTAACGTCCCCATCCTCATGCCTAGTCGGGCTAAAGTCGCACATCATATACTCGGTCTTGGTCCTACTCAGTCTGAACCCCCTCGACTCTAACGTGTGTCTCCACAGCTCTAACTTCATATTAACCCCTACCCTACTCTCATCAACTAGCACCACATCATCAGCAAAGAGCATACACCAAGGGATATCACCCTGTATATCCCTTGTGACCTCATCCATCACCAAAGCAAATAGATAAGGGCTCAATGCTAACCCCTGATGTAGTCCAATTTTAATTGGAAAGTCACTGGTATCGCCATCACATGTTCGAACACAGGTCATCGCATCCTTGTACATATCCTTGATGAGGGTAATATACTTAGTTGGAACTTTGTGTTTTTCCAAGGCCCACCACATGACGTCTCTCGGTACTTTATCATACGCCTTCTCTAGGTCAATAAAGACCATGTGTAAGTCCTTTTTCTCCTCTCTATATCTCTCCATCAACTGTCGGACTAAGAAAATCGCCTCCATGGTCGACCTCCCAGGCATGAACCCAAACTGGTTTTGGATCACCCTTGTCAATCCTCTTAGGCGATGCTCGATAACCCTCTCCCAAAGTTTCATCGTATGGCTCATCAGCTTAATCCCCCGGTAGTTAGTACAACTTTGAACATCTCCCTTATTCTTGAAGATCGGTACTAATATACTTCTCCTCCATTCCTTCGGCATCTTGTTTGACTGGAAAATTAGGTTAAAAAGCTTAGTTAACCATACTACCGCCCTCTCGCCCAGGCATCTCCACACCTCAATGGGGATGCCATCGGGACCCATCGCTTTACCTCCCTTCATCCTCTTCAAAGCCTCCCCGATCTCTGCCTCCTGAATCCTCCTCACAAAGCGTCTGTTGGTATCATCAAATGAGTCGTCCAACTCGAAGGTAGGACCCTCATTTTCCCCATTAAACAACTTGTCGAAGTATTCTCGCCATCTGTCCTTGATCTCCTCATCCTTCACCAGAAGTCGATCTGTCCCATCCTTGATGCATTTGATTTGGTTTATGTCCCTTGTCTTCCTCTCGCGGGTCCTAGCTATCCTATAAATGTCCTTCTCTCCTTCCTTCGTACCTAGCCGTTGATACAGATTATCAAAAGCCTGACCTTTCGCTACACTTACAGCTCGCTTTGCAGACCTTTTCGCTAATCTATATCCCTCGATGTTGGTTGCGCTCTTGTCGAGGTGAAGGCGTTTGAAACACTCCTTCTTCTCCTTAATAGCCCTTTGCACCTCGTCATTCCACCACCAAGTCTCTTTCACTTCCTGCTTGCCTCCCTACTCACACCAAACACTTCTGAGGCCACCTTCCGAACACATATCGCCATCTTTAGCCACATATCATCTACATCTGCTCCTTCTTCCCAAGGCCCCTCGCCTAGCATCCTCTCCTTAAACGTCTGAGCCTCTTCCCCTCTAAGCTTCCACCACTTCGTTCTCGCAATCTTGGCACGTTTGTCCCGGTGGGCACATACCCGAAAACGAAAATCCGCCACCACAAGCTTGTGTTGGGGGACAACACACTCCCCAGGTATCACCTTACAATCTAAGCAGGCACGTCTATCCTCTCTCCTAGCAAGGATAAAATCGATTTGGCTCGAGTATTGTCCACTATGGAAGGTCACTAGATGGGACTCTCTCTTTCTAAAGAGGGTATTCGCTAACAGCAGGTCGTAGGCCAACGCAAAATTCAAAACATCCTCCCCCCCTCGTTCCTACTACCATACCCGAAACCCCCGTGTACTCGCTCATATCCTACATTAGTCGCACCCACATGGCCATTGAGGTCTCCTCCTATGAAGAGCTTCTCACTGATAGGCACGGTACTAACCATGCTATCAAGATCTTCCCAGAACTGACTCTTGGAGCTCTCACTAAGACCTACCTGAGGGGCATAGGCACTGATCACATTCAGAGCCAAATCTCCAATAACCAACCGCACTAGGATAATCCGGTCGCCTTGCCTCCTAACATCTACAACTCCATCCTTAAGGCTCTTATCGATCAAGATGCCTACACCATTCCTACCCGACGTTGTCCCCGTGTACCAAAGCTTGAAGCCAGAACCCTCCACTTCCTTCGCCTTCTGGCCCTTCCATTTAGTCTCCTGCACGCATAGAATATTTACACGCCTCCTAATTGCTACATCGACTAGCTCTCTTAACTTACCTGTTAGAGACCCTACGTTCCAACTATCTAGACGAATCCTAGTTGGCTCGGCTAGCTTCCTTACCCTTCGCACCCGTCGAGAGAAATGCGAAGACCCTTGCTCATTTTTCACTACACCCGGGCGCAGATATAGCGCGCCACAGAGTCTGCGACGACCCGACCCTTGCTCACTTATCATCGTACCCGGATCACGATACGACGCGCCCCTAAGGGGATGACGACCCGGCCCTTGCCCATTTAACACCACACCCGGGTTCCGATGTAGCGCGTCGCTAAGAGGGTTACGCCCCAACGAATTTCTTATGGGTTTCATTTCCATTAGAGTGGCTGATTTTTTACGCTGGTTCGCCAAACCTAACACAACCCTCCACATTTTCTCATCGCTTTAAAGTTTATAAGATAACAAATATAAAGTATAGTCATAAACACTTACTTGTTACATGATAGCATGCTAAAAATTTCTTCTAACATTTTGTGATACAAAGTCATCGATTATACCATTGAGATCAATCTCATCCAACAAATTCTTTTCGATGCATAGAATTGCCAAACCATTTAATCTCTCTTGAGTCATTGTTGATCTCAAATAATTCCTCAATAATTTCAATTTTGAAAAGCTTCTCACAGCTGATGCAACGGTCACAGGAATAGTAAATAATATCCGATAAGCAATTGAGACATTAGGATAACAATCTAAATCTCTGACATGCTCAAATATCTGCATAGCAGACAATATGCCATCTGGTAGAGTAAATTTTAAAATCTTCAACTCAGAAATAAGATCATGTACCTCAACATCAGATGAACCATCATGAGAGAAATTGTCTGCAAATTTGGTGCAAGACTCTTCTAGCAAGACTCTTCTAGTTCAGTATCATTCAATGACTTCAAGATAGTTGAGCTTAATAAAAAACCAAATATATGTTTGAACACCATGAGTTCTTCAAATCTGGTTTTCAATGAAGTGATTGCCATATCAACTACAAACAAACAAAAAATATTTCACTTCAAAAGCCCTTTCACCCTTTAGAATTTCTTCTTCACAATTATTTTCATCAAACTGTTTCTTTGTCAAGGCACGACGTTTTATAGGAAACAATGCCTCTGCACCCATTTCAGTTGCAATACCTTTTGCAATGATCAGACTAGAAGAAAACCCCTCGTCACATTTCAGTTGCAATGCCTTGGTATTCGTTGCTTCGACGGGCGCATCCTCTTCACATGCTGCCCCTCCATTATTATTCCCCTACGCTGCATCCACTAGGTCCCGTTACCGGCCGCCGTCGCGACGAGCCCCGTGACTCGCCGCCGGCCGCCGCCAAGGCCCCGGGCTGGGTGCTGCTGAACATGTACGGCATCCGCACGGACGCCTCGTTCGTCGCTGACGCCAGGACCGTTGCGTACGCCCGCACCTCCAAGGGCCACCACCTCCGCGTCTCTCTCGGACGCGCGCCGCCGCCGGCGAGCTCCTTTGTCTACTACGATTTTCCGGATACCGCGCCTGGCGTGGAGGAGGAGGACGACGACGTCGACGAGCGCGACAAGGACGACGGCGTCGACGACGACGACGAGTGCGATGAGGACGACGACGACGACGAATGCGAGGTGGACCGTGGACTACAACGTCGACGATTGGCGCATCAGTGTCGTCGCGGCCCATGGGGACTCGGTCCTCTTGAAGATGAGCAACCAGCGCTGCCCGTACGGTTTCGAGGACGAGCACTTCCTGTACAGGGCAGGCGCCGCCGCCGGCTCGCCGTCTATGTCGCTGCTCCCCGACCGAGACTTTCCTCGCCAAGTCCGAGCAAGTCTGCGAACCCTACATGTCGCCCCCGATCCGCCCCATCGTGCACAGCGGGACCACGGCCCTGCTCCGGCGAGGCGACGGCGACGTCCTGCTGGTCCAGCTCCACTGCAAGTACGACCGCGACGCGCGACGGGACACGGCCGAGTTCTGTCTGCTCCGCCGCGGCGCGCCCCGGTGGGAGCTCAAGGAGCCGGTGCCCATCGTCGTTCACGACGACGGTGGCAGCAAAGGCGGCGTCGAGCAGCTCCGGGGGCGCTGCACCAACACCATCGTCCCTGTCGGCGACCGGTTCCTTTGCTGGGTCAAGTACGAGAGCGGCTTCCTCCTGTGCGACATGGCGGACGATGCGCTCCCCAAGGTCCGCTACACACCTCTGCCGGCCGGCGTGATCTGGGACCCCAAGAACTACGGCGACGACAAGGACGATCGACGACGGCGTCCAAGCACTCCAAGAGCATGGGCGCCGCCGGCGCCAGCGCGGCGCGGTTCGTCAGCGTCGATCCCCACTGGTGCTGCGGCGGCCCCGGAAGGAGGGCACCTGCGCGCACTCCCGCTACCCCTTCACCATCAGGGCCTGGTCGACGGACCTCGCCATGGACGAGCCGCCGGCGTGGGTGGAAGACGGCGAGATCGCATGCGAGGAGCTCTGGGCCCTTCCGGGCTACGAGGGCCTCCCGCGGGCGAACCTCCAGTGCCCAGTCGTGTGCCTGGACGACCCCGACGCCGTCTGCTTTTTGGTCTCCAACGCTCACTTCGTCAGCAGCTACAAGGAGCGCAAGACATGGATGGTGCAGCTCAACATCAAGAACAAGACCCTGCTGTCTGTCGCCGAGTTCACCGCGGATCCATGGCAAGCGTACTCTCATTCCCCGGCAAAACTTATGTGCTAAACTCTCCCAAAAAAAACCAATGACGTTCTTAAGAGATTGGTCGAATAAGAAATTCAGGCTTGTTGCTTGCAGTTTCTAAAATCTTTGTTGGTCACTGGTTGGATAATGTTTCTTCATGTTGGCTTATACATAATGATGATGCGGTTTTTTAGAAAAAAAAACGTTTCAATTATTTTATGCAGATAGTTTCCAGAGAAACATATTGGCTTTATTTTTCATTCCTATATATTACAGGACACAAGGTTTACCATCCGTTCGGCGAGCAAAGCATTGTAGGTGGTCGCTTTGGAGATTTTCACTAATAATGTACATGGAAAACGATATTAGATTGCTTGTGATATTTATTATCATTTTAGTATTCTCGTTGCTCTATTTTTCAGAAAATAATTGGCTCGACACGGGCTCGTTGCATGTATATTGTTTCTTTGAATTCGTGTAGCAGCAGCACGGCAGTGCCCATGCATCAACACAAGGAACCTATGCATACAATATGAATTGGCTCACCACGAGTTTTGCACCCAATGCCGCAGGAACTATATCATCTTCCCACGACTACCTTTTCACGTTGCCTCTTCTCTCCTCTTCGGGTTTAAAACTCTGCAAAATACCCTGTAATTATTCTGCTATTTTATACTATATAAAAAACTCTCTTAATGAAAATGTGCGCCACAAAAGAAATATGTACTATATTACAAAAAATCTAGCGGTGGCGTTAGCTCCAGCTTTCACTGATGAACGCAACAGCACGTAAACATCTACAAGTTCGGTCATGAATGACTGATCGAAACACGTATGTTGTAGTTTGTAGGCAGGTCTAAAATAAGATAAGGGTGCTTTTGGTTGAGCTTTTGAAGGTGTTTTGGCTTAAAAAAGTTAAAAGCCAACCAAAAGAATAACCCCGTACACTTGGGTTTAAAGAAAAGCTGATTTTCCTCTATATAAATCTCACACCACTTTTTCCTTGCTTTTACCGGCTGTAAGGGGCAAAACTTTCATGAAATTATCCACCATGCCATCAGTTAGTAGCGTACCAGTTCGATTTTCTATTTTTCTCTCATCACCCCCTCCCTCGCACTCGCTAGAAGCGTCGCTCCATCCCCTTCGCGGCTCCCTCCGTCGCGGCTAGGGTTTGGGCGGCAGCGCCCCTTGCCGGTGGCGGTGGCTGCCCCCTATGCCCCTCCCTCCGCCCTCCCCCTCTCAGGCGCGTGCGCCCTGAGCCCCTATGTCCTGCCCCCTGCGCAAGCGCCCGGGCCGTGGCCGTGCAAGTGCTGCGGCCAGGTGCTGCTGCTCGCAGTACTCACTGCCGAGGTGCCCGT
The DNA here is from genome assembly GCF_002211085.1 of Panicum hallii. Lineage (NCBI taxonomy): Eukaryota > Viridiplantae > Streptophyta > Magnoliopsida > Poales > Poaceae > Panicum > Panicum hallii. The sequence continues at coordinate 4,296,350 of NC_038049.1, read as the reverse complement.
GGCACGACCCATCCGTACAAATTCATCAGATATTGATATTAAGTTCGTATCTCTCTTTACATGGCTCAACTCGAAATGAGACAACTTTCTCAATGCGCCTTGACTATCTGATTTCAAAAGTGTAACAATTTTTACTTGCCTTCTCAATGCGCCTTGACTATCTGATTTCAAAAGTGTAACAATTTTTACTTATGCGGTAAAAAGAGTAGGGACAAAGGATCCTTCTATACTTGTTTGTAGAAAAAAGTCAGGTAAGGGATTAGTGATTTTGTTACTCATAATTTTGGCTTCTTAATTGCCTTCTTGTGTATTCCTGTTTGGTATAGATTATGATTATGCAAAATTTATTTTTTAAAAAAAACTGGTGAAAAAGCTTACAGCTCCGATTATTCGAGGATCCAAGTCCCCAACTTCTCTCAATTCTAGCTATTCCAATCTGCTCAAGTTGAATTGTTTTTATCTGTTTTTTCCCGAAATTTGAGGATGCGTCACCTAAGTGGATATTTGGTCCATGAGGTAAAAAGAAAATACCATTTTAACCTTCCATACTACTCGGATGCATTTGCGAATAGAATACTTGGTGCACATATTTTCAAGAGAAAAGAAATCTATCTATACTAAACAATGCAAAATACGGGCATTTAATTTGGAATAGTGGAGCCCTCTCTATGTATATACAACACGACACACGCCTCAGTCACCATGTACAACACGACACACACACGCCTAAACCAAAACCATCCCGATCGATTACGTGCCATCGAAGCGGCATCGATCACCGGCCATCAGGCGCGATGCCGACGAGGCAGATCGACGCGCCGCCGGCTGCCTCCACCGGGGCCCTTGGTCCTGCTGCGACGCCGCCGCTGCCACTGCCGCCGGGGTACGAGGACGAGCTCGTCGCCGGCATCGAGCTAGGGCGGCACCAGCAGCATCGTCGTCCTTCCGCCAAGCAGCCGGGGAATTCGGCGCCGCCCATTCCGAACTCACCGCTGCCGCTGGCACGAGTACTGCGCGTTGAGGGCGAGTTCTTGGACGTCGAGACGGGACAGCAGCAGCGCCACGCCTTCGCCGTGGTGGTGATGCCGCCGCCGCCGCTGACGCAGCGGCGGGGATCATCGTCCTCGGCGTGGCGCCGAGCGGGCCTTGCTGCATGGCGCTTCTGCGGAGTCGTTGCGCGGGTGGTGCTCCGGGTGGTTGTGCTCGTGCTCGTCGCCGTCCTCTTGCTGCTGCTTTTCTCAATTGTTGCGAGTCTGGTGCAATGGTGCCGGGGTCCGGGACGTGAAATATGCCCTTGATTGGCGCATGTATTTTGGGAACCATGGACGGGATGAAGAATAAAATCCTATGGAAAAAGATGCCTCTTATACAATAATACTCGTGCCCATCCCCATAAATACATTCCTACAAGTGTCTCATAGACGATAAATACGTCAGTCTATCACTAAAAAATGGAAAAATCTTGACCATAGAGAAAAGTATTGTAGACTTTGTTCCTAAGAAAAAGTCTAGTTTACACCCACGAACTATTATAAAAGTCTAATTTTTATTTACAAAACTGGATAACAAAAATCATCCAACTATCAAAACTGGACAAGTTTGGTCTTTAGTGTGGTTTCAAAGATGGTTTTGTATTTTAAAAAAACTGCAAAAAAATTACAGTTAGATCTAAAAAAATCAAAACTGATTCAATTTAAATCATAAAAATATGAAATGGGTACCAATTTTTTTCTAAAAATATAACATATCTATTATTAATCTACCTTATTTATTCAAAAATAATAGGCATAACTACAAACAAACAAATACTAGGAGCATAAAATAATTGGATCGAGAAGTAGAGTGCCAAATAGATACGTTACATTTTTAGAAAATTTTTATGCTAGTTTCATATTTTTCTGATTTTAAAACAAATTACTTATAAATTTTTAGCTTAAATTTGAATTATTTTTTAGAAAATAAAAAACTACCTCTAAAACCACCCTAGAGGCCAAACTTGACTGGTTTAGACATTTGGATGGCTTTTATTATCTGATTTTGTAATTGAAGGTTGAAAATAAAATTTTTATAATAGTTTAAGGGTATAAAGTGAATTTTTTCCTTGTTCTTACAAGGTGTCCAATGACTCCTGGAGCTCACTCTAACTAGTCTACCACGAGAAGTTAATTATTCTTTTATACTCAAAGAATAATTAACTAAAAGTATGAGCATTATATTCATGTTGAGCCGAAGTTTCCAACCTGACGGGCCAGTTTGACCATAAGAAACTAAACCAACTAAGCTACATTTTTAAATTATGTTCGTAAAATGTAGCATACTCGAGAGATGAGATGCATGAGTTGTGATCTCTCCTGAATGGGAGTTCCCTCTCAATTTGTTATTCTTTTCCAATATGCCTTCGCTCCTCACCTTTTTTCTTTGGAATGGAATGTATTGATCCATTACCATTTCATCCCTCATAAGCCAGTAATTAGCTAGAATAAACATGAGGGCTGAAGTCAACCCACCATAATATATACATGAGGTGGACTCATATAATAATGGACCACTTCAAGACGGAGTGCGGCCTTTCTCAAAGCAAACACCCTCTAAATCTCTCCCAGAACGAGGTGTTCATCAAACCAAACACTTCCTAGGTCTCTACAAGAGTGTTTTAGATTGAAACTAGACACTTGGAAAGAAAGCTATCCTGACGCCCAAATGTATAAGGAAAAATAGGCACCACTGTAGTATAATTATATCCGGCCCGTTCCAACTTGAAATATTAGGCTATACTAAACTTTTGAAAAGAAAAGCATTAATCTGATGTTACTCCATTTCATAAGTTAATTGTGACATTTGAGTATTATGCATATCTTACTACCTAGTACATTCAAGTGTAGTAATTGTGATCAACCAACACTCATTGACAGAGCTAGAGCTCAAGGGGGTTCCGTCGCCGTTTCAAGGACGCTGCTGTCAGAGACCGGGTCGTGTGGTGGACGGATCTGACTGTGTGTCCAAATCGACTAGGAAGAGGCGAAGGCTTCGTTTCACACGCAACCCGATTCCGGCAGCTCGTCGGGGTCGGAATCGGAGAGCCAGCAGTCCGGCCACCACCGACGATGGCTTTACATGTATGCTCACCTCAATTACTCAGCAAAATCGGCATCAGGTAGCATAATTACGTGGCTGACCTAAGCCATCAACCAACTCCCGTACTCGCACGAACGATGATTGCGTCGCTCTCCTTCGTCATCGACGAGATCGAGATGATGCCACAGCCGGCAGCCACCGCCGACCGGGCCCCGGCGCCACCGCTGCCGCCAGGAGTGCGGGAGGAGGACGAGTTCGTGGACGTCGATCTGGGAGGACAGCAGCATCAGCCAGCGGCGCCCCTCCGGCGCGACGCGGCGCAGCAGCAGCAGCCGGCGAGCGCCTGCCCTGCACGGAGCTTCTGCGTGGCGGTCGCGGACGTGCTATTCGGGTGCTTGCTCTCGTGCTTGTTTGACCCTCAGTAATTGATCTTTGTTTCGAAAAAGAATCAGTAATCTTGATGGAGGAGAGCATCAATCTTAGTTGTTGTAGGGGCACATGCCTCTAGTCATCATAGAACGATTATGCTCCAAAACTGCATTTATATATTCTAGGTTTTGTGTTGTACGCAGAACATAGATCGAGTTGTAATAGCGAATATAATAATAACTGTTAATAAAGCAGAATGCTCACGACGCTTCATCTCCCCCTCCTGGTTTTATACAGTACTCCGTCCATTTTAAATTATAAGTTATTTCAGTAACTATAATTTTTGCTAAAACAATTTACAATTTGAAATAGATAAAGTATACTTCGTCTGCTTTTACGATTTTTTATTCCCTAACTTTTTATCAAGGAGATTAGTTGGATTTCATTTCTGTTGAAATTTATTTTCTTGTTGGCAGTTTGTCACGCATGAGCTAGTTGTTGATCCGCGAAAGTGCTTTTCCCATGCTGGCCCACGAGTGATGATTGTCTGCTACTCCCTCCGATCGTTTTGGTATTTTTAGATCTACAGTATTTGCTATGTATTTAGCTATAATATATATCTAGATGCATCTATGAACCTGAAAAAAATCAAAACGCATTTTAGAACGAACGGAAAGAGTAGCCCATAAGTGGCCCGAAGCAGCAACTAAACAGGTCTGGGTCCGCACCATTTCCTCACAGGCCCAGTTCACCGACTCAAGGAGGAGTTCAATGTTTTTTTTTAATAATGTCGCATCCAAAATAAGAAGATACTATGTTATTATGCTGCAGATACCTTGCTAGTGCCATTTGAATGAGACTTAGGTGGCGTTTGATTCAAGTTTAGGAATGGTAACCTTAACCTAATCATATAGCAGTGCTACGTGTTACAGTGTAAGGAAAACTAACATTTGTTTGGTTGGAAATGATACTTTGAGCTTGTAATGAGCTTGTAATGTTTTCCATTTTTCATTAATGTGTTTGGTTGGAAATGATACTTTGAGCTTGTAATGAGCCGCACTAACAGAAAACAGACATCCAGCATCTTTCTATGGAAGTGCGATCCTCACGACAAGAAGGCGGTAGACAGCAGAAAAGGCCGGAGTCCCCGACGCATGCAAGCCCGTAAGTTGTGCAAGCAGAGAGGAAGATGCTTGAACATTAATCAGATAGCACGGGCGGGTGGGCGGTATTATTGTGAAAGTTCATATTTGATCCGCGTGAATCAATTACCTCCCTACCAAATCAAATGGGAAGTAACATAATCTGATCCTACTGTAAATCGATTACCGGGGCAAAATGTCCGAACCAAACACGCTCTTAGGTGGTACTTGACAAAATATGCAGCAAATCAAAATCAATATCTGCCTGATGGATATAAGCCACGTTGGGAGAACACATTTCTCCCAAATTCCATGTCCTCACTGTGCTAGATAATAAACATATAAGAGTGGTTCTGGGCAAAGGTAACACCTGCAGACATGCTAAATATACATCGAATCTACAAATGTTTTCACAAAAAAATGTATAATTATTTTTTGCGCCATCCAATTTAATATATTGTTTAAGGGAATTCGAATTAATCTCTAGGCGAATAAAACTGTAACAAGGTAAATGGTATGAAATACAAAGACAGTAAGACTCTGTTAGTGGGAAACACATAGTTTGTTTTCCTTTTTCCTTTTTTCTAAAAAAAGTAGGAAAATTAGCGAAACCCGTAAATGCAGCTTGCATACGCACACTTCCACGTTGCTGAGTTTACGTAAATCTTCAAGCGATGGCGTATTCCTCCCTGCCCCCCCCCCCCCCCCCCCCACACCCCCCTCCCACAGTACAAAACCCTACATCCCCAAGCGATGGCGGGAACCGCAATTTCAGTCCCCGCCCTTCCCGCCTCTCCCTCCCACTCCCTCCCCGTCCTCTCCGGCGATGAGCTCAGCCGGGCGCGGCGGCAAGCGGCGGGGCCCCCCGCCCCCCGCGCCCTCCGGGGCGGCAGCGAAGAGGGCCAACCCCGGCGCCCCGCAGCCGCCTCCACCCGCGGCGGCGGCGGCACCCGCCGCGGAGGAGGAGGACATGATGGACGAGGACGTGTTCCTCGACGAGTCCATCCTGGCCGAGGACGAGGCCGCGCTGCTGATGCTCCAGCGCGACGAGGCCCTCGCGTCCCGCCTCGCGCGGTGGAAGCGCCCCGCGCTCCCGGCCGACCTCGCCACCGGCTGCTCCCGCCCCGTCGGTACGACCCCGTCCCCATTTTCTCTCTCCGGCGCACCCTTCTCTGATCCGTGACTGGGTGGCTTGGGGGTTCCGGGTTAGGTTGTCGGGCCGTCGGGGTCCACTACACTGCGGGAGGGGACGGATTGGTGTTCGGGTTCAGTATTCATCTGGTGGATTAGGGGGTGCTTTGCTTTAAGTAGCTGTCAATTGGATAGGACTCTCGTATTTTTGGTAATGTGGTGTTATTTAAATTGTTTGATGCAGTCTTGGGCTCTGCAATTTTGTGCGGATACGCTTTTGGAAATGTAGTGTTGAGGAACTGTGAACCATGGTAGTTTGGTGCAGTTCTGGGCAAAAATGAGGAATTCTTCTTCGGATTAATACGCTTGCTTCAGTTAGATTGGCGAAGTTTTTTTTTTCTAATTTTGGGTCCTTGAGAAGGGCATTCAGTGTGTTTGGTGAACTTTAAAAACTGTGACTTTTTTTTCAACTGAAGTGAAATGTAACTAAAAACGCGCAAATGGAATCATGAACATGCAGGGTTTTGGGGTCTAAATTTTAGTACAATTTCTGTATTCCAAGGGGGAATCTCGTCTACCCTTAACTTTGTCCTGTAGAATTCAGTAGTCAAGGCTCAAAAATTCTGCTTGTATCACCTGTCAAGATGAAATGGATATTAGAATCATGATAAAATTTTACTTATTCATGACTGTCAAGATCATAATTTACTGTGGGGTTTTCCAATGGTCGTTCTTGAATTGATTTGTGAAGTGAACCTATTATCTATCAAACATACATCTGTATGTGTCTATACACTTTTGATTCACTTATGAGTTATGATCCTTCTGTACATGCTCAATGTGTATTCAGTGTCAATTTTCAATGCTAATTACATACATAGTCACATAGTTTTGTTTAGTTTTAACTTGTACTCCCTCCGTTCCAAAAAACAAGTCATTCTAGGATTCAAAATTTGTCCCAGAAAACAAGTTCACTTAGCCCTATTTAGAAAGTGCATGAGCATGTAAGAATCAACTACTGCCAAATATGGATAATAAATAGGGGCAAACATGGTCATTTTACCTTCTTGTTAATCTGTCCTACAATTTCTAGAATAACTTGTATTATGGGATGGAGGGAGTATGAACTAATATTTTGGATATTTGGCTTCATCTTACTCTTATTACTCTTCTATTTGTGTTGGATACTCTAGCTTTTCAGCAGTTGGAAATAGATTATGTTATTGGTGAGAGCCACAAAGAACTGTTGCCCAACTCATCAGGTCCTGCAGCGATACTTAGGATTTTCGGTGTCACCAGAGAAGGTAATGTCTCCAGTTGACTGATATCTTTGAGTAAATAATTATTATTTGTCATATGGCTTTTGCTGACCTGTGATGCTATCACTGTAACTTTTGTAGGTCATAGCATATGCTGTCAAGTGCATGGATTTGAACCATATTTCTATATTGGTTGTCCTTCAGGGATGGGCCCTGATGATATATCACGCTTTCACCAAACACTGGAGGTATGTACTTACAATCATACCTTAAACTGAGCTTTCTACACAAACAGAGTACTTTGGCAGTACATGTTTTCCTTATATTTTTCTTCAAAATGCACTACAGGGGAGGATGAAGGAGTCAAATAGAAGTAGCAATGTGCCAAGGTTCGTGAAGAGAGTTGAGCTTGTGCAGAAGCAAACAATTATGCATTACCAAACACAGCAATCTCAGCCTTTCCTCAAGATAGTAGTCGCTTTGCCGACAATGGTTGCTAGCTGCCGCGGTTAGTAATATTCTTAGGAGACAATACAATTATTATTGTTCATTCTTGTAGATTGACCTCGCTATCTTTTTTATTTGATGGATGTCCTACAGAACATATTTTCCGTTCATGATTTTTACATCATTCCTCTGGTCATCCGAAGTTACTAGTCAATTTCTTTCGCTTTGCTGGCTTAAATGGAACATGCTTGCATGTTGTAGGTATCCTGGAAAGGGGCATAACGATCGAAGGCCTTGGTTCAAAGAGTTTCCTAACATATGAAAGCAACATTCTTTTTGCCCTACGTTTCATGATTGATTGCAATATTGTTGGTGGCAACTGGATTGAAGTTCCTGCTGGGAAGTACAGGAAAGCAGCCCGCGTCATGTCCTATTGTCAGCTAGAGTTGGGTTGCCTGTATCCTTTGGCACTTAACTGAATGATTCATGCCATTTACTAAAGTGTGATGTTGTTCAGTTAGTCTACCTTAACCCAACTAATAGATATTCAGATTTGGTAAGCCATGCTGCTGAAGGAGAATATTCTAAGATGGCCCCATTTCGCATATTGAGTTTCGATATTGAATGTGCTGGTCGCAAAGGCCATTTCCCAGAACCAACTCATGATCCTGTTATTCAGGTTGAGTTCATCATTTTCATGTATCTTATACTTTATATCATTTAGTTCGAAATACAAATGTCTTTATCTTTACAATTTTGTTTTTCTCCTTCGAATTTTATATAGATAGCTAACTTAGTCACACATCAAGGAGAAGGCCAACCTTTTGTACGGAATGTCATGACTCTTAAATCATGCTCTCCCATTGTTGGAGTTGATGTAATGTCATTTGATACTGAGAGAGATATTCTACTTGCTTGGAGGGTAAGTAATGCTGTCTTTGGATTCAAACTCAGTTGAATTTATGTGATATGATTGCATATAGCCTTTATGAATGATAGTTTTTCCATGTTCCAGTATTGATGGTTCATTGTCTCTTTGCCTTTTGTATCTACAGTTTGTATTAATATTCCTTTTTGCTTGCTACCAGGTTAACATTCATTTTCGTGCTAAAACTAAATATACCATTCTCAAAAGGAGAAAAAGTTAAATACAATTATTCCTCAAAAGGAATATGACTGAAAATAATCTGATTGCTATTTGGAAATAATTTGCAGGATTTCATACGTGAAGTGGATCCTGATATCATAATTGGATACAATATTTGCAAATTTGACTTGCCCTATCTTATTGAGGTACAATTACCTTCTTAGAGTCTTCCTATTCTTACTTTTTGGTCAACTTGGTAACCAGAGATACTTCAGCACAACATGATTGCACACATTTGCAGAGGGCTGAGGTTCTAAAGATAGCGGAGTTTCCATTCCTTGGCCGAATCAGAAACAGTCGTGTTCGTGTCCGTGATACGACCTTTTCCTCGAGGTCACTTCCTGCAGTTCTATCATGAATGCATTTAATACTTGTTATATAGTCTCTATCAGTTTGTCTTTATCAACCAATTATTTTAGCCAATAAAATATTTATTATATACTGCGTAGTCCATTTTTAGCTACACATTTGTACAATGTCCATATTTTGGGGGCCTAACATATCATTGAGGCATTATGTTGCATAATCTTCTTGTCTGCTTGCATGCACATCTTATGTTTCATGTATGTGCTTTATTTGATTCTAGTAATTCTCTAAGAATATGAGCTGGTGTGCAAATCTTGCTCAGTTATCTTATAGTAGAAAATATTTCTCGTTTTTCAGACATTACAATACCCTATAAGGAGCACAAAGTGTTCATATTTCATACATTTCATTCATATCTTTTATGGTTATGCTTTCTGCATCATCATGATACCCACTGTGTTTCTATGTTTTTTAGCTTCAACCTGGTTGAAAAATGTAGATGATGCTGGATCTAGATCATGTGTAGGATTTCCACAATCAACAGTTATCAACTCTTTACTGTTTACATGGCATTCTTCTCCCATGGAGAAGAGTGAGGAAGTGAAATGTTGACTTCACAATCTTCTTCATTTTTTTTCACCCTGATTTAAAACATAGAAATACTTCAAGCTTTCATGACTTGCAAGGTGGAAATGAGAGTGTTGTGTAAAACATGGTAATGAAAGTGAAAGAACTTTCAAGTCTTTTTTCACATAAAAGAAAATAATAAGATAAGGTCCTTACACTTATGCAGGCAATATGGTGTGCGTGAAAGTAAGGATGTTACTATCGAGGGAAGAGTACAATTCGATCTCCTGCAGGTGACCTACTTTTACAATCACCAGTATTATTTTTATGAGATTATTTCATCCATTTCTTTATTTCACTACCTGTATATGACCCAGGCTATGCAACGGGATTACAAGCTGAGTTCTTATTCATTGAACTCTGTATCTGCACACTTCCTTGGGGAGCAAGTAAGTCCAAACATTTCAAGTGTCCTTAGTTGCTGTCAGCCATTGTACGTTATAATCACTCTGGTGCAAAAGTTACTTATATAATGGATGGCTTTATATGAATCCAAATATTTTTGCTGCTATGTTGCTAACAATGTTAGAATTTAATGTTCTTTCCTCCTTTTGAGAACATTCACCTTTGCTTTTCTGATAATTGATTTTGAGCAGAAAGAGGATGTTCATCATTCAATTATATCTGATCTTCAAAATGGAAACTCAGAGACACGAAGACGGCTGGCAGTTTATTGCTTGAAGGTCAGCTGAATGTTCCCTTTGTATTATTTGCTATCAAACTGGTGATGTTTTTTACAGAGTATATTGGTTAGTTGTGGTCAATTTGTTCTCTGATGTAGCTTCTAGGTGGCACCCCCCTTTTTATGTGATGTCCTTCATGTATGTTCTCACAAGCGTTTGGACTGATTTGTGCAAAGAAATAGTTATATAATGCTCTATAACATAAAACATGTACCTTGTCAATGTTCAAGCACCATTTGCATTATGAAAATTTCTCAGGAAGGCTATGCTGTTTTTGTAATGAATAAGCACAATTAAGGCTTTGAAGAATGATTGAAAGTGTAAAGCTCACATGAAAGAATGCTATTATTAGAGTGTGTAAGCTCATTGCTACCATTTTTCCTGGAACGTAATTCCATCTTGCGTTGCGTTTTGCCTTTATTAAAACAGGATGCCTATCTTCCTCAAAGACTTTTAGATAAATTGATGTATATCTACAACTATGTGGAAATGGCGAGGGTCACTGGTGTTCCCATTTCATTTCTACTTTCAAGGGGGCAGAGCATTAAGGTGAGACCAAAGCAAACCCTGCAGTTGAAAATTTCTCACTCTAGTGCCGTAACAATACTTTCATTTGTTCCACAGGTCCTCTCACAGCTACTAAGGAAAGCAAAACAGAAAAACCTTGTTATCCCAAACATAAAGGGTCAAGGGTCTGGACAAGATACCTTTGAGGGTGCAACTGTAAGTTGAAGGACATCATCTGCACTTTCTTAGCCCATTTGTCATTTCCTGTCTACAGCTATTGCACGTACTAGGATATTTCTATTTATAATGCCACAAACTTTATAGTTTGTACTGCACTCTGAGACTAACTTTACATTGCTTGCCTTGAACTGAGCGTATAGATATTTTCTATACCAAACTAAAGAAAATTTAGATGGCTGATTGCGTTATCTGCACTTCATGCAAATCACGTTGCTGATGCATATGGAATTGAAAGATAAACATGCTTTTGTGTATCCCAGCTATCTTTCTATCTGAGAGGAAAGAAAACCTTCATCAGTTTTTCCACCATTTTCTGAATTGGTCGTGCAGTGAACAATTTTATTCTTAGTTCTTTTGTACTATACATTCTTATTTTACTATAATTTATGTCTCCCATGAATTTTAGGTTTTGGAGGCAAGTGCTGGATTTTATGAGAAGCCCATTGCAACTTTGGACTTTGCTTCTTTGTATCCGTCCATCATGATGGCATATAATCTTTGCTACTGTACTTTGGTAATTATTCTGTAGGTTTCTTATGCTCGTATCTACTACTGCATGCTCTGAAAAAAGAACATTTGTTCTCTGCAAAGGATGACATTTGCTAGTTTTTATTTAATTATGAAGGTGCCCCCTGAGGATGCCCGGAAACTCAATTTACCTCCAGAAAGCCTCAATAAAACACCATCTGGTGAAATATTCGTGAAACCAGATCTACAGAAGGTAATTGCATCCTATCCTGATAAAAGGTGTTCTGGAAGAAGTGTTTTCTAACCAAGATGATAAACAAAATATCAGGGTATACTTCCTGAGATCCTTGAAGAATTGTTGGCTGCTCGGAAAAGGGCAAAAGCAGATTTAAAGGTATTTTTCTCAATGCTATCTGTAATAAAATTGTACTAAAGATCTTTTAAACTTGCAAAAGCTAGATATTTATTCAATACCAGGTTTTTGTCTATTAAAAACTCACCACTTATTTATTCATCAGGAAGCAAAGGACCCACTAGAAAGGGCTGTTCTTGATGGTCGTCAGCTTGCATTGAAAGTACTTTCATATCTTTCTTCTTCATCCCGTAAAAACATTTGTACATAAATCTGAACTCCTTGCAAAATGATATTTTTGAATGCCTTATGTTTCAGATAAGTGCAAACTCGGTTTACGGTTTCACTGGAGCAACTGTTGGTCAATTACCTTGTTTAGAGATTTCTTCAAGTGTGACCAGCTATGGTAAGCTTTACTTTAGCATAATCAAGGAATTCGACTTACGCTTTGCTACCAACTTGGACATTAAATTTCTTGCACTGAAGCATTTTGGTCGCACAGGCCGACAGATGATTGAACATACAAAGAAGCTTGTTGAAGATAAATTCACAACAGTAGGAGGTTATGAGCATAATGCAGAGGTAAAGCAGTGATTGCGGTGTTCCTATGTTGATAAGATTTGGCAGATTCCCTGTTAATTTTTGCTGCTTGATATCCCCAAGTTCAAGTCTTCAGCTTTTGCCCTTGTACTATGTGATACCTTGTATGCTCATGATTGATCTACAAACTAGTATATACTAGTATAAATAAATGGTTTGACCCTTATAAACCACTATGAAGTACCATCATAATATTGGGCATATATAAATTGCATTCATTAGCTTTAGCTTGATATCAGCAGTGATATTGAGTCAGAGCTTCTGGGATTGTATACTTATGAACCACAAGCATTGCTCAGGACATTGTTCACATGATATCCTTTGTTCATATGCTTATGTTCAGTTTCTTGGAGGTCTAAGGTATTAGTGCTGTAATCAATTTTTCGGTCTGCATGCATGCTTTCTTGCTTGCTTTTGTCCATGTGCTCTATTTTTTGGGATCAGAGATGCCTTTTGCGCCTATTTTCTGATGATTGATACAAAAACTTTGATGACTTTACAGGTAATTTACGGGGATACTGATTCTGTGATGGTACAGTTTGGTGTTTCTACGGTTGAAGATGCAATGAAGTTGGGTAGAGAAGCTGCAGATTATATTAGTGGAACATTTACTAAGGTAACCAGAGGAACACTTTACAAACATGGTGATTTGGGCAGATCTATACAACATTTGTTAAGTGGAACATTTGCTTGCGTGTAGAACTGTTGTAATTGATGCTCACTCGTGCTCTTCGTTTTTGCATTCAAGCTCCATCATGGCTCACCGCAACTGTTTTGGAATAGTGAAACCAGTTATGAGCATACTCCTTCTTTTACTGATACTGGTTTCTTGCTTTACTATGTCTAATCCTTAACCTTGTCAGCTTTGTGTTGAATTCTGATCTATTTCTGTCTATCCTTTCCTTCCCCATCTGGCTAAATTTATAGGAAAAGTGGAATTTTCTTGTTTGCATGTTTTCCATTTGTATTATGAAACAATGTGCTAAAAAATAGAGTGCAGAATTTGTCCACTTGATTTGTAGAAGAACAAAAAACTATCCGGAACTTTTAGTTAGTTACAAAGCAACTAGCTTTTCTAAACATAATTTGTATGATGCCCTAAGTGGTCCCTTGACTGTTCCTATGAATGGGTACTAACAGTGATCTAATCCTTGTGTGCTATATTCCTGTAGTGCATATTTTTGGAACTTAATAGTCAACTGACGTAAATGAGAAATGTTGTGAAATGGTCTATAACATACCAGCTGAGATTGATTGCTTTTCATCTAATCTCCCAACTCAAGTGTTACATTGACATCTGTCTTGCAGCCTATCAAGCTGGAATTTGAAAAGGTCTACTTTCCTTACCTGCTCATCAGCAAAAAGAGATATGCTGGTTTGTACTGGACGAATCCTGAGAAATTTGACAAGATGGATGCAAAAGGTATTTTCTTTTTGTGCTAGTCGTCTAAGATTGAAACTCCTTTTTTTTTTCAAGCACAGATGTTATGTCTTTCTTGACTTCATGGCTTGCACCTCTGCATACAGGTATTGAAACTGTAAGAAGAGACAACTGTTTATTGGTAAAGAACCTCGTAACTGAGTGTCTTCATAAAATACTAGTGGACCGTGATGTTCCTGGTGCAGTTCAGTATGTCAAGAACACCATATCAGATCTATTAATGAATCGTGTGGACTTGTCTCTTCTTGTTATAACAAAGGTGAATTAGTGCACAACTGACATAGAATTCCTAATAAAGATCAGTCCTCTGTTATATATTGCAACTTTTGTAACTGTTTAATATGCACAGGGTTTGACTAAAACAGGAGAAGATTATGCGGTAAAAGCTGCTCATGTGGAGCTTGCTGAGAGGATGCGAAAGGTATGAAACCTTGTTTCCATATCTGGATGATCTTCAGCCTATTCCTTCTTGATCCATGTCCTAGCTGCTGAAAAATCATGGCTTTCTTGAGCAGAGGGATCCTGCTACTGCACCTACTGTTGGTGACCGTGTTCCATACGTTATAATCAAAGCAGCAAAAGGAGCAAAGGTAAAAATCATCTGCATTATTTGTTGTTATATCATTCTGCGATACAGTGGTAGTATGTTTGATACATGTCTTTCTGCATGCAGGCATATGAGAAGTCAGAAGATCCAATTTATGTTTTGGACAATAACATACCCATAGATCCTCAATACTACCTTGAGAACCAGATTAGCAAGGTTTGTGCCCAACGCCTCCCATGATATTCAACGCTTCTAATATAATCCTTAGGAAAAATTTCTCTTGCAAAAAAATTATAAAGTGAACATGTTCTGTTGATTGTCAGCCACTTTTGAGGATCTTCGAACCAATTCTGAAGAATGCCAGCAAAGAATTGCTTCACGGAAGTCACACACGATCTGTTTCCATCTCAACTCCTTCAAACAGTGGGATAATGAAATTTGCAAAGAAACAACTTACATGTCTTGGATGCAAAGCTGTTATCAGGTAACTCTTGTAATGCAGATTCCTAACCTATGCACTCAAATAATACAGCCTCAAAGGACCGTTAACCATTTTACTGTGTTTTCACCCTGCAGTGGTGCCAGTCAGACACTCTGCTCACACTGCAAGGGAAGAGAAGCAGAGTTATACTGCAAAACAGTAGCAAATGGTATTAGACTACAGAATCTGAAATGATTCTCAGTTTGAAAGCACAATGTCTCCAAGCTCTCCTCTGACAGATCAAAATTTTGACATCTGCAGTATCTGACCTGGAGATGCTCTTTGGGAGGTTATGGACGCAGTGCCAGGAATGCCAAGGATCTCTGCACCAGGATGTTCTCTGCACAAGGTTTGCTATTTCTTCCATTTGACACTTGCTCATCAACATGTTGCATTCACATGCTTTAGACATGTTCACTCAGAAAGCTCAAAACCCTTCCTATGCAACCATGACAGTCGGGATTGCCCGATTTTCTACCGACGAAGAAAGGCGCAGAAGGACATGGCGGAAGCTAGGCTGCAGCTCGATCGCTGGGACTTCTAGCCTTGTAAGTTTTCATGTTAACAGGTCATATTTTTGCACTTACTGCGAAAATACTGCTGCGAGACATGTAAGATATAGCTACCGGATGGTGTGGTTGCATCATGATGTGCCGGCACAAAGGTGAAAGCCTGTTTTCCATGAGTCACTGAAATGGGCTTTGCTGTTCGATCCACTTGTTTAGGTTTGTTCTTAGCTGTTAGGAGTTTTGTATCTCCGCCTTGGTGTGATGAGCCACTGATGTAAAGATGTACATGACAACTCATCTTGTAACTTCAATCCAAAGGCTTCATCCTTTTTATCCCAGCACTTCACAAATCTTGTATGCCCGCATCGTATTAATACAGGTCGGCGTAAAAGCCTGCCGACTGCCGTAGTTCCTCTCCCATGAGAAAAAAAGAAAGAAAGAAAATAAAAGAAAAGAAAACCCAAAGGCTGAGGTGCATCTATTTCCCTTTCATGTGAACATTTTGCGACATCCAAGTGCATTCTTCATTCACCATCCTTTTTGTTAACCTGCCTCTTCATTTGTCTACCCGCACCTGCACGCACACATACTAGAGTCACTTGATGCTTAACGTTGCAAATGGAGCGTCTTCGTAACAAAATCCTTAAATGATGCGCGTGCAGCTTGCTGTAGCAGCGAACGATTCCCCCTCACCGTCGGAGATCGCTGGAATCAGCCTGCTGTCTGGTTAGGGGGATTAGGGCTGGAGTTGCTGGGTGGACCCGAGACCAACGATCTTAGAGCAAGGGCGTGTGGCGGCGGCAGGGGTCGCCCTGTTGCGAGGCCGGGCGGCAATGGTGCCGCCGGCTAGCGCAGGACAAGACAACCGATGGCTAGGGCGGGATAAGACAACCGATGGCTCGTGCTGGTAGCGGGGATGAAGAATGTTGGAGTAGTTTGGAAGGGCGCGGTGGATGGCTCGGTCGTCCGTGGCCGCGGGTGATGGGAGAGGCTGGCGGGAGCGTGGTGGACGGTCGCGGCGCTGTCGGGTGGGGGGGCAATGGTGCTGTGAAGCTTGGAGCTGGAGGAATGGTGAGCTAGGAGGAAGAAGAACAATGGAGCAGAAAGTGATAAGGGAGGAGGGAAGGTGGAGCTGACCGTTCGCTGTCGACGCGCTACCCTCCGCTAGCGGCCCCGTTTTCGTCGTCGTAGTAGTAGTAATAATAATAACAATAACGCTTTTACATTAAAAAAAGGTATCATTGCGCGCGAGGCTATTACCTGCTTCGGCGTCCGACATCGCCAAGTCTTCTTCCAATGCACTCCTTTCATGAAGCTGCTGGTCAACTTCTGTTGAAGAGCTGTTTATCTTCTCTTCCGGTCTCCTACTATATTACTATATAGCATGGTTTTAAATCGCCGGCTAAAATGTTTAGTGGCAGAACAGTCTTTACGGTATTTAGCGGGCTAAATACTATAGCGACTGCCCTTCCTAAAACAGCTATAGCCGCCTACAGCGGTAACTATAGCCGGCTATTTAAAACCTTGCTATTGCTGTATAGTCGTTCGCCGGTCGATTCCCTCTTCAGTTGTAGCATTGTTGCTGTTATGGCCGTGTCGCAGCTTCGCCGACTCGTCCAAGATGAGACCCAAGTTCAGCAAGGCCCGATCTGCGAGGCGTACTGGTTTTCTTCCCCGGATCCGGTAACCTCCGTCGCATTCCATCTGTTCCTAGTCTGAATTACTGCCGTTGGAAGTGCGCATTGTTATTGTTAAGATATAAAATCCCTGAAAATTGCGTTGATCTGTGGCATCTCAGGTTTCCCATGTCTGGTTTCCTTTCCTAGCTTATCTGATAGGGATGAACCAGATCTGAATCTCTTGTGGAGCGTTGATTGATTCTGTTCCACAGTCCTAGTTCTTGAAATAGCAAGCGTGCACAACGTTAACGTACTTGTGTTGTGAGACCACAGAAATGCATGCAGGCTCGCGGGCCCACGGACGCGCGCGAAGGTCATCAGAATTGCAGTTGTTGATCGTCGTCTGCTTGCCCCCAAAGTACTCTCCTTCCATAGTTCCACATATTTTCCTTTCTGACCTCATTAAAACAGATGTACTGCAAAATTGTACAGCTAGACAAATGATATTGTTGACTGGTCTCTTTCAGGTAAATGCGATATCAGCTTATAGAAATTGTACCTTGTTTAGGGATATGTTCGTATAGTAAGCAGTTCTGGATTAGCACAGAAATTTATTATACTGTTGCTTAACAAACTCAAGGAAATTTTGAATCGCTTGACACTGAAGCGTTTTTTCTCGCACATGTCGTCAGGTGATTGAGCTCACACGCACACAACAACAACAACAGAAAACCTCGGTGAAGATGAGTTCACAACCCTATGATGCTGTCAGGATAATGCAGAGATGAAGTAAACGGTTGCCTCGTTCATGTTTTCATACAAATTGGGAGTTTATTTCTGATTGATGCTACGAACACAAGCATTTCAGCTTATTTTGCTCGTTTTCCATGCGGCACCTTGCATATTTAGATCACCAGATGTATATTGTTCATGCGTTGCCGCGGTACGCCTGCTAGTGCATGATCTTCTAAGGAAAATAACCCAGCATATATCAATAGTTTTACCCTTTTGACCATCATCCAAGGATTTCCAAATATATGGTTATTGCATTACATTACAATGAAGTAGAGTTATTAGAATATTTTGGAACCTTGTGCTCAAGAAGCACACTCAGACTTTGTTCACATGGTATCTTGTTTGTAGTCTTCCCTTGTACTTCCTTTTTCTGGAAGGTTAGATATTAGTACTTCTGAAAAAAAACTAATATTCAGTACAAATAATCATTCTTCACACCGCATGCAAGATCCCTTTCCTCGTTTCTTTTAATTGTATCAGTCGATGTGCCTATAGTTAGTATATTCTTTGAGATTTGCCGTGCATTTTCTACTCATATTCTAATGGTTGCCACAACAATGTTTTTTTTCCCCAAGTGGAGCTTGCTGGATGCTGATAGGATGCGAGAGGTATGAATTCCTTGTTAAGGTATTAGACACTTGATTGCATTTTGCTTGTAATTTATAAAATCATGGGTTTTCTTCTTTTTTCTTGAGAACAAGAAAGTCATGGTTTTCTGGCACGAAGGTTTTTGTACAAAGCCGTTACGAAAGAATAGTTGAACGTGACCCTGCGGCGCAATTGGGCCTTAATCTTTTTCGTCTTTCCTGCTTCTGTCCTAGTTATGTATGTAATTAAGCCCAGCCCACCGCTCTTCTTTTTTCATGCGGAAAGGGAGAGTAGCTGTTACAAATGTTTCGACTACAAAGATTGATCTGGCACACCTGATTACCTAAACCTCCAAGCACGACCACAAAGACCATAACAGAACCTGAGCCAAAAGAGACAACCTCAAAAGCCTAACAACACGCAAAATGAATTACGAAAAAGATAGTATGGGATACTGTAAAAGTCCTCTTATAAGAAGTTTTCCTCCGGTGGTCTTGAACACCCAGAAGCTACACACGTACTCCTACAACTAGCTGTTCATCTTTCCAAAGCCAGTCGTCCAACCTTGTCTCCCGATCATGTGCGTCCAACAATATTCTGAATTTCTGCAAGAAGCAAAACAATTTTACATAGAGTTTAAGTAGGATCAAACTTGTTTTGAATTTCCATCTGACAATATAATTCCTAGATCGCCGCAAAGCAGAAACCCGATCAACTGATAATTGGCGCCCTCCCATCAGTAATCAAACATCAGAAAATCAGTGATATTCATAGTCACTGTCACATGACAGAGCCTCTTTTATGCAGAACCACACAAACTGAAACTATGCCATTGAACATTGAAATACAACATGGTTAGCATTTTCTGGAATGCCACACGACACAGCTTTAGTTTTGTTTCCACTTCGTTTCAGCTATCTCCCCGTTTGTAAACTGTCTTGAAATGCAAGCCATAAAAACACTTTCAATTTCATGGTAGCTTGCAATTAATCCTTAACTTTCTCTTTCTTCTACTAGTTACACCCCAGTAAGAAAGAAATCGATACAAGGACTTCCTGGAATAAGACCTGAATCTTCTAAACCCCACTTAATAGTATCTTGTTCACCATTGATAATTTGATACACTGCCTTATTCAGTAAGGATTGCGTGCAATGTGTTCCACACTTCGTTCCACTCATCGAACTCAGTATCCCCAAAACATTTTCTGGCATTCCACTGATAATCATACCAACATTCACTAACCAACTAAAGTACATCCCTAACTAAACGGCCGTGAGAAAAAAAATTAGAGGAACATTCATTAAATTTTCTCTCCATTAGGTACTTGAAAATTGCAGCCCATTGGTATATATTGTGTGAATTGTTCCTTCACCTTTTTATTGTGGATGTGTTGAGTATGGTTTTCCTTGCCCGCAGACAACTCATGCTGTGAGAACGTGTCATGTTTACCGGCATCTTCGCAATAGCTTAAGTAAATTTGGAATCTTTTACTCAAGACATGTTTTTTCCCAGGATAGCAACTTAATTGTTTGTACTTAAGTTCAACTTATTTGTCTGTGTACTCCCTCCGTTCCAAAAAAACAAGTCATCCTAGAAATTCTAGGATAAATTAACAACTTATTTCCTCGTGTGTTCATGATATCACGCGAATCAGTGTGGTGCGAGCATGCTTCGGTGCCCGGAGGCATGAGCATGGCGCTCCTCCTGAACCTCAGGCGCCCTGCGCGAACACACCGGAGCAGCCGGATTAGGGAGGTGGATTGCCGGGATGGGCTTCACCGCCGCCGTCGTCGTCGTCGGGCGCCGGCAGCCTTCGGGGTCGGTAGACTTGGCCCGGTGGAGGCGGCGGCCCTGTTCTCAGGCACCCGACGTTATAGCACCTCCCTGAGCATGACGCTGGTAAGCTGATCGGTGCTCGTGTGTGCCGTTATGCTGAGGCGCTGAGCAGTGCTTGATGGCTGCTCGCTCGTACGGCGTTTACTGAACCTTGCTCGTTCCAGCTACCTGTGAATGCTCAATTGTGAGCCAAAGGCCAATTTCATCCGACTTAACAAGGTTTGAAAAGTTGTAAACAACCAAGCATGCCCCAGGGTTTCGTCATACATGGTTATCGAGTTGAATCCGATGTTCAACTGGCACTGACACCCATATTAATTCCAACGTTGAACAACCTACAGCACTACAACATATCCAGTACTGATTGTATGTATTAACATAGTGATGAAGCATAGACACTGTTTGGTGAATAAGAAAAGTGCTTTGCAAGTGAATGAACATCTGGTGCTCCCTCAACCACGTTGCCAACACCAAGATTTTCACAAATTTCATTGCATGTTTTCATTATGTCTTCTGGTTCTTTTTTTAGTCAGCAACCAATGAAGAGAACCAGCTAGGTTTCCTGTGAATCAGATGACCTGGGCTTCTGTAGCTGCAACTGATGAGGCCTAAGAGCTTCAGCTACAGGTCCTGGCACGATCGAGGAGGAGCAGCCGAGTAAATAAGATCACACCTACTACAGCCATGGCGGCAGGTGGAAGCAGTGATTTGGGTGCTCGTCCTCTGAATTATCTGCTCACGCACCCATCGATAAATCTATCCTCGCACGCATGCCTTCCTAATGAACAATGATTTAGTCAACTCAACTCGCCGTTCTTTGATGGCTGGGTCAGGACAGAGCCGGCACCAACCCTTTTCATCCTGCCCATCCTCACCGAGACTCGCGCGCCGCCGCTCCTGGGCTGCAACCCCGACCCCAATGCCTCATAAAGCGGAACCCCCAACACCACAAGTTCTCGCCGACGGAAAAGGGCATAAGGTAAGAAGGGGTAGAACAAGCAAGGTAGGACGTGCTTACCTTAATCGAATCCTCCTCCGTTCTCTCGGCGTTCTTCTCGCGCGCCGGCGCCGCCCTCCGCTTCCGTACCCGTCTGTAGCACAATGGGCCGGAGGAGAAACGCTACAGAACACAGCCGGGCCGCACGAGGGGCACTGCTACATGTCACGCGCGCTGCAGCACAGCGATGTCGTCAGGTCCAGGTCCAGCGCAGTTGGCAGGGGGGTCATGTTTGAGATTCGTGCGAAATGTATCCAACGAACGGTATCTGAGCGTGTGGAGACCAGCGGAGCGCATGCACGGCTTTGGAGTGGAACATGACAGGTGTCATCACGTGGGTGGCCCCTGTGTATAGATGGATATCGAGATTCCACTTGGATTCGAAACTTTGATCTCATTTTGCTCCCAAACCGTAAATGCGTTTTGAATGTCGTTTGAACTATGGAGCTATTTAGAATTTATGCAACAAAACAAGATCTCACATGCATGTATTTTTATTTTTATTTTTGTTTTTAAAAAGTTTAGCATTCAAAATATACGCAAACAACATTTGGATACACATGTTCAGCATTTTGTATGTACAGTTTCAACATTTTCGTATAAAAATATTGAACTAATTTATCAAAAATGGTATGCTAAGTTTGAATAAATGTTGAAACTAGTATTTTAAAATGTTAACTATAGTAGTTTAGCGGAAAAGATCAATTATCGACACAGCTAGAAGAAAAAACAAAAAGAAGAGAAACATGCGTGCCAGTCTGCCACCACGCCGCACCAGTAGTGATTCACATGCAACTGGAGTACTGGACAGGGGCTGGTTGGCGACGGCCACCGTGAGAGCGTCCTCGTCGTAGCCGGGCACCTCGTAGCCGCTGATCGCGACCGCCGGCTCGACGGACTGGCACATGTTCTGGCTGGCGGTGTACGGGTAGGAGTCCTCGGCAGCGATGCCGCCGATATACTCGAAGGCGCTATCCATGCGGCCGCCGTTGCAGCCGTAGTTCCCGTCCGCGGAGCAGTCCAGCACCTGCTGCTCCGACAGCGGCACCAGCTCGCCGGTCTTGATCTGGTGGATGCCCTCGACGGCCGCCACCGCCGAGAACGCCCAGCAACAGCCTGCCAATTGTTCACGAGTAATTCGGTGTTGGATCCACACACGTGCTCGATCTTATGAACAATTTCATCGATCTTCAGAACAATTTCACTAGTGTATGGAAAACATTATTCGTGTAATAATTCATTATGCACTTACCGCAATCCTCTTGATTCTTGACACCGGTGACTGCACCTTTCTGCCTCCAGTCAACCTCCGCCTGCTGGTCCGGCTCTGACAGTGTAGCATTCTCGTACTTGAAACCGGGCATGCTCGTGCCTGCTGCAGCCGGCACGGCCTTGTACCGGGTGTACCTCGACATGAACTCGTCGTGGGTCATGTCGGCGAACCCATTGATGGCCAGCCGATACAGCTTGCCGCCTGCGGCATCGGAGCTGTCAACGAAGGCGGCGTTCGCCATGAATACCTGGAACCGGCGTGCTTCCTCGGCCACGTCCTTTTAGGTGCGGCCGTGCTCCGCCATCCACCCCTCGAACCTCGCCTTCATAGCAGCGTCCTCGCCAACAAAGCCGCTGCCGGGCAGATCCCGCGCAGCGACCGGGCAGCAGATGCAGTTTGCAATGGTTAGAACAGCGAGCAGAATCAGTGCCACCGTGATCAGAGGCTTCTTGTCGCAAGTGTAGGGCGCCATGCTTGTTGCTAGCTGTTAGATGACGTGTGTGAGTGAGAATGAAGCTAGGGATCAGGTGGAGACTGGAGAGTGTATTGTTGGTCTGATGAGTCCATGAGCAGGATGCCAGGGGGCTTAAATAGAAGCATTGTGCAGCAAGTCCTAGCTTATGCACCTACGTTCATTCATAAGTCCTAACATGCATCAAAAACTAAACTTAAATAGAAGCGCCGGCGAAGTCTGAGAGGCGCCGATGCCGAGCTTGGCCGCACGCCGCGGGAGAAGCGTCGGCCATGGTGGCGACGCTGCGGGAGGAGCTGGCGGGAGGGGCGTGTTGCGACGGGGCGATTCGCTGGGTATTGTTGGGTCAGGCAAGGATAAGAACATAAATTCTTGTAGCTTCCTATTAAAATCGAATATTATAATGGATTTAGTATTTTGTAGCAAATTACCACCATTGAACGGTGTCTTGCAGTAAAGATATCATTTTTTAGTGGCTCGTGGGAAAATCTAGCTTTGAACGATGTCCGTGGCCAATTTTGCCATTTAATTAAGTTAATTTTTCCATGAAACCCGCTGAAGTTTAAAAATTTTACAAATTCTCCTTATAATCTACAAAAAATACTTGAATACTCCACAAACCCTTAATATTTTACCATATATAAAGTTTACAAACAAAACATTACATTAACTTGACCGTTGGTATTTTTTGACTTATTTTTAATCTATTAAAATATTTTAGTGAAATTAAAATTGTTTGTAGTTTAACTAGGGGCAGATCCAACTAGGGGGTTCCAGCCCCCCTACACCATGCAGCGCATGAAGCCTCTAAAAATCCCCCAACATGAATTTGGGGCCGGTGCGCTTTGGCTACATTGATTTTGGTTCTTTCATTTGGTTTCGAGATATACTACTGTCTGTGTTCTCTGGGTTACGTTGCTAGCTAACTGTTCGTTTTGATCCAATTTCAGGAAGAACGACTGGAAGCCGAACCAGCAGAAGATCTCGGCGCTGTCCTTCAGCGTGAGCCTACCGGCGGATCGCTACAAGGCGTTCATGCCCAGCATGGATCGCCAGAGATTGCAAAATATGCTCGGTTGCCTTATAAAAAAGAACGATGTTGAAAAAAGATAAATTAAGGATAGCTACCTAAGGTTTAGTAAGGAAAAAATAGGAAAGAAAGAGAAAATAAATAAATAATAAATATGTAACTCTACCCATTGATTCGACCGAGTTGAAACTCCACTCGGCGGCATACATGGAAAATTTATTATGCAGAAGCAAGCAGCCACATCCCCTACTCAAAGAGCTAGGCCAACCATTTCCTGGCAGCAAATCAGCAAACACGCCAAAATAGAGCATTCCTCGATAGTCCACATTGCAGATGATAATATGACATAGCAAAAATAGCAATCTATATATATGTACAAAAATAGCAAAAGAAGGGCGGACAGGAGTAGTCTTCCATTATTCAAATAGCTTGCAATACATGCGTTCTAATCTTCAAGCTGTTGAGCTTCAGAATTTAGTTTTTCAGGAAGCTCCCCCAACCAGCAGGGGGGTGTATGGGAAAGCCTCACTTACTAATCGATGTTTGAACTGAAGGTCGCGATCCATATAGAATTTTGGGAAAACCTTGCCCAAATCTTGAAGCTTTGAGCAGTTGAGCTACTCCAATTATAGGCTAACACTCTGCAAAATTTATCACTCAAGAAGACAACCTCTTTGTAAGGATGAAATGAAGTTTTTTTCAACATATAAGTTGAGCTACAGTAGCAGTTGAGCTACTGTATTTTTGTACATATAAGTTTTGAAATGAAGTGCTATGGGGACCTCCCCACAGTTTTAGTTTCAAAAAAAAAAACTTGACTCAAGTTACAAAATCGTTCCATGGATTTTTGTGATTGAAGTGAATTGTTTTTTTTTGCTTATAGTATGACTGTATGTAGTACAATGCGATATTAATGATTTTATTTTTAAAAAACACAGTACAAACGCAGATGCTCACAAACACGCACGCACACTCACCCTATGAATACACGTACACAACAATGTTCCTATGAGCACCTCCGAGATACTGTATATTAGCTTACAAAGAAGCTACCATACCGTATGTCATACTAAATCATTTAGTATGAATTGATTCACTAAGAACGCCCATATGAATTGATCACCTGAATTTTACAAAAAATCCATGGTGTTGATGCATTAATGCTAGCTCCTTGCGTCCAGGCAATCAGTTGTGAACTGAAATTTCTTTCTAGATCGGCAACGAGGTAACATATTTTACAGTAGCTCATCGTCAGGCATCAGGGCGTGAAACCCCACCCTCCCCCCCCACCCCACCCCGGCATCGGCAGCATGGCGGGCAGCTCTTGGCATTTGCGTGGACTGTCGCCAGGGAGAGCATCGTGAGCGCCGTCAGGTCTAAAGCGTGCGAAACCAGGGGACGGGAAAAATGGCGATGAAAAACCGAGCGCGTGGAAAAAAACTGTGCGCGCTTGCCGGTGCGGGGCGCCTGGGGAAAACTGTCACAGAAGTCTCTCTATATATATGAATTGAAGTACTTGATCACAAAATCATAAAAGGAGACCAAAGCTTCAATTCATGCAACTGGATCATTCACGAGCAACAAAATTATCCCCTCAATGATTCCATAAAAAATTCATAACTATGAAAAAAATTGCTTCATGAAGGGTACTGAGCAACAAATGTTACAAGCACATGTTTACTACTTTCATATAAAAAATTACATACTTTGATATGAATATTTTGTATGCATGAGCTTAAATAGTTCCTATCCGTTATGCTCATTCAGCAATTCATAGCTCTGCAGATTCCTTTCACGCTCTGCTTCGGCTGATCTCCTAAGGTTCGGAATTCAGATCAACTGCCTTCAATCAAAATCTACAAGACCACATGCTTGCATTGCTTGCCTATCTACAACCATCAGCCAAGCAAATTAATTGATTAGAATTATTGCCTGAAACCATGTTGCCTTCACATTATTAAGTCCTGCTATAAAAAGGGAGATATTTAACTAACTAAACTCTCACATTAGAAAAGAAGAGATCAAAAGGCAGAAAAAAGAGTGTTTTTGCAACGGGCACCAATGGGGTTATACATTGTTGTTTCTGTGTACAATGAATCAACGTGTTTTTTTACAACTTTCCTTTGGTGGTGATGAGAATTTTCCGATATAAGGAGATAATGTAGTAGAATATATTAGCCTAATTTGTTTTTACAATAAAAAGATGAAAGGTCAACGTTGCCACAGTTCCCCTTCCATATTTGCACATATGGACACTTCAAGATCATCCTTTTCAGTTAACTGATAATAATTAACCTGATTCCATCTCTTCGGTTCCTTTTCTATAAATATTACGAAATTTAAAGAATATAACCTGATTCCATCTCTTCGGTTCCTTTTTCTGAAAAACTGAATATTACGAAATTTAAAGAATATTTACTACAAAAGGAAACCAACCAGAATTTAGCGAGGTAATCAAAGAGATGATCAGGAATCCAGCGCCACCTGCATTGTATCAGGTGCCTAGCTATACAAAATCTTTAGAATAATCCAGCACTAAGAGGGTATTGGCATGACTCAGAGTTCCTTCTCTGCTCAACCATTTTCTTCCACGTTGTAGCACTAGCACCCACTGTACGTAGCTTCCTAAACTCTAACGGTAACTTCTCTTCCTGCTTGATTGCACCATGTAGGTTGTACTGCCAAAATTTCAAACTGATAGGCTGCAATTAACTGTGTGCCATGTAACATTAAGCCTAATAAGTATTAGAGAGAGTACCCAAATGATATCTTTTGACAAACAAAATCGCAGAGAGAATTTGTAGCTATTTGCACCATGATTTTTCCTTCCAAATTTAGAGGCAGTACCTCATGAGTAAAGTAAATCTAACAAAGAGGCATGTAACACAAACACTGAAGTTCAGTTCAGTGTATAAGTGGAAAAGGTGCACCTCAAAATCATCAGAGTTAAGGCAAACTGAAAATGTCCATACTGTTCGTAAAAAGAAGTGGCCATACTAAAGATATTCTTGGACTATTTCTAAAAAATTTTGTACAAACTCCCAAGATTTAAGAACTCTACATCCAAAAAATTATAAATTTGCCTATAATACCATGGCCATTTTTTCCGTTCTTTAGGATCAATCTCAACATATGTCATGGAAACTCCCTAAATGTCCGTCGCCGCAACTACATCTATCCAAGATTATTGCAATAAGAGAAAAAATAGTATATTATTTTACATATTCAGTATTTAAGTACCTTTTTCCGTAGAGGATCGTTATTAAACTGAAGGAAGCAGCAAGTCCATAATCTAATCAACAACTACACTGAAGCATCATAACAAGGTGATCAAGGATGAACAATATAATATAGAGACACGCATAGTTCACCGAACGGAAAAAATGTTAATTCAGTGTTGCCAATGGCCATGATAGCTGCAGATATGGAAGCAGAATGCCCTCCTGTACTCTGCAGCCATACATCAGTTATTCAGTAATGAAATATTGCAGTCTCAAAATATTCCGAAGAGAAAAACTCAATCTCACCAATTAATTCATGCAACTTGACAACAATATTAGGATCATGGCATTGAGAGAACAAGAAACCTCCCAGGGGAAAGGGTAAAAGAGAAAAGGACGTAATTTATTTTCTTACTCTAAGAACTTAGTATGCCTAAATAGGTTTCCATCATTGAACTCAACAATTGAACGTGGGGCGCGGAGGAGGCCGGAGCGCGCGAGCGGCTGCAGTGCCTGGAGCTGGAGCGCGAGCAGCGAGCGGCTGGCGCTGGAAGAGGGCGAGGCGATCGGCGAGGGCGAGGGCGAGGGCGAGGGCGAGGGCTGAGCGGCTGGGCGTGGGCTTCGCGGGATGCGGCAGCGCGAGGGGGAGGGCGGCGCGGCGGCGCGCGGGGGAGCGAGGGGGAGGGCATTGACGGAATTGATTAGAGCGTCCGTTTTAGCGAGCGGCAAAGCAGGTGCATCAGACGGCAGGACGATGTCGCGGGAGGGCGCCGGTCGCAGGGCGACGTACGATCGCCCCCCGCTCGATGTATCCATCGGCTTGCCAAGTTAGGTTTTAGTCCGTCTGATCGCATTATGAATTTTATATATGATCACAAATAATAGTCCGCCTGATCGCGTCGTCCCCCGGTCTAGGTTTCGCCAGCAACTGACGTCGCCTGCGTTGCGCGCGCGCCGTGGCCTGCGCCGTCGCATGCGTGATCTAGGATCCCAAGCAGATCGCCACCGAAAATCTTGCTGTGCAACTTCCTCGATCTCCGATCAGAGGCTTCATTCACCCATCGCCCTAGGGCACACCAAGCGAAAGGACTGCATCGCGATCGCCGATCCATCCCCAAAACACAACGCAGGTGAGTCACCCCGATTTCTCATATCCTGATCCCACCATCCTGCTTCGAACGTTTGTTGGATCATCGGCAAAACTGAGCCACGGCGACACGTTGTGCCTGATCCGTGGCCACCAGCCGCCCTGCTCGATCTGCAACTTCTTGCCGTGCGCATGGATACTCCACCGGTGCCCTAAAGCACGACACTTTCTTTTTGAAGAGTGTTTTTTTTAAAGAGTGCCTAAATCACGACATGACAGTGCACATACAAAACCTTCGGCAGCCTTCAATAGGGCGGTCGCTCAGTTCTGCCCCTTATTGCCCCCTTCCCATCTATCTGAGCCATATATGCACTTTTATATGCGTGGTAGTAAGTGTGCATTCTTCCCCATCTTGCTTTTCTATTTGCCTTCTGACAAGACTTGCATTGTTTCTACTGAACTGTCACTGTTTATGTGTTTACACTCTGCATGTCTATATTATTATCCTGATTCCTATTACATTTTTCTTAGGTTGTTCCTAAGTAGTTAATTGTAGGTTCATAGTCTTTGTGCAACTCTGGATCGGAAGAAATAAACACTGATCATATGTTGCTAGGTTCAAACAAAGGGGAATGCGCATACTATCTGCTGTTCAATTACTGAGTTGAGCATTATAGAAAAAAAACTAATGAATTTCTTCAGATTTTTGTTTCACTTATTCTATTTTCTGCGTTCTGTTTTCTGAACAAAAACCTAATGCATCGTGGCACTGAATATTCAATCATCTCACTTGAGGAAAGTTTGTTTCCATGACACATTTTGTACATAATGCCGCACAGCTGCAGCCTCTCTAAATGAACTGCAAACAATAATGCTCGCTTCAGCTTCAGTCAGTAAGATACAAAAGCTTTTAACATGCATCTTCCGGTTGCCTTCAGGTTGTTTTCACTAAATATGTATAATGATGCTTTTTTTTATCTCAGGTGGAAAGATAAGCAGATGAATGAATAAACAATTAGGACAATACTATTTTGTGCCTCGTCAACTGTGGATGCCACACTGCTGCCTACTATTCATTTGGATGTTCAGTAGCAAAACAATGTCTTCAGTATCTCATGAATCTATAGTTGAGCCTTTACATGTGTCTTGAATTTTTAGACAAATATATTCTGATTCAGATGACAGCCTAAGAACCCATCAGTTGAGCCTTTACATGAAGCTGTTGGGTTCAGTAACAGTGTGAACTTCGCCATCGCTAGGTCAATGGTGAGGCTGGGAGACGACACCATTTTTGTTGGGAGACTCTTGCAGTTCACCTGATTATGAGATCTGAGGGTGGAAGAGTATCCATCAATTTGGCCCTTTTGGTACTACTCTGAAATGTTTCATTTATCTGATTTCATTTAGTATTTCAATCCTTCTTGTCACATATTGGTCCTAATAATTTATTCTAAATCTCTCCGCATGTTTTCTGAATTCAGGTTGTAATGATTGTTTCAAGCTGAGTCCTTACAAGTGAAGGCAATATTCTGAGTTATCATGTCAAAGCAGAGTTACAAAACCACAATCAAAATCTGTGAAAAACTAGGTCGGTTGATCAACTTGCTTGGTTTTCATCGCATTCCAAAAGTGTTTCCAGATGTGACAGGTGATTTTGTTTCTTCCAGGTGATCAGCAAAGTTAGGCCAAACCTTCTCCGTGATACTAAACCTACTAGGTCTGAAATGACAGTATAAGTGGTACTCCTCTCTTGCCTGAGCAGTTAAGCTCAATCTTCTTTGGAACAACAATACCATAAGATCATAGAAGCGTTTGCTTCTGCATGTTTGTGTGGCTGAAATATAAAATCATGTAAGCAGATTCTTTTCTCCTTTTCTTTTTGTTCTTTATTAATTCCTTTAGATCTCCAAAATATGGTCTGTAAATTCTGGTATTAGCAAGTTCCTCTCTCTCTCTCTCTCTCTCTCTCTCTCTCTGTCTCTCTCTCTGTTTTTTCCTTGTTACCGGTGCCTTGCGGTTTATCCAACAAGATGCCAATGCTCACTCTAGCAAATTTTAGTATTCAATGTTAATTGACTTTGATTTTTTAATGCAAATTAAATGTTGCATATTAAGGGATTTGCGAGACCAATGGAGGTGAAGGCCATCACGGACCTTCCCCATCTGTTGTGACAAGCCCCCTCCTGCTGTTAACTCTAGAGTTGGCTTTCTCGCCAGCTATATTGTCTTAATATCCCTATTCAGGTATGCTATAAACTTGTTTTCTTTACCTGAAATCTATCTAAAAAATGTATACGGATGCTTCTAAACAGCCTTTAAAATGAAAAAGAAATATGAACTATTTTAATTCTCTAATAATTGAAAGCGGTACTGTCCTATAACTTAAATCACCTGATCTTATTTACACTCAATTTGTAGCTGTTGTACTTTGCAGTACCCTAAATTTTTCTAAGGTTCTGTAGAAAAGTAGTTGGAAAAGATTTTATAATTTGTCTAGGAAACAATTAATTTACAAACTTGTTGAATTCCTTTTTCCTTGAGTCTTGAGAGGCTTGGAGACTTGTTCTTTCGATTCCTGAGGGAGCTGTAGAACGCCGAACTGTGGTTCATCCAGGGGTGGCTGGGAGGGGAGGGGAGAGGACGCGAGCCATTGCAATGGAGAAGACTGGTTGTGCCTCCGAAAATATCTCGCAGCGAACGTGCGCTCAGCATGTTGTCTGTGACCATTGAATCGTGCTTTGAGATTCGGACCACGCCCTCTCCCGCCTTGTATTCGGTGCGTATTCAATTTGTCTATGTGGAACCCACACCAATATATTATATTTTCGCCGTCGCGGTTCTTTTCCTTCCCCTCTCTCCTCACCGGTCTCCCTCATCCTCCCGTTCCTCCCTGCTGGTGTGTGCCCGTCCTCCTTCATCTTCTCTCTCCAGCTCCGTCGCCAGCGGCGTCCTTTTTCCTGCTGCATCGGTCATGCGCCCGGAGCACTGTCGCTCTTTCCTCTTATAACTCCTTCTCAGTCTTCCGCTCTCTCATACTTCTCCCTGTCCCTCCTTCGTTGCCGACGTTGGTGTTTTTCTCAGTCGCCGACGGCTTCTTTTTCCGGCAACATCGGCCATGCGCCGGGCGCACTGTCGCTCTTTCCTCTTCTAACTCATTATCTGGCTTCCCGTCGCCCCCTATATCCCCTCTTCCTATTTCTTTGTCCCTCCTTCGATGCTGCTGTCTGCCTGCCTCTCAGTGGCCGGCGGCCTGTTTCCCGACGGCAGAGGACCTGCGAAACATGGATATTCATTTCCCCGACGATCTGCTATTTCAAAGTCCATTGATCTGCGTTCCGCCCTCCGATTCAATCTGATTAATTTTTTCAGGCGAGATGACCAGCTTCTGTCCCTTTTGTTTTGATGCAGGTTATGCATTTCCTCCCGTCCTATCTCGGCGCGGATTTGACGCAAATTCTACCTGTCGCATAGCTATGTCAATTTAGATTACTTGAGGTCCATGTTTTCACCTCCACTGTATTCGTGCTACATCTGCACCTGTGCATTGTCTCCATCAGCAAGCTGCATAGCTTTTCCGCTCTTTCTATACTAGCAGGTGTAGTTTCAGGCTTTCTAGCATTTTTTGCAGTTCGTTCAGTTCAGCGCACATCTGTATAAGAATTACTATAATGAGATTACTGTTAGTTGTAACCATTTTTTCCTAGTGATTTGTACAATGAGGTTACTGTAATTCAGTCATTTTTTTCATACTTCTCCATGCAGGTCTGTGAGTTGATAGTATCTATTTGTACTGTGTTTTGTTTGTCTGAAAGGTGTGTGTTTTTGAATATCACTTCTGCATTAGTGTGAAATCTGTCTGAAAATTGGGTCCATGTTGGGGAACCATATTTTCAAAGGACCATTTTTTTCAAAGGATCAAATATCACTGGTTATACAGAGCATTATATTAGTTGTTGGCGAACCATATTTTCTAAGGACAATAATGCGAAATAGCTAGAGCATCCGCAATCACAGTATGTTACTGAATCTGTAACTTTGTCTAAAAGTATTTTTTTCTGCTACAATCATTGAGAATGTTACTTAATATCACTGCTGCATTAGTGTGGAATCTGTCTGAAAATTGGGTCCATGCTGGCGAACCATATTTTCAAATGACCATTTTTTCCAAAGGTTCACACATCACTGGTTGTACTAGTTGTTGGCGAACCATATTTTCTAAGTACAATAATGCGAAATAGCTAGAGCATTCGCAATCACAGAATGTTACTGAATCTGTAGCTTTGTCCAAAAGTATTTTTTCAGCTACAATCGTTGCGATGAGGTCAGCAGCCTTACAATAGTTTGTGCAACCCCAAAGATTACAATAATTTGAAATAGCTAGAGCATGCCCAAGTACATTTTGTTTCTGGACGCGCAGCTTGCCCAAAAGCATGCTTGCTGATACATTCATGCTTGCTGCTACAGCAGCGGAATATTTGTTTTTTCAACCCAAAGTCATGGTGCCCTCCCAACTTGACGGTTTCAGTATGGGCCTTCCATTGCACCTTTGATACTTGATGGAGGTTGTCCAATATTTCCAAACATAGTGAGGAGCTGGCACAGCAAGTTACACTTCTGAACTTTATTCGCCTCCTGCAGCAGAAAGCGGGTTATTTTAATTTACTTAGTTATTAATGTCAGGAGTAATAAGGCACAAGCTTTATTAAGGGGAACTTACAGGCGTTAAAATCCTTGCCAAGTACCTCCCATCAAAGTAGCTTGCATAAAACATTGTGTATAGTCCAGAGTTGTTGCTTCATTAGAGAAAAAATTGTTAGCCTCACGCACCCCAAAGAAATGAATTCCCAGGTTGCATTTTGTTTTTTGAATTTACCTGCCACCATGTGCTCCTTGTACAAGAAAAAACTCCACCTTCCAGTCTTCCATAGATTCAGAGAGATGCGGGAAGTACAGTTCTTTGGACTCAGACAGGGCACCATGCATTATGGTTGCGCTGTGGCTGTGCTTCTCTGCCATATGGTGTTCACCATGCTGCATGCTCATTGAATTGGGTCCAGTACTACCATTACCTTTCTTTCGAAATCCCAGACATACAAACACCAATGCCAATGTAGTAGGATTGGTGCCATCACCTACAGGGAGTCAATATAGTGAGTATTCATTGCCACCAGTAAATAAGATAGTGTAAATTTCAAGTCTCAAGCTCACCAGCCTGCATTCTCCAACGTTGTAGGTTATGTTGTAGCTCAAAAACATTTCTTTAACTCCATCTGTAGCCACTCCCCCTTCTCCACTGAAAGCGGCTAGCTGCATGACATATTTTTGTATACTGATCAGATATAAACTTTTCTTGGAATTGTATTCGTTCAGCTCTGGAAAAACTTGAAACTTATCCACATACCGCAAAGTCAGCAGGGAGGAAATGCATCCACCTCCTCTCAGACCATCTGGCGTACATCTCATCCTCCATCTGATGGTACATTCTTATAAGTGCATTCATAGTTGTCATACTAATATCAAAATGGCCTCCAAAGATCCCTTGTAGTAGTTTACCATCAATTTTCAACATTGTTGGTATGTCATGAATAAACCACATGCTACATCGTAGAAGACAGCAAATTATTTTTTTAGTCAATATTAGAAACAATTGATTCAGATTACCAGTTTTCGGATAGTTACCTTTGTTTTTCTACGTCGCTGACTTGGCCTAGAGCCCTCTGAAGTGTCAACTGAGCCTCTATTGGTGCATCTCTATGGTTTATACCAATACTGAATGGAGAAACACTGAACTTCGTCAGAGGCCCGAAACTTGCAACATCTACAGTGATGTCATTAACTAGCATCGTTTGATAGCCTTCTTGGTCACTTTCTACCATTCCTAGGCTTGTGTTTACGCCCATCACCGTGCGGTCACCTAGTACATATTAAAAACAGCAGAAATAGCTAAATTCGAGAAAAGTTCATACTAGCAATGGCCAGGTTGTAAAATGTTGAGATTATTCACCAGTCACATCCATTGTGCTGTCATATATTCCAAAGCCCTTACCTGTGCATACATAGGGATACAAATAGGTGGTTGTCATTTATCGTTAGCTTGCATGTGTTTATTCATCTTATGGATTTCATATTTGCATCTTGATTTTAATGTCTTTAATTAAAAAAATGCTAGCATTCATGGTTTTTATGTTGGTTCAGATTGTTCACTTACTGATAATCACTAGTCCCATCCGTATCTCCTCCTCTCTCTCTCTATCAGTGCTCCATGTGGAACTTCTATTTTCGGACGGCGGCCTCCCTGCAGCGTGTTTAATGGTTGTTGAGGTAGAAGATGGAGTCAAAATGAACCTGTTCCAATGAAAAGCAAATGATCCGCATACCAATGCCATCAAATCCTGGATGCACCTTCCCATACTCGCTGTCATCAGAGTCTGAAATGTTGTAGTATTCTATTTCATTGTCGCCTACATATTGACAAATTTGTAAGTATCATATGCCACATGTCGTTAGATTGAATGTTTACATGTCATTACTTACCAACTTCACTCCCTTCTGAATCATCAACTGTGTGTTGCACTGGAGCCTACCCCCCTGAATTCACATCGCCACAGTCTAGTGTAACTAGCGGATGCGTCGCTCTGCTGGGTGCAGCTGCACTGACCGGTGAAGCACCAGTTGCTTGACACTCTATACCTGTTTTTTTGTCCTTATCATACAAAATTGGCTAGTGTCATCTCCAAAATAATCTACTAACTGCTATATCACAATTGCTACTGGGATCGGGAGGGGACCAAGAAGGCTATACAAAGATGTAGCAACGCTCAACGTTGAGGAGTGGAGGGGAGGGGATCCGGAGGCGTGCGGTGGGGAAGGGAGGTGGGAGGCGTGATTGACGGGCGGGATTGGATGGGGTACGTGAGCAGGTAAGAAAAATGTCCGGTGAAAAAAGAAGAGCGAAGACGGCAGAAGTATTTTGCTGCCTACAGTTTTTTCTTGTGCGCCAAAACTTTCTACCAATTTGAGCCTGCTAGGTGGGGCCTTTGTGAGGGTATGGAGATTTTTTTAGGTGGAAAGTGTTCTCAATTATTTTGGTACTTTATAGTGTAGATAGATGTAGATTTTCCCTTGCCTCCTCATTTATAATCCTTCTGCCGCTGCCTTGCTCGCCCTTCGTTGCATCCTCCCCCAAACCCTACGCATTGCATCCTCCCCCACACCCTACCTAGCGACGTCACCGATCATGCCGAGTTCTTCATCCATCCAGAACGTTGTTTTTGCCGGCCGGCAGCCCCTGCCGTCGTTCACATGTTGTTTTCACTGCACCATGCTCGCACCTAATGTGGTGACATCGTCTTCGACCGGTGCGGCGCACCCTCTACACCCTCGCCTCCTTCTCATCATGTTGAGACTTGCATGAGGTTCTATGTGCAATTTTTTTTTCCATTTGGGGTGTGGATCTGCTGGCCCTTTTGCTTGATGCTTGTAAACTTGTTATATCGGCCTCTTTTTCTTAGGGGGCTTGTAATTGTTCTTTATGTATGCAATAGGTTTCTAGCCCATGATCTGGTGGAGCATTATTAGTGGAAAACAATGATAATATTGCTTCAGGAAAGCACCGTGGAGGTAAGCAAAATCTTCTTTTCACGTCATTCTACTTTTGATTTCTTTTATTCTTGTTCACCAACCTTTGTGTATATTTAATTGCGTTTATTGATTAACTCTTGTTGGTACCTTATGGAACATTAACTGATGCATCACAACTTTTTTTCACAACCTCATGGTTCATCAGCTTGCGAAGGTTTTGTAAAGGTAGCAGGGTATTAAGGCCTCCTCATCGATATTTCATTTTTGTGCCGCCGGGTTTCTCCGTGACGCGATTGGCCGGATGTGCTGGGCAAGGTGCTAGGTCTTCCCATCGCCGATCAGCAAGCCTTGGCCTCCCGTCGCTGTGCTAGTTTTGCACGGCTGGCCGGACGCGATTGCCCGGCTTGCCTACGTTGGTAGTAGTGGTCGATCAGGCCAGCCATGCCGCAAGACGTGGTGAGTGCAACAGCAAAAAGCTGTCGACTTACCGAAGGTGATGTTTTTTCTCCCTCAATGGTGACTATGTCACTACGTGTGACTGCCTCGTAACATTTTGATTCAGAACCCTCTGGAGGATGATTTCATTGATATTCTTATTGATCGTGTGTTTCTAGATCTTGTTGCTAATTGCACTTCTACCAATTATATGCGGAAGCGTGCGATACTCTCCATCAGAAATGAACATTTTGATGTGGTGAATGCACTTATGATTGATAGATTTTCAGAGAAGCAGAAGGTTTTCTACAGCTTTGACTCTGTTGATAATGACTCAAGTAAAAATTATCCTCTTAAGTTTCTTAATTCGATTACTCCTAATGGGCGGTCTCCTCATGTGTTAAAGGTGAGAAGAATTATCCTCTTATATTACTTCGTAATCTTGATCCTCATAACGGCCTCTACAACGGTACTCAGTGGTGGTACGAGGTTTTCAGAATAATACAATTGATGCTGAGATTGTAAACAGTTAGCATGCAGAAAAGAGGGTGTTCATACCGAGGATATCAATGTCTCCTTATGAAGATCTCTCTCTTTTGTTCAAGTTTAAGAGGAAGCAATTTCCCATCCAATTGAGTTTTGCGATGACAATTAACAAGACGCAGGGTTAGACCATAGCTAATGTGGGTATCAACCTCTCCGAGCCCGTGTTTTCATGTGGATAGCTGTATGTGGCGCTATAAAGAGGTGTTTCTCATGAGAGTAGGTAGGTACTTGCAAAGAGAAACATGAACATCGATCCTATTGGAAAGAGTATGAAGAATATTGTTTACAGAGATATCTTGGGATCATGAATTGTGTTTGTGCTACAATTTTCTATAATCGTGATGTGTAATAACATGCATTTATGCTCTCATACAGTTATGTGTTATTGTGCTCCTTCTAATCATATATATTGTTCCTGCAGGTCACGCGCTTGAAGATTGTGAGTGCTTATGGCATATCAAAATATTTCTAGAATTTATAATGATTGAATATATCTATGGTATATCTAATGTTTTCATATGCTAGAGTTCATAATGATTGAATATATGTATGTGTATATGTCTAAACATACTTGGACCGGTGTGTCTTGATTTATAAAGTGTCTGATACTGGATTTGTAAATTTTTTATTTGGCTACATATATGGTATATTTGTAGAAGTTTTACGATGTACCATGCTTGGATTCAAAAGGATGAAAATCTGCAGTGAAATATGTGTATAAGTCCCTGGATTAGTTTATATTAGATTAGATTGGATTGCTAGGATATTAATAAGTAAATTTAAATTTTTAATAGTCGTCTGATTCAATTCAATTGTTTCTTTAAACACGTGCATATGGTATGTGCATCTCCACTAGTCTGTATAAAACTACATACATAACGTAACCCAGACGAGAGTTGGGGACCCACTGTCATAGACAGAGAGACGAAGTCCTCCTAAACGGAAAAGCAAAATCCGGTTGATGACTTTGTCAAAATCAACTCGGACGGTGCGTTCTCGGCAGGGACGGGAGAGGGAGGTTGGGGTTATGTGATCCGCGATGCTGAAGGAGAGGTACTTTGTGCAGGGGCAAGCAAGCTTTCGCACTTGCAAGATGCGCTCCAAGCAGAGATAAGAGCATGCATGCAGGGGGCAAAAGCAGCAGCCGACCATGGTATGGGCAAAGTCATTCTGGAAACGGATTCGCTGATTCTGTCACGAGCCATGTTGGATAATTCGCACCGGCTGGCGCTGACAGGAGGATCTATTCTTGAGCTAAAGAACTTCATCGCGGATAATTTCGTTTGTAGTAAGGTTGTTTATGTTCCTAAATTTGCAACAAAGCTGCTCATGCTATTGCGGAGTTGGGTCGTATGTGTCCTCAGAAGATCGACCCTGCATGGAGCTAGTTGTATCGAGATTTGTGGCTAGCGACAATGCTGAGATAAATTAATCGAAAGCTCTTTTCCTCGAAAAAAAGAAAAGCGAAATCCAGCATGGCCCACTCGTTCTCGTTCCTCCCCTCCCCACTGGCTGCCGCCGCTGTCTTTTTTACTTTTTCGCTTTTTTTCGAAGAAAGTTCGCATTTGGATCCTCGGGGAACTTATTCCTTGATTTGGATCCTGGGACCAGCGCCATGACACCTGGCGCTAATGTAACACGTCTCGATGCCGCGGCTTATGGCGCTGAGGTGCCCGCACCTGCTGACTGTGTTCGATGAGGTGGTGCCTACATGGCAGCATGGTCCGCGCCATAGGCCATGGCGCCGAGCTCGGCGCCAAGATCTATGGCGTGGAGGTCGACGCCAAGATCTGTAGCCCCGAGCTCAGCGCCATGGCCTATGGCACCGACCGTGCTGCCTTAAATAGCGTCCCCCTTTTCTGCCCGAGCCCTCCTTCATTTGTTCTAACTTCCTCTCGATTTTTCTCTATCCCGTACCCGCCAATCCTTAGAAATCGACAAATTGAACCTCCAAAATTTTGATTTGATCCATATATCTGCGAGACCAAGGTATCCTCTTTACCTTCCTTCTTTTTTACGCATTGATTTGGTCCATATTATGTGTATTATTGAACCTTAGGTTCTTCATTGCTTAGGGTTCAGGTGACTATATTGTCCATCTAGTTCCTATCCACAACACAAAGGTTATGATACGTATAATATACAAAACTAACTAATAACATTTCCTGACTATCTAAATTACCTAACTATATTTGATAACTAACTAAATTACCTAACTACATTTGCCGACTATATAACCTAACTATATATCTAACTATATAACACTCTAACTATCTAACTAACTATAGTTAGCTATATTTGATAACTGCATTTGCTAACTACCTAAATTAATTTTCTAACTACAATTGCTAACTATCAGAAAACTATGATTCTATAATAACATATAAATCTTCTAACTACCTAAATTTATCTAACTAAATTTGCTAACTACATTAGCTAACTAAACTATAAATCACTAAATTACCTAAACTAATTAAATAGAATAAAGAAGAAAAAACTAAACCTTCCTACGGACGGTCGCGGCTGGCAGCCCAAGGCGGCGACGCGGGCGCGGGCACCAA
Organism: Panicum hallii; assembly: GCF_002211085.1. Lineage (NCBI taxonomy): Eukaryota > Viridiplantae > Streptophyta > Magnoliopsida > Poales > Poaceae > Panicum > Panicum hallii. The sequence goes on along the minus strand of NC_038049.1, from coordinate 4,256,977 downwards.
GCACGCCGCGCCGAGCGCCCAGCGGAGACGGCGGCGGGCCGGGTGGGGCGCAGGGGGCCCAAGCCCCCGGCACCGAGGCTGGCAGGGGGCAGGCGGGGCCGCGGGAGCCGAGCCCCGGCCCCGAGGCTAGCGCAGGAGGGCGCAGGCGGGGGCACCGCCGGTAACCGGAGTCGGCAGCCGGTGGCGGCGCAAAGGGAGAGAGGGCGGAGGGGAGAGAGTGAACCGAGAGAGACGAGGGGAGGGGAGCCGTGGGGAGTGAGGGACCGAGTGAGGGAGAGAGCATAGAGGGAGAGTGAGGAAGTGGAGCCCCACCTGGCATGGGGCTCGGCTCGGCGCCACAGAGCATGGTGCTGAGTTCGGCACCGGGCGCCGAGCCTTCGCCACATCGGCGGCCAAGTCAACCGGGGGTCTGGCTTCTCGGCGCCATGACTTACGGCGCCGAGGTTACACATCTCGGCACCATAAGTCGTGGCGCCGACCCCAGGGTCCAAAAATGAAAATACTTTCCCCAGGGATCTAAGGGTCTAAATGCGAATGTTTTTCGCTAAAAGGACCAAAAAGCAAAAGTACGGCTGCCGCCGTGGCTGGGGGCTGGGTTGGTTCCCTCTCTTCTCCCCTACAAAACCCCCTGGCCGCGGGATCGTTTCTTCTGCTCGCTCCACGCCTCCTGACCGCCGCCAGCCCAGGCAAGCCTTTCTTCTTCCCCCCATTCCCCTCTTCCTCCCTCACGTGCTCTCTTCTCATCTTCTGGAATTTCTCGTTGATGAATCTGTCGAATCTTCCAGGCTCCTCTGGTCGAGGGTGAGGAGGCCAGGGCGAGCCGCTGCATCGGCGCGGCGTCCGACTCCAGTTTTCGCACCATCAACCTCACGCAGCAAGGTATGCAGCTTCTCCCCTTCACCCCCTCCTTCTAGAACCTTCCGACCCTGATTGTTCTGGAATTCCGGGCGATTGCTTCCCCCAAATCACCCATCGTTTGGATTTCTCAGGGGCGCCGTCTCCGTTTCGGATTTCACCCCACGGGCTCGGAATTCCTCGCCCCACGCCTCCTCACGCCGACGCTCAGGCAAGCCTTTCTTCCTTCTTGCCACGTTCCCCTCTTCCTCCCCTTGCTTGCTTTCTTGTGGAATTTCTCGCTAATGAATCTGTCGAATCTTCTAGGTTTTCTTGTCGAGGGTGACGAGGCCAGGTCGAGCCACTACATCATGACGACGTCGTCCGGCTCCAGCTTTCCCGCAGTCGACCTCATGCAGCAAGGTATGCAGACCTGATTGTTCTGGTATTCTGGGCGAGTGCTCCGCCCCGCTTCCCCGACCCCCAAATGAACCATCCTTTGGATTTCTCAGGGGCGCCAACTCCGTGTCGGATTTCCGATTTCGACCAGCAGGCTCGGACTCCCCCGTATTTATCTCGCCAGGTGAGCCAACGGTGGTTCCAACTGTGAAATCCCCATGTATCGGAAGCTTGTGGGGTTTGCTTCATTCAGTTTTTCCGTGTCTGTGCGAGTTTGTTCGGTGTGATTTTGCCCTAACCTCTTTCTGAGATCTTCCGTTGCCACCCACAGATGGTGCCCACTGAAACCAATAGATGAACCTTTCAAAAAAAAAGGAAAAAAATCTAGATTACTCCCTCAACTATAGCCAAAGTCTGGATAACCCCCTAAACTATCTTTTGGTTCATTTTACCCCCCAAAATATGCCATTTGGTTCAAATTACCCCCTAATACAATTTGTTTTTTCATTTCTCCATGCATAGGTGGCGTTTTAGTTGAAATACTACAAGATGATAGTACACATCATAACAGATGTTAGAAAAAATACATCATATTTTTTTATCATTATTTTGATAGGTTAGGATATTTAATAATAAATGAATCATTGGAGTTCAAAAGTATATGAAAAATAATGATTGAAAAATTCTAACAAATTTTTTTAATATGCATTGTGATGTCCACTACTACCCTGCAAAAGTTGAAATTAAAATTCAACTTGTGTATGGAGAAACAAAAAAGAAAAATTGTATTATGGGGTAAAATGAACTAAATAGCATAGTTTAGGGGGTAAATTGAACCAAGTTATAGTTTAGGGGTTATTAGACTCTGGCTATACTTGAAGGGAGTAAATTGAACTTTTTCCAAAAAAAAAACAATAGATGATAGTGATTTGCGTTTGGGTATTTCCAGAAGGTAGCTCCAATCGATTGAATCAAATGCATTGGAATATCCCCCTTAGGAATAGACTTGTGTTTTCTTTTTAGGTACTCCCTAGACTTGTGTTTTCTTTTTAGGGTACTCCCTGATTGTACTTTGGATACACTTAAAGTTGCCACGGATGCAGTGCCTTTTGTCTTTGATGTAGTCACTTCGATTAGCTGAGATGGTAGTTTGCATTTTCGAATCCAACCTGTTTAACAGAATCGTAGATAAAATTTTTGCAAAGCTTGGTGTGAGGAGCTAATCTTTCTGTAATCTGGATTCAAAATGGAGAATTTGGCAAAGTTTATGTGGTCTAATAACCTGTTTTTGTAATGCACTTGCATATTTTTATGATTAACTATTAGCTCGATATTTTTCTCTTCAAATGGTAAGTCTAAGCATGCAGCTTTTATTTTTAATAAATATCTGAAATGTTGGAAGCTCGTATGGAACTTTGCTTCAATGTTTCTTTATTTCTACATCTGTAGGTATTTGTCAAACATTTACATGGAACACTATCATTGCAAGTTGATTTAACAAAAGATGTGGAGGTTCTTAAGGAAGTCGTCGAGAAAAGATTGCAAAGAAATGCTTCTGATGAGTATTTTGCTTACTATCTAAAAGAGTTGGAACCAAGGAACTCCCTATTATCTTATGGAATAAAAAGAGACTCCACCATAAGTCTAACGCCTAGGCTCCGTGGTGGTCGCAGAAGGTGAGTTAGTCATCCTTAAGCCCATTTTCTAACTTACACGTTAAGATGCAAGACTCTAATGTCAACTAATTTTGTAGGCTCAAGACACTTCTTCGCTTTTTCCTAAAACATAAGGAGGAACTAGTAAAACTTGTTGAGCTGACTGATGGATCTGACTCAGTGGAGTTAACTTATATGGGCTGCAAATTCTTATCTAGCTGGTTGTGTTGTTTCCTCAGAGCTTTTGCATCAGGAAGATCTTGGGGTGGCTCATTTGACTTAGTGAGTTTCTTGGTTCCTAGACAGAGTGTTCACATTTTCAAAACGCCAAGTAAAGAACTCAATCCAAGAAATTTGCACATGGACTGCACAACTTTCACCAGATTTGTGAGAGTCATGTTTGTATTGAACAATCAGCATCCTCCTTACCTACTGCATCTCCTAAGTATGCTAGACAACTTAACCATGGAGGATCTATCAGCAGATACGTTATTTGCTCTGACAACACATATATCACTTATGCCATCCCTGAATCGAGTTTGCTTGGTATACTTGATCAAAAGAAGGTATGATGGCTGGCGCCCGTCTGAACGAAGGCGCTTTAGAAATCATGTCAACATGTGCCAATTGCATCAAATCTGGCTGCTGAATTGAGATTCATCCCTATGTTTGGGGATGTTCTTGTTGAAACCCTGCGGAGGAGTGCTGTATCCCACAATGATTGGCATCAACTGTTCGTAACAATCAGAAATTATAATACACATGGGCCAGAATACTGTTGGAGAGGGAATGTTCAATGGTTCGACTACAGTAACAATGGCATGGAGTTGATGGTGCCAAAATATACAGCTGATTTTCTAGCTCAAATGCTTGATGTCCTAATTCAAAGGAAGTTTGACATTAAAGATGAGTATGTATATCTATATCTGCTTTCCGCTTCAAACCTTGCTGTATTTTACAATAAATTCTGAAATTTTCTTTGTTTGTAGGTTGATGGCCTGCTCAGTTTCTTGTTGTGCCCGTAAAATTTGGAAGAGAAGATTTAGGGAGAACTCAGATAGACGGAGCAGTTCTCCAATTGATTCTGAGAGGTCTGTTAAGACAAACAAGAGAAGGCATGCTGAAAGTTATGATAGAAGAGGATCGAAGAAACATAAGAAATTCTAAGGTAAAAACCTAAAAACTGACAGCTCAATCGAACAATCTATGAACTCATGCTTCGAGCTTGTTCTCTATGGAGCATTATCTGTGTGCTATGTTACTGTTCTGCATTTGTACTTCTGTTTGCTTCTAGGTTGTAGGACTGGTGTGTTTGTGAAATTTCACACTTCAGTTGTCTGTTTCTTGATATTATCAGAACACTTTATGGTAGTATTCTGGCAAATGTAGCATTCTGTCTGTTTTGAGTGGGCAGGCACCACACCACAGAACACTCCTATGATGAACGTCTGTTTTATTTCGGTTTGACCATACTTTCTGATTTGTGGTTTAACTCCTCATCAACTGTCCATAGCAGAATATCATTCACTATTAATTACATGAATTGATAGCTACAGAGTGAGGGGCTTAGCTTCCTTGTAAATGGCAATCATCAGTAAGAAAAATTTGATGTAATTGTCTTGTGCTAGAATTGTTATTTAATAAAAGATCAAATAAGGCAGTTGATTGAATTTCGCTGCATGGATTGCTTTCAATAATATGCAATTGTGAGCTGATATCATGTCCATGGTAAAATGATCCTTATTTGCTATAGGAAATCCTATTGGCATAGTAGTTTACCTCTAGGATATGTGGCAGCTGTATTTTATTTCATCAACACCAGAATGTTAGTGATAATGGGAAATCCCATGAACTATAAGTTGGTTACTTGACTCTTAACACATGTAAGAAATAGAGCCCAATGACTTCTGTTTATGGTGCATATTTTCATCTCCCACAATATAGAAGAAATTCGAAAGTGTGGTGCTTTAGACTTTACAATCAGAAAAAAAAAGTTTTCCTTCTTGGACCGGTTCTCCTTGAGTTTGGTTTCCCTTCTTAAAAACAAGGGGTGTTTTTACTATTCTGATGGTTGTATACTTAATCTGAGATTTGGTGATGGTGAGTTTTCTAGTGCTAAGATTAGGCAGTTCTTTCTTGAATTAGCAAGCATGAGAGAGAGAAGGGAGAGGGGGGGGGGGGGGGTCAATGAACAGAATTCAAAGCTAGTATGTGTTACACCTGACTTCTATAAAACATGCTACTAGTTGAGATTGGAATGTTCTGATGTGACTTTACCTAATAGTAACTTCATCTACAAGTGCTAATGATTTATCTGTTCCAAGGGTGGATTTCACCACCATTGTTTCCTTGAAGGGGAAATTTTAGGGTGCACCATGAATGTTTTATCATCACCATAGTAAATTGTTTCAGCTCAGCTTCTCTTGGGGTTGATGGTTTTAGTGAAAGATTAAATTACCTTTGATGTCTGTAAGCTGAAGGGTGGAGCAATTAGGGATATAGAGTCTTGATTAAACATGCTCTTTTTTCATGTATCTTGTAATTTATTGCAGAGAAAGTTACAATTAGTCTCCTTGAAACCTGAATCTGGTGCTTTGTTTACTGCTAATTGTTCCTATAAGATTGAATGTGGTACCTGTTGTTTTGAGAATTTCACAGGTTGAAAGTTAGTGGTTATATAAATTCAAGTGGACTTGTGACTATGGGTTGAGCGACCTGCTTAGTAAAACTTGAATTTACCAAATTGTTTCCAAAATGATTTAAGCATGATAGTTTGTCTTATATGCATATTAAGGATAAAATTCAGATAATCTTATCTTATAATCCCCTTTTTTAGAGTTTGTTCTGAAACCAAGTTTTGCTTTGGTGCTCTCGTGTCCATTCATCAGGAAGAGTGGAAGATTCAGGCAGCGGATGCCATGGCCCGTCTGCCTGGAAGCTACCATGAAGAATAGGGGTTATGATGATCAAACTGCTAACGGCTTGACATTGATCAACACTTCGCAGCATTATTCAAGTCCTGTGTAATGCTGTTTTTACCGTTTTATTTTACCAGCTATGTAACAGTAAACATTGAACAAAGTTAGCCGCACTGATGTTGGGAACATGCCTGGTGGTGGAACGAATAACATGATTGTTGTTTTGATGCCATGGACTATTGGTGCGCTTGGTTTGAGGAATGGATTAATGCATCACCACTTATATTTTTGTTTGCTTCGAGGGTTGAAATAGATTTGCTGTCACCATCTCATCTCTTGATAATTAGAAATGAGTTAATCCCATCAAAGTTCATGGAATGGGTCCGATGCATCATTTCATTCTAGATGAGTTATTTCTTAAACCGTGCGCCTCAATTGTTCTCTAGTTCTTAGCTTCAGAACTAGCTTTGTACATATCCAAGGTGCTCGTAAAGTCCACCAAAAAAAAAAAAGGTCCTCGTAAAGTCAAAGTCAGGTTGGTTCTTTCTGCTTGTGTTCTGTCGTGTTAGCTGCAGTGGTGTTGCTGCAGTTCTGTCGATGCTTTGAACTCATCGGGGTGTTTGCAGAGCAAAATGCTAAAGCAACGTTTCTCAGTTTTGGATGGGATGCTGCAGAGTTGATCAAAGCATGCATTGCCCGGCTCTCGGCAAATTTTAACGTTTTACCATTAAATTCGCAAAATTTCCATTCTACCCCACACACAGTCTGGGCAACGCGGCCGCATGTTACAATACAAAAGAATAAAGTGCAGTCGTCAATTCCCCAGCTCTTCCGATGGACCAGAACGCATACAAAGCACAAATAAACCTGATCCTATCTACACAACCCATTTAAAAAGATCCTAACGATATGTTCTGAATTCATGAGTGGTGTCAACACAACAATGGAGATCAGGTTGAAGATAATGTGCAAACACCACTTGATTAAACATTGTTCATATCCATTCCAGATCCTTCCTACCATGATTGCTCAGTTCACCAGTTTGACATGGTAGAGCATATCTGCAGCAACTATAAAATATAAAACCCATCTGGACCGTAAAACAAAGGATATGTTCCACGCAATCGTAATCAATTAGTTTGGTGCGTACATAAGATTTCTTATAAGCAAATAATGTAATTTAACCCAATCTTCCCATGCTTGTTCCGAAGCATGTAGTAGCAACATGGCATCCCAAGTTGGTTTGATATCTAAACTGGTAGTGCAGATCGAGCCACAGCTTTAGTTGTACTCTTGCTTGTCAACTTCCTGCATGAAGTTAAGAGGCAGCTTTTATGTAAAACTGGATGAAAGAGATCGCTCAATATTGGAAGCAAAATCTTTGCATACTATGAACGATTCAGTTTGCATATCAATAGGACATAGGTATATGCTGGGGTGGAAAATTGGACTACAAAAACTTCCATTTGATGCTTTCATATCTTCTAATCCATTTAATACACATAGACAATAGTATTATTATAAGCATATGGACCAATGTAGCTGTGGAAGGTAAATCTAGTCATATGGTACAGTCTTGTGCAAACTACACTAAACAAAAATTAATTTTACTCTAGATCAGTAAAAGCATAAGATAACCTCATAAATATTTAAGAATGATGAACTGATAATGAGATATCAATTTGACAGTTGTATATACATCAGGTTCAATAATCACGAGATATGTGTGAGCTATAAAGTTAGTATTTACTCAGGCTGTCCCTATGAGGTAAAAAAATGGCAGCATGTCTGCATGTGACATGGAAATAAATGATATCAAATGAATGTGTCTTCCCTGCCAATAGTACTCAATGTATATGTATGCAAATTACAAATAACATTGGCAAATGTTCAAATTGAAGAATCCTATTCTATATCATGGACTAAAAAGGAGACCAGCACCAATTAATTAAGGAGGTTAGCATGCTACTAAAAAATAACAAGCGATAAGGGGGGCTCAGGGCCTGCCTTGTCAATTTCCTGCTTTTTGAAAAATAAGAGCGGGCTTTTTGAAAAATTGGATGAAGAAATGGCTTAATGATGGAAACAGAACCTTTTTCACAAGGTAGATGTATGCTTGGGCACGGACATTAAGCAGAGTTCCCTAACAGACTTCAAAAACCAAATGATGCCACATTACTTGTGAGGCTTATCCTAAATGGCTTATTCTAAGTGGCCTATTCAAAGGGCTTCTTCATGTGAGGCTATCAGGCATGTGCCCTATACATTTTATGTACACATTATAATTGGATCAAATATGTAGCCAAGAAAGGCTTAAGCTAAACCATTTTGAGTCATATATGGCACAAGTATCTTGTGCACATTACACAGAACAGAAAATGAGTTTGCACTAGAATACTTAAAATAACCCATCTGATAACCTCGTTGCTAGTTAAGAATGGTATACTGATGATGGGATATTAAGTGATATTTGACAGTTGCATATACATCTCAGTTCAATAATTGCTAGAGTTGTCTCAGTTAGAACTTCTTATTTACTCAGGCTGTCCTTATGAGAAGAAGAAATGACAGAAAGTGAACATGGAAATAAATTATATCAATTGCTGGATCCTCCACCAAGGCACCAATAGTACTCAATGTATGCAAATTATAAATAACATTGATGAATGGTTAAATTGAAGAATCATATTCTATATCATGGACTAAAAAGGAGGCCAACATCAATTAATTAAGGAGGTTAGCATGCTATTAACAAATAACAAGCAATAAGGGGGCTCAGGCCCTGCCCCTAGCAAGAATAGTGTATCAACTGCAGATGGCAATTTCTCACGATTTGCGTAACTAGAGTTGGGAATATGAAAAACAGACAGATAGGAACATTGCTGTAGCTAAATTCCTAAGTACTAAGCAATTTCTCAAAGGCAGAAGAATTCGTACTGAGCATGTGAGATTCTGCAGAACATAGAAAATTAAGAACAGGGTGGCATGCATGCAGAAAAAGGTGCAAGACTAGGAGTATGAGATGCAATTACCTCCTTTTCTCAGGCAGGTAATCTGGCATCTCACTGGAGATGAAAGGGAGAGGGAGACCCTGAGACAGAACTCTTGCAGATTTGGTAGTGATCTGTCTGAAGAAGATTTGCTCCTCGGAATAAGCAGTGGCATTTAACAAAAGTTTCTTCTTCATGTGGACCTCGACCATCCATGTTTTGCCACTGTAGCCAAAAGTGTGGCTTCTCTCATATCATGAAAAGCAGATGGCGTCAGGATTTTTCATATTAAAAATAGGGAATTCTGGCAGGACATGTGGGAGTTGGTTTTCAGCATCGAGGTCCCAGAATTCTTCAGCATCCAACGTAGCTTCTTCTATCCATGTGTCAGAATAGTTGCATAAGGACCAGGTGGTGATGCGGAAGGTGCTCCAGCACCGATTCAGCGCCACTACGGAGCTGCTGCTGTACTGATGGTTGATAGTGACAAACTTGATGGCAGAGCGGGTGACAAAGATATTGTGGCTAGCCTCAGGCCATCTTCTGCCACAATTCCAGTCATCACAGATCCCTTTAGTTGCATCCACTGGTAGTGGCACATACCTAAGTGTAGGTTCCCTCCATGGATCCTCCATGTTTCCGAAGATCATCCCCTTGTAATAGTTTACCCAGATTAAGTGGTGCCGGTAGGGCAGCACCCTATCTGTTGACCACCGGGACAGATCAAGGAGGTCGCCATTCGCACGGCGTACAGGGAGACGCTTGAGGACCCTCCACCCATCATACCCCTTACTCTTGCCAGAACCTGACACGAACAGGTAGATGTCAACCGCATCTTTCCTTGTCTCAAGATCAGCCACGATGAACAATCCACTATTCAAGGACAGAACTCCCGTGGCATCCGTACTCATTATGTGCTGCATAGGTCGGCCCTCATTCGAATCTCTCTTGGGATACAGAACAGGTACCAGAGACAAGGATGATCGCCGAGAGGGGTCGCTACTTGCCTCGTAGATGAAGTAGTCCACGGGATGAGCGGGATCATGAATGCCACGAACCATCTGGAATAGAACCAAGTTGCGGTCCGCTGCGATGACCTCCGGGTAGCTCGAGGGGGGCCCTTGCGGCCGGTCGAGGGTGAGGACGGAAGTGCCAGGCGGTTCGACGAGCTCGAAGGAGACGGAAATCTTCTCGCCGGTGGAGGTGTGGCAGATCACAGACGTGGTGTGGTCGCCTGGGAAATAATCCCTCCGGGCACCAGCTCGATTCAGAATCATCCAGGTGGGATGAGGAGGAGAGGCGGCAGTGGCATCCTCCTCCGAAGAGTCCCGGGTGGATCGCCCTGACCGCTGCGAGGGACCGGGCCTCCCTGTCAAGGCGAGGCGGATCTGGGTGAAGGGAGAGGCGGCAGTGGTATCCTCCTCCGAAGAGTCCCGGGTGGATCGCCATGACCGCCGCGAGGGACCGGGCCTCTCTGTCAAGGCGGGGCGGATCTGGGCGACGGCCCGACGGGAGGCTGCTTCCGCTGCCAGCGAATCCACAGGTGACGAATCCCGTCTGGATCGCCGGTGGCCTGGGACCTGTGTATCCTTCCCCTTTGCGGAGATCGGCATGGCGGCGGCGAGGGTTTGGTGGTTACGGCTGGCGGCGGGGAAAAGGGAAGGTGTGGCGACGGGAGTCCGTTCGCTTCTTTCTCTTATCTTTTATTGTAATTGAAAGAAGAAAGAAGTAAATTATATATTTACTTATTATAGAAACTCCATAAAAAACTTATATTAGTAGAAGTTTATTCAATCGGAGTTGTGATCGGAATCCAGGTGACCATATATTAAATTAAAAATTCAAAACCATTTAGAATTAGTGCACAGTGAGTAAAATAGAAAAAACTGAAAGTATCAACCGACACGTATTATCTCTTCTCTTCTCTTATTTATATATTTCTAAATCAAGCAATGATTCCTTAGTCCGTCAATTGGAATCCTAGTCAGAACTCGATCAAATCAATTGGAATCCTAATCGAGACATGGACAAATCAATCGGAATCCCAATCGAAATCCGAACAATCAATGCCTAGCGCATTCACGGCACAGCACAGAGTGAAGAGCATAAAGTTGGTGATCTCGTATAGATTCGGGTAAAATTTATATTACCGTAGCAACGCGTGAGCACCGTGCTAATATTATTATAAAATACATATGGTGTATAATTTTCAAAGTGCGCTGCAGAAAAATTTTCAGTTTGTTCATAAATCATGCTAGATTCATGGTGTAGAGTCCGAGGAATGTACTGTTGGATCTAGTCTTGCTTACCTCATATTATTTTATTGTTAAACGTTGTTACAATTTAACTATTCCGCATTTGAGTATCTTAATTTGAAACAGCTCTGATTCTATGCTCCGTCATGGTACACGGTGCTTCTGTTCGATTGTATTCGTCTAAACGGCCCTCAAATCAGTCTGGCAGCTTGAGTTTGGCTATATCTATAAATAAATCGTCCAAGGAATCTATAGAAATCCAATGTCAGCTAATCGCCTCTTCCATTCATGCATGTTGATTTATTTTGGTTGAGATTACAGCAGCAAGGTGGAAGGTCTTCGCTTTTGCTGGTGCTAGAGCTATATTACTAAAGAAATTCTTCTAATGCTATTGACCTTGTCGGTAGTTTTTTTTATGGGACATTGTCCGTAGTTTTGGTGCAATATAATAATCCTTTTTCCAATTGTAACTTTTGCTCCTGCATCAGATCTAACATCCTTGGACAAGCATTGAAATAAGAGTAATGAGCTGGAGTGCCAGAACGGCTGCGAACCGTGTCCGGCAAATTCTGTGTTGTCACCTGCTATGCTGCAAGACTCATCAGTGGTACACGAGCCTTCTTTGCGCTCACTAGTTCCAATAGTCTGCAATCTAGCTCCGCCAGTCTGCAACTCCTACCTAAGAAGGTACTAATTTCTCATCCAGTTAAGAAGCATGGTAAACTGACCAAGGCTTATTAGATTTTGCATGCACAGGATTGATTGCCAATCCTGTAGTATGCAGTGCGTGATCATTCTGCCGAATCATTAGCTATAAATTCTATATGGGTTGTTCTGAACTATTTCCATCTTCCTGCAGCTCCACGATCACACTAGAGCAGACTGGTCAGAAAGAACAAGCTTGACTTTTGTTTGCCTTGTGGAAGACATCCAAATAAGCTGTCACATGATGGTGATTGATAGGCATGAAATGTGTACCTTTTTGCATGAGTATAATTTTTACCATGAACTATGTTGATTAAATACTTTTACATTTTTGGATAAACCTTTGACAGTTTCTCTCATTTTTCCCTTGAATCTTCTTTATTTGGCAGAATAGCCCATTGTCAGTAGTTTTTGCTACACCATTTTTTTAACCAATATAATGGAAGTTGTTATCTGGAATTTATAACAAAAGAGATATGTTCTTGGTAGTTTGTGATTAAATTTACTCCAAATACGAGCATTTCACTGTTCTCATTATAGGATGCCACCATGTATAACTATATGTTGGTTCTCTCCCACTATACTTGTTTTCATTAGATATGTCATGCCTGAAGGTGGGAAAAATATTTGATTCATAATTTATTTGTTGGCATGCCCCATTTTTCTATGGTTGTTCTCAACTAATCAACTAGTGCTAGCTATGTTGTTGCATAATAATGTGGATGCTTGAACCTGTAATGTCTTCAGATTGTGAGCTGTTGTCTCTGCAGGGATGATAGGATGTTGTCTCTGCAGGGATGATAGGATCGATCCTGCTTCTAATGTTCATTCCGATCGACAGACTGGAGGCTACGCAGATGGCAAACAATGAGTCGTCTCTGCAGGCTCTGCGCCAAATTGGTAGCTAGCAATTATGTGTTGTTGAAGGCTGAAAGATCTCGACAAAAGTGTATGAAATTCTTGTTAGAGTGATGGTTCATGTCTTTCTAAGACATCCATTTGCATGCCTGTGATGTAATCCTTTCTACGCCTTCTTCTAGCATCATATGCTTGTGCCTGATGCAGGTGAAGGCCGGTGTACTCATGTTGTTCCTTTTTACTTACTTGTATGGCAATCATTGGCTTGATTCTAGATTCAAGATATGTAAATCCTTGCAAGTAATGATATTTATAGTGAGATAACGACATTTGCAAATAAAATTCAAACATTAATTTTTAATGATGTAATTGGTCACCTTGAATTACTAGAACTCCCCCTAAAAGGCAGAGCTTTCACATGGAGCAACATGCAGCAAGATCCTTTGCTGGAGCAATTGGACTGGTTCTTTACATCGGTAAACTGGACAATTTCCTTTCCAAACACTATGGTGTTGCCGCTAGCAAAAATCACTTCTGATCATATACCATGCGAAGTCACGATAGGCACAAAGATTCCAAAGTCAAGCTTATTTCATTTTGAGAACTTTTGGTCTGAGCATCCTGGTTTCTATGAAGCAGTTCAAAATGGCTGGGATAAACAAGTGAGAAATCAAAGGGATTCAGCTTCAGTTATTGCAGACAGACTGAAAAATGTCAGATACAGTCTAAAACACTGGAGTAAGAAGCTTTCAAATCTTAACATGCTGATATCAAACTGTAAGAAGGTGATCTTCTATCTGGATTGCTTAGAGGAATACAGACCTTTATGGACCCACGAATGGAATTTCAGAAATTTCATCAAAACACATATGACACAACTGTTGAGATACAAGAATTTGTACTGGAAGAAGAGGTACACAGTCAATAGAATTAAATTTGGGGATGAGTGTACCAAATTTTTCCATGCAATGGCAACTATCTCTTACAGGAAAAATGCTATCTACTAGCTACAAAATTATTCTGGACAGGTGGTTACAGATCATGAAGGGAAAGCTGCCCTGTTGTGGACTGCCTGCTATAAGAATAGAATGGGTGTTTCTAACCATCCCCAAATGCAATTTGATCGAGATAATCTCATCCAAATGGATATTGATCTCTCAGATCTAGTGGCACCTTTCACCAGTGAGGAGGTTGATAGAATAGTTAAAATCACTCCACCAGACAAAGCCCCAGGGCGTGATGGTTTCAATGGGTTGTTTTTTAAAAAGTGTTGGCCAATGATCAAGGAGAAATTCTACAAGCTTTATAATGATTTCTATAGTGGAGCAGTAAATTTGGAAAGCATCAATAGTTCCTACATCATTTTAGTCCCCAAAGTCAATAATCCAGAATCTGTTAATGACTATAGGCCAATTTCTTTGCTGAACAGCAGTATGAAGCTTTTAACAAAAATTCAGGCAGAGAGGCTGCAGCTTTTAATCCTGAAATTACTGCATGTCAATCAGTATGGTTTCATCAGGAGTAGAACGATACAGGATTGTCTTGCCTGGAGTTGTGAGTATATACATCAATGTCATCAGAGCAAAAGAGAGATTAATATAGTGAAATTGGATTTTGCTAAAGCCTTTGATACTATAGAACACAGTGCCATGCTGGACATCATGAAACACATGGGCTTCCCTGACCGTTGGTTACAATGGATTTCGATGATCCTTTCAACCGGTACTTCCTACTTCCTTAGTCTTACTTAATGGAGTTCCAGGCAAGCAATTCATTTGCAAACGAGGAGTTAGACAAGGAGACTGTCACACCATAAAATATTTAATTTTAGGATGTGGCTATCTTTTACAATATATTCATCAATCAATAGGATTTTCCGAGAATTTTAAAGATTTTTCTGGCAATTATTTTATTTATCCAAGAGCTAGATCCATTTTTTTACTTGGAAAGCTCTAAAATTCTTTTTCATGAGTCCCAAATATTTTATTTGGAATCCTCGTGACCCAAATTAACTCCCGAGTTTTCCTCGGAAATTTTTGGGATTCTTCCGGATATATTTTTCGTGGTTTGAAATATTTATCTGGACTTTTCTAGATTTATTTTAACCTTGAAAATGTGTTCTGGAAAAATATTTCTATTTTGATTCTCATCATAGTCGGACCGAGCCGTATCTTGTTGTACATCCTTTTAATCTTGTCTCTTCGAATCTTTAAGAGGTTCCATCGAGCTCCTGATCCTCTAACCATTCTCCTCGATCAGGTCATGCTTGAAAACGACGCATCGTGGCTCGTCTTCGGTATTTTTCCGATGATGTTCGATCGCCGTCAGCCCCAACGACTCGACCTGATCCCTCCTTCTCTTTTCCGCGCTCCCAAATAACTCGTTCACGTTCAACTAGCTCTGTCAGCTCGTTTTCATGTTCGACCCTCACCCGAACCTGTTTCGGCACATAACCGAACTCGCTCAGCCCTTCTCGTTTCCTCTTTCCGTTACCTCTTCTATCGTCTCTCTTTGCTCGTTAAATTGTGGGACCCGCTGGTCGGTCCAATCTCATCTCCTGTGAGCAATCCGGACTCAAGAATGAGTCCCAGCCCGATGCGCCGCTGCGTCCTTATCCTCGTTCGAGTTGGAGCCCAGCATAATATCTCCAGGCCTATTTAAACGCGCCTTGCACCTCCTGTTCCCCGGTAGCCGGCCCTAATTTTCTCCCCTGCGTCGGCTCCTGCGTGCCCTATAAATTCTCGCGTAACCCTACCCTCTGCATCACATCCCTGCTGCCCACGTAGCCGGCCCTAGCTTTTCCTCGCGCCCCTGCTCACCCTCCTCCTGCACATCCACGAACAGATGCCGTCGCCGTCGCTCCTGACCGCTGCTGCTGCAGCCGCCCTCTCCTGTCGCCGGCCACCAGGACGCCGTGCCCCTGCCTCTGCGTCGCCCCCTGATGCCCAAGTCCTGTAGCCGCAGCCCCCCCTGCGGACCGGCCTTGCCCAGCCCCCGGGCGTCCAACCCCTGTGCGCCTCCCTCCTGTTTCCATGCGCACCACCAGAACGCCGCCAACTCCCTGCAGCGCAGCCGCGTCGCCCCTGCCCCTGTGCGCCGCCCCTGCCCTTGCGCCGCGCCCCCTGCAGGCTGCCCGCCCCAGCCCCCTGCGCTGCCCTTCCCCTCGCCTTCCTCCTGCTGCTGCTGCCCAAGACAGAACGAACAGGTGCAGAACCGCACAGGACAAAACAGACAGCCGCCGCCCATCTTCTCGAGTTAAATTCGATCTCTACGATGCGTCCCCGCGGTAAGTAAGGTATGGAACGGAATCCCCTCGTCGTCCTCTTTCATTTGCCCCGCTTCCCGCGACCTCTCGTTACCTAAATCGACGGGAATTTGAGCTACAGTACCCGCCGCCACCATGTTTCAAGCTTTTTGCACATTGGTCCCTGGAAGATCCTGTAAATATCGTGTAATTTTCTGTGTCTAACAAAAATTGCAGAAAACTCCCTAGATCTTTTCCATCTTTTCCATCCAGCCCCACCATGGAATTTTTCAGATCTAACCCTAATCTTTTCGTGTTTTGCAAGCACTATTTTCTGTGTCTTGCAATTCTTTTCTGCTAACCCTTAAAGTCTATAGTTAATTGCGTATAGGTCCCTGCAGCGCTGTTTTATGCGTAGTTTCCGCGTTTTAGATCCGTTTCGATCCGTTCTTTTTGCGTTAGTCTTCTAAAACCCTAAGCTATCGTTTAGTAGCGTTGTTGTGCCATATTTCCTGTTTTTAAAATTAAATATCAATTTAATTTGAATAATACCCTCTCATCTAGTTTTCCGAAATAAAATCCAATTAAGTCTTTTCCCCGGTTTTCATAACAAATATTAATTTGATTAATACCAAATTAAATGTGTTTGTAATTTACTTTTTATAGTTCAACTCGAATCATAAAGTTATGCGTTTAGATGTTCTCACAAGTTTTCTTTTCTAATTAATTATTTGATTAGTGTAATTTATACATAGAGAATTGTATATAAAATTTGACTAAGTTCTACTTCGTCTTTATAAATGCAAATATAATATGAGTTAATTATAATTAGGGATATTCTCTTTTGAATATCTTTTACATTGGTTTTCTAAATTAAAATAAATGAAAGCCTATAGTTCTTTTATTTCTTTCATAATATAAGTCTTCCGATAGCTGTTTCTTTTCAACCCTAGCTCCGTTTTCCGCGTTTATTTCTTTCTCGTGACCGTAGCATCGAGCCTTATCCTTTAGTTCGCTCTTTTAAAGCTTTCCTTTTGTTTGATGTATCCGTTCTCAGTCGTTCTTGTTTGTTTGCTTGCTTGTATGCTTCGGTCGGATGCTTGTGTGACGTTAGAAGAAGCGCGATCCAAGAGCTTTGAAGATATATAGTTTCAAGAACAAGAATTGAAGACTCTGAGCAGCTATTCTCTAAAAGAAAGGCAAGTGTTTCCTTGATCATGCTTTTGTCCTAATAATCACAATAAATATAACTTTTTCTTTATGCATGCATGTGTCTTAATTTTGATGGATCCTAATTAAGGATATGCCTAGTCTTTATGATCATTCCTTGTCAATCTGGGTTTTATCTTTATTGTTGGGTAGCTATTGCTTAGTTGCTTCAACTGGTTATGGTTTGGGAATAATATATAATCATGATGACAACAATGATAATGCTACACCTGTTTTATCCATGTTCGTGCTCGTTGTGTTGTTAATTACAAGACAATATGTCTTAATCGGAACATGGAGAACCACCCAGGAAAACAGTGCAACCACAATACTATATGGCTCTGGTCTTGGCTAATTAATTAGAGACTCTAGTTTATGATAATCTTACCGAAAGGGCAAGAGGGGTTGCATCGACGGGGTATAGCTCGGTCCTTTTGAGGCACATGGCTATGTGGTCCTTGGCTAAGGTATTTCCTCATTAGGGAGGGTTATGACCGCTTTGACTTGAAACCTTAGCGGATTATCATAAGTTAGGGAATCTTTGTAAAGGCCTCGTAGTGAATCCCTTGCCACTCACCTCGGAAGTGTTTAAGAGGCTAGCTACCTCGGGCAAATCGGGAGACACGAATTGTGGGTAAAGTGTACAACCTCTGCAGAGTGAAAACTGATATATCAGCCGTGCTCACGGTTACGAGCGGCTTGGACCCTCACATGATTAATAAACTTGAAGATGAATTAAATCGTGGACCATGGTTATGGTTATGGTTATGGTTATTGTGGACCATGTTTATGGTTGTGGTTATGCTTATGCTATATCTCTTCTCTCTCTCTTAATGTGGGTTTTGGTATGAACTTATACCTTAGTAATCAGGTGCTAATAAAACTTGACCAACTAAAAATTGCTTATCGCAGTAAGCCAGTCAGCCTTTCCTTGATTTTGGCCTTCATGTCATATAATTCCCAACACTTGCTGAGTACCAACCATAAGTGTACTCACGCTTGTTATAATTGCTGCTCAGAGGAGAAAGTGATCTGAAGTCTTTTGAAGATGATGCTGAGTTCTAGGCCTGCGGAACCCCCGGTCGATTGCCTGTGAAGTTTGGAGTCTTCGTTTCCAGGATAAGCTGTATAACTATGATAATCTTTATAGTCTTTTAAATCTCTTTTCATGATACTGTTGCTGATTATTCACTGATGAAGTCACTATATGTATGAAACTTGATCCTGGCATACATATAGTTATGCATTCGGTTTTGTTCTTAAAACCGGGTGTGACAGAGACCTTTTGTCTCCACTATTATTTGTTTTGGCAGCCGAACTTCTGCAATATGTGATCCATGATGCTTGTAACAATGGACTGAAAGCAAGATTGGCTAGGAAAAATAGTAGATCAATTAAGGAGGGGCAACTGCCCGTACATATATAGGCAAGGGAGTCCTAGGTCTTGGTTTATAGAAAGCACCAATCAAGGATCCCTTGCCTAATCTACTCAAACCCCAGGAGGGGGCGGCGCACAGCAACAGGCCGGCGCAGCACATCCCTTGGCTCAACCGAGCCAGCAGGCACATGGCCTAGATACGTGCTCTAATATGGACAACTCACAATCCCAATACCTCAACCAGATGAGGACTTTCCAATTATACAATACGCAGATGATACACTATTGCTCATGCAAGCTGATGCCACTCAGCTACTATGTCTGAAGGTTTTGTTGAACAAGTTTGTTGATTCAACAGAGCTTAAGGTGAATTTTAACAAATCGTCCATAATTCCCATCAATATGGCAGACAGCAAGATGGCGACATTTGCAGCAGCTCTTAGATGTCAGGCTGGGTCCCTGCCTTTCACATATTTGGGCCTACCTATGAAGACGGTAAACCAAAAATGTAGGACCTAATTCCACTAATGGATAGAATAGAAAGAAGATTATCTGTCTGCTCTTCTTTGCTTTCATATTCTGGAAGACTTCAAATGGCTAATTCGGTGATCACTCCATCAGCAACCTATGCCATGTGCACTATAAAATTACCAATTGGAGTAATTGAAAATATAGATAGGGCAAGGAAACAATGTATATGGAGAGGAAATGATCAAACTAAGAAAGAGAAACCTTGCAGCATGGCCCATGGTCCTAAAGCTTAAGGAAATAGGTGGACTTGATGTTATTGACCTCAGACTACAGAATTATGCTCTCCTGATGAAGCAGCTCCACAAATTTTATTCTAAGGTTGATGTGCCATGGGTAAGACTGATCTGGGCAAAATATTATAACACTAAAGTACCTCATGGAACAAGGAAAGTAGGATCATTCTTGTGGAAAGATATACTACGACTGAATGTGATTTATAGAGGCATTGCTAGATGCTCGATTGGAGATGGGTCGACAGTTTTATTTTGGAATGATTTATGGACAGATGGAATCCTTTCACATGAATTCCCTCGCCTTTATTCATTCGCCCTGGATCAGAATATTTCGGTCAAAGGAATTATGGAAGTTGGGCATCTTGATGATTTGTTCAGTCTACCACTTTCAGCTCAGGCTTTTGAGGAGTATCAATTGTTACAAAGCAAACTGCAGGAGATACAATATGATGTCACAATCACAGACAAATGGAATTTTATCTGGGGTAATGGTATATATACTTCAAGAAAGTTTTATGCTCTTGGTTATTCCCATATGGATGCCCTCCCACATTTAAATGGCTGTGGAAATCAAAGTGCATTCCTCGACTAAAGTTTTTTGCCTGGCTTATTCTGGTTGATCGGCTAAACACCAAAGCGATGTTGAGTCGCCGCAGTTTCACAGTTCAGCCAGATATCTTTTGTGTACTATGCAATGATAAGGTGGAAGAAGATATATCACATTTGTTCTTTGATTGTCCATCTGCAATGTCATGTTGGCAGAAGATAGGTTTTCACTGGCAAAGATCTAACTATTTACATAATACAATTGCAAGGATGAAACAGGCTATGCAGCTTCCTTACTTCATGGAAATTTTCACCATAGCAGCATGGGAGTTGTGGAATTTAAGAAATGGCCGAATTTTTGAAGGAAATAGTGCTACTCTGACCCTTACGACCTTGAAGTTCAAAGAACAGATCATCCGGCATCTTTAGAGTTAGGGATGATTTCACACCAATAGTTATTCAATGGATGATTTCCAAGGAAAACAATGTAAGAATCGTTGCTCCTACTTCCAGGTTCAAGAACGTTATCATTGTCAGAGTCCCACCAAAAATTCTCTTCCATTTTCTCTTCCACAATTGGTTCGTTGTCCTCCACATCGGAATCGTCATCAGAATGTTGTTCATGTCGCCAATAGTAAAATTCTTGTAAGATCCAAGGCCCATCACACTGGTCATCATAGTTCAGATTTGGCAGGATGGGGAAAATGTCTCTGCCATGCTTCAACACCCACTCCGTCTGATCATGACCACAATGGTCGTTAAGGAACCAAATCTGAAGTTGGGACCCCTAGAGTAGTGATGCACAGTAAATCCCCTTGATTGATTTTCCTAGATAACATTCTCCATCTTCGATGGGCAATCTAATTACTCGATACGTATTGTCTGACGGTGATATTCTGCAATAAAAATAGATATAAATAATCTTATCATAAATCTTAAAACCAGAACTAGAAAGATGATGCCTTGTATCTAGCTACCTTATAACAAAACAGTCCGAACAGCATATATAGAGTGCTCCACGCCAGTAGCCACACTGATGATCGAAAAATGATCCTATAGTGACCGCATGCCCGGTAACAATCTTGCAGCCTCCCCTTCCCGACCAAATGCCTTCTCCTCCCAGGAACCAGAGTCTTTGATGAAAACACGGATAGGATCAGCGTGGACGGAGGCCATTCAGATTCCTCACATTCGTCGTCCACTTCGTATACACTCGGTAGTATGAACAACTCGAAGTCGGGCGACAGGGTGGGGTCGAACACGAGGTACTCGTCTGTCGAAGCATGCATGCCCGGAGGTAGGGGTTGGGGGACGGAGGTCCTCCGGGTCCGGGCGCGGGGGCAAGAGCGCCCACTGCCGTGTGGCCGGGTTGACCACGCAGTGATCGAGCAGGAGGAGGCCGTTGCCGTGGTCGCGGACGTAGATGACGGGGAGGCGGTCGGCCGGGGTCGCCGGGCACCGTGTGGTCGAGCCGGCCGGAGACGGTGGCGCCCGTGGTGGGGCGGGCGAGGAACTGCGTGAACCACAGGTCGTGCAGGTTGAGGAAGATGCCGCCCAGCGAGCGCGGGAGGAGGTCGGCGCGCAGCAGGCGGCGGTCGTCGACGACGACGCGCGGCGCCACGCCCGGCAGACGCAGCGGGGCGCGGCGAGGCGGCGGAGGATGCCCGCGACCACGTCGTCGGGCAGCGGCGCCGGGTCCATCGCCTCCCCCTGGCAATCGCCCGCCGGCGAGACGTCCACGGATCCGCTAGGGTTTAGCACGAGACTGGGGACGCAAGGGGATCAGGGGAATGGCATTTGGGGGCAGAGTTTGATGGAGAGGAAATGAGGAATGGAAACCGAATTTGGCGTGCGCACTAGATCCATCCATCGGCTTTGTACATCTGGTTCAGGAGCAGGTAGTGGTGAGTCCACTGCCTGGTGGGCCCAGGTCTGATTATGCTTTTGATTAAATCAGGAACGCAAATTGATCTCGGAGGACAGAGGGGAAAATAGCTTCCTTTCCAGAGTTTTGAAAGGGTGAATGCAGAGCCGGGCACCCAATCGCCACGCAGGGCCCACATGTCATAGGACAATACAAAACGAATATTTAGTTGACGTCTTCAGTCACTGCTGGCTGGACCAGCCGTGACACGTAGCAAAATTTTCAATGGGCTACACTTACCTAGCTGCGAGAAGAAAAAACACAACCAAATTAACAGGTCATTCAACCGGATCCCAATCATGGTTACTTTATATTATATGTTTAGCAAGTTAGCATATTGTTTTTTTTAGCGAAAAGTTAGCATATTATGTTTGAAAGGGGTCCCTATTTATCTTCCGTGCGACGGGAAACGCTGGTATCGCACGGCCCGTCAAGAGGCTCGCAGCAGCAGTGCTCTATCGCCTTGCATACAAGCCTTGGTGGCAGACTGTTACATCAGCTTGCATCACTGTCCGTGGGCGTCGACGCGAGCAACTTCCAGTTCTACAGCGGCGGCGTGATGACCGCGGACAGCTGTGGCACGAAGTTGAACCACGCGGTGACGGCGGTAGGGTACGGCACGGCGGAGGATGGAGGCCGGTACTGGCTGATCAAAAACCAGTGGGGGGAGAACTGGGGAGAGGGAGGCTGCCTGAGGCTTGAGAAGGGTGCCAACGCCTGTGGTGTAGCATCGAAAGATCGCGACTTCCGTAAAATACCATTAAAAGGCTTCGCTCCCGTAAAATACCATCGAAATTTGAAGCTTTAACTGAAACTACCATTCCATTAGATTTTGCCGGTATGTCTGTTAACTTAGACAAAAATACCCCCAAACTGTGCATCTTCCACCTCTAGTTGCTGCCGTCGTCGCTGCGGGATTGGGAGGCCACCGGCCTGGGGATGTAGTTTGGAGTCGGCGAGGCGGCCGGCCATGGGAGGAACCAGCATGCTGGCCGGCCATGGGAGGGGCGGGCGCGGCGGCCGGTCATGGGAGGGGCGGGCACGACGGCCGGCCATGGGTGGGGAAGGGGGTTGGCGTCGCTGCTGGTGGTGCAGGTCCGGCGGATGAGGCCCGCGCGGGCGTGCACGCTCATCTGCAGGTCGGCGCGGGACGAAGACTGGCCAGCTCCTCTATTGGTCTTGAGCCAAGGGTATAAAAGAAGGGAGAATTCTCTGGAAGGCACTGGAACAAATCACGCTTCTTTCTATGGCCCTGCAAAACTGAAACGCTCTTTTATAGCCTTCTTTTTATTTTCGTTCTCTTCCATGGCCTTCCGTCAGATCCGTTAGGCCAATCTGTTAGAGTTTAAGATTTGAGATAAGAAATAAAAAATTTTTGGACTAAACTACCCCTGCCACTCCCACACACACACCAGACCCCATCTCCCCCATCCTATCCCGTGAGCCCCGACCGGAGCAGAGGCGGGCGGCGGCGGGCGGTGGCGCGCGGGCGAGCGGCGGGCAGGCGGCGGCCGGCGGGCGGCGTGCGAGCGGCGGCGCGCGGGCGCACGGGCGGCGGCAGGCGCGCGGGCGGCGGGCGGCGTGCAGGCGGCGGCGCGCGGGCGGGCGCTCGGGCGGCATGCGAGCGGCGGGCCGGCGGCGGGCGGGCGGCAGGCGGCGACGGGCAGGCGCGCGGGCGAGCGGCGGCCCGCGGGAGGGCGTGCGGGCGGCCGCGGGCAGGCGGGCGCGCGGACGGCGTGCGAGCGGCGCGCGGGCGGGCACACGGGCGGCATGCGAGCGGCGGCGTGCGGGCGGCGTGTGTGCGGCGGCGCGCGGGCAGGCGCACGGGCGGCATGCGAGCGGCGGGCCGGCGGCGCGTGGGCGGGCGCGCGGGCGGCCGCGGGCAGGCGGGCGCGCGGGCGGGCGCGCAGGCGGCAGCGGGCGGCGGGCGGGCGCGCGGGTGGCGGCCAGCGGCGTGCGGGCGGCGGGCGGCGGGCAGCAGCGCGCGGGCTCGGGAGCAGAGTCACCCCAGGGGTACTATTGTCTTTTCACAGTCACTTATCTGGAAGATAACTGCACTTGTAACGGCAGGGCCATGGAAGGGAAGAAAAATGAAATCAGGATCAAATAAGGAAGTTGCAATTTTGCAGGGCCATAGAAGGAAGCGTGATTTGTTCCAGAGCCTTCCAGAGAATTCTCCCATAAAAGAATGCCTGGTTTATGTGCTGAAAAGAGACAAGGGTATAAAAGAAGTTGTATAATGGAAGTCTCAGGTTATAGATCATACCATTCTCTTTGAAGTTCAAATTTTTCATATCGCAAAATTGCAGAAATGAAAGTTTTAGTTTGTCACAATCAAATGTTAGATCTGGAGATTCGAAATAAGTTTTAGAACAACACAACAAAAATGGGATTCTCTTTTAATTTGATATGAACCACATATTAGGTGCTCTGAAAGGACCGCTGGTGTGTCCTCCTAATCTCTTTCATTTGTGCAACAGTTGTGATTTCATAATCTAGAAAACAATTATAGCTTCCACCAGGTATCATCAGAGATCTCCAGAGCTCGATATCTAGAAAGGGAAATTCATTTCACCGTAACAACAATTTGAAAGGTTATTTACCTGCGAACGAAAAGCTTTATTCAATGCGATCTTCTGGAAGAATGATGTATATGATCCATGTCTCGTTTTTTCAGGCGACAAAGGAAGAAACAATGCATGGCATGCATCAGAAAGTTCTGTGTGGAGCTTACCATGTTAGGAGTTGGACATTCTGTTGAACACCCTGGAGGAAGTAGAGATATTGCCACACTTCGTTCAATGATTGTACCTTGCAAATACCTATAAGAAATATAGAGGAAATTTAAGCGCATCTCAACTTCTACCATTCTGAAATTATCCAAACCTTAGCTATCAATGTATAGATAATAAGTTCAAAGCATTGCAAGCACCGGTTCAGTGCAAAACCATTGAAAGCTAATTAAAGGTTAGTACAGCATATATGAACCATTGTTGATATAAGCAACAGCAAGTCATATGGCTAGAAGGAAACCTTCTTTAGCAAAACTGCTCCATGCTCTTTGCAATTTCCAACTTCAGCGTTCACACCACCTATGAACCAACACCTTCTATTGCATAAAGATACCTGGTGTGGCCATAAGAGATTTAAGCAACCCTGTACATCATACAAAAATCAAAATTCGTATCAGTATAGTACTGTAGTGTGATAATTGCATGTCATTGAAGGCACGACGGTTCCTGGAAAATCAATGTGCGTAAACCTTGGAATTATGCTTCAATTTTCAGGTAATAAAAGATCAAAAGAGAAATCATCACTGAATGTCATCTGTAGCACCAAGAATAGAATTCAAATCCAAAAGAGAAGCACTGATTCAGAAGATTGAAGAGGAAAGGTCGCAGAGTATCTAAAAGTGCCTCCTATTTTGCAACGTGACTGCTATATAGATTCTAAAGTAAAAGGAATCCTATTTCATAACCATACCTTTTGTGGCATCCAACAACATTCTTATCAAATCAAAAAAGAATCTGCCAATGACTTCTTTCTTTGATATGGAAGCTATCTCACTTATTATAGGCTAGAGGTTTAATCAAAAGGGGGAAAATGAGCAAGTTACGTACATCAAGTAACACAACTGGATGCATTCAGAAAAATTCAATCAAGATACTCCCACAATGAAATTTCTAATTTCTAATCCATAACTAAGAGAGTTACTCTATAGTAACATATGATCTTTGTTTCCCAAAATAATAGTTTCAACAATCAGCACACATTAAATTATATATTTCAGTTTCACAGTAGGATGTCAACTTATCTGAGGATGTTATGGCATTTGAGAAGTAATGACCAACCAGCATACCAAAGAGAAAATTTGCCATATACAGATACACTTTAGGAGAAAAAAAGAAGATCACCAAAAGCAAAGGAGCTTAAAGTTTCTTTGATAGGGAAAATGGATCTCGCAAGCACAGCAATATATTTCATAATCCACAGAAAGAGAAGCTTTTTTAAAGAAGAAAATTTATAACAAGATAGGACAAATTAATTCCAAAAGCTATGAAGAGAAATCATGTACTGCTTTCAAGTTTTCCTCTGCAAGATTTTTAGTTTAACATTCCTTTGCTCTATTTTCAGATTTATTTATTTCATCCACAACAAGAATGTCTTCTTTCCTAGAGACTCGCAAAGCTTCTTTAATTTGGTTACTTGAAACCTATAAAGAGCAGTGGTTAAGAAAAATATAGAAGATATTCAGAAGGGCAATATGTTTGCCTAACATTATAGATGGCCATTCGGGCTGCCTGGCCTGGCCCGGCACAGGCCCAGGCTGGCCCGGGCACGAACTGATTGGGCCAGGCCCAGCACGACCAGGCTATGGGGTCGTGCCGTGCCGCCCGTCGTGCTGCATGCTATCGGGCCCATTTTCGTGCCGGGCCGGCCAGAAAAGCATGGGGACTCTATCGTGCCCGTGCCGTCCGCCGCATGCACGCGCCCAGGCTGGCCCGGGCACGAACTGATTGGGCCAGGCCCAGCATGACCAGGCTATCGGGTTGTACCGTGCCGCCCATCGTGCTGCGTGCTATTGGGCCCATTTTTGTGTCGGGCTGGCCCGAAAAGCACGGGGACTCTGTCGTGCCCGTGCTGTCCGCCGCACGCACGCTCGATGGAGGCTGCCGCCCGCCAGCTGCAGCGCCTGCCGCCGACGCTGTGCCAGCACGCCATGCTGCCGCCACGCCCGCTGGCCGTTGCCTGCGCCCGCCGATGCTGCGCCAGCAGGCCACGCTGCCGTCACGCCCGCTGGCCGCTGCCCACGCCTGCGCCGCCGCACCCGCCCGCCGCTCCACCGCACCAACGGGCCGCCGCTTGGAGCTCGGAGGGGTAGGAAGGGAATCGACGAAGAGGATAAGGGAGAGAGAAAAACTAAGGAGTGTCTGGGAGTTAGGGTTTTGAGAGATGATATTTGATAAGCCGATGGGATGGACATAATATGCGGGCCTCTAACGGGCCAGTCTTAAATATCGGGCCGTGTCGTGCCGCCTGCCGTGCTGCGCTGGCGGCCAAGCATGGCACACCATAGTGGGCCGTGCCGGTCCGGGCACGATGACCATCGGGCTATGCCGTGCTTGGGCCAGGCTAAAAACTCGGGCCTCGTGCCGGACTGCTGGGTCTCAGGCCTTTTGATAAAGGAGGCAAAAAAAACACCTGAATACAGGGGCAAACAATGACACACAAGTCAGGCTGGTTTTGGAGACTATCGCACAACACAATTTGTAGGAAATATGTTCTGCGCATTAAGAAACTTGGCATTATTTAGTATAGTGCATGTAGCTCCAAAATTTCCAAAGGTGCTATTTTCTGCAGATTCCTAAAGAAAATTTAAAAAATCAAGAACTTAGTTTATCTGTCTAACATAATTAGCTCATGGTGCTGTCAGGACCATCTTTCATGAGAGCCGCATTTTTGATAGAAAAAGGATATTGTGTTATTATTCTTCCAAGGACTCAGTTAATCCCAATCTGCGTTTCCATTTTCAACCAAATTTCTCCTCTTCTTGCTTGGGTAAACATGATTCAGTAAAATGCAATCCAATGCAGAACAACTTGTTTCTAGGAGCACACTATAAATTATGAATGGACCACTATCGCTGATCTCTCTAATTCAAAACAACATGACTTATACATGAATTTCATTCTTCACCTCAATCCGATAAGCACTCAAAGATGTAAAATTAGCTATCGTGTTGATAGTGGTAAGTGCTTGATTTTGTGAGCAAACAGATAGAGTTACACGACAACTGTGCAAGTTGGTTCATTCAGTTAGAAGCAACTAACCAAGTGTACATCATGTCAATCTTGATTTCTTGAATTTTTCTGTTGGGAAAACTTCATTTCATACACTGACATCATTTCTTATCAAGTCCAACCAATAAATTTCAGTAGTTGAAACCTATGACCAGAAAGTTTAGAAAGCCTACACTTTGCTATTGCAATCACCAAAACTCTGGTGGGTTAGGCATCCCAAGCATGAAGCATTTGGGAGTGGGCAGACTGCAACATATAATATGTTCAAAACAATAAACATGGAGTTAAAGATTGATGTATTTTCACATAGTGAAACAGGAAGGAAGCTAGATGATATTCAGCGGGACATTGAGTTCAGGGATGTTTTGTTTTCATACCAACAAGGCCTGGTGAACAGATCTTACTTCTCCATTGCCATAGAGATTAGGAGGAGGAGGAGGAAGCTCTGGTCGGATTTGGAGGGAGGCCGGCCGCTGCTCATCACGAGAAGGAAGGTTGGCCACCTGCCTAGAGAAAGCGCCCCTCCCCGTCGCCTTCCTCCTCGCCCCTGTTGGAATATTTGGGCCTAGCCCATGTAAATCCAAATAATTCCTGTAAAATCTCAAAGGCCCATTAGTGCATAGGTGCATGGCAACAAGTTAGTCTCACCTTGCTAGTGGAGGTGGAGGGAACCTAACTTAAATAGTTGGATGCTCTCCATGCTCTTGCAAGTGTGGGTGACAGGAAGAAGGCCGGGCCGGGCTCGGGCTTCGAGCGAAGGGCGCGCGCACGCAACGTGCGCGTGAATGGTCCGCTAAAATCCGGGTCCAACCCTTGCGGGCGTGCGGCTTCTTTTTGCCGATCCGGTAAAGAGACGATCGGCTCTCTCTGGTCTGGGGCGAAAGAGCCGATTGTTCTTCGGTCTCGGGCGATCTGCTACGGCTGTAAAAGAACCGATCGTTCCCCATGATCGGCTCTTCAGACTCGGGCGAAAGAGCCGATTGTTTCCTATGAATCGGCTCTTTGGTCTCGGGTAAAGGCTGTAGAAAGCCCGGCGGCTTCCTTCCTTTTGCCACTTTGAATCTGTTACGGATTTCACGCACGGATTTTTGGGACTCGTAACCGACTAGGTTTTGGGATGCCAAAACCCTAGCAGTTCTCCTGATAAATACGCGCGGGTGCCGGCACAGATAGAAGGACAACGTAGAGAAAACCTACAACGCACAATACGCCTCAACCCGCCTGTTGAGCCGCCCTGTATGCTACTTCATCCCGTTCGTCGGCGTGCACCGATGACCGGGAGAGCAGGTCTTCGGAACCTCGTCCTCAGCGATCCTGCACTGGGAGAGGGCGAATAAGGTTTTTGGGAAGCGCCCCACTGCTTGAACGCTTTCACATCGGCTCTGCATCCTCGTCGCCACGGCTCGTCTACCTCCTCGTCAGTGGGGCGCGACTCGGCGTCGTCAAGCGCGCGGAGGTGCTGATCATCGCTGTCGTCATCTTTGCCTGGTTATTCCAGTCACGCAAAACACGTATGACTCTTTATCCCTAACTATGCTTTTCATATCGAGTATGATCTGGTTAGGGTTGATATTGCTGCTGCAATATTTTATCTTAAATGGTGTTATGAGCATGTTTAGATTTATTCGTTTTCTGTACGCAATTTTCATCATGGTCATGATTTATCTTCGGATTAATTTAAAACTGAAAATCCTAATTTTTCCAATCGCGGTGTGCGAGCGCTACGCCCCACGAGGGTACCAGCTTGAGGGAGTGGAGGATCCACGGTGGCTGCACCCTCGCAGCGCATTGTATGGGCACCACGGAGGCCGGCGAGCTCCGCCCGATCTGCGCGCCGCAAGATTTTGCGCGGCTCCACCTGCTCCATCGTGCTACAAAGCCGACGCAGCTCCCCGTGCTCGAGCAACGGCGGCAGCATGGTGAAGAGAGGAGGGAGAGGAATGTGGGGGCGAGAGCTAGGGTTGGGTGGAGGAGGGTTTTCGAAAAAAATACATTGCAGGGTTTCTCTAAATCGAAATATATGGGAACAAGTTAGTCCCACCTTGCTAGTGGATGTGGAGGGAACCTAACTTAAATAGTTGGATGCTCTCCATGCTCTTGCAAATGTGGGTGACAGGAAGAAGGAAGAACACACGCGCGCGCTCGCTCGCCACGCCTCGCCGGGCCGGGCCGGGCTCGGGCTCGGGCTTCGGGCGAAGGGCGCGCGCACGCAACGTGCGCGTGAATGGTCCGCTAAAATCCGGGTCCAACCCTTGCGGGCGTGCGGCTTCTTTTTGCCGATCCGGTAAAGAGCCGATCGGCTCTCTCTGGTCTGGGGCGAAAGAGCCGATTATTCTTCGGTCTCGGGCGATCTGCTATGGCTGTAAAAGAACCGATCATTCCCCATGATCGGCTCTTCAGACTCGGGCGAAAGAGCCGATTGTTTCCTATGAATTGGCTCTTTGGTCTCGGGTAAAGGTTGTAGAAAGCCCGGCGGCTTCCTTCCTTTTGCCACTTTGAATCTGTTACAGATTTCACGCACGGATTTTTGGGACTCGTAACCGACTAGGTTTTGGGATGCCAAAACCCTAGCAGTTCTCCTGATAAATACGCGCGGGTGACAGCACAGATAGAAGGACAACGTAGAGAAAACCTACAACGCACAATACGCCTCAACCCGCCTGTTGAGCCGCTGTGTACGCTACTTCATCCCGTTCGTCAGCGTGCACCGACGATCGGGAGAGCAGGTCTCCGGAACCTCGTCCTCAGCGATCCTGCACTGGGAGAGGGCGAATAAGGTTTTTGGGAAGCGCCCCACTGCTCGAACGCTTTCACATCGGCTCTGCATCCTCGTCGCCACGGCTCGTCTACCTCCTCGTCAGTGGGGCGCGACTCGGCGTCGTCAAGCGCGCGGAGGTGCTGATCATCGCCGTCGTCATCTTTGCCTGGTTATTCCAGTCACACAAAATACGTACGACTCTTTGTCCCTAACTATGCTTTTCATATCGAGTATGATCTGGTTAGGATTGATATTGCTGCTGCAATATTTTATCTTAAATGGTGTTATGAGCATGTTTAGATTTATTTGTTTTCTGTACGCAATTTTCATCATGGTCATGATTTATCTTCGAATTAATTTAAAACTGAAACTCCTAATTTTTCCATCAATCCAAAAACCTTACTGTAGGAATTTCAGTTTCATGGCTGGATTTGTTGATGCTCTGAGGCCCGAGAAATTCTCTGGCGAGCATTTTAAGAGATGGCAAACGAGAGTGATTCTATGGCTCTCTGCCATGAACGTGCTGTGGGTGTCCAAGGACAAACCTGAGGGGCCTCTTACCCCTGAACAGGAGAAGGTCTTTACCGAGGCCAACACACTTTTTGTGGGCGCTGT
This sequence comes from Panicum hallii, assembly GCF_002211085.1. Lineage (NCBI taxonomy): Eukaryota > Viridiplantae > Streptophyta > Magnoliopsida > Poales > Poaceae > Panicum > Panicum hallii. Next base: position 4,226,124 of record NC_038049.1, on the reverse strand, counting down.
GATCGGTACACTTGTAGATCGCCTACAGGATGTGTACCTTCATCACACAGACGCTAAAATGTTGTGGGACACCCTAGAAGCCGATTATGGCGGCACAGATGCTGGCGCTGAGCTGTACATCATGGAGCAGTACCGTGACTACAAGATGACCGACGGGAAATCTGTAGTCGTGCAGGCTCATGAGATACAGTGCATGGCCAAGGAGCTTGAGCACCTTAAGATCAACCTACCCGACAAGTTTGTGGCTGGTGGCATTATTGCCAAGTTGCCTCCTTCATGGAGGGATTTTGCCACTACTCAAAAACACAAAAGGATGGAGATATCAGTGTCTGATCTGATAGCATCTCTTAATGTTGAGGAGAAAGCTCGGGCCAAGGATGGGCGATCTAAGGCTGCTGAGGGCCAGACTAGTGCCAATATGGTGCAAAAGTCTCACGGCAAAGGCAAGGGCAAGGGAAAGAAGACCAAGCTGCAGCCTACTACTACTTTTAAGAAGAAAAAGTACAAGGAAGGTCAAGGCTGTTTTGTGTGTGGATCAACTGATCATTGGGCAAAGAAGTGCCCACACCGCAAAGGAAGAAAGCCGTCACCTGAGCAGAAGAATGTGAACACGGTCACCATGGCTGGAGTGGAAACCAGTGGGTATAATTCTTTACCCTCGGTTTTTTCAGTATTTCAATCTACTAGTTGGTGGCTTGATACTGGTGCAAATGTTCATGTGTGTTCTGATGCTACCTTGTTTTCTTCTTACCAGATCGCTCGGGATTCTACCATGATGATGGGCAATGGGTCGCATGCTACTGTTCGTGGTGTTGGCACGGTCGATCTGAAACTTACTTCGGGAAAGATTGTGCAGCTGAAGAACGTGCAGCATGTCCCTACTATCGGCAAGAATCTAGTTAGTGGATCCCTTCTGTGTAGGGATGGTTTTAAAGTAGTGTTTGAGTCCAATAAATTTGTCGTGTCTAAATGTGGACAATTTATCGGCAAAGGCTATGAGTGCGGAGGCTTGTTCCGTTTTTCAGTCTCAGATTACTGCAATAAGTCTGTGAACTTAATTTCAGATGGTATAAATGAGAGCGATGCATCTGTTTGGCACTCGCGTTTATATCATCTGAATTTTGGCTCTATGTTTCGACTTTCCACCATGAGTTTAATTCCGAATTTTTCCATAGTTAAAGGTTCTAAGTGCCATAGTTGTGTGCAGTCTAAGCAACCTCGAAAACCTCACAAGGTAGCAGAGGAGAGACATTTGGCACCTCTAGAACTCGTCCATTCAGATATCTGTGAGATGAATGGCGTGTTAACAGAAGGTGGAAAAAGATATTTCATGACCTTGATTGACGATGCAACTAGATTTTGTTATGTGTACTTGCTGAAAATGAAAGATGAGGCTCTTAACTGCTTTAAAATCTATAAGGCTGAAGTAGAAACCCAACTTGAGAAAAAGATCAAACGACTTAGGTCCGATCGAGGAGGTGAATATTTCTCTAATGATTTTGACCTTTTCTGTGTGGAACACGGCATTATTCATGAGAGGACGCCTCCCTATTCACCCGAATCAAACGGGGTTGCCGAAAGGAAGAATCGCACGTTGTCTGACTTGGTTAACGCCATGTTAGACACCGCTGGATTAACTAAGGCATGGTGGGGAGATGCGGTATTGACTGCATGTCATGTCCTGAATAGAGTTCCCATGAAGAATAAGGAAAAGACTCCTTACGAGGAGTGGCTTGGGAGAAAACCTTCACTCTCTTACTTGCGCACTTGGGGTTGTTTGGCCAAGGTGAATGTACCAATCAACAAGAAGCGCAAGTTGGGAACTAAAACTGTGGATTGTATCGTGCTTGACATGCATGTAAATACACTGTTCGAGTCACGTGATGCTACTTTCTTTGAGAATATTTTTCTTATGAAAGACTCACATGTTATGAATGGAACAGTGAATACAACTCCTGAATCTGTTGAATTTTCTGAGCATGATGAACACACACTTGAATCAAATCATGAGGAGATTCATAGTGATGCTTCTAGGAGGAGCAAGAGGCCAAAGACCGCAAAGTCTTTTGGTGATGATTTCACTGTCTATCTCATAGATGATTCTCCCAAAACAATCACTGAGGCATTTCTCATCACCTGATGCGGATGATTGGAAAGAAGCTGTCCGTAGCGAGATGGACTCCATTCTTTCCAATGGAACCTGGGAGCTGGTCGAAAGACCGTATGGTTGCAAACTGGTGGGTTGCAAATGGGTGTTCAAGAAGAAGCTTAAGCCTGATGGTACTATTGACAAGTACAAGGCTCGTCTTGTGGCTAAAGGTTACACTCAGAAAGAAGGCGAAGATTTCTTTGATACTTACTCACCTGTTGCGAGATTGACCACTATTCGTGTTCTACTCTCCCTGGCTGCCTCGCATGGTCTTCTCATCCATCAGATGGATGTTAAGACAGCTTTCCTCAACGGAGAGCTGGAAGAGGAAATCTACATGACACAGCCTGATGGGTTTGTAGTAGAGGGTCATGAGAACAAGGTGTGCAAGTTGTATAAATCTTTGTATGGCCTGAAGCAAGCACCTAAGCAGTGGCATGAGAAATTCAACTTGACACTCATATCAGCAGGCTTTAGTGTCAATGAGGCTGATCAATGTGTGTATTACCGCTATGGTGGGGGTCAAGGAGTTATATTGTGTTTATATGTCGATGACATACTGATCTTTGGCACTAGTCTTAATATGATCAACGAGGTCAAGATATTCTTGTGTTGAAACTTTGATATGAAAGATCTTGGTGAGGCTGATGTTATTCTCAACATCAAGCTGATCAAGGGAGAGAATGGGATTACTCTTTCGCAATCCCATTATGTGGAGAAAATGTTGAACCGGTTTGGCTATAAGGATAGCAAATCTAGTCCAACTCCCTATGATCCGAGCTTGATCCTTCGAAAGAACAAAAGAATTGGCAGAGACCAATTGAGATATTCACAGATAATTAGCTCACTCATGTATCTTGCGAGTGCAACGAGGCCTGATATCTTTTTTGCTGTTAGCAAGTTGAGCCGGTTTACTAGTAATCCGGGAGATGATCATTGGCGTGCGCTTGAGTGCGTAATGCACTACTTGGTGGGTACTGTGGAATACGGGATTCACTATTCCGGTTTTCCTGCAGTACTGGAAGGATACAGTGATGCTAATTGGATATCGGATCTAGATGAGCTGTATGCCACTAGTGGATATGTTTTCACTCTTGGCGGTGCTGCTGTTTCATGGAGATCATGCAAACAGACGATCCTGATGAGATCTACTATTGAGGCAGAACTCACAGCACTAGATACAGCTACAGTGGAAGCCGATTGGCTTCGTGAGCTCTTGATGGACTTACCTATTGTCGAGAAACCATTGCCGGCAATAATGATGAACTGTGACAATCAAACTGTAATTGTCAAGGTAGACAGTTCAAAGGACAATATGAAGTCCTCAAGACATATCAAGAGACGGTTAAAATCAGTCAGAAAAATGAGAAACTCCGGAGTTATCACTGTGGGTTATGTCCACACTGAGAAAAATCTGGCTGATCCGTTCACCAAGGGGCTGTCACGTAATGTGATAGACAATGCATCTAAGGAGATGGGTTTGAGACCTGTATAAGCTATTCCCTAGTGGTAACCCAACCTATGTGATCGGAGATCCCGTGAATTAGGATCTGGGAAGAACAAGCTAGAGGATAGCATGAGAGTAAACTTTTATACTCACTCTTGAAGGATGTAATACTCTCAATTTCTGCATGGCAGGTTGGCATTAGCCTTAATGTATTATGTTGGCTTTAATTAGCAAAGACGTTATCCTACAGAACGTTCTTGAAAGAATACACCTATGTGAGCCCGACTGTTGGACGGTCGCAGTCTGTGAGATTCAGGTGATCTCTATTAAGCTCATGATGAGACCAGGGAGTACGACCTATATGCTCCAACCATGAAGTAGCCTACTGGAGGTCAAGTATCAGTTTGACTGTAAGTGAAACTCATTTGCACAAAACTTGCAATTCAAGGCTTAGTCCATTGTTCAAGTTGTGAATGAGTGTAACTTGCTGCTCTAGATGAAAGTTCAACTTAACAGTCTCCGTTGAAACACTGATATATCAAACAACAGTGGGTTGAGATAAAGTCATAATGAGACTTTGAGATCTGGTGGGGGATTGTTGGAATATTTGGGCCTAGCCCATGTAAATCCAAATAATTCCTGTAAAATCTCAAAGGCCCATTAGTGCATAGGTGCATGGCAACAAGTTAGTCCCACCTTGCTAGTGGAGGTGGAGGGAACCTAACTTAAATAGTTGGATGCTCTTCATGCTCTTGCAAGTGTGGGTGACAGGAAGAAGGAAGAACACACGCGCGCGCTCGCTCGCCATGCCTCGCCGGGCCGGGCCGGGCTCGGGCTCGGGCTCGGGCTTCGAGCGAAGGGCGCGCGCACGCGACGTGCGCGTGAATGGTCCGCTAAAATCCAGGTCCAACCCTTGCGGGCGTGCGGCTTCTTTTTGCCGATCCGGTAAAGAGACGATCGGCTCTCTCTGGTCTGGGGCGAAAGAGCCGATTGTTCTTCGGTCTCGGGCGATCTGCTACGGCTGTAAAAGAACCGATCGTTCCCCATGATCGGCTCTTCAGACTCGGGCGAAAGAGCCGATTGTTTCCTATGAATCGGCTCTTTGGTCTCGGGTAAAGGCTGTAGAAAGCCCAGCGGCTTCCTTCCTTTTGCTACTTTGAATCTTTTACGGATTTCACGCACGGATTTTTGGGACTCGTAACCGACTAGGTTTTGGGATGCCAAAACCCTAGCAGTTCTCCTGATAAATATGCGCGGGTGCCGGCACAGATAGAAGGACAACGTAGAGAAAACCTACAACGCACAATACGCCTCAACCCGCCTGTTGAGCCGCCGTGTACGCTACTTCATCCCGTTCGTCGGCGTGCACCGACGATCGGGAGAGCAGGTCTCCGGAACCTCGTCCTTAGCGATCCTGCACTGGGAGAGGGCGAATAAGGTTTTTGGGAAGCGCTCTGCGCGACTGCTCGAACGCTTTCACATCGGCTCTGCATCCTCATCGCCACGGCTCATCTACCTCCTCGTCAGTGGGGCACGACTTGGCATTGTCAAGCGCGCGGAGGTGCTGATCATCGCCGTCGTCATCATTGCCTGGTTATTCCAATCACGCAAAACACGTACGACTCTTTGTCCCTAACTATGCTTTTCATATCGAGTATGATCTGGTTAGGGTTGATATTGCTGCTGCAATATTTTATCTTAAATGGTGTTATGAGCATGTTTAGATTTATTCGTTTTCTGTACGCAATTTTCATCATGGTCATGATTTATCTTCGGATTAATTTAAAACTGAAACTCCTAATTTTTCCAATCGCGGTGTGCGAGCGCTACGCCCCACGAGGGTACCAGCTTGAGGGAGTGGAGGATCCACGGTGGCTGCGCCCTCGCAGCGCATTGCATGGGCGCCACGGAGGCCGGCGAGCTCCGCCCGATCTGCGCGCCGCAAGATTTTGCGCGGCTCCACCTGCTCCATCGTGCTACAAAGCCGACGCAGCTCCCCGTGCTCGAGCAACGGCGGCAGCATGGTGAAGAGAGGAGGGAGAGGAATGTGGGGGCGAGAGCTAGGGTTGGGTGGAGGAGGGTTTTCGAAAAAAATACATTGCAGGGTTTCTCTAAATCGAAATATATGGGTCTATACCAAAGATATCTTGATGCATTGCTGCTTGGAGAAGAGAGGTTGGACTAAATGCTGATTTTAGTGAAATGAAGGATTTTTTTTTGCAAAAATGCTTGAAAAACCAGCGCCGCCCCGGCGTCTGTTTGCTGCACGCTATGCACTCGCGCGCACTTGAGCCGACGTGGTGACGCGCGGAGGCAGGAGGAGGACCGTGAAACGCGGACGAGCCAGAGGGGGCAGCTGTCTTTAACAAACCCCGATTCAGGAAGGCATGCATAAAAAGACTAGATATGGAATAATGCATGCAAAAAAATTGGTTTTATTTGGTGTAATAAGGTAAACTTAATATAATAAAATAGTTTACGTGGCATTTTCAAAAACATCATTCCTTCAATAATCCATGTACACATGTAACATTGTATTATTATTGTTGTTTCTATCGCATGGATCGTAGCGCCTTAATAATGAAACCAGGACATAATTCTCATGTAAATTCTTCAGCATACATGTACACAATTGTATTGATCTATGTATAATGTATATGCATATGATGTGTACACGTATGAACGTATCTGGGGGTGTTTGGACTTCAAAGTGACTAAAGTCTGCTAAGTCATGTGCCGGCGGCTCCCAACAATAGCGGACCGGTTCTGTTAATAGAGGAAGCACGAATACTCTTGGGATGATCCAAGGATAATTTCCCGCCTTTTCAATTCGAATTTCAAAAAACCCTGATATGGTACAAGTGCAAACCCTGATCCAGCCCGAACCGAACTAATAGATCCGCATCTGCCGCCGTACCGACCTCTACGACGATGACGATGGAGACAGAGACGCCCGGCTGCCGGTGGTCTACGCGATCGGCCGGTGGCTCGGCCTCCCATCATACCTCCATGGCGAACTCGGAGACAGAGGTGCCTGGCCACCGTGGACGACGGGGCTCAAAGCGGTCGTCCAGCTCGTCGGGCAAGGGTTCGCCTTCCTCCCTTCCCACCTGGTTGATTCTGAACCGCGTTGGTGCCCGAAGGGATGATTTCCGCGGCGACCGCACCACGTCGGCGATCTCCCACACTTCCAGCGGCGAGGAGCTCGCCGTCTCCTTCCATCTCGCGGAACCGCCCGGCACTTCCGTCCTCACCCTCGACTGGCCGCAGGGGCCCGCCCCGATCGAGCCAAAGGTCGTCGCAGCAGACAAGAACCTCGTGCTGTTCGAGATTCAACTGGTGCCCGCGGCCGATCTCCTCGACTACTTCGTCTACGAGGCAAGCGGCGACGGCGACCCCTCCCAGCGATCCTCCTTGTCTCCGCTACCCGTCTTCTTCTCCAAGAGAGATTCGCTTGAAGGCCGCCCTATGCAGCACCTCTTCTTTATGGAATCCACAGGCATCCTGTCCTTGGGCAAGGGGTCGTTCGTTGTGGCTGAGCTCGACCAAAGGGACAGGGAAGAACAGCCGTCGTCTAAGGTCGACATCTACCTGTTCGTTTCAGGGTCCGACAAGTGGAAGGTCCTCAAGCGTCACCGTGTACGTTGTGGCAATGGCGACTTCCTCGAATTGTCCCGGTGCCGCCGGTGGTCAACTGATAGGGTGCTGCCCTTCCGCCGCCGCTTCATGGTCTGGGTAGATTACTACAGAGGGATGATTTTCATGGACATGGAGCATCCATGGAGCATTCATGGACATGGAGCATCCATGCAGCTGGAGGGATCGCTGATGACTGGAAGTATGGTAGAAGATGCCCTGAAGCTTACAACAACATGTGTGCCACCAGTTCCGGCATCAGGTTCGTCACTGTCAACCACCAGCCGTGGAGCACTGCTTTCAGCATCACCACCTGGTCATTGTGCGACGACGATTACACATGGAGAGAGGAAGCCACGTTGGATGCTGGGGAACTCTGGGCCCTCGATCCTGAGAACCGTTTACCAGATGTCCTGCCAGAATTCCCTGCTGTCAATATGGAGAATCCTGACGCCATCTGCTTCTCATTGAACGACATCAGCCACCCTTTTGACTACGGTTGCAAAATATGGATGGTCGAGGTCGACATGAAGAAGAAGGTTCTGCTAGCAGTCACAGCTTATTCCAAGGAACAAAGCCTGCCCGGTGATGGGGACACCATCAAATCTGCCAGAATAAGATCTCAGGGTTACTCTTTCATCTCCAGTGAACTGCCACGATACCTGTACGGCGGAGAAGGTTACAAGAAAAGGAGGCAATAACATCTCATATACCCAGTTTTGCATCTCTTTCTGCACAGCAACTAAATGGGCTGCACATGATTTTGGAGATCCTCTGCTGCACATGATTTTTGCTCATACATGAAATCAGTTTCAGCACCGTGTTAATTTTCCTTTATCGGTATCTTAATGATACGATTATCCTACCGGGGGTAAAAGTTTTACGGGAGGCTGTGAATTGGGATTATTTTACTGTAAGACATATGCTGAATCATTTTACCTTTGTATACTGTAACACTAGATTTGGCATAATAAAGGTAATGCCAGCCTTTTGTTTCTGAAATGGCCCAGGAGGGAGAGTTGTTGATTGTATTAAAAACAAGAAAGCCTAGGCTAGACTGGACAGTACGACAACCGCAAAAGCAGCAAGGCAATAAAGCTTTCACTTAAATCTATTGATTGTAATGTATTATTCAGAGAGATCCATCAAGCTTAAGTACTGGCCTCATCCCTGCTCCACACCATCACCGGCCTCACTTTTTTTTGATGAAACAGGAGGGAGTGTTCTCCCTACTGGTTAGGTTATATTAATATATATTAAAAAAAGGTAATACAAAGCAACAGAAGTTCAAGAAACAAAAAAAGAAAGAAAAAAATCTGTAGAATTACAGTAATGCTTCTAGCCATTGTAACATTGCCACCTTATGTCTACTCTTTGCTCTTAGGATAACTAAGGCAAATTCTTTCTTGAAGTTCCTGAAACAGGTATTCACACTCAGTGGTATGCCTTTGAAAATAAGGTCATTCCTTTGCATCCAAATACTCCAGCAAAAGGTGATGATGATATCCATAAAGAAGGGGACATTGAGTTGAGCTCTCACTTCTTCAAGAGCCAAGAATGGGTCTACCTCCGTAAAGACAATTTGAATTGCCAGCCAGCAGGATTGAGTAAAAGGACAGGTAATGAAGAGGTGTGTGAGGGTTTCGTCCATACCCAAGTTACACCAAACACAGAGGTAGGAAGGTAGTTGCATATTTCTTCTCCTTAGAAGATCTCTCATACTCAATCTGTCTTTAAGTAGAAGCCAGAAGAAAACCTTGTGCTTATTCTGACAAGCTGATTTCCATAACCAGTTAAATGCTGGGTGAACTACCATGTTACCAGTTAGATGGGTGTAAGCCCTTGAGCAACTGAATATTGGGGAGCCCCAAATATAAGTCCAAATATCTTATTCATGGGAAGAGGGCAAGGAGTCCAGATCACTGGCTAATTCAAGTAACTGATGCAGTGCAATAGAAGAGATTGGAAGGTGTAACAAGTCGGCAGGCCCTTCAGCAGCTAGAGCATCTTTAATCGAAATATCTGTGCGTTTTGCAAATGAGTGAAGCTGGGGATAATTAAGTTTTGGCACCTTATTGAACCAGAGATCTTCCCAAACAAGACAGGTAGCACCATCAAAAATGTTAACTGAGGCCATACCCTTAAAAGAGTCGTGCCAAGAGAGGATATCTCTCCACCAGAAGGAACCTTTTCTTTTAGAAGCAGAAGGCAAAGAGGCATTACTGTAGTGCCTTTCCCAAACAAGTTGCACCCATTGCAAGTCATGTCTATTGTAGAATTTATGTAGGTTTTCAACAGTAGTGCTTCATTTTGAGTCTGCAATTTCAACACACCTAGACCACCTTCAGTCTTGGGCAAGCATACCAATTCCCATGCTGCTTTTGGAGGGCTTTTGGCATTGATGTCAACCCCTCTCCAGAGACAATATTTTCTATAGTTGTCAACCTGCTTAATGACTGTCTTGTATAGCTTGAATGTACTCATAAAAAACATTGGGAAAGAAGAGAAACCCGAATTTGTAATTTCCAACCTCCCACCTTGGGACAGGAATGCAGAGGTGTAAGCTAACCTTCTCTCACATCTTGTAACTAATGGAAGGAAGTCAATCACTTTGGGCTTGGTAAGACCAAGGGATAAACCTAGATAGGTAAAAGGCAGAGTGCCCACAATGCAACCAAATGACTGATCCAGCATGGCTGTTTTATTTTCCTCCACATTAATAGGTACCAGCATGGATTTGGAATATTTAACTTTGAGACTAGTTGAATGTGAGAAATCCTGTAACAAGCCTTTAAGGATATTCAGTTGGTTAGGGTGGGCTTCCATGATCACTAAGGTATCATCTGCATATTGAAGAATGGGGAAATCTTGACTATGTAGCAGTGGAATTGGCAGGTTGAGCTGGCCCTGTAATCTGGCCTTGTTCAAAACACTTTGTAGCAGATCTGCAGCTAACACAAATAGAAGTGGAGAGAGTGGATCCCCTTGCCTTACTTCTCTTCTACAATGGATGGTCTTGCCCGGCACTCCATTTAACAGGACTGAAGAAGTACAAGTGTTGAAGATTAGCTGCATCCAAGCCAGCCATTTGTCCCCAAAGCCTTTAAATCTCATAATATCCAACATAGCCTGGTGTTCTATTTTTTCAAAAGCCTTCTCAAAATCCAATTTTAAAATGATGATCTCCTTCTTTGATTGGTGGCACATATGTGGATATTCCGGTGCCCATGCCAGACAATCTTGAATTGTTCTTGTTTGGATGAAACCATATTGGTTCTTGTGGATGATAGATTGAATGACCTTCTGCAATCTGATAGCTAAAAGTTTGGTGATAAGTTTCAAGGAAGTATTGAGAAGTGAGATTGGTCTGAAATCATTGGCTCGGATTGGCCCTTCTGTCTTAGGGTTCAGAGCAATATGAGAGCCATTTAAACTTTGCAAGCAAACATCACCTGAATGAAAAGCATGACAGAGTGTATAAAAATCATGCATAATGATTGGCCAACATTTCTTAAGGAAATCTGTATTAAACCCATCAGGACTAGGGGCTTAGTCTGACGGGAGGTTGGCAACCACATGGTCTATTTCTTCATTAGAAAAGGCCTCATCCAGACAGAGCAATTCAGGGGAGGGCTGCAGAAGAAGGCCCAGGTCAAGAGACATAGAAGCAAAATCAGAATGTCCTAGTCTGTTCTTGAAAGCTTCCCACAAGATAGCTGCCTTCATCTGATGATCTGTATGTACAATACCAAGATTATCCTCCAAAGTAGTGATGAGATTTTTCCTGTGCCTTATAGTTGCATTGGCATGGAAGAATTTTGTGCCAGCATCACCACAAATCACCCGTTTAATGGTACCAGTAAATTTTTTGTTGCCTGAGGAGTGAAAGTAGTTTCTTCTCTAGCAGGTCTCTGAAATTCCATTCCATCAAGGAGAGGTCTCTAAATTCCTCAATAATTCCCAAGAGAGATATAATGAGCTTCACATTGGAAATGTTAGTCTTCAAGCTTGAGAGCTGAGCTTGCCACGCTCTGATGACCCTTCTGAGGTTTTTAAATTTTTCTATAATGATTTTAGCAGCATCAGTTTGCTGGGTGGGTAATGACCAACCATGCTGAACCACTGCCCAGAAGTGTTCATGCTCCATGAGATAGTTTTCAAATCGGAAGACCTTTCCTTTTGGCATGTTTGTATTGATTGCGATGACACAAGGCAGATGATCAGAAGTTTCCATGACCAATGATGAAGCTGAAGTGCCTGGATAAATATTAGTCCATGACTGTGAGGTGAAGAACCAATCCAATCTTTCCAGGAGAGGTGGGGTTTGCTTATTTGACCAAGTACATTTCCTTCCTTGTAAGGGAATTTCAACTAACCCCAGAGCACTAATGGCCTCATTAAAGAGGAACATTTCCGAAAGATCTGCCCCTGGTCTGTTCCTATTATGTGGATGTCTCATTAGATTAAAATCCCCCACTATGAGCCAGTCAACTTCAGGTGGTATCTGAATGTTTTTGAGCCTGTTAGTAAAGAGCAATTTGTCATGGATAGATCCTCTGGGTACCGCAAGGAAGCTACCCGTGAGGAAAAAGAAGTCTGATTCCTACTAGGATTTCACTGTAATCCTATTATGACTCATACCTTATAATCCTACTAGGACTCCTACCTTCTAATTCTACTAGGAATCCCGTCCCCTGGGATATATAAAGGAGGGCAGGGATACCTAGATAGGGAGAGAACCAACAGGCAACTCAACACCCAAGCGCAGGGCGCAATATACAACATCCCAAAATAGGACGTAGGGTGTTACGCTACTCTAGCGGCCCGAACCTGTCTAAATTTGTGTCTTGTGTCCTTGCGTTCACCTTCAAATTCCAGATCCGGCGATCCCTCACCAAATAATCACCTACCTTAGGATATCCCTAGGTAGGCCGACGGTAAAAATACCGACACAATTTGCCTTGCGGTGTACATGGCCCATACACATTCGTCAGACTCCTCTCTGCTGCATTGTGTTGGAAGTGAATTCTATCGAGATGCCAAATTTGTTACTAACTGCTAGCTGACCTTGTAACTGTTGAGATTTCCAGATAGAAATGACACTCCCAGAAGCACCCACAGAAGGCAAATATTCAAATTTGTCAAAACCAGGAGAGCAAAATTTTTTAATGAACTATAGGTCAAAATGCTCTTTTTCTGTCTCCTGAAGACAGACCAGATCACAGGCGCTCTCAACTATCTTATCTCTGATGGAATCCCACTTTTTGTCAGAATTTAAACCACGAACATTCTAGCAAAGTACCTTCTAGTTTTTACATAAATGGGTTGCATCCATAAGCAAAAGAGGGATGAGCTGGTAACTGGACAGTAGCCGTAAGGTACTGCCAACAAAAGGTCCCAAGGATAAAAACATGAGAAAAAGAGAAGAGGGGAAGGGGAACAATCCAGCGCACCAAGTGTAGTCTAAAGGGAATATTACAGACCCAACTAAGAAGAAAGGAGAAAGAGAAACTGAGGATCTGGACAAAAGAAAGGACTAGACAGACATCACAGTCACTTCTTGGGCTCCTTCTTATCCTTGGTGGAATCATTGTCATCCTTTGGGTTTTGTTTTTTCTTCAAAGGTTTCTTCCCACCAGGGGCTGAAACAAACTTCTTCTTATTTAGAGCTTTATCTGTGAGAGTGTCCTCATCACGTTTGCAGAAACTAGCACCCAAGTTATGTATAACTAAAGGGGACAGCGCTGGTGGAGTCACAGAACAACCCATACATTCTTTCTTAGAGCATTGCGGGTGCTTTGTAGCCTTTTTCATTCCTTTAGATGTTGACTTCTCCTTAAGTCTGGATCTTCCACGATCCCTGACAGCTTAGCTTGATTAACTTTGTCCAAAAGAGCCTTGGACCAAGGGCATGAGGATGGGGATACTTTATGTTGTAGCTGTTCCATGGGAGTGCTAGGAGAATTAGGAGTAGATGCAGCTGAGCCTTTACCTTTCATATCAGGTGTCTAAACATGGGTTGGGCTAACATCATCAATAGTATCAGCCAAATCGGCAAAGGAGGTGTTATCAGGCAGATCAGAGAGACACTCCAAGGTAGCTTTGGGGCACTTATTAGGGAGAGCAAATTGAACACCCTAATTAGCCTTGCTTGTGATAATGTCCCAAGATGGGGAAGATAAGAATTGTCTGGCCCAAGAAAAGCTGTTTGGACTGCCAAGCAAGGCTGTTAAGAAGTCTACCCACGCATTTGGGACTAGGGTGGAAGGCTGTGAGTGTCCAGGAGCTATGTACTTGGCCCAGAGTCTGAAGGCTTCAGCATTGTTCTTGTGCAAAGACCGGAATGTAGAGAAAACTGGATCTTGGTGAGGTTCAAAAAGCTCCACAAAGCCTAATTGAGGAGGGTCATCATTAACATCATGGGCTTCTGGCATGAATTCATCTTCTACAGGCTGATGGTCCATCAATTCTTCAACCTGAATTTCTTCTGGCATAATGGGATGGTTGGGAATAAAAACTTCCACATGATTATCCTGCAGTTGTATCTGATTAATAGCAGTAGGTTCCTCATCAATGAAAACACATGCATCAATTATTTGAACCGGTCCCTCTACAACCACCTGATTTCCTTCCAGGTTATCTACAGCTTGGTTGAGGTCTTCAATACCTCCCAAATCATCCTCCAGGGCTTGGTTCAGATCAAAATCAATTCCAGGAGCTTGAATTAGATCATTAAGTTCCAGGAATGGTTCACCAGGTAGCTGCTGTGCCACAATTAGCACCTGCACCACATTTGCTGCAAAGTTGTTTTGGGCCCCAGCCTGATCCAAGGCATTTGGAATCACACCATTAGCAGGCAAATTGGGGTCATTAACTTGCTGATTGGGCCATGCATCCCATCCCTCATCATTGGGCTGAACATTCTGTTGGCCCAAGTTGAGATCCATATTGTTATCATGCACATTTTCCTCAGCTGCTGGCTCTGCATATGGGCCCTGTCCAGGCTGACCAAAGCCAAAAGAAGCAAAGAAGTTTGGCTAAACATCATCAGGTCCATTTGGGGGTTCATCCTCATCAGGTGGGCCTCCTCCAAGGAGTTTTGCCTGCAAGATCTCACATTTACAAGTCTAGGATTCACCTTTAAAATTCTCACCTTCTGAACAAACAATGAACCAGGGAATTTCTGCTAAATCAACCACCCTAGCTTTGATGATGATTCTTGCCTAATTAGTGGGGACTTCTTCCCAGGCTAAAAGCTTGCCAAACTCTGAAATAGCCTTTCCTATATCATGCTGCTCCCAAAACTCAATATTAAAACCTAACAGCATAAGCCAGACCTTATAGTTCATGGTGGTAGTTCTATTGTTCCAGCCCTTATTATGTAGTTTGAAAGTGACTCTGTAATTGCCATATGTGTGAGGACTATTCTGAATCAAGAAATCACGCTCATGGAATCTGTTAAAGTGCATGTAAGTCTGTCCATAAGGGCAAGGCTGGATACTCCTATATCCCACCTGTCTATGGTTCCTCTGAAGGTCATCAAGCAATTCTCTGATCGAAGTGAAGGACACTTGTTCCTCAGGCAGGGCTCAATGCAAGCAATGGCGACATCACTATTCTAACCTCGGAGACCTCCGATCATAGCCCGGGTCATGGGTTTTCTTCCTTCCACATGCACCCTAGTGCTACCACAGGGCATAAAGGGTGTGAGATCAACGAAGTGAAAGGCCATGAGCTCACCCGATGAAGATGATTCTCGGAGATTGGTGTTGAGTACTGTAGCAGGAGCGCCGAATGGGGTTTTCTGCCGTCTTTCGTCTGCAGAGCTTGCTAATGGCTCCGCTGCCGCTGTCGGAGCAGGCCCAAAAGGAGGGTGTGCGGCGGTGGTGAAGTTTGGCAATGGCGGAGGATTTGAGGGGAGATTGCGATTATGGATGGAGGTGGAAGGAAGATGTCAGAGCAGAGTTCCAAGTAATGGTAATAGGAGTGGCCAAGGGGGAATACCAAAAGTCACCTGGCTAACATGGCTCAGGGAGGGGTAGAGTGGAGGGACCGAGATAGCAGACCCATCAGTCAGAGAGAGAGGATTGCGAAACAAAGATTGTGAGGATGGAAAGCTTTGCGTGTCCAAGTAGGGGAAGGGAGATAATCTTCCTGACATAGCTAAACCCGGAAAAGGAGGCGGGAACGGCAATGAAGAGCAATATGTCCCAGTCGGAAACAATCCGAGAAGCGAACATTGTTGGTGCAAGTGGGCTGTTGATGCTTGTTCGAGAGATATCTGCTGCAATGGATCCGGCCCAAGTAATTGGTGGAAGGGGTTGGAGTCACGGATGGGTTACCATCCGAATGGGCTAGAATCACGGGAGTAAAGTTGCCCAAATTGAGAGAAAGATCCAAATTCAAATTATCCACGGGATTAACGCAAGGAGAATGAGAAAACTGTTTCATGTTCAACGCTCTGTTCAAATCCAAATCAACAGCAATCTTTGGAGGATCTACTTTAGATTTTGGCCTGACAGTTTTGAGAGAAGCAGATGCATTACGAATAATATAATTTTAATCAAGTCGGCCAAAAGCAGAAAGATGAGTTTGAACATGTCGAGTGTTGCGAACAAGAATTTGATTCGCCCCAGTTAGTGGCACCGAATGGTAGGCACCATGTCTGGAGCGCGAAACTTGAGCAGGCTGAACAGAATTTGAACGAGCAACTGAAGCATAAGAATGCGAGTTCTTGCGCGATATGATAGGTGTCCAGTGATACTGCGGACCTTGGGAAGCAGCCATGAAAGAGTGAGCTAATTCCATTCCTTTGTGGTTCCAAAGGTTGAAGGAGAGTTTGAAAATATCGCAAGAAAAGGTGTTGAGGTTGTAGACTAAAAGACCAACTTGCCGAGAGAAAACTGTGAATTTAAATACCTAATCCTCAACCTCAACCACATCAAACAAATGTGCAGACCCTCCAAGAACCGATTGGAGGATAAGGCCAACGTTGGCATCATCAAGTTTGATCTTAGAGTGAGCAAAAGAGACCAGAAGCCAAAAACTACCAGCATCATCAGGAGCAGGGAAGTTGCTGGTAAGTCGGTGATTGATCATACCTTTGCTGAGAATTCCAAACCATGGTGGATGTTGAGCGATGAGGAAGCCATGATCGGTGAAAGATTGGGAAGTTGAGCAATGAGGAAGCCTTGAGGACGAGCAGGATGGAGAGGTGGATTCCAGTGATCACTGTGGGTCGAAGTCGAGCGCCTGAGGAGGAGAGAGCACTTATTTCCCCACCAGCGCCACTTCCTCACAGATCGTCTCCACAACAGTGGCAGCCTCTGAAGCTTTTAGAGAATTCTCTTTAAACAAGTATAGTTAAGGTAATGTTATTTTTTTCAAATATTTGAATTAAATAAAAAATAATTAACCTTTTGGTCTCTATAGTTAAATAAAATGATTAGTTATGCATATTAGCAAATAAGCCCACTAACTAAAACTGTATCCATATGTGAACATTCAGATTCTAGTGATCATATGGATACTTTACAAAGCTTGATAGAGGTATAAACAATTTGAATATTTCTCGACCATTCGATCACCGAAGAGGGTCAGCTACATACTCAGAGCTCTTTTTAAAATATTTTCATAGAGATTATATATGAACTAGGATACTTTGGTTGGATGTCAGATTCGAATAAAATATCAGGCAGACTCGTTTGGATGTCCGATTGGATACTTCCTCATATGCTAGATTCACATAGTTATATCAAATATCCAATTTGACCGTCCCCGGCCCAATTTAAGGTCCAAGCTAAATTTTGGCCAAGAGGGTAAGTGATCCAAAATTTTATTTTCTCCTGAGCGTTTATAAGGTTAAACTATGGTGGATCTAGGATCTCAAAAGAGGGGGCTCATCTTCTCCTTTTTCTTCCACCCTCCTCTTTTTTTCTTCCTCCTCCTCTTTAGAGATGTAAATAGATCAGATACAGACGGAGATCACCGATATTGTATTGTTTTTACATTTTCTATTGGATTCGGATACGAACACGGATAGTCTCAGATACAAATACGAACCTGGATTGCTTCGGGTACGAATACGAATAGATATGTTAACACCAAGATTTGATAATTTTATGGCTCATGAAATACACAGAAGGAAGGTGATAATTTGATAAATATTAAGTTGAAGACATACGGAACACAAATCGATCAAGGAAGTTTTATTAGCAAGGACTCCATAGAAGGAAGTTAGAGTCCATGTATCTTAATATTTCCTTTTATTTAGGTATTTAGAATTAGGCAAGCTTTTATACGAACTCAACCAGGTGTCATTAGTCCAGAGTATAAATATGTACCATTGGCCATTGTAAAGGACATCTTTCGATCAATACATCATAATATTTTTTTTCTTGGCTCAACGCCAAACCCTAGGAGTTGGAGTAATGTACTTTTCTCAACAAGTTCTTCTACAAGTTGGGCTGCATCATCTTGACCTCCAGTTTGCTCGTCAGCTTAGTCTTTATCAGTTATTCTAGGCTTTAATTACCAGCGTATCGCTGTAATATAGTCTAGTTTGCCTTCCAATTATCGATTTCTATCATATCTTGTAAGGTTGCATTGTTCGATCTCTTGCTAGATTTGGTAGAACCACGGTTATCTTGCCTTGTTTAGATCTATTGTCTTATATTTATTGAATTTGTTGCTTAGCTGATAGCAAAAGATTGATTTCATTAATAAAAGCAACATATTAGTTCTCTTTGGCCGATAATTTCTTATTCTTGGTCTTTATTGAGTTCTTATCGAGCTTTTATCTCGTCGCATTTATATTCATCGGCTAGTGATTTTTAAGTATACAGCCCGGTTGCCAGCGCTGTCTCGGTTAAATCCTATCCGACTAGTGATGATGCTAGATTAATTGTTATCAGCTTACTGATCCTATTTATGATGATTTATTTGCTCGGCGATTGCTCAGTTTGTTGATTCTATTTGTCAGCTGATGGGCATTTAAATATTTAATTCTCGCATCGGGTATTGGTTGTCGGCTCTGTGTACTTCAATTCTATCATCTAGCTGACAGATCTTCATCTAAGTATCGTATTGGCTGAGCATTATAATTCTATTAACTGGCCGATACGAAGTCGTAACACACCTTATAAGTTGGATGGTCAAACTAAATGGCACACCTCGAACCTTGAGAAGCTAAGGACTTGTAAAGTAAATCTCCCAGGCAAGTGCATTGCGTGTGGGGAATCATCGCCAGTCGATTTTTTGCGCCAACAAGATGTATATGGAATACGGAGTGAACCGGATGCGGATATATCGCATACAGATGTGTATTCGGATACTGAGTAAAGGTAATATTTTTTCATAGCACAAGTGTTGTAGCATTTGAATATCCTACTAGTTCAATTTTTAATTAAATTATGCTTAAAGAAGCAAATTAACAAATGATATTCTAACTTATTACATAGATAAGGGAGATTCAGTTACATGAAATTCTAAGTGCTACATAGCTAAGATTGGAGACACTCGATTATACAACACTAAAACTTATTACATTGATGATACTTCAGAAGCACTCAAATCAAATCGTCTGTTCTAGGAGGCTAGATTCAAATTAAAATCGTTCCTGATTAACCAAGTTAACAATAGATGACATACCATTTTGGGCACTCAATTACACGACAATAACATTCTGATTTATTACATGTAGGAGTGATCGAATTATTGCTAGAGTTATACGATATTGAGCTTTTATTAAAATGGAACAAATCTATTTTTGATAGACAAATTGTTGCCAATAGGTAGATTATATTTTTAGAAAACTTTTTATGGTAATTTTATATTTTTCTAATTTGGAATGAATTAGTTATAAATTTTTAATGATTAAATCTAATTTTTATTAATGTATATGTTTGGTATAATACAACTACCCGAATTAAATATCCGGATTATTTGACCGGATATCCAATATCCGATGGATGTCACCCTTCTTATATCCGAATCCGATGTCCGGATAAAGTATCCGAATTCATATTCGATATCCGAAAAAAATATCTAGATATACGAAAATAATATCCGAATCATTATCCGACCGCTCTGGGTCGGGAAATATTCGTATCATTTGCACCCCTACTCCTATTTATCCACGCTAAAAAAATATTAGGGGAGTTTTGGGGGGCTCCATGGGCTGCATGGGGTAGGGGGATCCACCCCTGGTTAAACTAGAAACATTCTAACTTCACTAGAATATTTTAATAGATTAAACATAAGTCAAAAAATACCAATGATCAAGTTAATGTAATGTTTTGTTTATAAACTTTATATATGGGAAAATATTAAAGGTTTGTATAATATTTAAGTATATTTTTTTGTAGATTTAGGAGATTTTTATAAAAGTTTTAAACTTCAGCGGTTTTCATGTCAAATTTAACTTAATTAAATACATGAGGTGTTACAATAGTGGTTTTTTGCTATGTCTTTGTATGATCGTTTAAAAACTCTGTGTAAATAATACATGAGCTAAGTATGATTAAGGGCTGAGTTTGATTGTGAATGGGTATTAGGGTCATGATCCACTGCTACCAATACTCCACATAATACCTATATATGTATGTACTCTCAAGTCCCACATCAAAGGTAGGTACATGCATGACATCTAAACACATTCATAGAAACACCCAAAAAACAGCAACGAAAAGCCTACAACAATCCCAGCATCATCTAGCTCTCACTCAGCCATCGCAATGCTAGCTGCAGCACCAAGTGTAGTGTACTATTGTAGATGCGGATCATCCTCTACAAAGCTCTCTGAAAGGACGACGCACTACGCGTGTAGACGGCTAGGTCAGTTCTCATCTGGTCTCGACTTCAGTGGGCCGCCACGTCGTCTTCCTCGCGCACAGCATCGCCTCCTTGTTCTTGGACACGGTCATTCTGACCTCCCACTGCAACGACCTCACCACGCTCTGGATCTCGTCCACCGTCGCCTTGTCGTCCCGCACGATGAGCTTGCCGTTCGGCCTCAGGATCCGGTCCACCTCCACGACCACCGGCAACACCTTGCACCTGCCAAAGCCAAACCCAACAGAATTGAAGATCGAGTCCTCGTCGTCGTGTTCATCAAGCCCGGCCCCTCTTCGATCAACACCTTGCTTGCACCTCCACTATCATCAATGGCCGGCCGCTTTGTTAGTTAGTTGTTACCTGGGCATGAGCTTGGAGAAGAGGTGGTCGGCGTGGAGGAGGTCGTAGGACCTCGGGTAGGTGCTGAAGGACTCGCACCAGTC
This sequence comes from Panicum hallii, assembly GCF_002211085.1. Classification (NCBI taxonomy): domain Eukaryota; kingdom Viridiplantae; phylum Streptophyta; class Magnoliopsida; order Poales; family Poaceae; genus Panicum; species Panicum hallii. Next base: position 4,205,615 of record NC_038049.1, on the reverse strand, counting down.
GTGGTAGATCCCGAACAGGCCGCGCTCGTAGATCACCGGCAGCGTGTCCGGCGAGTCGATGGTCACCACGTTCATCACCCACACCTTCATCTCCCGCAGCGCCGCGGCGAGCCCGCCGTAGACGGCCCTCATGTCCATGACGTTCCGAATGGTCTTCCAGTCGATGCCCGTGCCGGTGAGGTACGAGCTCCGGACCACCTTCCTCCAGTGCGCCAGGTCCGCCGCGAAGTCCTCCGGCGCCGGCTTGCCGTACACGCCCGTCTGGCTGCTGTCCAGCCAATAGGGCGCCTTCCCTAGCCTCGCCGGCCACGGTTCCGGCCACCGGGCTCCGCGCACCGACGGGTCCTCCGGCACACGGTGCATGCACGCCCGCAGCTTTATGTTCCTGCAAGATCGATCGGATCAGGAATTCATCATCAGCTTCCGCTCAGATCGACGACCGGTCTTCTTCTCTAATTACCATGCTGCGTTGGGATCGTCGGAGGGCTCGCACAGCGCCGGCTCCTTCTGCGCCCTCTTCTCGTAGCAGCCATTGTTCACCGGCTTCCGGAAGATGGCGACGCCGACCTGGTCGTCGACGGTGTGCATGGTCTTGGCCACCATCTCCCAGCACATGGCCTTCGTCAGCTTCACCATTTCTGCAAGACGTTCACACCCACGATCGGAAGCAACTAACGGTCATGTCGCTAGGAAAATGGAGGAACAATCGGTCGATCGACGCAAGATGGACGGAGAGCTGACTGACCGTCCCAGATCTCGACGTCGTCCGGGAGCTTCTGGTAGACCGGCGTGGCGGACCAGACGAAGACGCCGCCGGGGCGGAGCAGGCGGTTGAGCTCGAGGAGGAGCATGCCGCCGTCGATGTGCCACGGCACGCGGCACCGCGCGCAGTGCACGACGTCGAAGACGTTGCCGGGGAAGGGCAGGCGCTGGGTGCCCATCACGGCGGAGATGGCCGGGATGCCGCGCTCCAGCGCGAACTGCACCTGCGCCTCGTGCTCGTCCTTGGGCGCCAGCGACATGGTCAACGCGTCGCGGTCGAACAGGTACCCGCCGAAGCTGGCCACGCCGCAGCCGACGTCAAGCACCACGCGGCTGCGCCGGCCCCACGCCACCGCCGGGAGCGCGCCCTGGATCAGGTCGATGTACCGCAGCGCGCCGTGCTTGAACTGTGTCCCGCCGCCGGGGAACGTCAGGTGCTCGCCGGAGACCTTCACCCAGTTCTGGTGGCCCTTGTACTCCGCCAGCCCCGTGTGCGGCACGTTGTGGTACCAGATCTTGTCGCGGCTGTGGGGCCACCGGATCGGGTCCCGGTACTCTGGCGGCGCCGGGACCAGACACGTCGGCGCCTCGGCGGGGCAGTGCCGCTCCCGGTGCTCGTAGTGCTTGTCCGTCTTGAGCTTCTTGATGGCCGCCTCGTTGTCCAGGCACGGGATGTAGTCTGCGCCGGCGCTCGAGTTGCACAGCTTCCACGCCGATGCCGACGACGCCGACGCCGCCGAGCCGCCGGCCGCCTTCTTCTTCCCCTTCTTGCCCTTCTTCTTCTTCGTCTCGGCGCGATTCTTCTTCTCCTCCGTGGACTCCGCGGCCTGCGTCGTGAACGACCCGTTCTGCGCCGCGCGCTCCGTGAGCAGCTCCGCCTGAACGGTCGGCAGGGCCTCCGCCTTTTCCTCTTCGGAACTCGTCGTCGTGGACGCCGCCGTATTGGCGGCGTCAGTGTCCGAGGTCGCCGCCGATTTGGCCACCGGCTTCACCGTCAGCGCGGCTCCTTCGACCTTGGCGCTCTCCTCCGAGATGCGGGTCTTGTTGCCGTCGTCCTTGACCAGGTCGACGCCGTCCATCTTCCCGTTCTCGTCGTCGAACTCGAAGGTCAGGTTCTTGGGCGTGCCGCGGTCCGTCACAGCGGCGCCGCTCTCCTTCGCGTCATTCGCCGCCGCCACCGCCTGCTCGGCGCTCTCCTTGGCGTCGGTCGCCGCCTGGTCCAGGCCACCCGTTGCGTCCTTATTATTAGCGTCGGTCTCCGCGGCCGCCTCCTCGGCGCCCTTCCCCGCGGCGCCGTCCGTGTCGCCGCCGCTCCCGGGCTTGACGAGGTCCCCGCCCTCCGTCCTGCCGTTCTCGTCGTCGAACGTCTGGTCCCTGGCCGACGCCTGGTCTCCCTTGGCGTCCCCGGTCGCCGCGACGACGTTGGCGCTGCCCTGCTTGACGGTGTTGGTGGCGTCGATGGAGCTGTCCTCCTCCTTGACGTCGGCCTTGGCGGCGGCGGCCTGCTTCTCCGCGGACGCCAGCGAGATGGCCGCCGGGACGGCCTCCGGCGAGGACGCCACCCAGAGGCCGAGGAGGCACAGCGCGACGAACGCGACGAAGGTCGCCGTCGAGCAGAAGGGCGACCGCTGCCGCTGGTTCCGGTCGAACAGCGCCATCCTGCTGTCTCCGATCCCTCTCGATCAGCTAGCTAGCTCATGCAAATCAAATCCCTCCGGAAAACGTCCCCTTCTGCAGAAGAAGAAGATCGACATTGAAATTAATTAATCTGAGAACGAACCAAATTCACAGGCAGGCACGCATCGATCCGATCCCTTGCTTGTAGTTACTATACCTCTCTCTGATGCGTCGTTAACCACCTTGATGGTTCTCTCCATCCATGCATTCACTCATGCACGCAGTGGTCTGTCTGAATCTGGTGTTGGATGGATGATTCCGGATTCTTCATTCAGAAGGGAGGGGAGTGTGCATGCGTGCGCGTTTCTTAAGGGCTCCGCGGGTGGCAAGTTTGGATGAAGGGAAGAGAGCGTAAAGCGGGGAGAGAGAGCGAGAGAGCGAGCGAGCGAGAGAAAGAGGCCGGGCGGGGTCGGTCAACACACAGACACAGGACAGGACACTCCCCGGTTTTGGTGCGCCATGCACAAGAAGGCATCACGCCAGTGGACGGATGGACGCATGGAGTATGTCAGATATTTTGAAATGGGCCTCGGAGCCGACGGCCCAGCAGGAGGAGCAACGGGTAGAGAAAAATGTCGATTCAGTGCAGGCGGTTGGGTGTCCATATCCAGAGTCCAACCGTCTGCCTCCTCCCCCCACCGATGAAACCAGCGCGCTTCCGTAGCACGCGGCGGCGGCGGCGACGAGGACTACCGATCTGGCGACTCCCGAAGCGAGGAACGGGAGGGGAGGCAGATCCGCACCCGGTGAACCCAGCAGGAGGCGACGCCGGGAAGGAGACGCGGAGAGAGGTGCCAAGGCCGGTGAACCCAGCAGGAGGCGGCGCCGGGAAGGAGACGCGCAGAGAGGTGCCAAGGCGAAGGCAGCTCAAGCGGAGAACGTTGGGGACGATGCTGTCAGCCCGGATCCGCCGTCACCACCAAGCGCATCTTCCTGTTCCGCTCGCCCGCGCCGGTAAGTCGGCCCTAAATCTCCTTATAGCTTTGGTTAGGGTTTGGATCTTTCGTTAGGTTACGGTTTGGTTGGGTTCGTTCGGTTGTTCGCCCCAAAATCTCGTGATATCCTTGTTTGTTTCGAGCCGTTCGGTTACAGATTGGTGGCAATACACACTGATTAGTTTGTTAGAGCGGGTTAATCGGCTCTGGTTTAGGAAAATCTTTGCATTGACTGGGTGCGTTCGGAGGTGGGTGTAGCGGCGTAGTAGCCTGCGTTGCTGCCCGTAGGCCATCAGCCTATTGCGCGTGCACTGCATGTAGCAGCAAGCTCACCAGCTTGAACTTTGGGATGCTTAACTTTCCGTGCAGTACTCCGCGGTTGCCTGCCTTGGACTGAACATTTCTTAAGCTCCTGTATGTACCGTGATGCTGTTTCGTACTGTCTTTGTGATGGTTTACAGCATGTGTTTTCGGCGCGGGGAGCAGTTTTGGTGTGAATTTCTGTTTGTCAACCGTGTGGCTCTGTCAACTGTCATTTGCCAAATTGATACAAGTTAATCTAGTTGATTTTATTGATCAAACAAGAAGAATGGTTTATACTATTATTTTTCAAGGATCTGTAGTCGACTCGGCTGCAATAAGTTTTGCCCACTTGGGTTGTGCAGTAGTATGAATTTGTGGTGTCCATTATTGTTCGACAACCTGGCCTGTTATATCTTGAAGGTTTTGGAGTTCAGTTTACCCACCTTCACTACCTTTCAAGTTCTAAGGTATAGGAAAATTATGTTTGGATTTATTGTTTGTATTAGTTAGCTAGATTCATGAAATTGGCTCATCTTAAATTTCTGGCTTGCTGTTCATTCACTTCAAGTGTTTGATTTAGTGGAACTTTTAGCATTTCAACCTTTCCAGTCTTTTATGTATACATATTGCTAGATCATTTGAAGTTATCTTTTCTGTCTTCTGTTTGCCTCTGGCAAATAAAGTTACACATGCGTCTCTTTTTGAGTTTCTAGCACAAGCAAGCTACTGATGTATTCTTGCTTTTTTAAAAATTTAGTTTCTTTTAACTGAATGATATATACTTCTTGAAGTTCTTTTTGAACCATTTTTTTTCTAAATCTGAGATCTTAGTTGATGATAGTTATGGTCTCCCGAGGTTCTTATTTAATGAGGAAAATGACGGTCTTTGAATGTTGGTATGGAGCTGCTTATGATCTGTAGGTATATAAGTATACGTGCATGTCCAGATGTGCTAGCAATTGCAGTCGGGCTGCTTCTGGATTTGGTCCCTCATGAGTGCTGGGAAACTTGAAAATAATTTCTATTTTCTGGTCTGGTGATGTTGCACCCTAATTCTTGGACCAGAATGATCACACTGTTTTTTTGTTTCCCAATCATATTGTAACACTAAACTATTATTTTGCTCACATGTCTCAAATGACAAATGAGATCATCATTTTTTCCTATACAAAAACTGAAGGATACAAACAAAGCTGTTTAGCTAGTGTTTAAGTGCAATAAATGATAGGTGCTCTTGATTTTAAAATGAGTAGGTTGATATTTTTATGTGTAAACTTTTCGGTGCTTTCTATATTCTACATATGTGCCCTGTAGTTGAAGCAATTCGTTATACCCACCATGTCTGTTTTATTAGCCGTTTATTTGGTATCATAGCTCTGTAACAGCATGTATTTCTTTTTGTAACCATATGTTGTAGGCAATGTAGGTACCCGAGAACCCCAGTCAAGAGGATGGCCGATCCAAGGAATAACCTTCCACCCCACTTGAGCCAGGGCACCGCGAAACCCCCAAATTATGGCTCCTTGGACCCAAGTGCTATGGCCGACCCTCAATTTGTTGCTTTTCTACAAGCTACCTATGCTGCCCAAGTTGCCCAAGCTGCCCAACCTGCATATTTTTCAGCGCCCGCATATATAGACCTTGAGTCCTCCCCAGCTTCATGGCCACCACGCGCTGCCAGCCTTGCCACTTTGCATGCTCAGCTGCGTCCACCCATTGGCATCCCTGCCATGCCACCTACTCCAAACTTTGACAACAGCCCTACCCAAGTCAAAAGTCGAACCAGCAACTTCACAATTGCTGAAGACAAAGCTATATGTTTTGCCTTCATAAATATGTCCAAAGATCCCATTGTCGGTGTGAATCAGAGTAGTGAAGCTTATTGGCACTGTGTGCACAAGTTCCTATATTCAAACACCCCAGTAGAGAGACAGAGGCCGGCACAGTCCATCCGGAAGCGCTGGGGAACTATCCAAAAAGATACTGCAAGGTTTTGTGGCTACAAAGCCGAACAAGACAGGAAAAATCAATCCGGCAAGACGGAAGAAGATAGGGTGAGTATCATAGTATTAGTAAACAACATATATTTTGATCATGCTGCTTTGGTACAGATGGTGTCTCATATGGCTGTTTCCTGTTGTTACAGATTGAAGATGCGAAGAAGCAGTACCATGCCCTTGTTGGGAAGCCATTCGCATTCATGCATTGCTGGGAATCACTTCGTGGCCAAAGGAAGTGGCTGGACCTTGTGGGGGCGAAAGGAAAAGACGCCGACAACAATGGTGAAGAGTCAACACCTGATCTTGTAGACCTTGGCTTCCCTGAAGAAGATGCAAATGACAGTCGTCCAATTGGCCGAGATTCTGCGAAGAAGAGAAGGAGCAGTGAGCTGCAGTCATCTTCTACAGCTTCCGCTTACGTGGAAGTCCTTCAGAAAATGACAGACCACAAAGGAAAACAAATTGTGGCGGAGGTGGAGTGGGCTACTGCTTTCAACGATCGCGAAGATCGGAAGCTCACTTTGGAAGAGAAGAAAAGGGAAGATGGGATCATGAAAATGGATCTATCTGCGCTCGATCCATATCAGCGGAGGTACTTTCGTCGGGAGATCAAGGCGATCCTTGCAAGGACATGTGCTGACGACGATGAGCAGGAAATGGACGACGACTTTGGCGCTTGAAGCCACAGACTTTCTGCTGACTACTTCGTCCGCAATGGTTGTTTCAATTTTATGTAGTCTTGTACTGTACGACCTAATAAAAGGTGTTGCCGTGAGTAGAGAAACATCATTTTTTTATTTATTGTACACTGTCCGAAACTTTTACATGAGCTTATTCTGTATTGTTTCGGAAAAACTTTCGTAATGGTTGATGTCTAGCAATAAATGTTGTTAATGTGTCTATGTCTGGCGGAACCGCCCATATTAGATCCCGTTCATGTTTGAGTTCTGTTTAACCCGACTGATGGTGCACCAGTTTTTGGCTTTTGCATAGCTAGCAAGTTTAGGAAATAATCATCTAGCTTGTGGTGTCTCCATTTTTGGTATAGTTTTTGTTTCTTGTGGTCATTTGTGGTATAGGTTTGAACTGTGTAGGATGTATTTGTTTTCAAGGAATATGTTTGATCAAAGTCTACCTTTCTTTTAAGATTATAAAACTGTAGGCTTTAGAACTATTTGTTTGTACAATGGTTGGTAGTACTCTGGTTTCTGTAAGTGGGCGCAACATGTTGCCATTTTTTTAAAGCAAGGTTCTTACGGTGGAAGACATATGAGCAGGAATTTCATTTCAGCTTGCTGTTAATATCTGCAATATCAGTAGCTGTACTTAGCACGGGCTCACGGCTACTAAGTCTGTTACTTGACGCTGTCGAAAATGTTTTGTAAACTGGTATTAATTGTATTCTATGTCCTCGAAACAGAAACCGATTGGAATTATTGCACTGCTGGATGAAGCTTGGTAAGCTGCTGGTTTGTTTCTCCTGGAATATAACATTTATACAGTAATATAGAATGAACCACTGTCCTCAGCTAAGATTTGCTCATTTACAGCATGTTTCCAAAATCTACTCATGAGACCTTTGCAACAAAGATGTTCAGAAACTTCTCTTCCCATCCTAGGCTTGAGAAGACAAAATTCTCAGAAACAGATTTTACCATCTCACACTATGCTGGGAAGGTAAGCCAGGATTGCCAGCTATGCCATTAATTATTACTGTATTTATATTAATAGCATCCAGCTATTTGCAGGTTACATATCAAACGGATTCTTTTCTGGAAAAGAATCGAGATTATATTGTCGCAGAGCACTGCAATCTTCTATCATCTTCAAGGTGCCCATTTGTTTCTGGACTTTTCACTTCGTTGCCGGAAGAATCTATAAGATCCTCCTAAAAGTTTTCATCAGTTGCTTCCAGATTTAAGGTATCAATAAAAGTCCCTTGCCATTTTTCTACAGCTTTGATATTTATATCTGTTTCATTCTTAGATTGTACATACAACTAAGACACTGATCGTTCAGATTTATCAAATAAAATAAAATGTATGCTTAGATATTCATAGAAATATTGTTGTAAAAAAGAATCAAGCTTCCTAGGTTTATACTTAATTTTTGGCCGGTGAGAATTAGTACTTAACGGACACTTCATTGTTTTTGGTTCCGTATTTTGGTACATTCATGTTTTTCTAATTGACATTTTCATTGACATTGTCACTTGGTGGCATAACAGGGTGTCTTAGAGGCTGTCCGTATTAGTCTTGCTGGCTATCCTACCAGAAGGACTTATGCTGAATTTGTTGATCGGTTTGCTGTTCTAATCCCAGAGTTGATGATTGGAAGGTATCTCTTATATCCCAAATGAATCTAGTTAAGTAGTTATATAAATAGATGAAAATTTATGGGAGTTACTGTTTCTTTGCGGCTGGAAACACCTTGCATAATGGCTTGATCTTTTTGATCCGTAACAACAAACTAGTTTTGTGCTTGAAATAAGGCTTTGATCCACCAAGTGAAGACCTTAGCCACACATCACCTACCTGCGGGATCAAAACCCCGCTGAGTCCATGGCATGTCCACAATATGGTTCAATACACGCTTGTGCAACGAAAGTAGCGGACCCAATGTCTGCCACAAACTACTG